>NC_140973.1:27219181-27224181 GCF_056783735.1 Eptatretus burgeri
TGATGGTAATCATGGCGGTTGGTCCAAAATAAAGATAGTAAAAGAAAAACGGCTATCCTGAAGAGTCGCAGCTCGCATAAATGACATGTATTCCCACTAGACAACGGGTTTGGGCCTAACTACACATATACTTGCCGAGATACCTCACCTAAGGGACCTGAATGGTGGTTTGCGAATCTGGTAACCACAACACTACCCCCTTCCCTTTTTACAGACTCGTCCCGAGTCGTCAAATTTTCGTGTGCCATCATGTGTAGTTTTCCCCTAGTACATTTTACCTACGGATCCCTGAGTGCGACATTCATGGTATTCGTGTCCCCAAAATAAATAACCTGAGGGCTGCGTCACTACCTAAACAAACTCACTCACATGGACGACTTAAATAAAATTGCCGGCGCTAGACAGACATGCCGGGGGCGCACTCATATTTACAGTACATCTTAACCTTAACTTACAAATTTTACACTAAACCATGGCCCAGGATCATTGAACTCTGCAAAAAGAAAGCAGCCAGCAGGGAGCCAGGCTGCCCACATGCAGTCTCTGGCTCAAAACAATGCAGGTGACAGGGAACGTGGCTGGCTGCTCACACGCAGTCCAAGGCCTTCCCTTTTGAACTGAACGCAGTGAACCACAACGGTGCTTGGGCTGCACAACGCAGTCTCCGTGCCAGCTCAAGTGGCACACGCAATGAGCACAACGAATGGATGCATGAACACAAACACGGTGCACGGGCCGCCACTGCAGGCCCGTGTTGTAGCTGCCAACAGGGCAGTTCTCGCAGCTTGCAAACTGTTGCCTTGATCCTGGCGCACATGGAAATGAACAGGGGGGGGGCAAAGCAAAAATTTAACAGGGCTGGTGAACGTGGGCAGTGGGCATGGCATGGCAAAGGCAGCAGGCAAACACAGCCCGCAGAAGAAGGCCGCTGCAGGCAAACACAGCCCGCAGATGAACTGGCCGGCTCAGGCCTTGAAGTACCACAGCTGCAGATGAAGTGGCCGGCACAGGCCTTGCAGCACACAGCTGCCGATGAAGTTGGCCGGCCTCCGCCTTGAAGCAAAACACGGCCAGCCGATGAAGTTGGCCAGCCTTTGCCGTTCAGTGGAGGTTGGTGGAGGGAGTGCGGTGGTGCTGGCCACTTGGAAGGCGGGCTCGGACCTACCTACCTGTCTCCCTCCCACCTATCGCCTTTGCCTGTCACTGTACATACCCACTCCCTTAATTTGTCAAACCCCAATTTAGCCCCAACTTATTTTTTTATTGTTTTTATTTTTACTTCCCCACTATAAATCGTCCCCTAACCCCCTTTATCGTCCTTGTTCGGCTAACCTATCCTGTCACCTAGCCTACTCCCAACCCCTACGTTCCCTTCCCGGAGGGGAACAAGGGAGAGCTAGCGTCCTGTGTCGAGGCCCAACGAAGCCTCAGAATGGCCTCCTCAGAGTTCGGCGATCTATAACCAAAGTGGGTCCAGCGGCCCACAACGACAGCGAGGGGATGGATGGTGCGGAGGGGTACATCTCCTAATCTACCCTAACCATTTAACTGTTAAACTACCCCGGGGCTTTCAACAAGCGCCTCTCGCTTAAACTATTGGTTCTAACAACCCAGATTCCCGTCGCCTGTGTTGGTGTCCTCACAATTTCGGGCCTCGCTCCCCAATTTTCTCTCCGTGCCCTCACACGGTCTCCTGGCTGGGACACGTGGCTCCCTTTGGCAGGCACGACCCTCTGCCGATTCTCCCGCTATGGCACCCCCGGGCACTACACTGCCTCCGAGCCTACCAGCTCCCTAACACCGGGGAGTGCCCCCCATGGCACCTCCCCTGAAACGCACACGTGGCAGGCCGGCCTCCCGGGCCCCTTTCCGAGGGTCACCCGTGCCCACAACACTGCCCACGCGGCTAATGGCGCCCCGGGCCCCCGCACCAAGCAGGCGCACCCGTGCCCACTACTCTATCCCGGCCCCCCATGGGCCCATGGCCTACCGCGGCCGACCTGCCTGGTGCCCGGGGTACCCACTCAGCGATACTCACCTTTCGCAGCCACGCTCCCAAGCCCGTCAACAGGGCTCCTGCACCGCTCCAAATGGGTCTCGAGCCTACTTTCCCACCAACAACAAAACGACCTCCATTTTTCAATTTGACTAACCCCCTAACTCACTTTATACTGACCCCGGGGTCCCTTGGGCGGGAGTCACTCCTCCCCCCAATCACTCATCGCACCATGCAGTCCCCATTCGCTCCACACACACAGACCCGCTGGCCTCACTCACTCAACATGTCTCCACATCATAATTCACCAACAACTCTTCAACACACTCACCGCTGAACTCTGCCATCCTTCTATCTGCATCCCCTAACTAACTCGTGCTCCCACGTCGTCCCTTACACTATAGCACGTTCCTTTTAACACTACGTAGCTAAGCTACGTCCCCACTACACATTCACCAGTCTGTCCATGTCCTCAAATAAATCATTTTATTTCCCAACCTAAATCTGGCTACAATCCCTCTAACTAGTCCATTCCACGGACTCCATGAGGACTTACCCCTGCCCCATGAAGTCGGTCTAACTAAGCTAACCCTTCCCCCTAACTAGTTTCCATCCTGTGCCCAGGGTAAGGGGGTCTTTCACCCCTTGCCCAGGAATCCTGTACACCCGAAAGTGAGGCTTGCTTTTTTTTTTTTCCCATGCGCAGCACCTGCGCGGCAACTCAGAGCTTGCGCACTTTGCACCTGCCCGTGACGTCATGCAGCTGCACGTGTTCCTCGTCCCTCCTTGGACGGGACCATCCGGCAGAGATACCCCTCCTGCCGGATTCCAACCACACGTGCAGCCATGACGTCACCGTGCGCAAAAAAAAAACACAAGCCCCACGTCTCGAGGGGTTTCCCACGCGAACACATGTGCTTTGCCCGTTGGAGCTGAACACACACGATCGCGTGGAGAACCCGTCCGGTCCAAATCCATTTACCTGCCTAAACTTTGTCCGTCCGCGGGATCGGCAAATCCACCGCGTGCGTTTCCGGACCGGGACTTCACTCTCGCAAGCGAGCACGTGGCGGTCTCGTGCGTTGCACAGCACGAACCGCGTGCTCACTGCTGGGTGAACCCGGCACGGTCCCCGAAACAGCTACAGCCGCTACTCGGCTTTCTTTCTTCTCATGTCGCCTTCGTCGTCGCCATTCAACCCACGCACATCTGCGTGTTACGACGCACACAGTCCACTCCATCACATTCACACCGGGAGACGCGGCTGCGTGCTCCCGCATGCCAACCGACATCTCCCTCACATACCGCTCTCTCACACACACGGTCTCCCTTGCACACAGCGACCTTTCACTCACGCGTGCCTCACTACTCACACAAACCATACTACTCACACGTGGTGCTCCATTCACTCGCGCGGGGGCACTCACCCGCGGTGCCTCACCCACACACGCGAGGGCACTCAACCGCTGTGCCTCATCCACACACCGTGCCTCACTCATACACGCGGGGGAACTTAACCGCGGTGCCTCATCCACACACGCGGGGGCACTCACCCGCGGTTCCTCACTCATACTGGCCGTTTCACTCACACACACGGCCTCTTCCATACACGGTGCCTCATCCACACACGGCGTGCTGGGAAGCACGTACTCTGGCACCATCGCCACCACACCACTCACACACGGGGTCGCTTCCACACACGGGGACGCACTCACGCCTTGCACCACACACACAGGGACAACCACACTGGGGATTCGAGTCCCCACAAGGGTCTCCGGGGCCTCTACACCCCCCAAGCTCTCCGTGCACCCGTCCACAGCACTCGTCCCCTCAACCTCGCAAAGCACGACCGAACTCACCTGGTCGTGACTCACCTCAAGGGGGCAGACTCCCTCCCCTCGTTCCTGGAGGAGGCCATCCAGCTGCTCGCACTGGGTCTCTACCCAGTCCGCCAGCTCACCCTCACTATCCTCCACTACCTCTGTGTGTGTGTGTGCGTCACTTACCCCGTCTTCCTCGTGCAGTCTTTCCTCTATTTTTTCTATCTCCCGTGTCTCTCCCAACTCTTCACCCTTTACCTCCCTTGTCTCAACTATTATTTCCTTTGTCACGGCCTTCATGCCCGCCTGCAGGCATCGGCCCATGTTCTGCGTCTCACCCCGGAACTTTTTCATTTCTTCCTTCATGTTTGCTTCCATTCCGTTTATTTGCTTGTTCATTTCGTTTTTCATTTCATTTGTATTTGTATCCATCTTCTCGTTCATGTGTTGTGTATTCGCATCCATCGTCGTTTTCACTTCATTTGTATTTGTATCCATCTTTTCATCCATTTTTTTCATATTCGCATCCATTTTTTCGTTCATTTGTTGTGTATTCGCATCCATCCTCGTTGTCATTGCCGCCAGCATGGCGCATAGCTGGGCTATGTCGGGTGCGCTTGAGTGAGCCGTTTCGGCAGGGGTTGGGGAAGGGTCTTGGTGGAGAGGGGGGGGGGAGGTGTCATACACCGCGGCCGCTGCCGCACCCACCTCGGGCCCTGGGTTCAGTTGGGCGAGTCCGTGTTCCTGCACAATCAACATTTCCTGCACGGGGATTTCATCCTGGACCATGGATCCTACACATTCTACATCCACTTCTAATACCCCCGGCTCCCGCTCGCCTTGAGACGCCATCTTGCTTCTCTTAAAGGGTTAATTTGCTCGCTCGTAATTTGGAGGGAATCGGGGGTCGCTTCTCTCACCCCTGGACCGATTCCCGTGAATTTCGCTGGAGACAGGAGAGCCTGTTGTCCCGCTCTCCAATACCAGTGCCGCGAGGAGGGCGATGAATTTGTATCGCACGACCTGACACCAGTGTTGCGGATTTCGCGCCCGTCGGCGTGCGAACGGCCACGTAACTCGAATCGCGGCACATCGCCCACCGGACGGACAATCCAGTCGTGACCCTCTCGGACTAACGCCGGGAACCAGTCACGGGTGGACCTTTCGGTCTCACCGCGATCGAG
>NC_140973.1:27231681-27251681 GCF_056783735.1 Eptatretus burgeri
GGCCTCGCCCCCCCTCCCCCCCACTCCGTGCTCTATCTGCTATCTGTCCCGCCAATATTTCCACAAGGCGCTCAAGGTCCGCCAGCAACCACCTCCTGGTTCAACTACCAAAATCAAGAATCACTGCTCACCTTCATTCTTTCATTCCTCTTTTTTCCCGCCTTTGGAACAAACTCCCACACACTCTTCAATCCCACTCTTCCCTCCAGGTCTTCAAAATAACTGTTCACCACCATCTCTTATCTTCCCCCATCAAAAACCATTGATCTTTTCTTCCCCTGTTAATCCACCCTGAACCCACCTCCTTCAAATTCTCTGCTTTCCTTCCTGAAAGTCCCTGTAATGTCCATCTTGTATACCCTGTGTTCCCCACCCCACCCCTCTCCCTTCCACAGATCTCCTAATGTCTGTTCCCCACTGTTTTGTCCTTCCCTCTCCCGCCCCTCTGGTCTCCTGCTCCCCTTGTGTGTTTCTGTGTGTTAGCTCTTATACGAGTCTCAACAGTGTATACAAGAAAAAGAAAATTCAAATTGTGAAAAGTCCATCTTGTCTTGAAAGGCAATTTATGTTACCTCCAGGGAAAAACATCTAACTTCGGTTTTTGGAAAGCTTAAGAATCATGCCAAGTTTGTTGGAAAAAATTGAAAAATCTTGAAACATTTTGACATCATTTCAAAATACTTGAAAAGGTATGTCAAAATTATCTGTTGATATGATTTTATAGGTATGGAAAAAAAATTCTGAAATGCAGATAGTTCCAAAATATTTTACCATTTCACTGCCAAAATAATTTTCCTCAAAAGAAAATATTTTCTTAAAATAGTTTTTCCTTTTTTCTACTATTGAAACAAGAAAACTCTTAAGATTTTTGTTCCTGCAAGAAAAAAATTCTCATGGTTTTCTTGTTTCAACAAAACATTTATGATTCTAACAAAACATTTTCTTACTAATAAATGTCAGTGTTCTTAATGACAGCCATTTTTAAAGTGAGATATTCCACATTCTTAGAATGGATGAAATGGTATTCCAGAGGCATTCGTGAATATCATGAACTTTTCCTCAAAGGTGATGTGCTATTATTAGCAGGTGTGTTTTATAACTTCAGAACATATTTGAATGAGTATGGTTGATTTTGGCATTATTATTATTGTTGTTATTATTATTATTATTATTATTATTATAATACAGCATTAAGTTTAATTTGGGATCCATGTTTTTTAGTGAACGCAAATACCATTAGAATTGTGAACTGATTATTATATGTTGTTAATTGATGGACTTTGAAGGAAGGGGAGGAATAAGTCAGGCATGCTCATCAAGATGTGTTATGATTGAAAGATTGAAAACAGAGTATTTGTTTCCAGCCAAATGGTGTGTGTGTGTGTGTGTGTGTGTGTGTGTGTGTGTGTGTGTGTGTGTGTGTGTGTGTGTGTGTGTGTGTGTGTGTGTGTGTGTGTGTGTGTGTGTGTGTGTGTGTGTGTGTGTGTGTGTGTTCATAAATGCCTCAACCTTTCAGATTTGGAAGCTGCAGAAGGTGCATGGCACCCTACAGCACTGCTGCTGCGGGCCTTATTGAGTTTGCTGCGCAGCTTGGCGTTAGCTGCTGGTGTCCATGCTGACCTTATCCAGCCCCAGGCTTTGCGTGTGCTCTTTGGCCTCTTTTGCAGCCTTGTGAAGAGCAGTTGTGGCCTTCCTGGTAGGCAACACGTATTATAATTTGTTCTAGAATGTAATCTATTATCTCTGATTTAACAAACTATTTTTACAGTGGTCTTGCTGAAGTCTCTAAATTTAGAAATCAGAACAGAACAGCCTTATTGGTGTTTACTGGGTGAGTGGACTCTCACTAGTATGAATAACTAACAATTTTAATATTGTTGCGGGCCAGGGACCGGTGGCGAGAACGACCGCTAGGTGGAGGAAGTTACGTCGTCTCCCACCAGACTCCCGGAATTGTAGGCCGTTGCTCACGGATAACTCCGTGAGGCGGCGGGTCGCTGAACCGACCGTGGACGCCAATACCTCCACCGCGTAGCGTAGGGTCTTTTTGTCTTGAACCAATTCACCTAATTAACCACGCGGTGTTGTCAACCAGGGAATCACACCCTCGGCACGTCTTGCTCGACCCGATTCACGCTACCGACTGCGGTAGAGTTCCAACTACCGACTACCAACTCCGGTTCGGGTGCAGTCGAGCGCAACTGCCAAAGCCATGCCGGCTAGGATGAGCAGATTAACGTGAACAAAGACCTGGCTAAAACTCAGATCCGAACCATGCTGGACCAATGAAGGAAAAGACGAAAACGAACTGGGAACATTTCTACAATAATTTATTTATAATAAACGAGGAAATTTATGTGGCACAGAAACAGGTTTATTGGGGTGTTAGGCAGGGGAAAGAAAGAAGATGTAGTGTGACAATTTACAGCAACTTGCAAAAGAAGACAGAGCAGACTTCAGCGGGAATTATACAGGCAAGATTTACAATGATCGAAAACACTTATGCAGTTTCTACTTATTAGACTGGCGCCACACACTCAGACACACACTCGGACAAAATATACCCAGTTGAAGGCAAAGGACTTTTGCAGCCATGGAGGGAGGCGGGCTGAGATCGCACTTCTTTTGAGTACCTGAGTCTCAGGGAAAGGAATTCTCCGTGGTGCGGCACCTGCCAACCGTCGTGCAGTCAGGTCCACAGCCGCCCTCGTGTGGAGTTCGGGTCTGTGGAGGAGCTTGAGTGAGCCGGGACCAGTAGTCGGGCCGTCGGGGAGAGACGTGAGCGGAGCCAAGCAGCGGGAACCCCTTCGTTTTCCAACCAACACCGGCCTCCAAGCACAGAACGAACGACCCCCAAAGAACTCAAGACTGAGGATGGTGTCATGGTTTATAGACCTCCCTCAGCGAGGCGGGGCCTTGGTCAAAACTGACGTCACTGTCGGCCCTGATTATACGGGGCTCCAATGGGTCCGCCCTTTCTGGGTGGGGCCTCGGCCAGGCACCGGCGATACCCGCCCACTCTATGTGTGTGGATGCCTCAAGAAAGAGTTGGAGCATTTGGAGAAGCCGAATAGGAACTGTGACAGCGAAGATTCTGTCTCGGAAAAATGAGCCTCCAGAGACAACAGGTGGACCGTGGTACGTTGCCAGCGAACTGAAGGCTGCAAGTGCTCAGGTACCGTGGATCGCAATGGAGGATGGGATATAAAGATTTATTACCCTAACTAAAAAAAACATCGCAATGCACCCTTTCGATTTCCCACTACACACAAGGAGGGGTTCTGTCTACACATATACTTAATGGCATAACTGACTTGGGACACCTGTATGTTGTATGCATACGGTTCCTGGAACCGTAACAATATAGCCCTTCATTTCTGGGTCTATGTAGACCACTAACCAATTTTAATCGGTCCAGGTTTTTTATTATTTTTATTTTTTAGTTGGAGGTATCACTCATACTGTATATGCCCCTGTATAGCCTTAATTATAAACCACATGGACTCACCTGAATGGCTGGACTGTATATCCAAATTGACTAGAGTTGTCCTTGAGCTTCAGATAACTCACGATGATGGACACAAAAACACAAAATTTAATGGGAAAAAAGAATACTGTAAATCACCATATATCAGGCGCACATTTTCCATCAATATCGGGGGAAAATAAGGTGTGTGCTTTTTACAGAAGTATAGGGTGTACCTTATGCACAGGTACTGGCCTTGAGGGTGTCAATTGCATTTTCAACTCCGCAGCAACAGGAAACCACAGCTTGAGTTTCCATAGCGATATTATTGTGCAGCACCACAGTGAGTTTTGTTCATTTTTATTCAGCTCATTTAAGTAAGATGAAGCTGTCACATAATATAAATAATTTATTTGACGAGACAAGTAAAAACGGAACAAACCAACGGGATTTATGGACAGCACAATAATTAATTAATAATCAATAAAATTATTTCCCTCTATTGGCCATGAACACAAACTTTTCAGGACTACATGATTTCAAGAATGAATAATGAAATAAGAAGAGGCAAGAGTGAGAATTGCTTTGCAATACATGTCCCCTACGAATGTGATATTTTCTAAGTCCAAAAAAGGCAGAACTGTGAAAAATTGATGAACTCCCTGAAACTCGAACTTGCTCTGTAAATTGTCATAATAAAGCCATGTACCAAGTTTCAGTTTAATATGTTAAAGTGTATGGGAAAAATGTCTGAAAAACCACAGGTGGAACAGACAGACAGACAGACAGATGGAGAGCAAACCTGTAGTCCCCTCTGGTGAAACCGGAAGGGGACTAATAAGCACCACAATGCTTATATATGTTTTTCTCGTCATCTTCTTTCTCCTGATAGTCCTGCAGAATTCCACATAACCTTGCACTTGCGTTCCAATAAAGTTTTTTTGCAGTTTTTATATCTTTGAAGGGTGCTGAACAAGAGTCCAAGTGATAACATCCTGTCAGGTTTGGGCAATTTGCATAATATGCAAATGAAGTCGGCCATTACCGAAATTCAGTTTTTTGGCTATATATGGAATAGGATGGAAATAATGGTGTCTAAACCTAGGTTTTCATGGTCAAGGAATATAATAATACCAGTTACAAGTGTCTGAGATGGCGGCGATCTTGGATTCCATTTATTGGACTATGGCTATATGGGATAGGACAGTTTGTATCAACATGAAATCTATGAAGAAAGGAGTGGATTTTATTTCTAACCAACATTTTGGATAATAGCTGGTACCATTATAAGGACTAGAAGCACGAAGTATGTAATAGAGGTCAATCATCGTCGGCGTCATCAGCAGTCTCCTCGTCGGTCTCATCATTGTCAATGTCATGTTCTACCTGTTTTGTACGTTCATTATGGCAATTGATATTTGAATCTCTATGACATGCACAGAAGAAAGTGCATGGTAAATGAGCGGCACAACAACCATACTGCGCTGTAATACATGGGGTGCCTGAAGTCCAACCACACCTTATTAACTCCAAAATTTGTGGTGGAGCAAGTGCAACGTCTGTGGGCATTGGAACAGGAAGAAGAGACTTGGAAGTTTCCTCTCGCGCCCATCCGTACTCTTCTGGATTCATGTTGGGGAGCTTTGATTGAAGGTCCGCCTTCCAAATTGCCGTCTGGAAATGAGCACGTCGAACATTTTCTACGAATGCTTGGCTTGTTGGTGGCAGTGTCTTTAGTTTTGGCGCTGCTGTCATGTTCTTTCGCCCCATTTTCCGGGACCATACTTGTACCCGAGTGTCGAGCATGTCTGTAGTGGTCATGCACCCATAAAACTTCGCGATAAATTTGGTAGCTTCGTCTGTAATAGTTGACATTGGAGCATCAAGCTCACCCAAGCATTCGAGTGTTTGACTGGCCTGAAGCATCTTGATGGCAGTTGATTTGCCAACACCAAACAGTTGCGCAACAGTATCGCACCCAGAAAGGCAGTGCATCGCTGGAAGCTGTGGAGCTATTTTAGCATGCTCTTTGGCAGATGCTGCTATGTCAACCAAGGCTCTTTCAGAATGAGTAGATTCCATTGTTAGGCCGCACGTGAGATCAAGTTTGTGGTAAAAATGTAGGAGCAGTACGAAGACGTCTGTATCATCACACAGTACGTTGATGGCCGTTGCACCTTCTTCTGCCAGCTTCGACATTTGATGAACCATGATTACATCTGCTTCTTCATGAAAGTTCTCTCGATCTTCCCTCTGTCTCAGGACATCGCAGCTGACTTCTATTGGTACAGGGTCTTGGCCAGTTAGGATAAGCTTGTTCTTCATCTTTTTCCCTTCTGTTGAGCAGTTCTGTGCATATCAACTTGATGGGTTGAACTTTGTTGTCCGCTATAGTTAGGACGACCTTTTGTGGTGGGAGAGGATTTTGGAGGGTTAGGCGATGGTGTCTACTGACTTGCTGACCACACCGTTTTGTCCGTGTTGTGCCTTTGATGCTGAAATCGAAGTATCGATCAAATACAAGATAGACATCCCCCTGCGACATTTTACGGATGATGAAGCTGCACACATTGTCCACAAAGTTTTTGACTGTACCCTTACATGGCCAGTGGACACACCAGAGGATAGCACAACCGTCAATTATAACAGCTTCTGCCTTCTGAACAATACGTGAGGAAACTAACACTTGGAGCTTTTTCTTCAGTGTAGACTTTGCTGACGCTATGCGCATGGTGCCATTTTCCTTGAACATGGAGGTCGGCATGGGAGCAAGTTCATGTTTGAGAACTGTTGGTAAGTCAATGTCTCGTGTTTGTTGAAGCCCCAACACCCGTGATTATATCAGATTGACATCGTATACATCTTTGCCCCAAACCTTGATGGATTTCTTCATGACGGCCATCGTGACAACCTTCTTGGATAGAGGGGCGTTGAAGCCAGATGGCAGACTACTTTCAAAAGCGATCATCTGTGCCTTGCCTATGTCAACAGCGTGCTCTACATTTACAGACTTTGGTTGTATCTGTCCGGTTTGGATGTTCACCAGGCCTTTTGGATAGTCGTCATTATCCAGTGGCTGTATGCATAATTGCAGTTTCTCTCGAATCTTTGACCTGTCTTGGTTGTCTCCGTGGATCCTAGATGGTTTCTCTTCTTTATGACTCGTGACTTCAACCTCTTTGTATTCTCCAGTCATGTCTGCAACACCTTTGACAATCTTGGTGCATGCATGCATACTCGGAGCCCATCGTTTGAGTGCAGACGGCTTGAGAGTGATCCCTATGATGCCTCTAGCACCGTGGCCGTATCGCATAAAGGTGCTCTCTATAAACATGTCTGACCAGATACCGTTCCAGAGACCGGGTTTATGCCTCATCACATGGTCCCCTTTCAGGAAACGATGCAAGATGTCACCGGGGAGACGTTCCATCGACCTCAGGTCATAAAGGCCGTAACGGGCATAGTGGTGATGTCCCGCAGCAAAGAAATACGGCATCATTTTTTTGACTGCATATAGATGTAGTGGCCAGTCGGCCTCACGTTCAGCTCGCACAAAGAGCATCATAAGAAAAACTGGCTTGATTAGACAGTCGACCCAGAGTCGTGTCGTCCTGCTCTCTTGTGACAATACTTCTAGATGTTCTTGAAGTTCGGTGTGACTCTCCAACTGTCCAACAATACCTCTTAGGACTTCCTCCACAACAAGCCGAAGAGCTCTGACGTTTTGAGGAAACTTTTTCCCACTATGCATTTTCGGAACACCTCCAAAGCTTGTTTTCATGATTTCTTCTCAACCAGTGTTTGCCATTAGGTATCCAACACATCCAACAAAACTCATCAGAAGGTGCATTCCGCCTCGTCTTGGTATAAAGTTAAGAAACCGGTCTTGGTAGACCCACTTTATGCCTACAGCAACCCTGTATAGTTGTTGGTCATTGGTGAAGAGGGTAATGCGCTGTCCGCAGCTATTGGTGAGATCTTGTGTGTTCACCATTGCTGTCAGGATTGTGTCGGGGTCAGCTGGGTTAATGTCTATCAATGGGCGGTAAATGGCTCTTGTGTCTGGTCTGATGGTATGGCCCTGTTCCCTTGACAACTTAGTATTGAATCCGTTGAACTCCGGTATGCCCTCATCGGAGTCAATGGCTTGCAAGAAGTCGAGGAATTGGGCTCTCAAAAGTGATACCACTTGTGCGGCTAGAACACGTAATGGCAATAGAGCTCGCTTAGCCTCAGTATCAGGCATGTCAGGTTTTTTGGGACCTTTGTATCTTTCTACAGGGATGTCATCAATTACCTGCTGCTGCATTTCATTTGCTCTCAGTCTAGGGAATGTCTCAAGATGTGATTCCTCAGTCAAGTACCTGTCAGTAACAGTCATTACAATGGCAAGGGAATGGGTGCTAACAAGTCCGTTCTGCAAAGATATGTTTGCGTCAAAGTTGTCTGCAACAGCTTGAATGATACCATCTTTGGGACAGGTCATACCCATGATGGTGAAGTTCTTGAGCGCTGCTGCTGCTGCTGCTGCTGAAGCTTTGAACCACAATATTTCATCATAAGAACAAGCTACCCTGCAATCATAGAACTGTTCAATCAGAGACCTCTGATTGAGGACAACACCTAGTGCAATCTGAAGAGGGGTGGATCGGTTGGTTAAAATGCTGGTGACAATGTTGCCAATGAGAGCAGCTGACAAAGTGTAGTTCATTTTGTCAGACATTTTAACTACCAGTGAGCGAAGTGTTTTACTGACAGAGTCCAGTGCAATATCAATGTCTACACTAGCTTGGTATACTTTCCTATCAGCTGGTAACCTCTGCGTCTCATGGACAATGCGTTTTGCAACCCTTTCTAATACCCAATCCAAGTCATCTTCATCATTTACCAGATGTAACAGGCCTGATGCCTTACTCTGAAATACCAAAAGGCTGGCAACACCTGAACCACTTAAAATGAGTAAATCAGGCCCAAAATGATCTGACAGATGAGAAACTAAGGCTCTACGGGACAACTTCTGTCCACCGTTTTCAAGATACAGGTTATAAACATCTACAGAGTTCCATATTTTTGTCATGTCTGCTTTCATCTCAGATACAGTTGATTGGAAAGAAGAGTCCAAAGATATTTGACTTGGATCAAGGCTGCTTCTGACAGCTGCTGCTATAGCACGATCTGTCATGAATGCGTCCCTACAGTCGATGTGGTATCTTGCATCTGCCGCATGTAGATCACTCACTGCTCCAACAACACGGATTTCAATATTCTTTGCCCAGTTGTCTTGACGCTCGAAACAAGTGTCCAATATCTTTTGCTTGTAGGTGCGATCGGCAGCACGATCGGCCGTACGGCACAAAGTGACTTTTCTCCACTGATCTGGATGTTTTGGATCGCGATCCATGATACATAATGCACCACAGAATATGCAGTGCTCTCAGAAGTTAAATGTGGTTCCTTGCGAATCAGAACGACGAGATCGCTTTGGAGCTGGTGATGCGTTTTCAGTATCATTATGTTTCAGAAATCGTTTTATAGACACCTGCGATGTATAAATTGATACACATTGTCGGTGACACTGGACAGATGGGTTTTCATCTTCAGCAAGCATTTTCTCCAAAGACACATGGAGATCATCTTTATAGATCTTACTTGCCCGGATGATGCTTCAAATACGGTCTGCACCAGATGTTGACAAGGGCTTGTTTGTAAAGTTGCCTTTACATGGATGGAATAAGCATTGGCTCATATCTCACTCTGGTGTCTGAAATGAGAAAATGATATTTGGTCAATCCATGCCAAACGATATAGGAACACCCCCACCCCCACCCCATAATCGTGGACCCATTTAAGGAATTCATTATCCTTACCCATTACTGCTAGACCCTTAAACCCAAGGTTTAGAATCATTATTTCCATCCTATCCCATATATAGCCAAGCACTGTGGTGGCCATCTTGGAATCCATCTTGGAATCCAAGCCGCCATCTCAGACACTTGTAACTGGTATTATTATATTCCTTGACCATAAAAACCTAGGTTTAGACACCATTATTTCCATCCTATCAAATATATAGCCATAGATATAGCAAAAAAACTGAATTTCGGTAATGGCCGACTTCATTTGCATATTATGCAAATTGCTCAAACCTGACAGGATGTTATCACTTGGAATCTTGTTCAGCACCCTTCAAAGATATAAAAACCGCAAAAAAACTTTATAGGAACGCAAGTGCAAGGTTGACCCCCAAAACAGCATTTCACTGCAGGACTATGATGTACTGTTTCATTACCAGCGTAGCGTCGGGCATGAAGTTGATGGATGCACATATTTGCCTGTGCAAGGTTTCTTTATACAGTAGCTCAGTTTCAAAACAAAAAAAATGTGAAATTAAGCATCAATTAATGGTTCAATAAATTATTTCGAGCAAATTTCCTCCTTTTTTTTTTTTGGTCGAGATTTCCTGATATATTTGACATCTGAACGAAAGTTGATGCAACCTATATACAGTATATTAGTTATGTGAAGTATATATTTTATGTTTTTTGGGGGGGTTAACAAATCAAGCATGTACCATGCATAAATGGTGTTGTTCACCGATGCACAGGGACACCTTGCACATGGGGATTTAAGGGTACATTTGTTTACCTGCAAAAAAAAATGATGATTGATGAAACCAAGCTGTTCTGGAATATGGTAATGGATAGATCAACATCGTCTTTTTCAGCTGAACATGTTCTTTATTTTAATTTCATTAAATATCATGTTTCTACGTACATTCTTGTGAATTTTCGGAAGATCCGGGGGAAACCCAATATATAGCAGCTTGTACTAAATGAATAGACACTTGTTTTAATGCCTCAGAAGTGATAGCTCCAACTTACAAATAAATATGTAAAGAAATAAATATTACTTTTGTTTTTCTTCTTTTTTTTTTTACCAAATGAAATGGTTGAAATGTGTGAACAGTATTTGAATTGGCAAGAGTTGTTTGTATATTTGTTGTGTTAGCCATTTCTGCTTAAGGTTGTAGCTTTCTTGAACACTGTTATGAGCTGTGGGATTTCAAGGTCAGGTCTGTGATCTGATTGAATGTAGTAAGGACATGTGTAGACTGTTAACTTTACTTTATATCATTAGATTCATGTGTTTGCTATGTGAGAGTATAGCATACATTTCTCTCATTTGTATTGGATCAGACGATGCAGAGACTGGTGGATGCTTAAATATATAATTCAAGAAATTCCATTCATTGTTTTCTGTCAGTGAATAAACAGGTCGATAAGCTTACAGATGCTTGGCATTAGCTTCTGGTGGATTAGATGAATATTAGCTGCTCCCCCACCTGGAACATTCCGATGATGTCAGAGTCAACAAATTGCTTGAGGGGTGGATGTGGGTGCGATGGAGTGACGTGTTGCTCTTCATTGCTCTGAGAATGGAGCTTAGGTGAACAACACTATTTGTGCATCACGATGAATGGTATTGGCTTAGCAGTATCATCTGACAATTAATTTACCAGTGGGCTGTACTGTGTCTTTCACAAACTGCAACTCATCCAGAAGTTCCATTTTCACTTTCATATTTCCTTTCCTGGATAAAATTCAGCAATGCAGGTCTTTTTTATTTACAGGAGCAAGCTCATGGAAGAGCAAAGTATAACTGAGAGACAAACATGAAAGGGAATGAATGAACAGGAAAAGAGGAGAGGGAGGAGGGACAGAAACATTGAAATTTACAAGTAAGATGGTTGAGTTGGAGAAGGTTCATGGGTGTAATGGAGATCATGGCTTAGAATTGGAGGTGATGAGAGAAATTTATTACCTTTTTAACATTCTCTAAACCATCCAAGGATGGCCATTTCATTTTCTAGGTTGCTCAGCATCAAACCGGTGTTTACCTGTGGGAACTTCCTTTGGACTTGTTTTATTCTGATTCGAGCTTTTCAGCATAAAATAATTCGTACATGAAAGTTAGAGTGTTTCGAAGTGCACTTAACTCTGTATTTAAAATGCTGCAGAATCAAACTGACTAAAGGGAAACATTCATTAACATGAGTTATTTTTCCCATGAATAACGACATTGTTATGTAAAACTTGTTATAGTTCTTTTCTATTTACTCTATCCTGCAGGCGTTGTGGAGTCAGTTGGACAAACGGTGGCACGTCAGCAGCATGGATGCTGGGCCACTTTGAGCTTTGTTCGCAGCCTTGCAATTTCCCCTTCTGTATGTGCTGCACTCAGTACACCTTCATGGCTCTCATTGCTCATCGGCATTGTTGAGGGAATCCCTGGTCAGGCTGCATCTACCTATCTACAAAGGCAGGTGAGTAACAAGTACAATGCCATCAATTATTAAAGTAACAAGGTTTATTACATTGCCATTTTATTCATTCTCCCATTAAAAAGCTTTTACCAGATGTTGCACTGCTCCTCTCTTCTTCCTACTGTCCCTTGTTCATTCAGATTTTGGCCCTTCGTTTACTGCGCACTGTGTTGCCTGCATGGCCTACGGCAGAACCATCTGTCAAGATGCAGGAGCTTTTACGGCGTCTGTTTTGTCTGTTGGGGAACCTCTTATCCTCCAGCTCCCTTGACTTGCCATCATGCAGTGAGTCTCTTGCTGCATCTGAATCCCACCCCTGCCCCCCACCCTCTTCTTCCATCAACTTTTTATTTCTTCTCCTTACTCTTTTCTTCTCCCACACTGCTTTCCTCCCAAACTCAACACTCTCACTTTGCTCAATAAGTATCAGTGTCCCTTTTGATGTAAGCACAGACCACTTTAATGTTTGGTGATGGGTCACAACCATAAAGCCACAAAATGGAAGCGTTTTGTCACTGAAAATGAATGCGAAAGGCACTGTTTTAATGCGTGCGCGCACACACACATATACACAAGAGTGAGGGGACCCAAGTGCTTGCTTGAAGTTGAAAAAAGGGACGGCAGGGATTTGGCCGAGATGGCACGAGAGGAAGTTTTGGCTGTGCAACGAGACGAGGACTGAAACCCCAGCATAGAGCCGGTCATAAGACAACAAAGAGTGGCAAAAGGAGAAAACAAGGTTGTCTCCATGAAAGATGCCAAACCGATTTTGAGACAAGGACCAGGAGTCAAAGGGCGGAGGAGCTCCTTGTGAGCCAATGGCCATCCATATATAGTGCTCAACTGTGTCTGCGGACGTCCTCCTGCAGTTGGGTTACTTCTTATTAGGAGGTTGGTGGCAGGATTTGCACTCTGGCCACGATAAAACCCTTCATTCCGCAAAACACAAAACCGCAAAGAAATCTGAAAACCCACTCCATGGGAGTACCACCTGTGCACCTTCCCTTCGCAGGGCAGCTCAACGGATGACGGGATTGGGGCAAAGCCTTCGGGACCCCCAATCTTTGATGATAGGAGGGAAACCACGGGGTAACATTCCCGGGTCAGATTGCGGGAGAGTGTGTCGGAGTGGTGCTGAGGTGTCGTCCACCAGACGGTGGTTTCCTTGGGATAACCTGTGGTGGTCCCTTCGGGTGGGTGCCTGGAATGTCCTATCCCTAAGAGAGGATGATCACCTATCTCGTTTATCATCTGAGCTCAAGCGTTTGGACATTGGTATTGCAGCACTCTCTGAGGTTCGGAGACCGGATTGCGGTGAGATCGTGGTGGGTAGTTACACCTACAATTGGTCTGGTCGCTCTGATGGTTGCCATTTCCAAGGAGTTGCTGTAGCTGTGTCCAATAAGCTGACTCCAATGATAATTGAGGTAACACCGGTCAACGAGCGTATTATGAGACAAAGGATTCGTCACTCCTTTGGTGTCATTTCCCTAGTCTCTGTTTATGCTCCGACTGAGGCGAGTCATCTCACTGTGAAGGATGCATTCTACGCCACTCTCGAGTCTCTAGATGTGATGATCAGTGCCCCAGACGAGATACACTTCTAGTCTTGGGGGATTTCAATGCATAGCGATGGTTATGAGACGTGTGTTGGTCCCCATAGGTCAGGAACTATGAACGAAAATAGCACTAAGTTCCTTGACTTTGCAAGAAGTCATGGACTCAGGGTGGCCGTTTCATGGTTTCAGCACCCACAAGCTCATCGCTGGACTTGCTATTCCAACGCTGGTTGTGTGGCAAAGGAGATTGACCATGTCCTCGTTGATGGTCGCTGGAGGATGATCCAGAACTGCAGGGTCGACCGGAGTGCTCAGTTCCTCAATACTGACCACCGGCTTGTTGTAGCAACTCTGAAGTTGCACCTTAAGTAAAGGAAAATGGTACCATCCCAGCCTAGGCTGGATGTTGGCAAGCTCAAGGATGAGAGGGTAGCTGAGGAGTTTGCGAACAAGCTGAGTAGAGATTTGGGGGGGTCTGGGTGCTTTGGGAGGTCCTGAAGAGTTTTGGAGTGCCTTCAAGACCACCGTCCTTTGATGTTGCCGGTGGATGTCTTGGAACTCACTGTAGGGCAAAGAAGAATTTTGTCTCTCAAGGGACACTGGATACCATTGACCAGAGTCGCAGGGCCAGGCTGAATGGCAGAGTTGAGTTGTTCAGGGAGCTTAGGCGTAAAACTGTATGTGCACTGAGGGTGGACAAGGAGGCCTATGTGTGAGGAATCTGTGAAGGGGTAGAGCATCACCTGTGGTCAAGTGATTCTCATCCTGCTTACAGGGGAATTTGCGCATTGCGTTCACCAAGCCCATCCCTTGGTGCACTGCAGTGAGAGCAGAGGGTGCTCGGCTCTTGACAGAGGAGTCTGAAGTGAAGGCCCGCTTGGCCGGTTACTTTGAGCGGTTGTACCAGGCTGATCCACCAGCTGTCGAGTTGGACGTCGGGGGTATTACAATCCCTGTTGCTGACCCTCCAATCAACTGTGGTCCACCTTCGCTTGTGGAAACACAGGCTGTGGTGAACCGGTTGAAATGGGGTAAAGCTCCAGGGATCTGTGGCATCCATGCTGAACTTCTCCAGTCTGGTGGAAATGCTGCACTCGTGTCGTTGCATGCAGTTCTGTGCTCTGCCTGGAACACAGGCATCATCCCAACTGACTGGAAGAGGGGCCTTGTTGCCCCATCTCTGGAAAGGGAAGGGTGATCGCCAAGACTGCAACAACTACCGAGGGGTGACGCTGCTCTCAGTGTTGGCAAAGGTCTTTGCTCGGATAATTATTGATAGGGTTCGCCACCATCTGCTTGAGCACCAGCGTCCCTAGCAGTCAGGCTTTACACCGAAGAGGTCAACGATTGACCGTATCCTTGCTCTTCGGGTCCTCACCGAACGCAGACGAGAGTTTCGGCAGGGGCTGCTTGCAGCCTATGTTGATCTCTGTAAAGCGTTCGATTCAGTGAATCGGGATGCCCTCTGGAGGATTCTCGGTCTTCGTGGGGTGCCACTAAAACTGATCGATCTGATGTCTGAGCTCTACTCTGGTACTGAGAGTGCTGTGAAGTGTGGTGGTACCATCTCTGACTTATTTCCCGTTGTTGCTGGAGTTCATCAGGGGTGTGTACTGGCCCCCACACTTTTCACCACTTGTATGGACTGGATTCTAGGGAGGATGTCGGAGAGATAAAGCTGCGGTGCATCATTTGGGAATGTCAAGATCTCTGACCTTTATTTCGCAGATGATGCAGTCATCTTTGTGGAGACTTTAGATATCCTTTTGGGGGCCCTCGAGGTGCTGAATGAGGAGTCGGAGCCGCTGGGATTGCGGGTTTCCTTGGTCAAAACTAAGATCCAGGCTTTCAGTGACATCTTGGATGCTGCTGTCCTGTCTGTGCCTGTTTGTGGTGAGTATGTTGAGGTCGTGGAGAGATTCACTTACCTTGGCAGTGATATTCATGTCTCTGTTGGCTGTGAGTCAGAGGTTAATAGACGTCTGGGTCGTGCCTGGGAAGTCATGGATTCATTGGATAATGGGGTGTGGCGCTGCCGGTACCTGTGCGGAGGACGAAAGTCTGAGTCTTCAGGTCCTTGGTGCTTCCAGTCTTGCTCTGTGGATGCGAGACTTGGACTCTGACCAAGGATCTGAGACGGAGACTTAATTCCTTTGGTACCAGGTCTCTTCGGAGAATCCTTGGCTATTGCTGGTTGGACTTTGTGTCCAACGAGCAGTTGCTGAGAGAGACTCAAATGAGATTTGTTACCTGCATTGTCCGTGAGCGTCAGCTGCGGCTGTATGGACATGTGGCTCGTTTTCCTGAGGCTGATCCTGCTCACCAGATTCTCTCAGCGAGGGAGTCTCCTGAGTGGAGGAGACCAATGGGCCGACCACGTGCTTCGTGGTTGCAGCAGGTTGATCGGCATCTCAAGGAGATGGGGATGGCCAGACGGAGGCCCCTGGAGTACCGGCGGAAAGTTGCCGCCGCATCGCGCTGCTCTGGCGCATGCTCCCATACCTGACCCTGACCTGACCAGGTGTCTCAGGCACAGACGAAAGGGAAAAGAGTGGAAAAGGTGGATGGTGATGGGGAGAAAGATTAGGGAGAGCAGCAGAATGGGGGAGAGGCAGAGGGTGAAGATGATGAAGAGCAGCTTGTGTTGCAAGAAGAGTTGGCCAACAAAAAACAAAATCGAAAACAAAGACCTCTGAGTGCTTGGGTGCTGAAAACAAAGTCAAAGTAGAAATGACAGTGAGGAAGTGGAAGCAAAAAAATAAAACTATGAGGAAGCAAACAACAGGAGAAAACAAAACCACATATTTGAGTTACCCAAAGATATTCTACTGTAGATTATGGAAACAAATCAACTCCCCCTGAAAAAGAAAAGCTCAAAAAATTCTGGAAAGGAATTTTTGAATATCGAAAGGAATATTAGAAGGGAGCAGAATGGATCCCAGACTTGGAAAAGAAGAAGCAACATCTCGAGGAAATGCCCTCAGTGATATATAATTGATGAAAAAAAAAATTAGAAAACAACTTCAAAAAGTTCCAAACTTTAAAAGCCCAGGCCCAGATGGAATTCCAACCTTCTGACTAAAACAACTTAATGCGCTCCACAATGACTACGCCAGGACATTCAATGAACTGTTCCAAGAGGAAAAGGCAGTGGATGAGTGGCTCGTAGATGGAAACACATTTCTCATCCCAAAATCTGAAGAAACCCATCTTCCTCAAAAATACTGGCTTATAACATCCCTACTTACAACATAAAAACTTCTACCAGGAATCATTACAGAAATGAACCATCTCCAAACACAGCAAGTCGGCATGGAAGCGCAACAAAAGGGATGCAAGAGAGGTTTTTATGGAACAACTGACCACCTACTACTGAGCAACGCTGTACTTGAAAATTGCAAAATGCGAAGAACCAAATTGCCCACCACCTGCATAGACTATAAGAAAGCTTTCAACATTGTCCTGCATTCGTGGATGATAAAATGCATGCAAATATACAAAATCAATCCCCCAATAATCAAACTGATTGAGAAAGTAATGGAGCTCTGGAATACCACATTGATATCACAGCACTCAGAAGGCAATATCGAAATACCAGATGTGAAGATACGCCATGGGATCTTCCAGGGAGACAGTCTTTTCCCCCTCTTCTTTTGTTTGGCTCTGGACCCACTGAGTAACCTCATCAACAAACAAGAACATGGATCCACCCGACCAACCAATAGAAGAACATCCAAAGAAACAGGAAAGGTGACGCACCTACTATACTTAGATATTTTAAAGCTTTTCACACTGAATGATGAAAAATTGACAACAGCTAAAACTAGTAAAACGGTTCTCTGAGGACATTCAATTGGAATTTGGACTAGATAAGTGCACCAAGTGCACATTTGTACAAGGTAAACCAAGAAAAACAGACAACATAAAAATTGACCTTGAAACAAGAATGAAGCATCATACACATACCTCAGAATAGAAGAGGGCCACCAAATATGTCACAACCAAATGTGCAAAACAATCGCCAAAGAATACCTACGTCGAGCGATGATAATCCTGAAAACTTTCCTCTCTCCAAGAAACAAAATCAAAACCAGAAACCAACTTGCAGTTCGCAGTGTTCCAATACAGCTGTAGAACAATAACCTGGCCACAGTCAGACATCAACACAAGAAAACTCCTCACCATCCACAAATTGTTCTACAAAAATCAGTGCATCTCGGGAATGTACCTGCTGAGACGAGAGGGAGAGAGCAGCGTGATGGAACTCAACCAGGTGCAAAGAGCGATGAGGGTTGGATTAGCCAGGGATGTGAAATGTTCAACAGACTATCGGATTCAATTTGCAAACAAACTTGACCACAACAAACTTGAAAAAGTATCCCTAACTCACCTTGCAAGTAATTTCCGAAAACAGGTGCAATAGAAGATGCCACACAGGAAAAAGAAACCACAGTAAATACAGCCCCAACAATTGCAAAAAAAGACAAGAAATACAGTAAACCCTCAAATATCGTCTGGGTTAAGGTTCCTGTGAAATTCCGCTACAGTTAAAAACATGATTGTGGCAACCAAGGGCCAATGGGAAGAGGGGGGTTTGGTTCCTGGACTTTGAGAGAATATCGAGGAAAATCGACGGCAGCCAAAAATAACCACATTGCAATTGAAATAAACAAGTAAATATAATAAGGCTACCCTTATTTATGAACAGCTTTCAAAGGCTATCCTTATTTGTGAATGTTTTTACAGCTGTGGAGGAACTCTGGGAAGGGTTTGAAACAGCAAAGGGCTTACATTAGGCAGCCTTTCATGGTTGCTTTATGCAGCTTCTTCGGCTTGAAGAGGACGGGAAGAGTCAATTTCTTTATATAATCTGAGCCACCTGAGTTTAATTGATTAGATCAGAGCTCATTGGTTAATCTCTCCATTCCCAGGTGAGATATGTGGGTGGGTCTTCGTTTTTCATATTCCATGTTTCGATATATATATATATATATATATATATATATATATATATATATATATATATATATATATATATATATATATATATGTGTGTATCTTCTTCTTCTTCCTCTTTCGGCTTGCTCCCGTTAGGGGTCACCACAGCGGACTAACTGTCTCCATTTCGCTCTATCCTCCACATCTTCCATTGACACTCCAACCACCCGCATGTCCGCCCTCACCGCATCCATGAACCTCTTCTTTGGCCTTCCTCTTCTCCTCCTGCCTGGCGGCTCCATCTTCAACATCCTTCTCCCGATATACTCTGTTTCCCTCCTGTGCACATGTCCAAACCATCTCAATCTCGCCTCTCTCACTTTGTCTCCAAACCGTCCTACCAGCGCTGTCCCTCTAATACACTCATTTCTTATCCTATCCATCCTCGTCACTCCCAACGAGAATCGCAGCATCTTTAACTCTGCCACCTCCAGCTCTGCTTCCTGTCTTTTTGTTAGCGCCACCGCCTCCAAACCATACAACATAGCTGGTCTCACTACCGTCTTGTATACTTTCCCCTTCACTCTTGCAGCTACCCTTCTGTCACAAATCACTCCTGCAACTCTTCTCCACCCACTCCATCCTGCCTGCACTCTCTTTTCCACTTCTCTCCCGCACTCTCCGTTACTTTGGACAGTTGATCCCAAGTATTTAAACCAATCCACCTTCCCCACCTCAACTCCTTGCAACTGCACCATACCACCACCCTCCCTCTCATTTACGCACATGTACTCCGTCTTACTCCTACTGACTAACATTCCCCTTCTCTCCAGTGCGTACCTCCACCTCTCAAGGCTCGATTCAGCCTGCTCCCTACTCTCCCTACAGATCATGATGTCATCCGCGAACATCATGGTCCATGGAGACTCCAGTCTGATCTCGTCCGTCAACCTGTCCATCACCATTGCAAACAGGAAAGGGCTCAGAGTCGATCCTTGGTGCAATCCCACTTTAACCTTAAACCGGTCTGTCATTCCTACCGCACATCTCACCGCTGTCACACTGTCCTCATACATATCCTGCACGATCCTCACATACTTCTCCAACACTCCCGACTTCCTCATACAATACCACAACTCCTCTCTTGGCACCCTATCATAAGCTTTCTCTAAATCCACAAACACACAATGTAACTCTTTCTGGCCTTCCCTGTACTTCTCCATCAACATTCTCAAAGCAAACATCGCATCAGTGGTGCTCCTTCCTGGCATAAACCCATATTGCTGCTCACAGATCATCACCTCTCCTCTCAACCGAGCTTCCACTACTCTTTCCCACAACTTCATGGTGTGGCTTAACAACTTTATCCCTCTGTAATTTCCACAGCTCTGCACATCACCCTTATTCTTGAAAATCGGGACCAGTACACTTAATCTCCACTCCTCCGGCATCCTCTCACTTTCCAAGACTTTATTAAACAATCTGGTTAACAACCCCACTGCCATCTCTCCTAAGCACTTCCATGCCTCCACTGGTATACCATCTGGGCCAACCGCCTTTCCACTTTTCATCTTCTTCATAGCAGTCCTCACTTCATCCTTACTGATCCACCCCACTTCCAGATTCACTATCTCCACCTCTTCCAACCTTCTCTCTCTCTCATTTTCTTCATTCATCAGCTCCTCAAAGTACTCCATCCACCTTCTCAACACAC
>NC_140973.1:27266681-27269181 GCF_056783735.1 Eptatretus burgeri
GGGTATAGAGGCCCCGGAGACCCTTGTGGGGACACGAATCCCCAGTGTGGTTGTCCCTGTGTGTGTGGTGCAAGGTGTGAGTGCGTCCCCGTGTGTGGAAGCCACCCCGTGTGTGAGTGGTGTGGTGGCGATTGTGCCGGAGTACGTGCTTCCCAGCACGCCGTGTGGAAAAGGGGCACAGCAAGTGGAAGAGGCCGTGTGTGTGAGTGAAACGGCCAGTATGAGTGAGGAACCACGGATGAGTGCCCCCACGTGTGTGAGTGAGGCACGGTGTATGAGTGAGGCACCGCGGGCGAGTGCCCCCGCGTGTGTGAGTAGTATGGTTTGTGTGAGGGAAATGGCACGGGTGAGTGGAAGGCCGCGAGTGAGTGGAGCCACGTGTGCGAGGGAGGTGGTATGCGTGAGAGAGACAGCGTGTGCAAGGTCGTTGTGTGTAAGGGAGATGTCGGTCGGCATGTGTGAACATGCAGCCGCGTCTCCCGGTGTGAGTTTAATGGTGAGGTGTGTTAGCGTCGTTACACGCAGGAATGCGTGTGTTGAATGGAGACGACGACGGCGACAGAGGAAAGAAAGCCGAGTAGCGGCTGTAGTTGTTTCGGGGACCGTGCCGGGTTCACCCAGCAGCGAGCACGCGGTCCGTGCTGTGCAACGCACGAGGCCCCCAAGTGCTCGCTTGCAAGAGTGAAGTCCCGGTCCGGAAACGCACGCGTTGGATTTGCCGATCCTGCGGACGGACAAAGTTTAGGCAGGATTACGGATTTGGACCGGATGGGTTCTTCACGCGGGCGTGTGTGGTAAGCTCCAACGGGCAAAGCACATGTGTTCGCGTGGGGAACCCCTCGAGACGTGGGGCTTGTGTTTTTTTTTATGCGCACGGTGACGTCATGGCTGCACGTGGGGTTGGAATCCGGCAGGAGGGATATCCCTGCCGGATGGTACCGTCCAGGGAGGGACGAGGTACACGTGCAGCTGCATGACGTCACGGGCAGGTGCAAAGTGCGCGAGCTGTGCGTTGCCGCGCTGGTGATGCGCATGTGAAAAAAAAAAAAAAAAAAAAAAAAGCAAGCCTCACTTTCGGGTGCACAGGATTCCTGGGCAAGGGGTGGAAGACCCCCTTGACCTGGGCACAGGATGGAAACTAGTTAGGGGGAAGGGTTAGCTTAGCTAGACCGACTTCATGGGGCAGGGGTAAGTCCTCTTGGAGTCCGTGGAATGGATTAGTTAGAGGGATTGTAGCCAGATTTAGGTTGGGAAATAAAATGATTTTTTGATTTAGAAGACAGTGACAGACAGTGAATATGTAGTGGGGACGTAGCTTAGCTACGTAGTGTTAAAAGGAACGTGCTATAGTTTAAGGGACGACGAGGGAGCACGAGTTAGTTAGGGGATGTAGTTAGAAGGATGGCAGAGTTCAGCGGTTTGTGTGTTGAAGAGTTGTGAGGTGAGCACTTGTTGAGTGAGTGAGGCCAGCGGGTCTGTGTGAGTGTAACGAATAGGGAATGCATGGTGCGATGAGTGATTGGGGGGAGGCGTGACTCCCGCCCAAGGGACCCCGGGGTCAGTATAGACTGAGTTAGTGGGTTAGTCAAATTAACAAATATGGAAGTCGTTTTGTTGTTGGTGGGGAAGTAGGCTCGAAACCCATTTGGAGGGGTGCAGGAGCCCTGTTGACAGGCTGGGAGCGTGGTGGCGAAAGGTGAGTATCGCTGAGTGGATACCCCGGGCACCAGGCTAGTCGGCCGTGGTAGGCCAAGGGCCCATGGGGGGCCGGGATAGCGTAGTGGGCACGGGTGCGCCTGCTTGGTGTGGGGGCCCGGGGCGCCATTAGCCGCATGGGCAGTGTTGTGGGCACGGGTGACCCTCGGAAAGGGGCCTGGGAAGCCAGCGTGCCACGTGTGCGTTTCAGGGGAGGTGCCATGGGGGGCACTCCCCGGTGTTTAGGGAGCTGGTAGGCTCGGAGGCAGTGTAGTGCCCGGGGGTGCCATCGTCGGAGAATCGGCAGAGGGTCGTGCCTGCCAAAGGGAGCCACGTGTCCCAGCCATGAGACCGTGTGAGGGCACGGAGAGAAAATTGGGGGGCGAGGCCCGAAATTGTGAGGACACCAACACAGGCGACGGGAATCTGGGTTGTTAGAACCAATAGTTTAAGCGAGAGGCGCTTGTTGAAATCCCCGGGGTAGTTTAACAGTTAAATGGATAGGGTAGATTAGGAAGTGTACCCCTCCACACCATCCATCCCCTCGCTCTCGTTGTGGGCCGCTGGACCCACTTTGTGTTATAGATCGCTGAACTCTGGGGAGGCCATCCTGAGGCTTGAATTGGGCCTCGGCACAGGACGTTAGCTCTCCCTTATTCCCCTCCGGGAAGGGAACGTAGGGGTTGGGAGTCGGCTCGGTGACAGGATAGGTTAGCCGAACAAGGACAGTACAGGGGGTTAGGGGACGATTTATAGTGGGGAAGTAAAAAAAAAATAAAAAAAAGTTGGGGCTAAATTGGGGTTT
>NC_140973.1:27276681-27294181 GCF_056783735.1 Eptatretus burgeri
ACAGGCCTTGCAGCACACAGCTGCCGATGAAGTTGGTCGGCCTCCGCCTTGAAGCAAAACACGGCCAGCCGATGAAGTTGGCCAGCCTTTGCCGTTCAATGGAGGTTGGTGGAGGGAGTGCGGTGGTGCTGGCCACTTGGAAGGCGGGCTCGGACCTACCTACCTGTCTCCCTCCCAACCTATCGCCTTTGCCTGTCACTGTACATACCCACTCCCTTAATTTGTCAAACCCCAATTTAGCCCCAACTTATTTTTTTGTTGTTTTTATTTTTACTTCCCCACTATAAATCGTCCCCTAACCCCCTTTATCGTCCTTGTTCGGCTAACCTATTCTGTCACCTAGCCTACTCCCAACCCCTACGTTCCCTTCCCGGAGGGGAACAAGGGAGAGCTAACGTCCTGTGCTGAGGCCCAACTCAAGCCTCAGAATGGCCTCCCCAGAGTTCGGCGATCTTAACACCAAGTGGGTCCAGCGGCCCACAACGACAGCGAGGGGATGGATGGTGCGGAGGGGTACATCTCCTAATCTACCCTAACCATTTAACTGTTAAACTACCCCGGGGCTTTCAACAAGCGCCTCTCGCTTAAACTATTGGTTCTATAAACCCAGATTCCCGTCGCCTGTGTTGGTGTCCTTACAATTTCGGGCCTCGCCCCCCAATTTTCTCTCCGTGCCCTCACACGGTCTCCTGGCTGGGACACGTGGCTCACTTTGGCAGGCACGACCCTCTGCCGATTCTCCCGCTATGGCACCCCCGGGCACTACACTGCCTCCGAGCCTACCAGCTCCCTAACACCGGGGAGTGCCCCCCATGGCACCTCCCCTGAAACGCACACGTGGCAGGCCGGCCTCCCGGGCCCCTTTCCGAGGGTCACCCGTGCCCACTGCACTGCCCACGCGGCTAATGGCGCCCCGGGCCCCCGCACCAAGCAGGCGCACCCGTGCCCACTACTCTATCCCGGCCCCCCATGGGCCCATGGCCTACCGCGGCCGACTAGCCTGGTGCCCGGGGTACCCACTCAGCGATACTCACCTTTCGCAGCCACGCTCCCAAGCCCGTCAACAGGGCTCCTGCACCCCTCCAAATGGGTCTCGAGCCTACTTTCCCACCAACAGCAAAACGACCTCCATTTTTCAATTTGACTAACCCAACTGACTCAATCTACACTGACCCTGGGGTCCCTTGGGCGGGAGTCACTCCTCCCCCCAATCACTCATCGCACCATGCATTCCCCATTCGCTCCACTCACACAGACCCGCTGGCCTCACTCACTCATCATGTCTTCACCTCATAACTCACCAACTCTTCAACACACACACCGCTGAACTCTGCCATCCTTCTAACTACTTCCCCTAACTAACTCGTGCTCCCACGTCATCCCTTAAACTAGTAGCACGTTCCTTTTAACACTACGTAGCTAAACTACGTCCCCTCTACACACTCACTGTCAGTCACTGTCTCCAAATCATCAAAAATCATTTCCCATTTCCCAACCTAAATCTGGCTACAATCCCTCTACCTAATCCATTCCACGGACTCCATGAGGACTTACCCCTGCCCCATGAAGTCGGTCTAACTAAGCTAACCCTTCCCCCTAACTAGTTTTCATCCTGTGCCCAGGTAAGAGGGTCTTTCACCCCTTGCCCAGGAATCCTGTGCACCCGAAAGTGAGGCTTGCTTTTTCCTTTTCCATGCGCAGCACCTGCGCGGCAACTCAGAGCTCGCGCACTTTGCACCTGGCCGTGACGTCATGCAGCTGCACGTGTTCCTCGTCCCTCCTTGGACGCTACCATCCGGCAGAGATACCCCTCCTGCCGGATTCCAACCCCACGTGCAGCCATGACGTCACCGTGCGCATAAAAAAAAACACAAGCCCCACGTCTCGAGGGGTTTCCCACGCGAACACATGTGCTTTGCCCGTTGGAGCTGAACACACACGATCGCGTGGAGAACCCGTCCGGTCCAAATCCATTTACCTGCCCAAACTTTGTCCGTCCGCGGGATCGGCAAATCCACCGCGTGCGTTTCCGGACCGGGACTTCACTCTCGCAAGCGAGCACGTGGCGGTCTCGTGCGTTGCACAGCACGAACCGCGTGCTCACTGCTGGGTGAACCCGGCACGGTCCTCGAAACAACTACAGCCGCTACTCGGCTTTCTTTCCTTACATGTCGTCGTCGTCGCCATTCCACACACGCATACCTGCGTGTTACGACGCACACAGTCCACACCATCACATTCACACGGGGAGACGCGGCTGCGTGCTCCCGCATGCCAACCGACATCTCCCTTACATACCGCTCTCTCACACACACGGTCTCCCTGGCACACAGCGACCTTGCACACGGCCGTTCACTCACGCATGCCTCACTACTCTCACACCGTGCCTCATCCACACACGCGGGGGCACTCACCCGCGGTGCCTCACCCACGTACGCGAGGGCACTCAACCGCTGTGCCTCATCCACACACCGTGCCTCACTCATACACGCGGGGGCACTAACCCGCGGTGCCTCACTCACACTCCGTGCCTCACTCACACACGCGGGCTCTTCCACACACGGTGCCTCATCCACACACGGCGTGCTGGGAAGCACGCACTCCGGCACCATCGCTACCACACCACTCACACACGGGGTCGCTTCCACACACGGGGACGCACTCACACCTTGCACCACACACACAGGGACAACCACACTGGGGATTTGTCCCCACAAGGGTCTCCGGGGCCTCTATACCCCCCAAGCTCTCCGTGCACCCGTCCACAGCACTCGTCCCCTCAACCTCGCAAAGCACGACCGAACTCACCTGGTCGTGACTCGCCTCAAGGGGGCATACTCCCTCCCCTCGTTCCTGGAGGAGGCCATCCAGGTGCTCGCACCGGGTCCCTACACGCTCCGCGAGCTCACCCCCATTGTCCTCCACTACCTCCGTGTGTGCGTGCGCGTCACTTACCCCGTCTTCATCGTGTAGTCTTCCCTCTATCGTTCCCATCTCCCGTGTCTCTGCCAACTCTTCACCCTTTACCTCCCTTGTCTCAACTATTATTTCTGTTGTCGTCACCTCGTGTCTCGTCCCACACGTTTTGGTCTCCCCATTTAATTTTTCCCTTTCGGTCATCGTCACGACCCTCGCCCAACACGTTCCACGAATTATTTTTCACCCGCCTCCACCGCGGGCCTGTCAGCCGTTGCACCCCCACCCAGCTCGTTTGCTCCCACACGTGGAGTCGCCATTTTTATCTCCCCGGTCACGGCCTTCATGCCCGCCTGCAGGCTTCGGCCCATGTTCTGCGTCTCACCCCGTAGCTCTTTCATTTCTTCCTTCATGTTTGCTTCCATTCCGTTTATTTGCTGTGTATTCGCATCCATCGTCGTTTTCACTTCATTCATTTGCTTGTTCATGTCTTTCATTTCGTTTGTATTTGCATCCATTTTTTCGATCATTTTCGCATTCATCTTTTCGTTCATTGCCGCCAGCATGGCGCATAGCTGGGCCATGTTGGATGCACTCAGCTGAACCGTTTTAGCAAGGGTTTTGGTGGAGAGGGGGGGGGAGGTGTCATACACTGCGGCCGCTGCCGCACCCATTTCAGGTTCTGGGTTTAGTTGGGCGAGTCCGTGTTCCTGCACAATCAACATTTCCTGCACGGGGATTTCATCCTGGACCATGGATCCTACACATTCTACATCCATTTCTTATACCCCCGGCTCCCGCTCGCCTTGAGACGCCATCTTGCTTCTCGTGAAGGGTTAATTTGCTCGCTCGTAATTTGGAGGGAATCGGGGGTCGCTTCTCTCACCCCTGGACCGATTCCCGTGAATTTAGCCGGAGACAGGACAGCCCGTTTTCCTGTTCTCCGATACCAGTGCCGCGAGGAGGGCGATGGATTTGTATCCCACTCCTGACACCAGTGTTGCGGATTTCGCGCCCGCCGGCGTGCGGACGGCCACGTAACTCGAATCGCGGCACGTCGCCCACCGGACGGACAATCCAGTCGTGACCCTCTCGGACTAACGCCGGGAACCAGTCACGGGTGGACCTTTCGGTCTCACCGCGATCGAGCCAATCAGCCCCCGCGTCCGCGTGGGATAGGGTTGCTCGCCAAATTCGAACTACCTAAGTACCCACGCGGAGGGTAGACCGGGCGATCGCACCTCGCCGCAGGTCGACTTCGGACACGGGCCACTTAAGCGACCCGTTCCGTACTATCAGAATAACCGAGCGGTGTTATCGTCGACCTCGACGGTTCGATTAATTATCGGGCGTATTCAGCCCACTACCAACCCTTTACGTGAAGCAAGATGGGGATTCAATGGGGGAAAAGACGAAGCGAAGCGGGAGAACAGTTCAACAATAAAGCACATTTATTCTCGGCACACGGGAAGCACACAAATACAATTCCACCAAATGCACACAAAAAAGGAAACACAATTCCATTTACACAAAAAGCAAACATAAAAGTGAAAACACAGTGCAGAGCTAATACCGACTACCGAGCACACGGCAACACTTATACAATTCTACTTCACAGACGGCGCCGACAACACATACCCAAAACCAAGGAAAAGAAATACCCTCAAGAATGAGGTAGGCCTGGGGCCGAGACCTGGTCGGGCCTACCCGTCTGGTGATGAGACGTGGAGCGGCGATGGCCCCGCAACCCGCGGGCCTCGTGGACAGTGCCTGGCAGGGGGTGGGAACGGGGCCCCCTTGGTCGCACTATCTCAGCGCGGGGGGGGAAACAGGAGGGGGGTTGCTGATGCTCGGGGCATAGAGGATCTTTATTATATGCGACGAGTGTCTCCACCTCGGCCAGGTCGCGCTGCCGGCCTCCCAGGGGTGCAGCTCCCTGCACGACGCGAGCACCCCCTCGTCCGCCCTCACCGCCTCTCCACAGCTCGTCCCCTCCGTTCCGACTCCAACGCACACGACGAGCAGCTCCACCGCCCGCGAAGTCTTGACCCTCTGCTTCCGACTCTCCTGCTTCCGACTCTCCTACTCTCCGCCTCTGGACTCTCCGACTCTCCGTTCTCGTTCTGCAGTGTTGCGGATTTCGCGCCCGCCGGCGTGCGGACGGCCACGTAACTCGAATCGCGGCACGTCGCCCACCGGACGGACAATCCAGTCGTGACCCTCTCGGACTAACGCCGGGAACCAGTCACGGGTGGACCTTTCGGTCTCACCGCGATCGAGCCAATCAGCCCCCGCGTGGGATAGGGTTGCTCGCCAAATTCGAACTACCTAAGTACCCACGCGGAGGGTAGACCGGGCGATCGCACCTCGCCGCAGGTCGACTTCGGACACGGGCCACTTAAGCGACCCGTTCCGTACTATCAGAATAACCGAGCGGTGTTATCGTCGACCTCGACGGTTCGATTAATTATCGGGCGTATTCAGCCCACTACCAACCCTTTACGTGAAGCAAGATGGGGATTCAATGGGGGAAAAGACGAAGCGAAGCGGGAGAACAGTTCAACAATAAAGCACATTTATTCTCGGCACACGGGAAGCACACAAATACAATTCCACCAAATGCACACAAAAAAGGAAACACAATTCCATTTACACAAAAAGCAAACATAAAAGTGAAAACACAGTGCAGAGCTAATACCGACTACCGAGCACACGGCAACACTTATACAATTCTACTTCACAGACGGCGCCGACAACACATACCCAAAACCAAGGAAAAGAAATACCCTCAAGAATGAGGTAGGCCTGGGGCCGAGACCTGGTCGGGCCTACCCGTCTGGTGATGAGACGTGGAGCGGCGATGGCCCCGCAACCCGCGGGCCTCGTGGACAGTGCCTGGCAGGGGGTGGGAACGGGGCCCCCTTGGTCGCACTATCTCAGCGCGGGGGGGGAAAACAGGAGGGGGGTTGCTGATGCTCGGGGCATAGAGGATCTTTATTATATGCGACGAGCGTCTCCACCTCGGCCAGGTCGCGCTGCCGGCCTCCCAGGGGTGCAGCTCCCTGCACGACGCGAGCACCCCCTCGTCCGCCCTCGCCGCCTCTCCACAGCTCGTCCCCTCCGTTCCGACTCCAACGCACACGACGAGCAGCTCCACCGCCCGCGAAGTCTTGACCCTCTGCTTCCGACTCTCCTGCTTCCGACTCTCCTACTCTCCGCCTCTGGACTCTCCGACTCTCCGTTCTCGTTCTGCTGACTCTCTCGTTCCCGTTCTGCTGACTCTCCGACCCCTCGTTCTCTCTTGCGACTCTCCGACCCCTCGTTCTCGTTCTGCTGACTCTTTCGCTCCGACTTTTACGACTCCTTTGACTGACGAACACCGTCCTTTTATCCCCCCGTCACTTCGCCTTTGACCCCCTCCCTTTGACCTTTCACCTCGCTCCCCATTGGCCCGAGAAAAAGTGGGCGTGAAGGCTTTTTGATCCACAAATTTGCATATATCGATCGCCCTGGAGGCGGGGCCAATTCGCCCCTCGCTCACCGATTGGACGGCAAAAAGTGGGCGTGTGTCGTTTTCGATCCGTTTTTGAAGCAGAAAATCCGTGGTTTTGTACACGCTGTTCGACGCGCGTTCTGCATGAGTCCAACACCGGTACCCATGAGTGGCGCGAGATGACGGTGATGCGATGGTGGCGAGTTGTGACGGTAAAGGTCGTGGCGGTTGTGGTGAAGCGGTGTTGTGGTTGGTGGTTGAGATCATGGCGGTTGGTCCAAAATAAAGATAGTAAAAGAAAAACGGCTATCCTGAAGAGTCGCAGCACGTATAAATGACATGTATTCCCACTAGACAACGGGTTTGGGCCTAACTACACATGTACTTACCGAGATACCTCACCTAAGGGACCTGAATGGTGGTTTGCGAATCTGGTAACCACAACACTACCCCCTTCCCTTTTTACAGACTCGTCCCGAGTCGTCAAATTTTCGTGTGCCATCATGTGTAGTTTTCCCCTAGTACATTTTACCTACGGATCCCTGAGTGCGACATTCATGGTATTCGTGTCCCCAAAATAAATAACCTGAGTGCTGCGTGACTACCTAAACAAACTCACTCATACGGACGACTTAAATAAAATTGCCGGCGCTAAGACAAACATGCCGGGGGCGCACTCATATGTACAGTACATCTTACCTTAACTTACAAATCTTACACTAAACCATGGCCCAGGATCACTGAACTCTGCAAAAGAAAAGCAGTTAGCAGGGAGCCAGGCTGCCCGCATGCAGTCTCTGGCTCAAACAATGCAGGTGACAGGGAACGTGGCTGGCTGCTCACACGCAGTCCAAGGCCTTCCCTTTTGAACTGAACTCAGTGAACCACAACGGTGCTTGGGCTGCACAACGCAGTCTCCGTGCCAGCTCAAGTGGCACACGCAATGAACACAACGAATGGATGCATGGACACAAACACGGTGCACGGGCCGCCACTGCAGGCCCGTGTTGTAGCTGCCAACAGGGCAGTTCTTGCAGCTTGCAAACTGTTGCCTTGATCCTGGCGCACATGGAAATGAACAGGGGGGGGGGGGCAAAGCAAAAATTGAACGGGGCTGGTGAACGTGGGCAGTGGGCATGGCATGGCAAAGGTAGCAGGCAAACACAGCCCGCAGAAGAAGGCCGCTGCAGGCAAACTCAGCCCGCAGAACCAGGCCGGCACAGGCCTCGAAGAAAAACAGCCAGCAGATGAACTGGCCGGCACAGGCCTTGCAGCACACAGCTGCCGATGAAGTTGGTCGGCCTCCGCCTTGAAGCAAAACACGGCCAGCCGATGAAGTTGGCCAGCCTTTGCCGTTCAATGGAGGTTGGTGGAGGGAGTGCGGTGGTGCTGGCCACTTGGAAGGCGGGCTCGGACCTACCTACCTGTCTCCCTCCCAACCTATCGCCTTTGCCTGTCACTGTACATACCCACTCCCTTAATTTGTCCAAACCCCAATTTAGCCCCAACTTATTTTTTTGTTGTTTTTATTTTTACTTCCCCACTATAAATCGTCCCCTAACCCCCTTTATCGTCCTTGTTCGGCTAACCTATTCTGTCACCTAGCCTACTCCCAACCCCTACGTTCCCTTCCCGGAGGGGAACAAGGGAGAGCTAACGTCCTGTGCTGAGGCCCAACTCAAGCCTCAGAATGGCCTCCCCAGAGTTCGGCGATCTTAACACCAAGTGGTCCAGCGGCCCACAACGACAGCGAGGGGATGGATGGTGCGGAGGGGTACATCTCCTAATCTACCCTAACCATTTAACTGTTAAACTACCCCGGGGCTTTCAACAAGCGCCTCTCGCTTAAACTATTGGTTCTATAAACCCAGATTCCCGTCGCCTGTGTTGGTGTCCTTACAATTTCGGGCCTCGCCCCCCAATTTTCTCTCCGTGCCCTCACACGGTCTCCTGGCTGGGACACGTGGCTCCCTTTGGCAGGCACGACCCTCTGCCGATTCTCCCGCTATGGCACCCCCGGGCACTACACTGCCTCCGAGCCTACCAGCTCCCTAACACCGGGGAGTGCCCCCCATGGCACCTCCCCTGAAACGCACACGTGGCAGGCCGGCCTCCCGGGCCCCTTTCCGAGGGTCACCCGTGCCCACTGCACTGCCCACGCGGCTAATGGCGCCCCGGGCCCCCGCACCAAGCAGGCGCACCCGTGCCCACTACTCTATCCCGGCCCCCCATGGGCCCATGGCCTACCGCGGCCGACTAGCCTGGTGCCCGGGGTACCCACTCAGCGATACTCACCTTTCGCAGCCACGCTCCCAAGCCCGTCAACAGGGCTCCTGCACCCCTCCAAATGGGTCTCGAGCCTACTTTCCCACCAACAACAAAACAACCTCCATTTTTCAATTTGACTAACCCCCTAACTCACTTTACTCTGACCCCGGGGTCCCTTGGGCGGGAGTCACTCCTCCCCCCAATCACTCATCGCACCATGCATTCCCCATTCACTCCATACACACAGACCCGCTGGCCTCACTCACTCACCAAGCACATGTACTCACCTCACAACCCACAACTCTTCAACACACACACCGCTGAACTCTGCCATCCTCCTAACTACATCGCCTAACTAACTCGTGCTCCCACGTCGTCCCTTAAACTATAGCACGTTCCTTTTAACACTACGTAGCTAAACTACGTCCCCTCTACACACTCACTGTCAGTCACTGTCTCCAAACTCAAAAATTCATTTTATTTCCCAACCTAAATCTCGCTACAATCCCTCTATCTAATCCATTCCACGGACTCCATGAGGACTTACCCCTGCCCCATGAAGTCGGTCTAACTAAGCTAACCCTTCCCCCTAACTAGTTTCCATCCTGTGCCCAGGTAAGGGGGTCTTTCACCCCTTGCCCAGGAATCCTGTACACCCGAAAGTGAGGCTTGCTTTTTTTTTTTTTTTTTCCATCCGCAGCACCTGCGCGGCAACTCAGAGCTCGCGCACTTTGCACCTGCGACTGCCCGTGACGTCATGCAGCTGCACGTGTTCCTCGTTCCTCCTTGGACGGGACCATCCGGCAGAGATACCCCTCCTGCCGGATTCCAACCACACGTGCAGCCATGACGTCACCGTGCGCATAAAAAAAAAACACAAGCCCCACGTTTCGAGGGGTTTCCCACGCGAACACATGTGCTTTGCCCGTTGGAGCTTAACACACACGATCGCGTGGAGAACCCGTCCGGTCCAAATCCATTTACCTGCCTAACTTTGTCCGTCCGCGGGATCGGCAAATCCACCGCGTGCGTTTCCGGACCGGGACTTCACTCTCGCAAGCGAGCACGTGGTGGTCTCGTGCGTTGCACAGCACGAACCGCGTGCTCACTGCTGGGTGAACCCGGCACGGTCCTCGAAACAACTACAGCCGCTACTCGGCTTTCTTTCCTTACATGTCGTCGTCGTCGCCATTCCACACACGCATACCTGCGTGTTACGACGCACACAGTCCACACCATCACATTCACACGGGGAGACGCGGCTGCGTGCTCCCGCATGCCAACCGACATCTCCCTTACATACCGCTCTCTCACACACACGGTCTCCCTGGCACACAGCGACCTTGCACACGGCCGTTCACTCACGCATGCCTCACTACTCTCACACCGTGCCTCACACGTGGTGCTCCATTCACTCGCGCGGGGGCACTCACCCGCGGTGCCTCACCCACACACGCGAGGGCACTCAACCGCTGTGCCTCATCCACACACCGTGCCTCATCCACACACGGTTCCTCACCCACACACGCGGGGGCACTAACCCGCGGTGTCTCATCCATACTCCGTGCCTCACTCACACACGGTGCCTCATCCACACACGGCGTGCTGGGAAGCACGCACTCTGGCACCATCGCCACCACACCACTCACACACGGGGTCGCTTCCACACACGGGGACGCACTCACACCTTGCACCACACACACAGGGACAACCACACTGGGGATCCGTGTCCCCACAAGGGTCTCCGGGGCCTCTATACCCCCCAAGCTCTCCGTGCACCCGTCCACAGCACTCGTCCCCTCAACCTCGCAAAGCACGACCGAACTCACCTGGTCGTGACTCGCCTCAAGGGGGCATACTCCCTCCCCTCGTTCCTGGAGGAGGCCATCCAGGTGCTCGCACTGGGTCCCTACACGCTCCGCGAGCTCACCCCCATTGTCCTCCACTACCTCCGTGTGTGCGTGCGCGTCACTTACCCCGTCTTCATCGTGTAGTCTTCCCTCTATCGTTCCCATCTCCCGTGTCTCTGCCAACTCTTCACCCTTTACCTCCCTTGTCTCAACTATTATTTCTGTTGTCGTCACCTCGTGTCTCGTCTCACACGTTTTGGTCTCCCCATTTAATTTTTCCCTTTCGGTCATCGTCACGACCCTCGCCCAACACGTTCCACGAATTATTTTTTCACCCGCCTCCACCGCGGGCCTGTCAGCCGTTGCACCCCCACCCAGCTCGTTTGCTCCCACACGTGGAGTCGCCATTTTTATCTCCCCGGTCACGGCCTTCATGCCCGCCTGCAGGCTTCGGCCCATGTTCTGCGTCTCACCCCGTAGCTCTTTCATTTCTTCCTTCATGTTTGCTTCCATTCCGTTTATTTGCTGTGTATTCGCATCCATCGTCGTTTTCACTTCATTCATTTGCTTGTTCATGTCTTTCATTTCGTTTGTATTTGCATCCATTTTTTCGATCATTTTCGCATTCATCTTTTCGTTCATTGCCGCCAGCATGGCGCATAGCTGGGCCATGTTGGATGCACTCAGCTGAACCGTTTTAGCAAGGGTTTTGGTGGAGAGGGGGGGGGGAGGTGTCATACACTGCGGCCGCTGCCGCACCCATTTCAGGTTCTGGGTTTAGTTGGGCGAGTCCGTGTTCCTGCACAATCAACATTTCCTGCACGGGGATTTCATCCTGGACCATGGATCCTACACATTCTACATCCATTTCTTATACCCCCGGCTCCCGCTCGCCTTGAGACGCCATCTTGCTTCTCGTGAAGGGTTAATTTGCTCGCTCGTAATTTGGAGGGAATCGGGGGTCGCTTCTCTCACCCCTGGACCGATTCCCGTGAATTTAGCCGGAGACAGGACAGCCCGTTTTCCTGTTCTCCGATACCAGTGCCGCGAGGAGGGCGATGGATTTGTATCCCACTTCTGACACCAGTGTTGCGGTCTTCGCGCCCGCCGGCGTGCGGACGGCCACGTAACTCGAATCGCGGCACGTCGCCCACCGGACGGACAATCCAGTCGTGACCCTCTCGGACTAACGCCGGGAACCAGTCACGGGTGGACCTTTCGGTCTCACCGCGATCGAGCCAATCAGCCCCCGCGTCCGCGTGGGATAGGGTTGCTCGCCAAATTCGAACTACCTAAGTACCCACGCGGAGGGTAGACCGGGCGATCGCACCTCGCCGCAGGTCGACTTCGGACACGGGCCACTTAAGCGACCCGTTCCGTACTATCAGAATAACCGAGCGGTGTTATCGTCGACCTCGACGGTTCGATTAATTATCGGGCGTATTCAGCCCACTACCAACCCTTTACGTGAAGCAAGATGGGGATTCAATGGGGGAAAAGACGAAGCGAAGCGGGAGAACAGTTCAACAATAAAGCACATTTATTCTCGGCACACGGGAAGCACACAAATACAATTCCACCAAATGCACACAAAAAAAGAAACACAATTCCATTTACACAAAAAGCAAACATAAAAGTGAAAACACAGTGCAGAGCTAATTCCGACTACCGAGCACACGGCAACACTTATACAATTCTACTTCACAGACGGCGCCGACAACACATACCCAAAACCAAGGAAAAGAAATACCCTCAAGAATGAGGTAGGCCTGGGGCCGAGACCTGGTCGGGCCTACCCGTCTGGTGATGAGACGCGGAGCGGCGATGGCCCCGCAACCCGCGGGCCTCGTGGACAGTGCCTGGCAGGGGGTGGGAACGGGGCCCCCTTGGTCGCACTATCTCAGCGCGGGGGGGAAACAGGAGGGGGTTGCTGATGCTCGGGGTATAAAGGATCTTTATTATATGCGACGAGCGTCTCCACCTCGGCCAGGTCGCGCTGCCGGCCTCCCAGGGGTGCAGCTCCCTGCACGACGCGAGCACCCCCTCGTCCGCCCTCGCCGCCTCTCCACAGCTCCGTCCCCTCCGTTCCGACTCCAACGCACACGACGAGCAGCTCCACCGCCCGCGAAGTCTTGACTCTCTGTTCCGACTCTCCTCTTCCGACTCTCCTACTCTCCGCCTCTGGACTCTCCGACTCTCCGTTCTCGTTCTGCTGACTCTCTCGTTCCCGTTCTGCTGACTCTCCGACCCCTCGTTCTCTCTTGCGACTCTCCGACCCCTCGTTCTCGTTCTGCTGACTCTTTCGCTCCGACTTTTACGACTCCTTTGACTGACGAACACCGTCCTTTTATCCCCCGTAACTTCGCCTTTGACCCCCTCCCTTTGACCTTTCACCTCGCTCCCCATTGGCCCGAGAAAAAGTGGGCGTGAAGGCTTTTTGATCCACAAATTTGCATATATCGATCGCCCTGGGGGCGGGGCCAATTCGCCCCTCGCTCACCGATTGGACGGCAAAAAGTGGGCGTGTGTCGTTTTGGATCCGTTTTTGAAGCAGAAAATCCGTGGTTTTGTACACGCTGTTCGACGCGCGTTCTGCACGAGTCCAACACCGGTGCCCATGAGTGGCGCGAGATGACGGTGATGCGATGGTGGCGAGTTGTGACGGTAAAGGTCGTGGCGGTTGTGGTGAAGCGGTGTTGTGGTTGGTGGTTGATGTTGTGGTTGTGGTGATGGCGATTGGTCCAAAATAAAGATAGTAAAAGAAAAACGGCTATCCTGAAGAGTCGCAGCACGTATAAATGACATGTATTCCCACTATACAACGGGTTTGGGCCTAACTACACATGCACTTACCGAGATACCTCACCTAAGGGACCTGAATGGTGGTTTGCGAATCTGGTAACCACAACACTACCCCCTTCCCTTTTTACAGACTTGTCCCGAGTCGTCAAATTTTCGTGTGCCATCATGTGTAGTTTTCCCCTAGTACATTTTACCTACGGATCCCTGAGTGCGACATTCATGGTATTCGTGTCCCCAAAATAAATAACCTGAGGGCTGCGTAACTACCTAAACAAACTCACTCACACGGACGACTTAAATAAAATTGCCGGCGCTAAGACAGACATGCCGGGGGCGCACTCATATGTACAGTACATCTTAACCTTAACTTACAAATTTTACACTAAACCATGGCCCAGGATCATTGAACTCTGCAAAAGAAAGCAGTTAGCAGGGAGCCAGGCTGCCCGCATGCAGTCTCTGGCTCAAACAATGCAGGTGACAGGGAACGTGGCTGGCTGCTCACACGCAGTCCAAGGCCTTCCCTTTTGAACTGAACTCAGTGAACCACAACGGTGCATGGGCTGCACAAACGCAGTCTCCGTGCCAGCTCAAGTGGCACACGCAATGAGCACAACGAATGGATGCATGGACACAAACACGGTGCACGGGCCGCCACTGCAGGCCCGTGTTGTAGCTGCCAACAGGGCAGTTCTCGCAGCTTGCAAACTGTTGCTTTCAGATCCTGGCGCACATGGAAATGAACAGGGGGGGCAAAGCAAAAATTGAGCGGGGCTGGTGAACATGGGCAGTGGGCATGGCATGGCAAAGGTAGCAGGCAAACACAGCCCGCAGAAGAAAGCCGCTGCAGGCAAACACAGCCCGCTGAACCAGGCCGGCACAGGCCTCGAAGAAAAAAACAGCCAGCCGGCAGACGAAGTGGGCCGGCACAGGCCTTGCAGCACACAGCCAGCAGATGAAGTTGGTCGGCCTCCGCCTTGAAGCAAAACACGGCCAGCCGATGAAGTTGGCCAGCCTTTGCCGTTCAATGGAGGTTGGTGGAGGGAGTGCGGTGGTGCTGGCCACTTGGAAGGCGGGCTCGGACCTACCTACCTGTCTCCCTCCCAACCTATCGCCTTTGCCTGTCACTGTACATACCCACTCCCTTAATTTGTCAAACCCCAATTTAGCCCCAACTTATTTTTTTGTTGTTTTTATTTTTACTTCCCCACTATAAATCGTCCCCTAACCCCCTTTATCGTCCTTGTTCCGCTAACCCATTCTCCCACCTAGCCTACTCCCACCCCCTACCTTCCCTTCCCAGAGGGGAACAAGGGAGAGCTAGCGTCCTGTGCCGAGGCCCAACTCAAGCCTCAGAATGGCCTCCCCAGAGTTCGGCGATCTTAACACCAAGTGGGTCCAGCGGCCCACAACGACAGCGAGGGGATGGATGGTGCGGAGGGGTACATCTCCTAATCTACCCTAACCATTTAACTGTTAAACTACCCCGGGGCTTTCAACAAGCGCCTCTCGCTTAAACTATTGGTTCTATAAACCCAGATTCCCGTCGCCTGTGTTGGTGTCCTTACAATTTCGGGCCTCGCCCCCCCAATCTTCTCTCCGGGCCCTCACACGCTCTCCTGGCCGGGACACGTGGCTCCCCTTGGCAGGGTCGACCCTCTGCCGATTCTCCCGCTATGGCACCCCGGGCACTACACTGCCTCCGAGCCTACCAGCTCCCTAACACCGGGGAGTGCCCCCATGGCACCTCCCCTGAAACGCACACGTGGCAGGCCGGCCTCCCGGGCCCCTTTCCGAGGGTCACCCGTGCCCACTGCACTGCCCACGCGGCTAATGGCGCCCCGGGCCCCCGCACCAAGCAGGCGCACCCGTGCCCACTACTCTATCCCGGCCCCCCATGGGCCCATGGCCTACCGCGGCCGACTAGCCTGGTGCCCGGGGTACCCACTCAGCGATACTCACCTTTCGCAGCCACGCTCCCAAGCCCGTCAACAGGGCTCCTGCACCCCTCCAAATGGGTCTCGAGCCTACTTTCCCACCAACAACAAAACAACCTCCATTTTTCAATTTGACTAACCCCCTAACTCACTTTACTCTGACCCCGGGGTCCCTTGGGCGGGAGTCACTCCTCCCCCAATCACTCATCGCACCATGCATTCCCCATTCGCTCCATACACACAGACCCGCTGGCCCCACTCACTCACCAAGCACATGTACTCACCTCACAACCCACAACTCTTCAACACACACACCGCTGAACTCTGCCATCCTTCTAACTACATCGCCTAACTAACTCGTGCTCCCACGTCGTCCCTTAAACTATAGCACGTTCCTTTTAACCTACGTAGCTAAACTACGTCCCCTCTACACACTCACCAGTCAGTCACTGTCTCCAAACTCAAAAATTCATTTTATTTCCCAACCTAAATCTCGCTACAATCCCTCTATCTAATCCATTCCACGGACTCCATGAGGACTTACCCCTGCCCCATGAAGTCGGTCTAACTAAGCTAACCCTTCCCCCTAACTAGTTTCCATCCTGTGCCCAGGTAAGGGGGTCTTTCACCCCTTGCCCAGGAATCCTGTACACCCGAAAGTGAGGCTTGCTTTTTTTTTTTTTTTTCCATGCGCAGCACCTGCGCGGCAACTCAGAGCTCGCGCACTTTGCACCTGCGACTGCCCGTGACGTCATGCAGCTGCACGTGTTCCTCGTCCCTCCTTGGACGGGACCATCCGGCAGAGATACCCTCCTGCCGGATTCCAACCACACGTGCAGCCATGACGTCACCGTGCGCATAAAAAACACAAGCCCCACGTTTCGAGGGGTTTCCCACGCGAACACATGTGCTTTGCCCGTTGGAGCTGAACACACACGATCGCGTGGAGAACCCGTCCGGTCCAAATCCATTTACCTGCCTAACTTTGTCCGTCCGCGGGATCGGCAAATCCACCGCGTGCGTTTCCGGACCGGGACTTCACTCTCGCAAGCGAGCACGTGGTGGTCTCGTGCGTTGCACAGCACGAACCGCGTGCTCACTGCTGGGTGAACCCGGCACGGTCCTCGAAACAACTACAGCCGCTACTCGGCTTTCTTTCCTTACATGTCGTCGTCGTCGCCATTCCACACACGCATACCTGCGTGTTACGACGCACACAGTCCACACCATCACATTCACACGGGGAGACGCGGCTGCGTGCTCCCGCATGCCAACCGACATCTCCCTTACATACCGCTCTCTCACACACACGGTCTCCCTGGCACACAGCGACCTTGCACACGGCCGTTCACTCACGCATGCCTCACTACTCACACAAACCATACTACTCACACGTGGTGCTCCATTCACTCGCGCGGGGGCACTCACCCGCGGTGCCTCACCCACACGCGAGGGCACTCAACCGCTGTGCCTCATCCACACACCGTGCCTCATCCACACACGGTTCCTCACCCACACACGCGGGGCACTAACCCGCGGTGCCTCATCCACACTGGCCGTGCCTCACTCACACACGCGGGCTCTTCCACACACGGTGCCTCATCCACACACGGTGTGCTGGGAAGCACGCACTCCGGCACCATCGCCACCACACCACTCACACACGGGGTCGCCTCCACACACGGGGACGCACCCACACCCCGCACCACACACACAGGGACAACCACACTGGGGATCCGTGTCCCCACAAGGGTCCCCGGGGCCTCCACACCCCCCAAGCTCTCCGTGCACCCGTCCACAGCACCCGTCCCCTCAACCTCGCAAAGCACGACCGAACTCACCTGGTCGTGACTCGCCTCAAGGGGGCATACTCCCTCCCCTCGTTCCTGGAGGAGGCCATCCAGGTGCTCGCACCGGGTCCCTACACGCTCCGCGAGCTCACCCCCATTGTCCTCCACTACCTCCGTGTGTGCGTGCGCGTCACTTACCCCGTCTTCATCGTGTAGTCTTCCCTCTATCGTTCCCATCTCCCGTGTCTCTGCCAACTCTTCACCCTTTACCTCCCTTGTCTCAACTATTATTTCTGTTGTCGTCACCTCGTGTCTCGTCCCACACGTTTTGGTCTCCCCATTTAATTTTTCCCTTTCGGTCATCGTCACGACCCTCGCCCAACACGTTCCACGAATTATTTTTTCACCCGCCTCCACCGCGGGCCTGTCAGCCGTTGCACCCCC
>NC_140973.1:27306681-27331681 GCF_056783735.1 Eptatretus burgeri
TTCCATCTTCTGAAATCCGAATTATGAAGATAACAATCAACGACACACACACACACACGCACACGCACACGCACACGCACACGTACACCCTTGCAATGTGACCACTAAGATGTTCCCCTTTTGGATAGTGATTCAGGGTAATGACACATGGGGATCTCTGTTACCTGATATTATGTCTGAACATTTTCATTAATGTTTCTCTGCCATTTGGAGAAAATTCAGATTTTCGGTTTCCCACATTTACAGCTCTTTATTCACTGCTTTGCATTTACTTGAATATACAGCACTACTTTCCAAAAACATTTACGTTGAACCTTTTTGCTCCTAACAGTGGAAGATGGTGCACCACGACGGGGTTCCAGACGAGCCAGGCCCCAAGTCTCTTTGACAGCATCAGGGAGCAGTACGTTGGCGGAAGAGCTTGTTGCACTGCTGCGTATTCTGCTTGTGATGCCACACTGGAGCACCTTGGTTGGAGAACACATCTCCTCATGTCTTGCTCGCCTGCCCACTATATTGGCGGATCGTACATTTGATACTATGGTGAATATTTGTAAGGTTATTTTTGTGCCTCCGCTGATTAATTCGCCGGAGGCATTATGTTTTTGGGTTGTACTTCCGTCCCTCTGTGCATCCATGATAGTTTTTCGTTACTGCAATAACTTAAGAATGGCTGAAGGGATCGAAATCAAACTTGGTACAAATATGTATAATGATGCAAAGATGAACTGTTTCAATTATGGGATCAAGAGGTCTAATGTCAGAGATCCCTTTCGGTAAAAATTATGTTACCACGTTAACTTGTGAACCAGTGATGGGATTTTAACCAAACTTGGTGTACTGCAAGTGTATATTATGATGCAAAATGACCTGATTCGATGTCTCCATCAAGAGGTCAAAGGTCAGAGGTCATGTCAGGTAAAAATGTGATACTTGAGAGCAGCTGAATGGATTTAAATCAAATGTGGTACAAGTATGTATGATGATGTAATAATGTGGGCAGAGGCATATCGATCGAAGAGTGCCATTTTAGTTTGAAACTGTTATCATTGAGATGTTTTCATAACATAAGATTTAGTTAGGTTACCTCTTTGAATTTACTGATGCAGGTGGAGGGAGATGCCACTCGCAGAGAGGGTTTCTCAAGTGAGGGCGAAGTACAAGGTGAAGCAAGTGCCATCATGGCAGTGCTTGCAGTCATGGGTGGTGTCGATGAACGTCTGCGCCTTGGAGGGCAGGTGTTGCGTGAGGAGTATGGACAAGGCACAGTTATGCGCATCACTCCACGTGGTCGAATCACTGTCCTCTTCCTTGATTCGCGCCAGGGCCGTGTCTGTCCCCTGGCTCAGCTGCAGCCTGTAAGTGCATACATATATGCAGTTCTTGGTTGGTCTTTATTTCATCTCTTAGCAAGAATACGTTGTTCCCAATTGTTTCCTCAACTGCATCTTTCTTCTTTTTTTTTTTCTTGCTTCAATGTTTAAATTTCCCACAATGCTTTTATGTTGTTACAACAACACTGGCATTCATTTCCAGCAAATAAACTGGCATTCCTTCCGATAAGTAGGTCATCGTAAAGTTTAAAGGTTCTAAAAGTACCCAACAGTGTACTTTTAGGACCTTTAAATCGCGACTACGACTGCATTTAAAGGCACCATCAGTGCAAACGAGTTGCTTCGGAATGGCCTCACGGAATCCCTTGCTCGGTGTGGCTCCAGTCATGAACTGGTAGAGAAGGGGACCTGAGATTAAGCAACAGATGAGGATGCAGCCTCCCAGGGTGCTACACCCGGGTTTGGATCTCTGGTTTTCTGCCGGCAAGCCTGTGGAAACGCAGACTCCAAGGGTACCCTCTTTTAGGTAATGCAGAACCAGGAATGCAACCCCCAAGGCAGACAAAACCCGCAAACTCCCCATCCGGCCTCCTGCCCCAAGAGCTTGCAACAGAACCAACATTCTGCTAAAGGCTCCTCAGGGATAAGTGGTGGTGATACTGTCCCTGGCAACTGTGGACAGCCTATAGTACAACCTAAATTTGGCATGCTCACAAAACCACATCCTCACGGCTGGAAAAATTACATAAAGTTTTGGATTGGGAGGATCCACTTCACAATCTTCTTATAACCAGAGCCGGATGTTGAAGGCAATAGTATTTGTTTGTGACAGATTTATATTTGTCAGTTTAATCCTGTTACCATGTAGACTCACCTGTGTTTGGTGAGTGCTACTTACCTTTAATCACTTGTCTAGGAGCCTTCCCACCCCCTCTATTTAAAATGAGGACGTTCCAAATTAATCTGGCCTCATGTCTTTTTGTGAAGGGGATTGGGCAAGTTTTGGAGGAGGAGGGATATTTTGGGGAAATTGCGATGAATATTTATGTTGCAGAGTTGGCCTTTTATTGTATGCCTCAGAAAGTGTTTATCTTTCCTTAACAAAGTACACACACTGTGCTACTTCACAGTATACAGCTTTGGGTTTAAAGAGTTAATTTATATAATGCATCAATATCGCCACTTGTGAACTAAGTATTGAACTAAACTGCGAATTGCTACCTTATGACTTTCCACTCCAAGCATGAGAGACCAAGGTGGCAACTCCTGGCACTGATGTGAAGCAATTAATTATACTGATGAAAATGGCATTAAAAGCGCATTTCGATTTAATAAATTATTACAGTCCGGAGGCAAAGAACAAAGGCAATTTTAACATGGGACCATAAACAACACATACTTATAAACAGTAAAATGACTGCTCCCATTACCCTACTTCTCCCCCTCTTCCCACATTCGCCCAGCTTTGGCCATGGATCTGAGTACAAGCAGAGAGAATGGTTTTGAAAGGCAGGATGCAAATATATATGTAACTTAGTTACCAGTGTGAGAATAACAGATAAAATAAAGGCACTTCCCTGGTGTGTTGATGGCTGCCGGGGACCATCTACTCTGCTCTCCAGTGTTTAGTGGGGTCAAAGTAGCTCGTGCGGGGTCCTGTTCAGGATGAACTTCTCACCAAGCCTGTAACTCTTGTGCTTTCGGCTCTTGTGCACGATGGGTCTTGAACCAACAATATGTTGTTGCAGTTAAGATCTTAGGCATGGCCAAAACTACTAGGCTACCAATCCCTACCACTACTCTACTGCATGAATTCTGTCCCAAACTGCGGTGCATGCCACCCCTTCCCCCCCCGCCCCCCCCCCCCGGTGACCTGTGGCTTTCACTTTGGTAAATTACATTTCCCTCAGTCGAATGGCGTATTTGTGTTTGTATCACTCTGTCCCTTTGGGTGATGTATTGGCTCCCAAGGCAACAAAATAGTAGCGGAGGCAGCGTAGACTAACCCTAATTCTCCCCCCCCCCCAACCAGCACGCGTGCGTGCGTGCGCATACACACACACACACACACACACACACACATTACCCCTCAGTAATTGCCAGATTATATCTCTCTTTTTTTTCAGGGCATGTGATCTGTTTTTGCAAATGTTTAGTAAATGAGCTGACTACTGGTTTGCATTGATCAATGAACGATTAGGTAAGCAAACCATATTGAATTTGGTTGGATGCAGATTGGTCATTTTGCAGTGAAGAACATTTCATGGAAACTGATGATGCAGGTTATTTCATAACTGTCAAGTGTGAGAAAATGTGAATGGGAATAACTTTAAAATGTTATTTGAATTGGTCATTTGAAATACTCCACGGTAAGCTGACTTTATCTCTGTGTACTTACTTTTGAAGATTTCAGAGGTGGCATTTGACCTGGCTGCTTTACCTATGTCGGAGCCCTTGCTAAGTGCATTAGGCCAACTTGTGAGCCTGGCAGGGGAGCAGCAGCAGAGACTTTCAAAGGCCCACTTTGGGCCAGCAGGTAATTGTTATAAATAGTTTATTTTGTTTATCACTGTTTCTCAAATTGTCACTGCTCGAAAAAGAAACAAGACCTTCAAAAGAAAAACCCATTTTTGTTCATCCCATGCAAATTGGATGCAGAATCGATTGATCACCTTTCTGACTTGCACTGAATGTATGTGTGCACGTGCACGCACACATACACACAACAAAGAGGCAGATTGGATCCAAAACTTGGAAAAGAAGAAGCAACACTGAAAGGAAGTTCCCCAGTGACATTTGATGAATAGAGTTCTTTTAAAAACAACTCACGAAAATGCCAAACTTTAAAAGCCCTGGCCCAGATGGAATTCCAAACTTCTGGTGAAAGCAACTAAATGCTCAACACAATCACTACGCACGAGCATTCAACAAACATATCGAAGGGTAGGAAGTAATGGATGAGTGGCTCACAGAAGGTAACACCTTCCTCATTCCAAGTGACAAAATTATGGGAAGTCTGAAGAAACCCAATTACCTCACAAATACCAGCCAATAACCTGTCTACCAACAACATACAAGCTTTCAACAGGAATCATCACAAAAACGATTTTCCACCACCGAATACAACAAGGAGGCCTGGAGGCAGAACAGAAGGGATGTACGAGAGGATGCTCTGGAACAATAGACCAGCGACTACTAAACAAGCCCATACTCAAAAGCTGAAAAATTAGAACCAAATTATCCACAGCATGAATAGATTACAAAAAAGCTTTTGATAGTGTCCCACATTTATGGATGATAAAATGTATGCAGGCACACAATATCAATCTCAAAATAATCAAAGTTATTCAGAAAGCAATGGAGCTTTGGAACACCACATTGATATTGCATTACTCAGAAGGAAAGATCGAAATACCAGGAGTGACGACATTACATGGGATCTTCCAGGATGACAGCCTTTCGCTCCTCCTATTTTGCTTGGCTCTGGACCCACGGAACAATCTCGTTAATGAGCAAGGACATGGATATACACAAACATCCAATAAGAGAGCGTCCAAAGATACAGGAAAGGTGACACATCTACTGTATATGGATGTTTTAAAACCCTTTGCACCGAACGATGACAAATTGGCAGAGCAACTCAAATTAGTGAAACAGTACTCTGATGACATTCAAATGGAATTTAGCCTTGATAAGTGTGACAAATGCACATTCGTTAAAGGTACAAGCCAACAAAAATGGACAACATAAAAATCTACCTAAATACAACAATTCAGGAGCTGGACAACGGGACGTCATACAAATACTTCAGAGTAGAAGACTGCAACCAAATATTTCACCAAAAAATGAGCAAAACGATTGCCAAAGAATACCGTAATAGAACGAAGTTGATCGTGAAAACATCTCACCCCGAGAAATAAAATCAAAGCCATGAACAAACGATCGGTACCAGTGTTCCAATACAGCTATAGAATAATAAACTAGCCACAATCGGAAATCAATAGACAAGATGTCCAAACCAGGAAGCTCCTCACTGTCCATAAAATTTTACACAAAAATCGATGCATCCCGCGAATGAACCTGCCGAGCCAATGATCAGGCAGCGGCCTGATTGAGCTCAAGCAAGTGCACAGAATGACAACTGCAGGATTGCCTCAGTAAGCCGTCGTCATCGACGTCGTCGTCATCACCGTTTTACGGCTGTTTCCATGCTTGCATGTGTAATGGCTACTTTTACCTAATAGTGGTGCCGCACAGCTCAAATATTCAAAAGAATTGTGCACTAAGTGATAAAAGCACTAAATTTGGCACACTTGTAGAAAGACGTATTATGAAGCGATTTGGATATTTGGCCACCACAGATTTAGCCTCTGAGGGCCGTGGCAGCCATTTTATAAAATGGCGGCCAGGTGACATTAAAATGGCTTCCAGAGGAATTAAAATGGCTAGGGCTTCTACATTTGTGGAACGATTTCATCGTTTATGGGGTCTATGGATGCGCCTCACCGAGTACTACAAACGTATGGGAGCAGATTTTTGAAATTCGAAATTTTGAAGGGGGGAAAATCCTTTTTTTGGGAAATTTTTCAAATCACTGTGGCTTCTACGTTTATACTTCGGTGACATCTTTCACTGTGCCTATATATGCGACTAATGAGGCTCTACAAAACAGCAGTTAACGATTTTCGCGTTTTTTTAAGGGGGGGAAGGGGGGGGAGAAAAATAGAAAAATCGCTCTGGGCCCTACTACATTTATGTTTTTTTTTTTTAAGAAAGTCTGCGCCACCACGTAAAGGGTCACCCAACTGGTTGGCCCCCCACATGGCAGCAGGAAGGCCTAACTATAGCTAAGCTGCCCGGTGGGGGGGGGCGCTACTCCCCCAACTATCGGTTGGACTAAGCTAGCTAACCTAACCTAACCCTAACCTATAGTCCAACCTATAGCCCTGCGGGTGACATAATTACATAACAAGCGTAAAATAAATGACAATGAAAAAGGGTGTAAGAATAAACATTCCTGGAAATTTATCATCAACAACAACTGACTAAAATATGATCTAAAAATGACCAAACATCCACCCACCCCCAAGCTTCTATTAAATTATTAAAAGTAAAATGCATGGTGTACTTACAAAAGAAATACAAAAGAATTTACTCAAGAAATACAAAATTCCACATAATACATTTCAATGACACATGATGTTACAGTGATATGATGAAAAACTCAAAATTAAAAGTACAAATGTCTAGTTCTGGGTGCACTCCCCCTCACACTGGCACAGAGCGGTACATTCAAGTGCAGCCTTTTTGCACTTGCAACGATTCACCCAACCCTTCTTACATTTACATGACAGCAGTTCACGGCAAGTTTGAGCTGCTTGTGGTAATCTTGTCCAGTGGGGCTCATGCAGCCCCTCTTCACTTTTGGTCCACCCCCAGCTGGTTGCCGGCGGCAGCTCTGGTGCAGGGAGCAACACCTGGCCCCATACATGACCTCTCTGGTAGGCTGCCCTCTTAACGTGCTCTTCCAGAGCTGCCTTGGTTGGAGGAATCAACTCCACTTTGTTCTTCCTTCCGAAAAGTTTCTTGCATGCCTTGTCAATGTCTCTGCATGTACTTGTTCTGTCGTACAGGAGGATGACAAATCTCTCAATGGTGTGGTGTGCATGACCTCTTCTGGTATGTCACTTGGTGCAGATGACAACTTCAACAGTGCTTCGGTCAACTCTGGCAACACATTCCAGACTGCCCATGCAGTCTTCTTCCCATGACTTGCAAAACTTGACACAGTGTCACACCCTGTCAGAGAATGGAACATCGTAAGTGCTTGTGCTTTATCTGGCCCCAGACAAGCTGCTATGTCATGGGCTGCCAGGTATCGGAACCCTTTTCCAGTTCCGAATGCAATCCACAGTTCATTTTCTGGCTGCAGATTCTGGACAACCAAGACAGCCAACACCACAACATCTGTGTCAACCGTTCTGATCATGATTTTGTTGTGGCCATGGCAGGCTGCATGAGATACATGAAGCAGCATTCCACTGTGGGCTTCCTCGTGGGTACATGGGGCCAGCGAAGACAGCTCAGACAGTGGAGGCTTGCTGCAGACTTCTTCTCCATCAGTGACGATGCGCTTGCATGCATCAGTATTATGGCTGTCATCAGCAGTTACACGCATTCGCTTTTCGGCTCTCTGTACTTTTGTCCTGTTATATTTCAGTCGACAGGTTTCGTGATAACCAGCACTGTTCGCAACCATAGCTGCTTCAATTCCGTGACCTTCATCAAGCCGGCGTAACTGAAGCGTACGTGGAAGCTCCTTTCGTTCATTGAATCTGATCAGATTTTCGGCCAGGGAACTGTAGCCGCTCCCGACATCTGTTCGCTTGGACTGTGAGGGACGAGTCGGTGTCTCTTTCGTGTCGTATTGATAGATGATACACAGGTTCCAGTTCGTTGTTGGTGGATGTGACGACGTTGAGACAGGTCGCTCTGGGTCGACCAACTTGAAGCTCTTGGACATGGCTGCTATTAAGCGATGACCATCATCACCAACCTGCAATGACAAATAAATATATTAGAGTCCATGTTACGACTATACGAGCATATTATACAAAATTTTAATTATTTCCCAAAAAAAGGTTTTCCCCCCCACCCCCATCCCCCCTTTCACAATTTCGAATTTCGAAAATCTGCTCCCATACGTTTGTAGTACTCGGTGAGGAGCATCCATAGACCCCATAAACGATGAAATCGTTCCACAAATGTAGAAGCCCTAGCCATTTTAATGTCACCTTGCCGCCATTTTGTAAAATGGCTGCCATGGCCCTCAGAGGCTAAATCTGTGGTGGCCAAATATCCAAATCGCTTCATAATATGTCTTTCTACAAGTGTGCCAAATTTGGTGCTTTTATCACTAAATGCACATTAGGTTAGCTATGCTGCCCCACTATAATGGCTACTTTCCAGGCTGCACTATCCCTTGCGAGCCCTCTTGTTCGGCCTTTAACTCGAAGATCTCTCAGCGACACATCCTATGTTTTCCTCGGACAGCCTCTTGCTCTCCTTCCATTCACATTAATATTTATACACCTCTTCACACACCTGCCCACCCCCATCCTTTCCACATGTCCGAACCATCTCAACCTACCCCTACATGTAACCTCACCAATGCTTTCTATACCTAACCTCTCTCTTAATTCCACATTTGGTTTCCTATCCTTCAATGTCACATTACACATCCATCTCACCATTCTCATTTCATTTCGTTCACACCTCCATTCATCCTTCTTTTTGATCACCCATGTTTCACTGCCATACAACATCACGCTTCTAATGCAAGTTGCATGCAGTTTTCCCTTAAATTAGAGAGCATTCCCTTTTGTTGTCAATAGGGGTAACAACTCCCTAAACTTTCTCCAGCCACTTCTTGAATTTATCTACACATTCCAGATATATCCCCAAAAACTAACCTTTCTGCTCTAACTGGAGCCACTTGTTTACCTGTGCAAACAGCACATTTGAAGCCAGGAACCACGTGCAGTCTACCCCTGGTGTCACTACATCTCCTGTGCACCCAGCAGTTTCAGTATTTACACAATATTGAATTGCTACTTACACCTTTTCTCCAGACATCACAGGGCCACCTCCTTCTTTTTTGCACACTTCCTTCTCCCACACCAATAAGCAGTACTTTCGTTTTCCCTGTATTCACTTTCAGTCCTCTTGCCTCCATACCCTCCTTCCATACTGTATACTTACCCATTACCTCTTCCACACTGTCGGCTATCAACACTAGGTCATCAGTATACAGGAGTTCCCAAGGTAAGCCTCCTCTAAATTCCTGTGATATAACCTCAAGAACCAAAATGAGCAGGATTGGGCTCAAGACAGACCCCTGATGAACACCCATATTCACTTCAAAATCTTCACTCTGCAATCCGTTTACCCTCACAGAGGTTTCTGGGCCATCATGCATCGCCATAACTACCCCAACTAAAAAATCCTCCACTCGTAACTTTCTCATGGGCCATTGCACCACTTCCCGAGGCACGCTATCAAGCACCTTCTCCAAATCCACAAATATAAAGTACAGTTTTCTCTTCTTCCCCAGATATTTTTTCCTGGAATTGCCTAACTATAAAAATTGCCTCTATCATTCCCCTTCCTGGCATGAAACCAAATTGCATTTCATGTATATAAACACTCTGTCATCAATTTATCTCTCTCCTCTCTCTCCCCTCTCCCCTCTCTTCTCTCTCCCCTCTCTCTCTGCTCTCTCTCCTCTCTCTCCCCTCTCTCTCTCCCTCTCTCTCTCTCTCTCTCTCTCTCTCTCTCTCTCTCTCTCTCTCTCTCTCTCTCTCTCTCTCTCTCTCTCTCTCTCTCTCTCTCTCTCTCTCTCTCTCTCTCTCTCTCCCTCTCTCCCTCTCTCCCTCTCTCCCTCTCTCTCTCTCTCTCTCTCCCTCTCTCTCTCTCTCTCTCTCTCTCTCTCTCCCCTCTCTCCCTCTCTCTCCTCTCTCTCCCCTCTCCCCTCTCTCCCCTCTCTCTCTCTCTCTCCCTCTCTCCTCTCTCTCCTCTCTCTCTCTCTCCCTCTCTCTCTCCTCTCTCTCTCTCTCTCTCTCTCTCCCTCTCTCTCTCTCTCTCCTCTCTCTCTCTCTCCTCTCTCTCCCTCTCTCTCTCCTCTCTCTCTCTCCTCTCTCTCTCTTTCTCTCCTCTCTCTCTCTCTCTCCTCTCTCTCCTCTTTTCTCTCTCTCCTCTCTCTCTCTCTCTCTTTCTCTCCTCTCTCTCCCTCTCTCTCTCTCTCCTCTCTCTCTCTCTCTCTCTCTCTCTCTCTCTCTCTCCTCTCTCTCCTCTCTCTCTCCTCTCTCTCCTCTCTCTCCTCTCTCTCTCTCTCTCTCCCTCTCTCTCTCTCTCTCCCTCTCTCTCCCTCTCTCTCTCCTCTCTCTCCCTCTCTCTCCTCTCTCTCTCTCTCTCTCTCTCTCTCTCTCTCTCTCTCTCTCTCTCTCTCTCTCTCTCTCTCTCTCTCTCTCTCTCCTCTCTCTCTCTCTCTCTCTCTCTCTCTCTCTCTCTCTCTCTCTCTCTCTCTCTCTCTCTCTCTCTCTCCTCTCTCTCTCTCTCTCTCTCTCTCTCTCTCTCTCTCTCTCTCTCTCTCTCTCTCTCTCTCTCTCTCTCTCTCTCTCTCTCTCTCTCTCTCTCTCTCTCTCTCTCTCTCTCTCTCTCTCTCTCTCTCTCTCTCTCTCTCTCTCTCTCTCTCTCTCTCTCTCTCTCTCTCTCTCTCTCTCTCTCTCTCTCTCTCTCTCTCTCTCTCTCTCTCTCTCTCTCTCTCTCTCTCTCTCTCTCTCTCTCTCTCTCTCTCTCTCTCTCTCTCTCTCTCTCTCTCTCTCTCTCTCTCTCTCTCTCTCTCTCTCTCTCTCTCTCTCTCTCTCTCTCTCTCTCTCTCTCTCTCTCTCTCTCTCTCTCTCTCTCTCTCTCTCTCTCTCTCTCTCTCTCTCTCTCTCTCTCTCTCTCTCTCTCTCTCTCTCTCTCTCTCTCTCTCTCTCTCTCTCTCTCTCTCTCTCTCTCTCTCTCTCTCTCTCTCTCTCTCTCTCTCTCTCTCTCTCTCTCTCTCTCTCTCTCCTCTCTCTCTCTCCTCTCTCTCTCTCTCTCTCTCTCTCTCTCTCTCTCTCTCTCTCTCTCTCTCTCTCTCTCTCTCTCTCTCTCTCTCTCTCTCTCTCCTCGCTCTCTCTCTCTCTCTCTCTCTCTCTCTCTCTCTCTCTCTCTCTCTCTCTCTCTCCTCTCTCTCCTCTCTCTCTCCCCCCCCCCCCACTTTCATCCATGGTCCAGCAACTTCAAACTCCTATAGTTGCTTCGAACTGAGGCATCACCATTCCCTTTATGAATATTCACCATGACACTCTTCAACTAGTCATCTGGGATTGATGTCTCCCTTATAACTGAATTTAGTGATTAAATTCACTCCAATATCACCAGATGCCTTCAGCATCTCTGTGACAACACAAGTGCTGCTCGCCACTTTACCATTCTTCGTTTCATCGATGGCTTTCTTCACGCATTCATTTTTTTCTCTCAGGTGGTGGGCCCTGCACCGTCTCTACTGCCTCCAGAATATTCCTGCTCCAAGAGAACTTCTCATTTAGCAGTTGCTCATAGTAACTCTTCCAAGTATTTCTAATCTCCCCTGGTCAAATGTAATCTAATCTACATTTCCCATATCATCCTTCACACATTGTTCTCCTATGAGATACCTATTTTGACCGATCATTTGCTTTGCTATCCTAAATATCTCCCCTCCACTATCTGCATTATTTATCACATCTGAAAGTGAATACTGTACTTCTATTTAGCCTTGTAAACTTTCCTTCTTGTTATACGTTTAGCCACTAACTATTCTTGCTTATCCCCTCCCGTTTTCCAAATCCTATACTGTCTTTGGTTTTCTTGAATTGCCATATCCACCTCATTATTCCACCACCATATAGCCTCATGTCTATCTGAGCCCTTCAAACAGCCGCATGTCTTATCAGCACGCAGCAGCCCATAGCAGCCACAGCAGCCCATAGCAGCAGCTTATAGCACGCAGCAGCCCATCTTTTAAAGAGTCCCAACAACGCTCTACATCCTCTCTCCTACCATTGGGTTCCTAAGATTCATTTCCAGAAGTTCTCCATATAAATGTTCCTTTACATTCTGATCTCTTAGTTTCCATCCTCTTCTCCTTGTGGCATAAGGTTTCCTCTTTTCCCTGCTCCAACTTAACGTTGCATCACACAATAGCAACCTTTGTTGTAAGTCACATTTTTCTCCACCCCTTGTTTTCACATTCTTAACCAACTTCCTATCTAATCTCCAAACTAGAAAGTAGTTTATCTGCCTCTTTATACTTCCTGACTCATAAATGATCAGTCTGCTCGGCCTCTTTTTAAACATTGTGTTGCAGATGACCATATCTAAAGCGTCCCCAAACTCACATATTCTTACACCTCCAGTGTTTCTTTCTCTGAAATATGACCCACCGTGCACACCCTCATGTCCTTCTGCCAACTCTCCAACATGTCCATTCAAATCCCCACCCATCACAACTTCTCTCTTGCTTATCCCTGAAACACCATGCACAAGTGTTATGTGTCCCAAAACTCATCCTTCTCCTCCTCACTTAATCCTATCTGGGGGCATATGTTGATCCATCTATTGAGACCATACTCTGTGCAGAGCGTTGGTGCTGCTTAAGCGTATTCTTTCCTTCTACTTGGCTATTGGTCACAATCCTGGATGGGTCGCCACTCTGACACAGTATACCAGCAAGCTGGCACTCATTTTGCCAACCTCGGAAGGATGACAGGCAGAGTCAACCCCACCTGGTATTAATTCAACAGCAGAGCAGGATTTGAACTCAGGACCCAAGGATCCCAACCCCATCACCCTAACCATTAAGCCAACACCAGGCATACATATGTTGATACCACTGTTGATATACGCTGATCAAACAACAGCTTTCGGAATATAATGCTTGCATTTACCCTCTCCAGCCTCCTATTGGGAAGCAAAAATACTCGTCAGAGTAGCTGTACACACAAAGGCACAACAGAGTATGTGGAGTCATCCACTGGCACATCTGCAAAAAATTCAATATCCGAGTTCCAGAAAACTCATAGAAACATGAACCAAAAGCAATCATTGAAAACAAGGACGTAATGCTCATGTAAGATCTGATGATCCAATCAATTGTGTGAATATAGAAAACAAAGCATTACAACTGGAAATAGTACTTTGATACAAAAAAGAAAAGATGGCATTGTTAGATGAGGTGTCAGTACCCAGCGATGTTGACCTAAACAATGCAGAAGTCGAGAAAATGACCAAATACTTAGATCTCAAAAATATAGTCAAAAGAGCTTGGAAGCTGAGCGCCAAAATTGTTCGATTGAAAATTGGAACAACGTGAATGATAAAGAACAACCACACTGAGATCTTTAAAAAAAAAACACAGCCCTGGGAATGATACTACAAATGAACTGCAGTTGGATGCTCTATCGGGCTCAGTGACAATACTAAAAAGAGTCCTCAGAACAAAACTTTGAGAACAATAAAACCTCACACCTTGGACCATGAATCGTGATTCCTTATCAAAATGGAGGTGGATACTTCGAGACCTGGGAGGACTCCGTTCCACCTTCTGAAACCCGCATATGGAGATAACAGCCAATGACACACACACACACACACACACACACACACACACACACACACACACACACACACACACACACACACACACACACACACACACACACACACACACACACACACACACACACACACACACACACACACACACACACACACACACACACACACACACACACACTGAAATGTTTGTTTTTTGACTAAAAATACATTGTAATTTTGTGAAATGTTCATTTTGTGTGTAGTAAAATTGAAATGACATGATTGACATAGGTGCAAATGTATGATTTCAACTTTGCTGCAAATATTAGAACAAAGGTGTTTTTAATGGAACTAAATTGTGTTATTTGAGAATGGAAGTCATCTCAAATCACAGTGTTCACATTTATATACTCCATATTTCACGTAGTTATATGAGAGGGAGTCCATGGAGAAAGGTCGAGTGATTTTTGGTGGCCACTCAATGGCTTCCTATCATCTGCTGATGCAAAATTGTGGGAACACCTTATCCACGTGACTTCACACATTATGGTGATATTTGGGAGGTGCCCCATCTGCAGCCAGAACATGGGGTTTGTTCATATGTGTTACCTGGGCTTGGAACCACCAATATCTGCAGAAAATTGAGATGCAATTCTTGATGACATTAGTCTTGTTGAAAACGGAGGGTCCAACTGTCCCATTGGCCAATAGACCCACCCATACCTTAACACTAGCATTGTTTAACCTGTCACGGACAATCACGTGGATATTTGTATCTCCCCAATAAACTGAGTTGTCATGTACAAGGTCATTTGGCGGAAATTTGGCCTTTTCTCTTTGAGGCGTACAATAAAAGGCTAACTCTGCAACATAAAACTGACCCAGGTGCTTCATAGTTTTTTGTAATGGTCACTTCATTGTTTTTGGCCTCAGAAGTCATTCACTCCATTTAAGAGCACTGGGCAAACATGGAATCGTTGGAGCTGAGGAAAACTCTCCCTTGTCTCAAGACGTACCCAGCGATATGTGGTTGTGGTTTGAAGAGTCGTTCAGGAGTTACATGTATAACCAAGACAGCTATAAATTATGGCATTGATGTTCATGTAATGTAGTAAATCGAAATGTTGTGTGAGTATTTTACAAATGCTTATCTTCTGTTCCTCCTGATCCAGATGAGCTCCACGTATCACTGCTGACGTGTCATCAGCTGAGGTTGTTTTTGGTAAAGGCAGTGCGTTCACTTCTCACGCATCAGGAACGGTTACGACGTGTTCTTTCACTTTCACTGCCTGCTTGTCCTGGCTTTCAGCACGTCACAGCTGGAGATGGTGAGGGGATTAGGCATATTTTTAGAGTTTCAGGATTATTATTATTTTTTGTCAACATCTTTGAAGAACTGACAACCAGAAAGCATCTCAAAATGCAAAGCTCATCCACATCCGCTTTGAACTCAAACTTAACTTGATGAAAATAGCAGTTAAAAAATAAAATGTAAAATTTATTAATTTATGTTCTCCATCTTCTCATAATACAGGTTTGTTGAAAATTTGATGACAAAAGATCAAATGGCTAATAAAGAAACACGCAAGTGATCACAAAACCATGCCATCTTGCACTATGTGGCGGGTGGGCTAGTAAGGCCTATTTGTACTTACTGTAACTTTGACCTTTGACATTTTGACCCAATTATTAATTAGTCTTCTCCATATTCTCATAATAAGGGTTGGGTGTGTGTAATCATACACATTACATCATAATTGTGTATAAAATATGTAAATGCGGCCCAGCACACCAGTGCTTTCCTTTTATTCTTTCAGAAATAAACCCTCCAAAATATGTATTTCTGTTTGTGCTTGTGATTGTCTTTGTTATCATTGTCGTGGTTGTTGTTGTTTGCTTGTGATGAGCTGCTTCCTGTTTATTGATTTTTATTGTGACAAACGGTGGTTTAATTGCGGCGTGAGAGACCAGAAGGTGGGTGTTCATTAAGTGTATGCATGTGGATGAAAGTGACACAACCTTTGAGGTTCTGTAGGAGGCATTGGCTGGTGCGAAGTGTTTTTTTTTTTTTCTGCATGGCTGTTAATGTATTTTTCCGGTCCCCTGTCAGTCTGGATAACTTTGGTCCAAACTCAGTAAGTCGCATGGTGATAACGGTAGTCCCTCATCTGAAAGACCTCCTGTCGGATCCCGCGTCCCGGGCCATGTTACCGTGCAGATTGAGGTCCTTGGCACGAATAAGTACCTTGCTGTTAGGCAGTCAGGTGACAGATCTTATGTAATCACCAATCTCGATCTCAAACAGATTCCCCCAGAGCTATCATATGAAACTGGCCTGAGCGAGCAGGATGAGTCTTCGACCAAATCATGTTTATGTGTACATGTTGCAATCCCATGTTTTCCCCAAAACAAACCTTACGCTGGTGGAACCGTTTCCAAGTGGTTTGCTCCTCGCTCGGGCCGTGAAAAGTCTGAGTGTTTGGGGAGACGAAGCGGGGAAAGAAACACAACGGAATAAGAATATGGGTCCAGAAAATTAACAATTGGTGAGGTAGATGCTATCTATTACATATTTAACGCATATCGATTCACATGCAGTACGAAATGCTAAACTAAACAGGTACTTAAGAAATAATTGATGTTATACTCATGAATGTTAAACCCAAAGGGGCCATAACTGCAATAATATATACTTCTATTTTGGTATCTTTATTTTCTTGTTTTGAATATAATTTAATGTTCAGTTGTGGTATTTTTATTTAATGTGTATTTGATGGGGTGATTGGTGAAATGCCGGCTAAGTTGGGCTGGACACTTGGTGCAGATGGGGGAAGAGAGAATGGCAAAGAGAGCAGATAGGTTTAGGGAACGAGGTAGGAGGAAAAGAGGGAGACTGCGTTTGAGATGGAAGGATTGTGTGACGAGGGATATTCATAAGGTAGGGGTGGTTGGAGAGGCGAGATAGTTGGCTGAGGACAGAGAGAGGTGGAGGAGTATCGTCGTCAAGGCAGGACAGAAGCTTGGTGCCATCAGACCTCACCCCTTATAAAGGGAAGAGGAGGAGGAGGAGAGTTTTGTTTTGAGAGTATATCAAATTCATTATTTTAAATCTATGAAGTGGAAACGTAATGTTTACTGAACTCAGAAATGTTTTTGTGATAATTTGAGTTAATTTGCATATTTGGGTTAAATTCATTAAGATTCAGTCTTTAATGAAAAGGCTAATGTCCTCAATCCCCCCTTGCCCTTCCCACCCTTTCGCCCATAACATATTGCTCAGGTTGAGAAATTTTTTGTCCATCTTGACTCTTTCTCTCCAACTGATCCTGATGGTAATGGCACTTCGATTCTCAAGGAGTGCATTGCTTCGGCCATAGCTCTCTTTCTGCACTTCTCTCCCAGTCTTTCTCTGATGGTTTCCTGCTTTGATCCTCAAAATTTCCAAACCATCCATATTCACATGGAGGGTCACCAGCCTATTGCAATTCAAAGTGAACTACTCAGCCTTCTCCCCATCACAAACAATGATGGAATCTATCATTCATGTAGCCATAATGCATTACATAGTTTCCAACTTTCAAATCATCATTTTAACTTCTTCCCTGGCTATTCTACCATGGACATGTTTTTTTTTCCATTCAAGAATGGGGCTCAAGGAAGAGCCAGGTGTCAGAGAGGAAGGCAACACAATTGACAGTGGTTCAGTGCAGTCATATTTGGACACTGCAAGCAAAGTTATGAACAAAGAGGAAAAGGGGTGATTGAGGACGGTAAGAAACACAGCAACCTGCAAGATTATTGGGTGAGGGTAGGGTTAATGGGGGTAGAAGACGTAGCAGCTAGGGATGTTGGATGTCACATGATGCGATGGTAGTATAGTGCTGAGTTGAAACTCTGGATGGTCCATTTTTTCCACAAAAGAAAGGCAGTTCCACAAATGGGATAAAAGAGGAACAAAAGATTGGAAGAGGACAGTAAACCTGGATTTTGGGAGTTTAACCAGGATGGGCGTTACTGGAAGAGTGCATTGAGATTACTGGAAGAGTGCATCCTGGATTTTATGAGGTCGGTACCGACCTCCCTGAGATGACCGCTGCAGGCCTGACAAGTGTTTTTGCCTCATCATGGAAGATGCCAATAATGTGGAGTGCTTTATATTTCATGGAATATAGCAGAGAAAATTGGTAAAGTGGGGGATGCAGGGCATTAGGGAAGAGCAGTAATTCATTGACTTATTTCCAAAGGCATTTTAGATCGAGTAGTTCTGATTTTCCAAGGACTTACTTGGAGCAACAGAGAATTCCCAGTCTGCAGCTGGCTTGAGAGGCTATACTATCTTTGTGTCATCCGATTATGTGCTTGTGGTTGATAGTGCAGCTTGGGATAATTTTGAGAGACCGCACTTCTTCCATTCACTGACTGTTGAAATGGATTGGTGGGTTTATTTGATGATCCTTGCTGAGGACAGGATGAGACTGAGAAATTTTGAATTGTTGAAAGACCCTTTCTATTTGTCAGATCAGCATTTAATCAATTTAAAATCACCAGCTAGTTCTGGAGCTGTGGCCTGCCTGTCTGTGGGATTGATTGTACGAGATGTTGTGGAGTAATCTGCGAAGAGGCAGAGTAGGCTTCCACGGCAACGGAGAGGTCGTTTTTGTACGACAATATGATGAACTAGGAGGGCACTTGGTAGAGCGCATACCTCCGCTACACACTGCCTGATCCACGAGAACATATCGGGCCCAATACATTTTTGAAATTTCATGCTATATATCGTTTTTGGCCCTATCTCTCAATGGTGAACAATCACTTTGATAATTGAATAATTTTCATATCCAGATCCAGATTCAGATCTTCCTTCACCAAAATCGAATCAATTCGTCCCTGCACACACCCAATGTATCCACCAAATTTCGCCTGAATCCGTCCACTACTTTTTGAGATATCCTGCACACAAACAGACAGACAAACAAACAAGAAGTCGATGCCATGCAGAGCATGATACCTGCACAATCAATAAAACAAATTTGACCTCAAACATAATTGGCTTGCTGAATTAATTGATCAAATATGCAACTCCTCTTCAAATTTCAAGTGAATCAGATGAAAATTGACAATTTTAGAAATTTGGCCCATGTTGACCTTTTGGCCAATGTGGACCTCCAAAATAATTGGTGGTTGAATTTAGTGACTTGAAATACATATCATCTTCAAATTTCAAGACAATCGGATGAAAATTAAGGAATTTAGAAATACCACCTTAGTTGTTGACCTTTGGTCTATGTTGACGTTTTGTTTAATGTTGACCTCAAAAATAATTGGCTAGTTGAATTCAGTGATCTGAAATATAAATCCTCTTCAAATTTCAAGTTAATCAGATGAAAATTGAGGATTTTAGAAATCTCACATAAGTTGTTGACCTTTGGCCTCTGTTGACCTTTTGACCTTTTGACCTCAAAAACAATTAGCTTCTTAATTATGATAAACTCTACCATGTGGTGAAGTTTTGTGAAGATCGGTTTAAAATTGTGACCTGTATGTGACAAACAGACAGACAGGAACAACAAAATCGACAAACCAATATACTTGAAAAATCTTCGATTTTGCAAGTAGCAAAGACAGAAAGGGGTGAAAACATCACCTCCTTCACCTTCGGTGGCGGAGGTAACTGGCTTTACCTGTTCACACTGCCTTGGGACACTCCAGCCTCCACTGGAGCAGGAGAGGAAATTATTCTGTTGATAGCACCATTTTGACTCTGAGTGGTGGAGGAACGATTAAAGTCAAGTATGAGGCAACCATGTGTGCTGCTTTTGACAGGTGAGAGATGTGGGTGGGTCTTCATCCGGTATCTGGTAGTGGGTATACACTACCGGTCTGAATTTTTAGAACACCCCCATTTTTCCAGTTTTTACTGAAATTTAAGCAGTTTAATGTTTCATTGTACTCTGAAATTAAAGCATGGAACAAATAAACAAGTGCAGATAAAAAAGAAATCATGAAATCGTTTTGTTGAACAAAATTGAATTTCAATTTTTGATTCATCAAAGTAGCCACGTTTTGCAGATATAACAGCCAAACATACGCGTGGCATTCTTTCTACAATGGAAATCAAATATTGTTTGGAAAGTTCTTCCCAACCCTGTTGCAGAAGTTCCCACAAATGTGTTGCACTTGTAGGTTGCTTTGCTTTCACCCTTCTGTCCAGTTCATCCCAAACCAGCTCGATGGGGTTTAAGTCTGGAGACTGTGCTGGCTATTCCATGATTTGAAGCTTACAGTCTTGTTCATTTCTTCCAAGGTAGTTCTGACATAGCCTGGAGGTATGTTTTGGGTCATTATCTTGCTGTAGGATGAACCCCTGACCAACTTGGCGTAGACCAGAGGGTATTGAATGGCACTGCAAAATTCTGTAGTAGCCCTTTTGGTTCAGGGTGCCATTGACTTTGTGCAAGTCGCCGACTCTGCATCCAGCAAAAGAGCCCCAGATCATCACGCTTCCTCCTCCATGTTTGACAGTTGGTGTCACACACTGAGGGACCATCCTTTCGCCGACTCGACGGCGTACAAAAACCCTGCGTGATGAACCGAAGATTTCAAATTTTGATTCATCGGTCCATAAGACCTTCTTCCAGTTTTCTGTAGTCCACTGGCGGTGCTTCATGGCCCAGGCAAGCCTCTTTTTTATTTTGCCATCTTAGCAATGGCTTTCTTACTGCCACTCGACCTGTCAAACCTGCAGCTCGAAGTCTTCTCTTCACAGTTGAAACTGAGACTTCCTTACTTCGAGCAGTGTAAAGCTGTGCTTGAAGCTGCTGTCCTGTGAGCCGCCTATCACGCAAGCTGTTGTCTCTCAGAAACTTGTCTTCTGATGGTGTTGTGGTTTTGGGTCTGCCAGACCTCTCCTGTCAGAGTTTCCTCCAGTTTCCAAGTGCCTTTTGATGGTGCAGGAAGCTGTACTCATTGACACCTTGGCTTGCTTTGCAATTTCTTGAAAGGAAAGACCTACACTTTTAATGGTTATAATGGTCTGTCTGTCTTCCTTTGATAATTGTCTTTTCTCACCATTATGATAGCAATTTCCTACTTCCTGCAGTGCAATATTGTCCAAATAATGCTTCAGAGGGTGCAGCACCACAGTCTGTTCCAACACTGCTTTTATACAGAGGGTTTGTAACTAATCAACAAAAGTTGGGACACCTGTAGGAATTGTTTGCATCAACTTTCAAGGCTTAATAGATTTTGGTGAAGATCCAGATCCGGATCCGACTACTACACTTTCTAAAGTGATTCTTCACCATTGAGAGATAGTGCTAAACCGATAAATAGCTAAACTAAACACCATTCCATTTTGGTGAAGATCTTAATCCAAATCTGGATACGAGAATTATTTGATTCTCAAAGTGATTCTTCTCCATTGAGAGATGGGGCATAAAATGATACAGTAGTACTGTATAGCATGATATCTCAAAAATGTATTGGGCCCGATATGTTCTCGTGGATCAGGCATTACGTGGCGGAGGTCTGTGTTCTACCGTGTGCCCTTCTAGTTTGACATAGCCCTGATGTTTTTTTTGCGTGACAGCTTAATGTCTGCCTACACTGACATCATTTTTGTTAATAAGTGTACAGATTAATGTACCCGTCCTCTTGCATAATAATTTGAATGTTTGAACGTTCATTAAAAACAATACCAAACGTTTGTTTCTTTTTCTTTCTGTTTTGTGAGGAGTACTGTTTAATGTGATTGTGCATCAAATTGGATTCACCACTCACTTGCAACCTTCATTTTGGAAGGACTTTCTTGAGATGTGAGCACACTAAAACTGAAAATATATTCCTGTAATCCAACTACAAGTTCCAAGTTCCAAGCATTCAAACATCTTGCAAACAAACATCACTACATTTTGATAGATTTTAGGTGTTGCTTCAATATTACGTTAAGGTACGGTATTTCGATCACAGAAGTTTGTTTTGTTTAATTGCATGTGCAGAAAAGAAGCTGCAAGATAGAGAATTGTAAAAATTGCATGAGGACAACAACAGCAATGTGTTTTAATGATTTTGCTGTTATTTCATGAAGGATGTAATTTCACATGTTCTCAAGCATATTGTAGACATTCTGAGACTCTTTTTGCGATGTCATATCATTTTTATTTACTTAAAAAGACAGCTACCAGTGATGTGTGTCTACTTTTTCCACTATTTTGCTGATTATTTTTTTCAGACGATGTGTCAACTCGTGATATTTCTGATGGCTCCTCTGAAGGTCCTCCAGCTCCTCGGTTTCTGTTGCAGCATTTGCTTATCGCAAGCACACAGCCTTCACCCCTCAAGGCAACATTCTCACGACAGGAGCTTGAGGTGAGAACTATCTTTGCTGAAGGCGCTGTCACACCTTGACGATTTAGCCAGCAGTGGCAACGTATACACATGTATGTAAAACGTTGGCATACGCTGAAATTTTGATGTTTTTTTTAAGTTTTGGTCGTATTCATATAATAACGTGTTGGTCGTATGCATAACATATTAGTAACAGGCACAGAACGTTTCGTTGTCTTATAGATAACTTATACCAACGAATGCTTAGCCTGTTGTGGGCGTTCACAACCTATGCCCAACGATAGTTTAACTTAGGCATAGCGCGCTGCACGTATCGCCGACGAACTCGTGGCGTAGCCTGTTAAAAACCTGCCGCACGCTGATTTAAATCATAACCGCCGAAGAATTGGAAGTGTCAACATCGCAGTCACACCTTGACGATTTAGCCAGCGTATGCCGACTTATGAAAAATATGCGGAACCAAGCTGGCACACGTCGAACACGTTATGGGTTGGTTGTGTATACGTTAAGAGCACGCTGAAAAACGATGAAGTATGCTGTCATATTTTGTGGTACGTCTCGTACGTTGTGAAATTTCAAGCATGCTGAAAATTTTACGACGTACTCGCCGTATGGCTCACACGTTCCTCTACGCTGGGAATAAGTTGTAGGCACGATATGCGATCGTTGACACACGTCAACACAAGTTCCTTGTAAGTTACTCATAAGTCGAAACACGTCGAGGTAATGTTTAGCATACCCGAAACTTTTTTTCTCCTTGGTTCCGTGAAGGCACGTGACGAAATATCTGAAGTTGTTGTTGTTGTTGTTGTTGTTGTTGTTGTTGTTGTTTTTTAAATTTTTTTATTATCTTGCCAAAACGAAGTTTTTGCAAGATATGTTAGTCAGCTTGTATGTTTTTTTATTTTTATTTATTATTTTTGCTTGTTTGTTTGTTTGTTTGTTTGTCTGTAATCACGTATAAAAAATTCTGCAGAGCACAGTTATCATTGGAAATTTTTGTAACTTCGCATATCAGAGGCCTATAGAGGTCCCTTTCAGTGCACAAAATTTTGAAGGTCAAGGTCAAAGGTCAAGGTCACTTTGTCGCAAATCAGGGGAGTCGACGAAACCCTTATTTTTTGAGTAATTTTGATCGGATCGTCTTCAAACTTCATGGGAATATAGTTCATGGTCTGGCGCTCAGCTGATTAATTCTTGGTGGTGATTGGCCTTGACCTTCATGGTTAGCGCCTAAGGTCAAACATATTTGACCCCAAGGTCAAATTTTCAAGTTTTAGGAACTATATCGTGTCGTACCTCAAATTGAACACCTCGATGAGTGCTTTCTAGATAGGTCAAGCTTGAGACATTATGACATCATTTGGTGACGTTATGAGGCAAACGCATATTTTTCATGGTTACTCTGAAGAACGATTCTCATCGGAATCTCTCGTAGGCAGATATTCCTCAAGGAGTCGCTCCTGGTGAATAGCAGCTCTGTTCACCTCAGTGTGACCTTAAAGAAGTCACACGTGGTCTTCTGCAGCGCTTTTTTTGGCAAGATACGGGTCACCCTGAGGGTGACATTCGTTTATTTTTATTTTTTTAGTCTATCACGAATTTTAAAATATATTCGGACATTTGCTTTTAAGTTTCGACGTCGACGTGACAATATCCTCAAACAGAAAATATTCACAGAGGAGGAACTAAGAATAAGACATGAGCCAACTGAAGAGGCAATCGGACGTGACGTAACGGCACGTGCCGGAATATCGGAAGTTATTGTTTTTTTTTGTTTTTTTTTAAACGCTGCCAATACGCCATTACACGGTAGCTGTAATTTAGAAACGCGTTCAGTAAGTTCTGTGGTCGTCCAGAAGACGTCAATCAAATACATCTACATACGTCAATATGCGTTGGAGGTACGTTACACATCGGTTCAAAGCACGTTACTCATAGGTTAGAAATAAGTTTTCGGTACGCTAAGCATTACCTCGACGTGTTTCGACTTATGAGTAACTTACAAGTAACGTGCCTCGACGTGCGTCAACGCTCGCATAACGTGCCTCGACGTGTGTGCAACCATCGTGTAACGTGCCTACAACACGTTACTCATAGGTTATAAATAAGTTTCGGGTACGCTAATCATTACCTCGACGTGTTTCGACTTATGAATAACTTACAAGTAACGTGTGTCAACGTGTGTCAACGATCGCATAACGTGCCTACAACTTATGGCCAGCGTAGCGGAACGTGTGAGTCATATGCTGGCATACGTCGTAAAATTTCAAGCATGCTAAAATTTGAGGACAACCGCAAAGTACAACGATGAAAGCCAGCATACTACGACATATGACAGTGTTTTTCAGCGTGCTCTTAACGTATACAAAACTTACTCATAAAGTATTCGACGTGTGCCAGCGTTTTAGACAAATTTTTCATAAGTCGGCATACGCTGGCGAAATCGTCAAGGTGTGACAGCGCATTTACATTCTCATGGAAAAGCTTGAGCTGAATATGATGTATGGGCTCAAAGCACACTCTTTCAATAACCACATTCACTAATGTAATTATCATAATAACTAGCAGGGTACCAATCTCTGATGGGTTCCCAGATGTCTCACCTCAAATGAGAAATTTTTTGGAGTATGTATTGGTAGAAACGGGAATTCAGCGTAAATATTCAGTGAACAGAAATCACAGTGGGTATAGCCGGTAACCTTGGCAAAATCCTTCCATTCCATCAGCCAATATTTCCAATTTAAGACTGCTTTTCACGTTTGCACGTGGTACATGCTTGGGAGCCTGATTGGTATCCATTGCTGTCTGCGCTGTCGCTGTTGATTCGCCAATAAGCGATGAAACCGGTCCGGCAGCTGAGGGGGTGTGCAGCATTGGGATTCTCATGTGTGTACAACGTGTGAACGTCTTGATAGCTGTGGAGGAACTCTGGGAAGGGTTTGAAATGGCAAAGCGCTTACCTTGTGGAGGCCTTCTTGGGTTGCTTTATGCAGCTTCTTTAGCTGGAGGAGTGTGGGAGGTGTCAATTATTTGTATAATCCTAGCCACCTGGGTTTAGTTGATTAGGTGAGCTGATTGGGTATTCCTGACATTCACAGGTGAGAGATGTGGGTGGGTCTTTCATATATATGTATGTATATATATATATATAT
>NC_140973.1:27336681-27356681 GCF_056783735.1 Eptatretus burgeri
GTTACTTACACAGAACTAGAATATCTTACAATCTCACAATACAAACAATGTGTGCGTGAAGATTGACTGATCGTAAAACTCGAAAACCATAACTAACAAGTGGTGCCAGGCACGACAAATCCCGCCCATTTAAGGCATAAAGTCATTTTGTGGATCAAATTTAAATTTGATACATCTTTAACCTGAATGTTGATTATAAGGAATAAATAAGGAATATTTTAGTCTTAGTTTGAAGTCAATTAAACCATTTTTGACGAAGTTATGAGCGAAAAACGATTTTGATATTTTTGTGACCTGACCTTGACCTTTTATATATGTGGTTTGTAATTGTAATTATATATGTGGACCTAATTGGACCCAAAAGTTAATGGGGTCGTCAGAGGTTCATTACCCACCTGTGGATACAATTTGACACTGTTTGAGCCAGCCGTTTTCCCGTAAAGTTGTATTGTCGTAACCATGTTTTAGTTTTAATGGAAAATTTGTAATTTTGACCGATGACCATGACCCCCAAAACTTCGGACCCTACCGATCTTCACAAATATGCATTTTTAGCAGCGTCTCGCGTAGCGAACGCTGCTCTAAGAACGCTCGGCGTTGTTGTTGTTGTTGTTGTTGTTGTTGTTCTTCTTCTTGTGAAGACAAAACCTTTATATTAGGACTCGGCTCTTTAATAACACGATCTGGATCTCCTTAAATACTAAGCACCAGTACACATCGTCGCATTGAGGGTGCCTTTTGAGAGTGTCTATCATGAACTTTTAAATATATTCGGACATTTGCTTTAAAGTTTCGAAAAGTTCACGTTACTATTTAAAGATTATTCCATTTAATGTATTGTAAATTCGTAAATACATTATTTATTTCGTAAATGCACTATATTTCGTAAATACATAAATACACTATGACGGGTCTCGCTATTGGCTTAATCAAGGCACGTGACGAAATATCGGAAGTTGTTGTTGTTATTTTGTTTTTTTTAGCCGACAAAACCTTTAGGACGCTGCTCTTGGACACATTTGTCCTTATCCACTTTAGGAATGGGTAGGATTGAAAGTGACAAATAGAATAAGGTTCACTATAAGCTTAGTTTGAAGTAAATCAGATCATTTTTGACGAAGTTATGAGCGAAAAACGATTTTGATCTTTTCGTGACCTTGACCTTTGATCCAATTGGACCCAAAAGATAATGGGGTCATCCAAAGTTCATTGCCCACCTGTGGATTAAATTTGATAGTGTTTGCTAAAGCCGTTTTGCTGTAAAGTTGCTAACATACAGACAGACAGACAACACAGACAAACAAACCGGATGATTACAATATCCTGCTCCCTCCCTCCAGGGGCGGGATAATAAATAAACGATGTAGATTTAAACAAAGGGAAATATTGTCCACAAAACTGTAATGCCTGTTACAAAAAGAGAAATTTCAACAATTAGAGAATTAAGGTATAGTACAACCCAACCGAAATGATGAGAACAATCATGATTATGATGACAAAAATAATCTAATATGAACCTCAGTAAGATTTCAATGAATAGTCCCAAGTTTGATAGATGCTCGTCTCCCGATGGAGGGCTGTCATAGTTAGAATGCATTCGATGATAAAGTGGATTTTCAGTTTGATTCGATGGAAAATTATGGACCTTTGTCGGCTGAAAGGCCTGACAACACGATTGTATTCGTGTAGTGAAAATTACATATGATTTGTGGATCCTGAATTGATGAAAAACATTCCATTCGTTTTTGTCCAGTGAAAGGACCGTTTAACTCTTTAGACCCTAAAATAATGTAAAGGGTCGAAAGTGGTCAAAGGGTATAAGGGTCTAAAGTGTTGGAAGGGTATTAAAAGCATTAAAAAGGTCTTAAACAGACTGAAAAGGTCCAAATGGGTCTAAAAGGTCTAAAGGGTCTGTGGGGGTTTAAACAGTCATAAGGTGTCTCAAGGGTCTGTGGGATCTAAGGGGTCTGAAGGGTACATTCTAATTGTAGTTGTGGTTTAAAAGGTCTAAAGGGGTCAAATAAGTCAAAATGGTGTAAGGGTCTTCAGTGTCCACAGGTGTGTAAGGGATCTATAGGGTTTATAGAAGTTTCAAGAGTTATAAGGGGTATAAAGGTCTATGGGGGTCAAAGGGATCTAAATGTTGAAAGGGTACATTCCAAAAGTAGCTCGGGTATAACGTGGTTCAAAGGATGTAAATGTCTGAAGGTTCTTAAAACGTCTAAAAACGGTTCTTAAAGTTGTAAGGGATTTAAAGGGTCAAGGGGTCGAATTGGTCTCGACTGGAGGGTCTAAAGTGTTGAAGGGGTCTGAATGATCTTCGGAAGTCTAATAGTCTAAACGGTCTATACTCTATAGGGTCTAAATGTCCAAAGGGCACATTCCAATGGTAGTCGAGGTCTTAAGGGGTCTAAAGGGTGTAAAGTGTCGAGAGGGTCTTAAATAGGTAAAAGGACAAAGAACTGAAATGACTGTCCCCTCTCTTCCCCCTCCCCCCCAACTCTCTATCCACCCTCCCCCTTTCTTTCCGCTTCTTCAAAGCAACAGGAAATTAATGACAATATGCAGTTAAATTTAATAAAGCGGTCAAATTAAATAATGATGAAGATCAACTTAAATTAAAAGGTTAAATTAAATAATGGTTTAGATCAAATTAAATTAAGAGATTTAAATTAAATTTATGACGATAACATTTTTATTGAATTCACAATCTTATAAGATGATGGAATCTTGTGATATGTGATAGACATACAAACATGGATTACATTTTGAGTTATTTAGCAAAATATATCACCACCTGGTTGGAAAAAAACAAAAACAGGACTCCATGAATTTTTGCGCATTGATGTCATGAATCACCCTGCCGAGTTTCAAAACAACTCCTTGAGCCGACTCCTCCGAGGAGTCCGGAAAAAAACGAAAAAAAGAGTTGATGGACCCAGTGACTGCCTGCCTGACTGGAAGGATATCACTGTCTATAATAGCTAATTCGACGTCGTTGTAGACAAGCTAAAAATGGATAGTTTGCATGCAGTCTTAAATAAGCGAGTCATAAGTTGATTGTTAAAACTGTCAAGAAGTTTGAGCTATTTGAATTGATTCTGGAAGAGTGTTCGAAAGCTTGGGAGCTGCATATGCAATTGCGCATTCTTCACATGTCCTACTCGTGTAGATACTGGTGTTAATAGCCATTTTTTTTTGATGACCGGAGGGATCTCACTGGAGAGTCGTGAGTTGAAAGATCAGGAAGGTCAGAAGGCACCATGTCGTTCAAGGACTTAAATGGTAGTAGGAGTACCTTATATTCAGTTATTTCACCAATCGGGAACCAGGATAGATTTTTAGCGACAGGGGTGATATGGTGTGTTTTGGTAAGAAATACCAGCTGGGCAGCTGCATTCAATAAGTCTAAAACAAGACATGCAAATGAATTGCATCTCTTTTCTGATAATATAATTGTGACATAATGAATTCCCTTTGAGATACTGCACTGTTTGGCATTGTGTATCTCTACACATTTGATTTTGCTATGGGACACTGATCTGTGTGCATTCCAGGCTGCTGCATTAGCTGTGTGCCAACATCTGGCTCTGGAAGGACGCTTTCCCACTTCACCGGTTTATGAGGAGACCACTTCCAGTGATTCTGGCACCCCTGTGTCTGCCGTGCTCGCTCATCCAGCTCGCCGCAGCAGGGTTACATCATTGCCGTCCTTGCCTCCTCTGCCCCTCGTTTCACAGCTCATGGAGATGGGATTCCCTCGAAGCAATATTGAATTTGCCTTGAAGGCTCTTTCCGGAGGTGGAAGTAGTGCTGCAGGTTTGCCAGGTTTGTGGTGTTGAGAGTTGTCATGGTCAGATGTATTTTTGGGTTTAACACCAAGTTAGGTTGACTTAGAATGGAGTGAAAAATACTTTTTAATTTTGGCTTCTTGTTTTCACTATCAGTATTTTCTGCAAAGAAAATTCAAGGCTTATTGTTAAAGAAGAGGCTCATAACAAGGTACGCAGCACAAAGCTGAAGTGGTACCATCATTGGCTGAGGGCATGGCTGTGCCACTGATGCAATACCCTCTGTAGGTTAGGGCAGGAATTTGGAATTTGCTCAGTGTGCCGGCAATAACTCGCATAACCTTTGTGAACGACACCATGGGATCTTTAATGTCCACCAACTCATGCCGGTAAATGGGACCCTCACTTCATGTGCATCCGAGAGACCACACACACACACACACACACACACACACACACACACACACACACACACACACACACACACACACACACACACACACACACACACACACACACACACACACACACACACACACACACACACACACACACACGAATCACCGTGTTTGTGAAACACCAGGATGACAGTTTATAGCTCGGCCAAGATTTGAACCCAGCCTCGACAGCTTTGATAGTCCGTCGGTCAATGTAAAAAAAAACAACAAATTTTCATATAGAATCTTGGCAACTGTGTTTAATTCCATCTAAATACATCACTGATCAGAAAAAATGTTGTTGCCAGTTTTTCTGTGTGGTCCCAGGGTCATTTTTGGTGTGAAAAATGCAATAATATTTGACAAAAAATTTGGTTTCTTTAGTAAGTATACCGTGTGACCCCTTAAAATGATCAGGATGATTCAATCCACTATGAGAGTATGTTTCCATCTAGTCATGAGTCCCTGTGTGTGAATATTGTGCAGTTAAATGCTATTAATGTATAATTCTTCACGACAAGTACCAGCACATGGAGTCTCAAAAAGATGAGCATTTGAATTTCCAATGAACAAAGTGTCACATTAAGAATTTTGCAAACATCAGTCACTCCGATTGTGAACCAATGTGTCCCACTTCAAACCACATATATTTACACCTGAGTCCTTGCTCCTTATGTTCCAATGGCAAGGTCCAATTCCTCATCTTGTCCAATTACAGTGGGTTGTGTGTTGTGACATTTGTCCTCATCTCCCGCGCAGTGGCAGAGTTCAGTGCAGACAAGATTGTGGTGTCTGCAAGAGCACCTGCCTGAGTATGTCCTGTCTGTGGATGCACAGCTGCATCGCGTCAGCTGCAAAACTGCATCTGGAGCTGGTGCTACCTCGGTTAGCACTGGCACCAGTCGACCATCTTGCTGCTGCCATCCAAGCTCCAGAGGGTTGGGGATGACTGGGTCGAGGACCAGGTCCTGTGACCAAACACTCACCTGTACATGTGCTCGCCTGATATGCTCCAACCAAGCACCATGGGTAAGTGGTAGTTTGTCCACTCCTTGTTCAGGCTTCAGTAGTTTGAAGAGGTGCCACCTGAGGTCCTTCGCCTGGGTGATGTGGAGTCGTCTCGGACAGAATATTGCGCACAAGAACTCTTCACAGCCCTTGACCACTTCAGTGGACGGTTCTGCTCCTTCTCCAAGCCCAGCCAGTGCAGAAAGTACCATGGGGCTTGATGCAAGGAATGCTGTGAAGCATCCCTTTTTGCCCTTGGATTGATCCATCTGGTTTCATCAACACCCGGTTTGTGTATGCAAACTCGTGAGTGCCAATCACTGCTTCCAAATCGATGTCCTCTCTTGATGACCGCGCTATCACTGTAGGACAGCTTGCCTAATTATCTTGTTGCAAGATCTTGGAACACCGGAAGATTGTGTTCATCTCTCCTTTGATGTCTCTCTCCTCTATTGCCTGGTCTATAGCAGAGCGACCAGCTTCATTGGAATGGAGGACTGCTGGCTTCATCCCTCGTGCATCAGTGATTGTGAAATTTGTGATGTTCTGTTGGATTTTCTCCAAGAGGACTTGCCGAGTGATTTTCTCGTTGTGAATTCCATGATCGTGCATCATATTGGTGTATGGTGCAGCCACCTCGGTCAGTGTGATGATGTCTCCTTGATTCGAGCGCTCTTTTAATTCGGCAAATAATTCAATCTCCGCCGAAATAGATGCCAGTGTCTTTGTCTGGCTGGTTGTCCCTGTTACTGAGCCTTTGGGGCTGCTGCACGTAGCGCTGCCAGTGCATTGTGTGGCAACTTGTGTGGTCCCTGATGTCCCTGGACAGGAAGTCTCCCTCCACAAGGATGTCTGCCATATTGATTTTCCATTGGTCATTATGACTGGCATCTACAATCTTTTTGACTGATTTTCCAATATCTGAAGTTCTGCATAAGTGAACCTGCTCTGGGTTTGAACCAGATCTGGCATGTTTCTTTTCGTGTTTGATATCTTGTCAGTAGAAACAAAGCTCTCTGTTGAATGGACTGACGTGGGATCGTGTGAGTGACCTTTTCATTGACTCAGCAGATTCACTGCTATCAGGCATAGTGGTACAACTTGACATGGGTCGTCCCCCTTCCTTCTTGTATGACAACACACTTGAACTCTTCGCAGACAGTGCTTTCTTGTACCGCTTTTTGTCTCTGTCAGTGTGCCCTTTGTGTGTCACCTCAATGTAGCATGTCCTGTGCCATACAGCATGGTTTCGTTCCAAGATCTCCGCTGACAAACCATCCAGCCGTTGATTCAAATGAACGAAGTCAGGATTCCTATATTCAGCTCTTTGACTGGTATAGTCAATAAATTTCTGATAGCTTTCACATTTTGGATACGTCAGTGACTCCAGCTCTCTCCCTTTGTTTTTAGTGTTCACCCACTGTTCTCCTTGGCATTTGAGGCAGGGGTCAAAGTCAATTGATTGTTTCTTTATAGGTGGTTCTCCTAATGCTGCAGAGGTGGCCATCTTCGTTTATGTTCTCTGTGAAGGTGCAGATGTTGGGCTTGACACAAGTCGGCAATCAGAACTTGTAACAGCAATGAAGTCGTAGCTGGGACGTATTCATCTGAAACTTACGAAACAAATCCAATAATTAGGTGACACCAGTGGCGGATCTACGGGGGGGGCCCGACCCCCCCCCACAGCCCCCCCACCCCCACAGACCCCAAAAATGCCAAATTTTCTCACATATACACTCCAGCTTTGCTAGAGATTCTGCTGAGTCTCAAGCAGGCCGCAGAAACGAATTTCCGGGTGCCTATTTTTCTAGGGGATGACCCCCACACCTCCCTCACGGACTTCGCTCATTCGGCACTCGTGAGTCGGGCCCGACGCCCCCCTCCCCCCCTCCTTGAAATTTCCGAGATCTGCGCCTGCAGCCCAGTATGTTACCTTAGATCATAAAATATCAGTTGTTAGTAGAATTAGTGCAGTATTTTGTATTATTAAATTTTTAAACAATCTAACCATATTTTGACTGAGGGCACAAAATAGCTTAAGAAAAAATTGGCAATATTTGTTTTCGTATTTTACTAGATAATTTGGATGAATTGAAATGCATTTAAATGCATTTGCCAAAAGTCTGGCTCCCCAAAAATTGAAAAATATTTTTACGGCAACTAAAATTTTTTTTCATAGTTTTGCTCAGAAATCACCCTGGGACCAAATAGAAAAACTGGCAACATGTTTTTTATGTCCTACATACAATTTAGAGGAATTTAAATGCATTTGCCAAGATTATATACAAACATTTGACAACATTTAATTTTTTTTACATTGACTGATGGACTATGAGGTGAGTGCTTACCTCTAGGCCATCCTGCCAGCCTAGATAGTTTGTGATAATCAGCATAGATAGGAGGACACACACTGTAGACCTTAGTCAGTCAAACGAAACATAAATATTTGCCATTCTCTCAAATGACATCTCGATCTGCCAATAAATTGTGTGTATATGTATATATATATATATATATATATATATATATACATATATATATATATATATATATATATATATATATATATATATATATATATATATATATATATATATATATATATATATATATATATATATATATATATATATATATATATATATATATATATATATATATATACAGTATATATATATATATATATATATATATATATATATATATATATATATATATATATATACAGTATATATATATATATATATATATATATATATATATATATATATATATATATATATATATATATATATATATATATATATATATCTATATATATATGTATATATATATGTATATATATATATATATATATATATATATATATATATATATGTATATATATATATATATATATATATATATATATATATATATATATATATATATATATATATATATATATATATATATATATATATATATATATATATATATATATATATATATATATATATATATATATATATCTATCTATCTATCTATCTATCTATCTATCTATCTATCTATCTATCTATCTATCTATCTATCTATCTATCTATCTATATATATATATATATATATATATATAGTATATATATATATACAGTATATATATATATATATATATATATATATATATATATATATATATATATATATATATATATATATATATGAGCCTGGTGTTGGCACAGTGGTTAGGGCAGCGGCTTGGGATCCAAGAGGTCCTGAGTTCAAGCCCCGTTGGCCACTGAATTAATACACCAGGGGGTTGACTCAGCCTGTCATCCTTCCGAGGTCGGTGAAATGAGTACCAGTATACTGGGCTGGTGTATACCCCGGTTAAAATATGTGTACCTTATCCCTGTGTCATAAGAGGCGACCAGGGTTGCGTCAGGAAGGGCATCCGGCGTAAAACATGTGCCAAATCACGATGTGGATCATACGGATGATCCGCTGTGGCGACCCCTCACGGGAGCAGCCGAAAGAAGAAGAAGAAGATATATATATATATATATATATATATATATATATATATATATATATATATATATATATATATATATATATATATATATATATATATATATATATATATATATATACATGTTGTGGTTTCGGCGGTGCGTCGCCACGAGCACGACCACCAGATGGAGCAGTGGAGCCGTCTCGGCTCGATTGCCCGGAATCCAATCGTAACTTCCGGACAACTCCCGAATACATACATATACATATATTAATTCAGTGTCCCAACGGGGCTTGAACTCAGGACCTTTTGGGTCTCAAGCCACTGCCCTAACCACTGCGCCAACACCAGGCTTTGCGCCAACACCAGGCTTATCAAGCAAACTGCTTGATTCATGTAAACCTCAGTTTTCAAGCAAATCATTTTGATTTTTTTAAATCAAGCAAACCCACCTATCTACTGTATTTTCATGGTTAGCCACTGTAAGAGATTGAGTCTCTAAAACCTTTGATGCCTCATAATCAGCCACAACTACCTCTGGACTAACATTTTACCAAAGCTGATCTTCAAAGCTAACTACAGACTGGGAATCTGGCATTGAAAGGCCTGCTCAAGCATAGTGATGGCTCTTTTACATTTGTGATCTCTATGAAGTTGTCAAGCAGAAGAGCAACTTTTATTAGTATTGCAGAGCAATATCTCAAATGGTGTTGAAGTTGCAACTCCAGCAATATCCCTTCCAAAATAATCTGCTTTTTTCTTGGCTCTTGGTTACACCCACCTCAGCCATCACAATTCCCAAAGTATGATTAAAACTGAGGTTTACATGAAACGTGTTCAGGTAACATGCACTATAAATGAATGTGGAGATGGTCAGACAGAGAGGTTCATTGGAATTGGTGAATTTAATTTGGATTTACTCATGTAAAAGCTTTCTCCTGTTGCATCATCGGTGCTCCCTCAGGATTGAATGATATATGTCTGAACTCTGGATGCCGAGTTCTGGAATACAATTTCTGCAGCAATTAATCCCTCAGTTTTTACTCCACTTTGTCCTCAAACTATGAGTATGTAATGAGTATTGAGCAGATCAAGTTTTCCAAGCATTGGTTTGTAACATTAAAAAAACAAAAACTAGAGAGGTCATAGACCACCTTATCTCACACAGTGTTCAAGTATATTACTAAATTGAAATAATATAATGATTGTAAAGGTCATACAAAAAAATTCTTAAACTTTATGGCATTTCTGCATTGTCTTACACACCACCTTATTTCACATGTCCAAGTGTAAAATATTTGTCCAAATTTGTCCTTATTTAACATGTCCAAACTGAAAATTTGGAAGTTTTTGGAAGCAGTAAGAAGGTAATTTGTGTTCTACAGTGTTCTAGTGTGTATACTTCAATTCAAATGAAATAAAGATTTAAAAGTCGTACTGTATAAAAATTGGTTTCGGAAGTTTACCGCCATTGATGCAGTTTTTATTTATTTTACACCGCTTTATTTAACACGTTACATTAGTTCTTCGTGCCGACAGATGGATGGACAGACAGAAGTGAACCAATTGCTTAGCCCTGCTTTTCGCTTCGTGTGCACAGCATAATAATTATATTCGCGTTGTAGATTTCTTGAGGCAATGCTGGGGATTTTTGATGATGTGGAATTTAATGTTGCTGCTTCAATGAATTAATAGTTCCAGTGCTATTGCAGAATTATTTTTGGTTATTCTGAGATGTTTAATGAAGGGCTTTGTGAAGTTTATTAAACCATTGGCATTGGATATATTTAATCAATTGCATGTTCTTGTACTCAAAATATGAATTGTCCCCTTTCTGATTGTTATTGTTCTCGTGTCAGTAACATAAATCCTTGCGCTTGGTAGGTGTGGAGGCACTCGTAGTATGGCTCCTTGATCATCCAGATGTTCAGGTACCAGATGTTTCCGATGCTGAAAGTGCAACATCCGATGACTTGTCAGATGAGGAGTTGCATGATGAGGTGAGTGAACGCTTTTATCTACGGTGTATGATAGTTATGCTGTTGTGGCTTTGGAAGTAACCAAAAGGGAAAAGCTGTTGCTAAATTTAGCTGTTGTGAAGTTGTTAACTCAAGCTGTATCATTAATATCTCATGTACTCTTATACTTCCCTCTTCCTTTGGCAAACCAAGTGTAATCAGGAAACGAAAAAAAATCCACAAACACAATACTTTGTGATTGCTAACCCAGATGGCTCTAATTGCAATGCAACGACTTTGCAACACCATGCTCTTTGGCTACAAAAGTAATGCTTTTAGGCTTTTAATATACTTAACTTGAGGACAGGGAGCTAATATTTGAAGGGGTGTAATATCCTTGTGGAGGACATGAAGCTGATAGTTGAAGTGGTGTATATGTTTATGATGGGTGTGTTGATATTAAGGAATGGGGTGGGTTGTTGGAGATGCTTCTGACATTTTTTTCAGATAGTCTGCTCAATCTCCATGATGTATACATTTCAATGTCTTTTAAATGATAAAAAGATTGCTTTAAAGGAAACTTTTTTTTTTGATTCATTGGTGTGATATAAATAGATATTCAACAAATATAGTGAATCTATTCATTCTGTTTGTCATTGCTCATTGAAAATGAATGACAAAATTCCCAAGATTGCTAAAAAAACAAGCAGGATTGTTCTTGATTGGAAAAGACCAAGGGAAGCTTTCAGTTTTCAGGTTACGTCATCATACTCAACAACTATAACGGCACTTACTAGAGTGAACAGGATATCTCAAATGGTTGTGGATGGATTCAGACTATATTTGGTGAAGTGGTTGGGTTTTTGACAAGGACTAATTGATTCGATTTTTGGTGAAGATCCAGATGCGGATCTGGATACGATAATTTTTTTAAAAAGTGATTTTTCACCATCAAGAGATAGGGCCAAAAACGATACATAGCACGATGTCTCAAAAAGTTTTGTATGGATTTGGATGAAACTTGGTGAATGAGTTGGTTAGGTGAACAATCAAATTGGATTTTGGTTCTTGTCTGGATCCAGATCTGGCCTTTCAGTGGGATACAAATTGTAAACTGTTCAGCCCGGCGGAGGTATGTTCTCTACCAAGTGCCATTCTAGTTTTAGATTGCGTAGTTGGACAGCAACAAATTAGAACCTAATATGAAGTGTAATTGACTGTTTGACGGCTTCAGGAGTAACATCATGAATGCTCTTTAAATCGCCCTTGAATGATATTGTTGGGTATTCCAGTGTGATGTGTGGTACGGTATGATTGGGTGCACCACAGTCACACACACATTGGACTGTTCTTGAACCTATATTTGTGGAGAAATGAAGCAGTCATCAATGGAGTAAGCCTAGTGTGGGCTTCGTGGTTAGGGTGGCTGGCTTTGGAACTTCGGGTCCTGAGTTCGAGCCCTGTTGGCTGCTGAATTAACACCAGGTGGAGTTGACTCATCCTGTCATTCTTCTGAGGTTGGTGAAATGAGTACCAGTGTACTGGTAGAGGAGCACAGCATCAACAGCCACACTTCCAAGAAATGATAGCTACCCCATTAAGCTGCCATACGCAAGAACAGAACGGATCCATGGAGTGTCCAGATTTGATTAAAAGAAAGACCAGATCTTCCTTGTGAGCTCATGTCCTGGTTGTAGTGTGATTGTGTTGGAAATGAGGAATTGATGTGTCTGCTTGGTGTTTGACATGTTTTTTTTCCCAGCATTCTTGTCTTGGTTGTGAGAAACTTCCTGTGGGTCCAGAATGGCTTCCTAGATTTGGGCCTGATTATTGATGTACATGTTATGTCACAGTTTATAGGGATGCTAGGATTTTCAGTGGCTTTTCGATATACCTGCACCCATTCCTTATCTCAGCATATGCATGTATATATGGATTGAATCAAACCCCCTAACTCACTAAACAGTGTTGCGAGCTGTCAAGAGGTTGATAAATCCGAATCCAGTGATGTTTTTCCACTGGGTTCTCACTTCAATGAAGGTGGTGAACTCCAGAACCTGTTAAAATGCACTGAGGCCTGGCCAGAACCCTGCTTGCTCTGTTGGAATGTTTCGTTATAATTTGTGACGTAAAGGTTATCAGTATTCATTTGCGGAGCTTGTACTGTATGTCCTCGGCTGATTTTCCAGTCATAGCAATAACTTTTGTTGTCTCCGGTTGTGTGGCATTCTTTGGTTTTAATTATTTATTTGCACTGATCGCTCATGGATAAGCTTAAATACATCTGCCATGTGTAGGACAAAGACATTGGACGACATATGTGTACTTTAACATAAATTACAATGGAATTACTGGGTAATGGACAATTTAACAGTTTGTGGGATCTAAACCTGTTATATTCGCACTATGGTTTGTGCACTCCAAGAGTCGTGTAACAATATCCAACTTGAACAACATTTGCATTTATAATTCTTGGTTATTTTTTATTTATTTATTTTAATTGCCATTCTGCTTGTACTCACAGCACTCAGATTTGCCTTACACATCCCATACATTTGTGACGGAGAGCCAGAAATTCAAGAAGCGAGGTGACTTCCTTTGTAACGACGAGTACGCTGTGTATGTCAGAGACAGCATTCAGGTGAGATGAGCTAAATGTCTAATTGGTCGCTGAATGTCTTTGCCTGCCCAGTTTCACATATGTGACATTAAAGGCAAAAATATTATCCATTTTTGTTTAATTAATTTTTTTTTTTTTTTTTACTTTGTCTCACTGTGATAAATACTTGTACAAAGCAGCATTTGGTAACATCTTAACTGCTATTGTGATGATTATTGATGACTTTGGGTTTTATTGACTTTGAGTCGAGGTCGTGGAGAGATTCACTGACCTTGGCAGTGATATTCATGTCTCTACTGGCTGTGAGTCAGAGGTCAATAGACGTCTGGGTCGGGCCTGGGGAGTCATGGATTCACTGGATAATGGGGTGTGGCGCTGCTGGTACCTGTGTGGGAGGACGAAAGTCTGAGTATTCAGGTCCTTGGTACTTCCAGTCTTGCTCTATGGATGCAAGACTTGGACTCTGACCAAGGATCCGAGACGGAGACTTAATTCCTTTGGTACCAGGTCACTTCAGAGAATCCTTGGCTATCGCTGGTCGGACTTTGTGTCCAATGAGCGGTTGCAGAGAGAGACTCAAATGAGATTTGTTACCTGCATTGTCCGTGAGCTGCGGCTGTATGGACATGTGGCTCATTTTCCTGACGCTGATCCTGCTCACCAGATTCTCTCAGCGAGGGAGTCTCCTGAGTGGAGGAGGACAATGGGCCGACCATGTGCCTCCTGGTTGCAGCAGGTTGATCGGCATCTCAAGGAGATGGAGATGGGCCAAGCATCTGCCTGGGGGATGGCCAGACGGAGGCCCCTGGAGTACCGGCGGAAAGTGGACGCAGCGACGTGCTGCTCTGGCACATGCTCCCATACCTGACCTGACCTGACTGAGTGATTGTGAACAGGGTGCCCAACTATTAAAAACAAATAAATTGCAGACTTTTATATGTCCATCACTTCCGTTGGACTTGTTTGTGTATAAAATGTGATTTATGAAGAAGAAACCAAGTTACTGAGATGGTTGCCATGGCAACAAAATTCAGCCAATCACAGCTGTGATCGAATCAGGTTGAGATGATGTCAAGAGGAATAGATATCTGCAATATGAAAGGTAAATATTCAAAGGTTTTTGAAATATCAAAACACAAAAGTACATGGACCGTGTTTCGGACGGTCAATCAGGCTGACAGAGCTCATGTTAATGTCCCCCGTCTGACCTTGTCAGAGGGGCAAGGGACAAAAAAAATAATGGAACTTGGTCCATGAATAGACCATAAACAGGATTTTCTCTTTTGTTTTTGTACACTGCTCCTTCCCAATTCCATACCCAGGCGATGCATGATGTCATCGCCGGGCGCCAAAGGAAGGGAGTACTCCATTTTTACTCCGTTTGCTTGTTACTTACGAAATCTAAAGATTTTGTAAGTATATTGATGACTTCCGTCCTCTGTTTGTGTGTTTGTTTGTTACTTACGAAATCTAAAGATTTCGTAAGTATATTGATGCCTTCCGTTTCTGTTTGTTTGTTTGTCTGTTTGTTTGTTTGTCTGTTTGTTTGTCTGTTTGTTTGTTTGTTTGTTTGTAGGCACGATAACTCGAGAACGGAAGAAGCTACCAATGTTAAATTACACCACGTGATTCAGGAGGGTGATGGCTAGTGCTGATTAGATTTTGGTCAAAATCGGTCAAAGGTCAAGGTCACGGTGAGATCAAATATTCGATTTTTGATGGTTTGGTACAGATAACTCGAGAACGGAAGAAGCTACCAATGTCAAATTACACCACGTGATTCAGGAGGCTGATGGCGAGTGCTGATTATATTTTAGTCAAAATCGGTCAAAGGTCAAAGTCACAGTGAGGTCAAACATCCAAAAAATGATAACTCGAGAATGGAAGAAGCTTCCAATGTCAAATTAGACCACGTGATTCAGGAGGGTGGTGGCTCGCACTGATTAGATTTTGGTAAAAATCGGTCAAAGGTCAAGGTCACAGTGAGGTCAAACATCCAAAACATTCGATTTTTGATGGTTTGGTACAGAATCATCGTAGAAACTTCTGGTTTGCGTCGCTACCTTCTCAAGAGACAGCTTTTATTAGACAAGGTCAGAGGTCAAGTTGACGATTTCGTAAGTACCAGTCTATGACTGCTTATTTGTTTGTTTGTTTGTAGGCACGATAACTCGAGAACGGAAGAAGCTACCAATGTCAAATTACACCACGTGATTCAGGAGGGTGATGGCTAGTGCTGATTAGATTTTGGTCAAAATCGGTCAAAGGTCAAGGTCACAGTGAGGTCAACTATTCGATTTTTGATGGTTTGGAACAGATAACTCGAGAACGGAAGAAGCTACCAATGTCAAATTACACCACGTGATTCGGGAGGGTGATGGCTTGTGCTGATTAGATTTTGGTCAAAATCGGTCAACGGTCAAGGTCACAGTGAGGTCAAACATTCGATTTTTGATGATTTGGAACAGAATCATCGTAGAAACCTCTGGTTTGCGTCGCTACCTTCTCTCGAGACAGCTTTTATTCGACAAGGTCAGAGGTCAAGTTGACGATTTCGTAAGTACCAGTCTATGACTGCTTGTTTGTTTGTTTGTTTGTAGGCACGATAACTTGAGAACGGAAGAAGCTGCCAATGTCAAATTACACCACGTGATTCAGAAGGGTGATGGCAAGTGCTGATTAGATTTTAGTCGAAATCTGTCAAAGGTCAAGGTCACAGTGAGGTCAAATATCTGATATTTGATGGTTTGGTACAAATAACTCGAGAACGGAAGAAGCTACCAATGTCAAATTACACCACGTGATTCAGGACGGTGATGTCTAGTGCTGATTATATTTTGGTCAAAATCGGTCAAAGGTCAAGGTCACAGTGAGGTCAAACATCCAAAAAATGATAACTCGAGAACGGAAGAAGCTACCAATGTCAAAGACACCACGTGATTCAGGAGAGTGGTGGCCAGCACTTATTAGATTTTGGTCAAAATCGGTCAAAGGTCAAGGTCACGGTGAGGTCAAACATCCAAAACATTGAATTTTTGATGGTTTGGTGCAGAATCATCGTCGAAACTTCGAGTTTGCGTCGCGACCTTCACGAGAGACAGCTTTTATTAGACAAGGTCAGAGGTCAAGTTGACGATTTCGAAAGTACCAGTCTATGACTGCTTGTTACTTACGAAATATAAAGATTTCGTAAGTATATTGATGCCTTCCGTTTCTGTTTGTTTGTTACTTATGAAATCTAAAGATTTCGTAAGTATATTGATGCCTTCCATTTCTGTTTGTTTGTTTGTTTGTTTGTAGGCACGATAACTCGAGAACGGAAGAAGCTACCAATGTCAATTTACACCACGTGATTCAGGAGGGTGATGGCTAGTGCTGATTAGATTTTGGTCAAAATCGGTCAAAGGTCAAGGTCACAGTGAGGTCAAACATAATTCCATAAATTCACGTGGAGAAATGGAGATTTTTGCTTCGGTCGACGTTTCAAGTTCGTTTTAACTTCGATTTTAATTTTGTCTTCGGTTTTTTGCGATCGCTTAGGATGCTTAAAACTCGGTTGTCAAAATTCTGGTAAAAATCGGATGTTTTGGAGACGTTTTAAGATTGTATAAAAAATATTTCACTCGACGCGTCACGGGTCGTCACGTAATGCAGTGTGCTTGAGCAGACGCGTAGTTGAGTCACGTAAAGGTTTTCCGTGTGCGCACTGACGGTGTTTTTATAAAGATGGTGTTTGAAAGTCATTTTTTATCCCAATAAAGGTTATCATCGCATGCCTGACTCGCTGAGCCGTCGAATTATGTAAAGATTGTTGGTGGATGGCCAAATATCACGGTTTTGTGACTTTGATAAAATAATATAAAATAATTGCATGGAGAAATGGAGATTTTTGCTTCAGTCGACGTTACGATTTTTGATGGTTTGGTACAGAATTATCGTAGAAACTTTTGGTTTGCGTCGCTACCTTCTCTGGAGACAGCTTTTATTAGACAAGGTCAGAGGTCAAGTTGATGATTTCGTAAGTACCAGTCTATGACTGCTTGTTACTTACGAAATCTAAAGATTTCGTCAGTATATTGATGCCTTTGTTTCTGTTTGTTAGTTTGTTTGTTTGTTTGTTTGTAGGCACGATAACTCGAGAACGGAAGAAGCTACCAATGTCAAATTACACCACGTGATTCAGGAGGGTGATGGCTAGTGCTGATTAGATTTTGGTCAAAATCGGTCAAAGGTCAAGGTCACAGTGAGGTCAAATATTCGATTTTTTGATGGTTTGGTACAGATAACTCGAGAACGGAAGAAGCTACCAATGTCAAATTACACCACGTGATTCAGGAGGGTGATGGCTTGTGCTGATTAGATTTTGGTCAAAATCGGTGAAAGGTCAAGGTCACAGTGAGGTCAAACATTCGATTTTTGATGGTTTGCTACAGAATCATCGTAGAGACTTCTGGTTTGTGTCGCTACCTTCTCCAGAGGCAGCTTTTATTAGACAAGGTCAGAGGTCAAGTTGACGATTTCGTAAGTACCAGTCTATGACTGCTTGTTTGTGTGTTTGTTTGTGTGTGTGTGTTTGTGTATTTGTTTGTAGGCACGATAACTCGAGAATGGAAGAAGCTACCAATGTCAAATTACACCACGTGATTCAGGAGGTTGATGGCTCGTGCTGATTAGATTTTGGTCAAAATTGGTCAAAGGTCAAGGTCACAGTGAGGTCAAACATTCGATTTTTGATGGTTTGGAACAGAATCATCGAAGAAACTTCTGGTTCGCGTCGCTACCTTCTCTCGAGATAGCTTTTATAAGACAAGGTCAGAGGTCAAGTTGACGATTTCGTAAGTACCAGTCTTTGACTGCTTGTTTTATTCTTTGTTTGTCTGGGTGATGTCTCAGCCATCCTTTAAGCTAGGAAGCTGAAATTTGGGGAGAAAAGTGAAGTTGTGCTTTGGCAAAAACAATATTTTCTATTTTTTGATTTATCAATTAATGTATTAATTACTTTATTATTAGCGATTTATTAATTACTTGTTTATTTTCTTTCTCATATGGGCAATATCTCAGGCACCTTCTTTGCAAGGAAGTTGATATTTGAACATGACGGTGATCTAGTAATTTGGCTAGAAAGGGTATTTTTGATTTATTGATGAATCAATCAATCGATTAATTATTCATCTTTTTCTTTCTTTGTTTTCTTTCGTGTTTGGGCGATATCTCAACCATCCTTTGAGCAAGGATGGTGAAATTTGGGGGCAAAAGTGAAGATGTGCTTTGGCGAAAACGTTATTTTTCTATTTTTCTATTAATCAATTAATTGATTAATTACTTGATTATTATCGATTTATTAATTACTTATTTATTTTATTTCTCATTTTGGCAATATCTCAGGCACCTTTTGAGTGAGGAAGCTGATATTTGGACACGACAGTGAACAAGTAATTTGGCTGTATGGGGTATTTTTGATTTATTGATTAATCAATTAATCGATTAATCATTCATTTTTGGATTAAATACTTAATTTTCAGAAAGTTACAGATTCGGATCAAACTGTGGTTTGTTCGGTATGCTATTCGGCAATTGATTGAGAAATCAATTATTTTACGATTATTATTTATTTATTTTAATTATGCAATTAATAAATCAATTATTGCACACCGCTCCCTCCCAATTCCGTCTCCATGTGCTGCATGGCAGCATCGTCGGGCGCCTAAGCTGCCCTGGCGATATCGCGCGCTGGAGGATTTATTTATTTATTTGGAATGGGGGTGGTGTTCATTGAATCATTGAATGCACCTGTACTTGGTAATTTTTTTCTCACACTCTCACACTCTCACACTCTCTCACACTCTCACACTCTCTGTCTGTGTCTCTGTCTGTGTCTCTGTCTCTCTCTCTCTCTGTCTCTCTCCCTCCCTCTCTCTCTCTGTCTATCTCTGTCTCTCTGTCTCTCTCCCTCCCCCTCTCTCTCTGTCTATCTCTGTCTCTCTGTCTCTCTGTCTCTCTCTCTTTCTCTCTCTCTCCTCTCTCCTCCTCTCTCTCTCCTCCTCTCTCTCCTCCTCTCCTCTCCTCTCCTTGTCTCTCTGTGTCTGTCTGTGTCTGTCTCTCTGTCTTTTCTCTCTCTCTCCCTCTCCCTGTCCCTGTCCCTGTCCCTCTCCCTGTCCCTGTCCCTCTCCCTGTCCCTGTCCCTCTCTCTCCCTCTCTCTCATTGTGAAATTGTTTACTTGAAAGATGTCAAGCAAATGGGAATCAATCTTGCCTTACAATAATTGTAAAAGGAAATGTTGTTTTCTTCAAGTCAGTCAATCCTTATTTTGTGTTGTTATTGATTAAATATTGTTGTGCCATAAATTAATGTACAAAACCATATTTTTCTTGGACACGTGAGCAAAGCTCATCTAGATGCTCTCCCCCATCATTGTCTCACCTTTTGGCACAGCTGGGAATGATGGTGCGTTGCTGTCGAGCATATGAAGAGGTGTCGGAGGGTGATGTTGGGAAGGTCGTAAAACTTGACAGGGATAGCCTGCATGATCTCAATGTACAGTGCGACTGGCAGCAGAAGTCAGGAACCTACTGGGTGCGCTACGTCCACTTAGAGATCCTTGGTAGGAATGAATCTCCCAAATCTTGATGATCATTTCGGTCATTTTATGGATTTGTCTGCATTTATTTTTTTTACAGCAAATCAAACTTCCACAC
>NC_140973.1:27359181-27384181 GCF_056783735.1 Eptatretus burgeri
ATATATATATATATATATATATATATATATATACTGGAACGCAAAAGAAACTTACCACTTGTTTGAAATGTAATGAAATTGTAACAGTTCAAAATAAAACAAACCAACAATTGCTAATTGAAACAGGCATTTTATTGATGACATGTCAAGTTTTTGACCAAGATACACCATCTCCTCAGTTTCTTCTACAGTACAGAACAGCATAGGGTGCAATGTCAGTCCCCTTTCAATAGCGTGTGTGGCCACCATTTTTTTTTGGATACAGGCAATGCATCGTCGGCGCATACTGCCTACCAGTCTTTGGATGGATTGCTGCTGGATTCTGTCCCACTCAGTCCTCAATGTCTGAAGCCATCTGACTTAGGACCATCTGCCTGTCCTGCCTTGCAGTGGTGACTCTTGGCCTCCCTGATCGAGGTCTGTCATCTGCAGAGTTGTGGAGGGTGTCTCTGTCCACCAGGGCTGATATTGTCTGGTGTGAACAGCCAAGGTGACGTGCCACCTCACGGTAGCTCAATCCGCCTTGCAGTATGCCCAAGGCACACTGCCGTTGATCCCTTGACAATCGTGGCATGTTGATTGAAATACCCATTTTGCACTGGCCTTTTTAAAACCAATATCAAGACATCACGTGCAGCTCATTAAAATCATCCATCACCCCTTGGCTAATCACTGACAGTCAAAACGGCTGTTCAACAGCTGCACTATAAAGTGACCATTGAAGGTTCAAGTGACCATCCGTGACCGTTTTGTCTGACAGTGAAGACACTATTGTGCACAAATAAGTTCACACATTTACTACACGCAGTGTTATTGTTGATATTTGAAGGTTTAAAAGGTGGTAAGTTTCTTTTGCGTTTCTATATATATATATATATATATATATATATATATATATATATATATATATATATATACACACATATGCGCACGCACACACACACACACCAGCTTGATAATCCAGAATGCATTTTGTTTTTTGGTGATGAAAACACATGTAACTTTCTCCACGACAGGGTACCCCCCACAAACATCATACTCGCACATAAAGATCGGAGACAAAGTGCGAGTCAAAGCTGCCGTTGTCACCCCAAAGTATAAGTGGGGATCAGTGAACCATCGAAGTGTTGGTGTTGTTAAAGGTATGTGCACATCTTTTGAATCCTTTTCTTCTGTCACAAACTTTAAGAATTTTTCGTTATTAACGATGACATGTGGCCCTTGATATTGATGCTCACATGATGTTTTTGATTCATCAAATAATTAATTTATCTTCCCTTTTTAGTTTATTTGTCTACTTGTATAACCTGTGAACAGCAGTCATTTGGTTTTTACCGATGCCTTTAACTGCACTGACTTCCAGGATATATGTTGTTCATTTTTGAAAACTCAACAGTTTCTAGCATTGCAATGTTCCATGTGGGATATATGACTCTTGCCTCCTTCATTTGAGGGTTGGAGTGTGTCTTTTTTGTATAAGTTACGAAAAGGGTGAAACCTGCCATTGTAGTGGGTCTTCCCATCAGCTGAAGTTGAGAGATTTCCTTCATTAAAATACCACCGACTCACCCAACAGTTGTGTGGTTGTAAGCTAAAAGTGGATAATGTTGATACTGAATTAACAAATTTGTTTTTCTTTGCAGCTTTCAGTGCCAATGGCAAGGATATCATTGTTGACTTTCAACAGCAATCCCATTGGACGGGCCTTCTCTCTGAAATGGAACTTCTTCCATGTAGCCATCCAACTGTCACGTATGTTTATGCATCGTTTTTGTGAACATCTACAGCATTGCCAAATTGTTGTCCCTTTTGTCTTTGGATTATTTCCTTGGGAGTAACAATACCTGCAGTTAAAGTAACACATTGTTTGATGGAGGTTATCATCGATGGATGAATTGGATAGGTATAAATGCTAAATTACTGAGTACTTTCGTGTTTGCTTTGTCACGCGCATCATGTCATTGGCAAGTCTGATGTTTTTATTTCTTCCAGAATGTTTGTTGCTTCTGCCAAGTCAAGCAAAACTGCTGTCTGTTTATGAAAAACTAGCCATAGGTGTCCACAACCATCCGTGACCATGTTGTGGCATGTTGGCCGAGGCCCTCACTTTTTTTCTTCCGCTCTCATTTTTTCACCTTTATAACCTCTGCCCACCGAAGGTGGATGGAGGTTATGTTTTCACCACTGTTTGTTTGCTTGTCTGTGTGCAAGATATCTCAAAAAGTTGTGGAAGGATTTGGATGGGTGTGTGACAAGGACAAATTGATTAGGTTTTGATGAAGATATGGATCCGGATACTAGAATTTTTAACGTGATTCTTCACCATTGAAAGGTAGGGCCAAAACCGATATGTAGCACGATATCTCAAAAAGTTATAGACGGATTTCTACCAACTTGATGGATTAGTTGGTTAGTTGCCAAGAAGCCAAGAACAAGCCAGTTAGATTTTATTTCAGGTCCGCATCCAGATCTGGCCATTCAGTGGGATACAAAACTTAAACTCATCAGCCTGGCAGAGGTATGCAGAGTGCCCTTCTAGCTTGTTTTTAATTTGTTTTCTCTGCAACCACTTGAGCGATCGACATGAAACTTTCAAAATAGGAGCGCCTCTCCATGGAGAATATTTTTATAAAGCTACATGATGATTGAAATGTGTTTGGCATTCCAAAAGGTCTGGGTTTTTTTTTGCATGCATGAGTTGCAGGGTGTTTCATATTTCAGGAATAAACGACCTCGGCCTCTCTTTGCTTGGTCTTGGCAAAATAATGATTATATTTTTTTATTTTTAAAGAAAATACAGTAATTCCTTTTCCATGACAGCATTCAGTTTTGAATTTTTGGGACTAAAACAAGCTTGATGTATTCATTCATATATCAGTTGAAATTATCATTTGTGAACAAGTTGCAGATACTTATTTGTTTGTTTATTGATTCCAATAATCATCTTCAATCAGCTTTATTTAATTTGAAAAGCATGCTTTTGAAAAGAGCACATCTTGATGAGTCAGCTTGAATGTGTCCTCAGGGTGAATGTGTCTTCAGACGAGATTCTTTGAATGTGTCTTCAGATGAGACCCGTTTTTTAAAGTCTTCATTGTCTTGGAATGGAGATGAATATTGCCTTATTTTAATACCTCGCTAATTTTAATGCCTTGAAAAAAATTCGTAAATGGTGAAAGTGGAGATATTTGAGGGTGGGGGAGCTGAGAGGGGATGTGCTGCAACCTTTTTGCATTTATTTTCCTTCACCAGAAACGACTTATTTTCTCCACACTTGCCAATGGTGCAACAGGAACTTTGAAGTGGGAGGAGGCCATTTGGCCCATAAAGCATGCGTTACATCAACACCACAGATTTAATCTTGCAGTTTATCAACTTAAATTCACCAATGGAAGGTGGTGGAGGAGTGGGGATGACAACAGTGGGACGGGCCAGGGTGGTCTTCTTCTTTTGTATGCAGCAGAAGGCTGTGGGCCAGCATCATTGGCTGAGGGCATGGCTGTGCCACTGGTGTAATGCCCTCTGTAGGTTAGGGCAGGAATTTGGAATTTATACCAAGGTGCCGGCGATAGCTCGCCTACGCTTCACAAAGGAAACTGTGTGATCTTTCACATCCACCAAGTAATGCCGACAAATGGGACGTCATTTAACGTCAATCCGAGGGACGGCACACCGGGATGACAGTTTACAGCTGGATTGGGATTCATACCTAGGATGGATATCTCACAGGTAAATGGGAATACCTCTAGGCTATTCGATGATGTTTCCCTGCAATGTCTTATCTGTGATCACTGATACAAAGCTCATGTTGGTTTAAGGAGCCACATGTGACAATGTAGAAAGCTCAGCATCCACTCTATCCTCACCCCTGCCTGCATTCACTCCATCCTCACCCCTGCCTGCATTCACACCATCCTCACCCCTGCCTGCATTCACTTCATCCTCACCCCTGCCTGCATTCACTCTACCTTTACACTTGCCTGCATTCACTCTTTCCTCACCTTTGCTTGCATTCGCTCCAACCTAGTAATTCAGTCCTGTGAGTCATCACTGAATTCATACGACAACCAACCAATTCACAATGAAAACAACAAAGATGCATTGAACCATTCTAAAATTCTGCTTTATTATGTCCAGATTTTGTAAAATGTTTCCTTAATTGGTGGGAAGCACAGTCTCAGTTGGCCAACATATGTCGTTGTTTTTCAGATGTGATGGCTGCCATGTTTATCCTATAATTGGGCCAAGGTACAAGTGCAGAAACTGTGATGACTTTGATTTTTGTGAAAACTGCTTCAAGGGAAAGAAACACACAGTGCGGCATCTATTTGACCGAATCAATGAGCCTTGTAAGTTGATGAATGAGCTGGCAGTCCGTTTAACCTCTTTCTGAACTCTTTTCTTTGATCCTCACATGCAATCCTCCCTGAAAGTGAAAGCACTTTGCCTGTACTTTTTTTGTTATTCTGCAGTGCAGACAGCTGTGTGTGCAGGGCGTGCGGGGCGACATGGCCGTCGGCACACTGGTGCTTTGCTCGGTGCACTCATTGAGGACTGGACACATGTTGTATCCCACGTCTGGACTTCATCTGCCATAGGGCAGACTATGCAGCTCTTTGACTCTGATTCTTGCTGGCAATCGGCTGGCTCACAGGGAAAGGTATCCAAGTTGGCTTGAACTATTTTTGGGTCTGGGCACAACATAACTTTGCAGATGATTACCATGCAGGGCTTTTAATTCTTACTTTGTGTACAATGTTTAAACATATGTCCATTAGCAAATGCTGGTTGCATTGTTATTTTTAGTGTCAATTGAGCACAAAACTGTGGGTTGCAGTCAGATTTTATTTTTGTTGCATTTATTCTCTTGCACCTTTGTTCGACACTCATAAACATAAATTTGTTTATTTACTCATGCTTGTTATTCCTGTGTGATAAGTGCCCAACATATGTGTTTATGCCCTTTTGTATGGGAAATAAGCGTGGTGTTGGCTTAGCGGTTAGGGTGGCTAGCTTGGGATCTTAGGGTCCTGAGTTCGAGCTCAGGACCCGTTGGCCACCGAGTTAACACCAGATGGGGTTGACTCAGCCTGTCATATTTCCGAGGTCGGCGAAATGAGTACCTATGCACTCGTATGGGGCACAGCATCAGCGGCATAGTCGTGCCCCAGCAAAATGATAGCTACCTGGCAGCCAAGCTGCCATACTCAAGAATAATAAGCATGGGAAATAAATTACATGGAAAGTTTTCCAACTGATTGGCAAGCTACTCTGCACATTTAAAATACAACTGATGTTTCAAGAGAATCCTTTTGCTCGTTAAATTTCCTGTATTCTACCAAATCACAAGAAATATCGAGGATCATGGAAGAGCGACGTGACAAAGGCTAAAAAGGAAACAGCAATAACTTGGCAACAGTTGGACACAATAAGCAAGTGACTGACCAAAGAGAAAAGTGGAGAAAGAGGAGTGGAGGAAACAGTTACTTAAGAGTAAGATAGTTGGGTTACGTTTGGGCAGGTACGGGGAATGACATGAGATTGTGGTGCATCACCTGCGAGCTCACCATGCCTTCCTCCTCCTGCCCTCTGCTACCTATGCCTTCAGAAAGCATAACCAGGTCACATGAGTTCCTCAAGAAGCCCTCACCTGCTCACCCTCCCAAAGTGCAGACTGATTGCCCAATTGCATTAATTTGCCTCCTTTTGTTCCTGATTTTGGAATCCTCTTTCTGTGTCTGTTGTCCATCTTCACTTCAGTGTTTCAAATGTGCTGTCCCTCATGCGCTCATTCATTTATATCCAATGTCTCTTGACACATGCGGATTCCTTCCCATTCTGTTTCTCTCCAAGCCATTGTTGCTTGATTTTGTGTGATTCCTCCTTTCCTCATTGTCTATGAACTCTGAAGATGCCAAGCAGAGGCATTCTGCTCATGCGGGGGTGACTCCACAGTGCAGTGCAGTTATGTTTAATGAAACAGGCGGTGCAACAGTTTCAGCACATGCTTACGGTTTTGAGGAGAATTTGGTGATGATGGAGGGTGTTTCTGTGGCTCCAAATCCACAGTGAATACACTTTAAAAATAACTGGTTTAATTAATTATGAGGATGGAGGCACATCAAGAAAACACCAAATAAAGATGATGGAGAAACTCATTGGTGTACTCTACAGAGGCTGTTTCCTTGCCTAAATGTTAAATTAAAATTATCACAGGCAGACTTGTTCAGGGACACAAGACAATGACAGAATCGACAGGACGGATGAGGTTGGAGGTTCATATGGTCCTCCCTTTTACTGGAATGTCAGGTGGCTCAAAGTGAGCATGAGGGATGCTTCAGGGGCCAACTTTATCGCTCTTCTTGACCATGTGCAGCTGTAGCACTGACTTGCCTTCACTTCTTCAGACATTATTTGGGTCTCTCAAACTCTCCTCCTGACGATCACAATCTTGACTCTCTCCTCTCCTAACTCCTTTGCTAGGCAGACAGCCATTCCGTAATCTGAGCACGGCTGGTTGATATATTCACAGTCCATCGACCCCTGAGGGTGAGCTCCCCTCATTGCCCCAGAATGGCGCTCACGTGTTCCCACCATGAAGTCACTCATGTGTTGCTGCCATTGCATCTGAACTTGAGATTTGCACACGTCATGTTCACCAAGAGTGTGGGTTGGGGTGTGAGGTGGGGGAGGGATGCACACTTGGCCACACCATGTTCACTTGGAACGTGTCAGTGAGGTGAAAAATGACAATGGGCATCCATTAAATGTTTATCATGGAGGAAAAAGATACAGATATGGGAGCTAGAGTGAAAAGAACCTTCCTATACATCTGATCCTGGTAATCTGCTAACTGTGGCGTCACAAAAAGACTTGTGCTAACATTCATTATTTGATTAATAATTTACCCCTCATTAACTCGTAAGCCATTTTCATAACAATATGTTTTTGTAACAAATTTAGAGTTTATAATAACAAATATTTGTTATTTTAACGTAACAAATATTGTAACAGTTGTAGAGGAAACAGTTTTATCTGGAGGGGAAAATTTGAAATATAAAAAGTGTTTGTTAGTTCCCTATGGGTCTTGGTATGTCTAAGTTTTAAACACTTTTGAAACTTGCCTTAACTCTTATTCTTTTATTTTGGCATTGTTGTTTACTTGTTTCCTGGGCCAGCACTGGATTCGTCTTGAGATCTTCCCGGACGTACTTTTGTACCGGCTTAAGATGACTGTGCACCCTTCAGATGGTAGCTACATGCCTTCATTTGTTGTTATCTCAGGTGAGCACCAATTATGCTGAGATCATTCTTCTGCAATGCTTTAGAATTAGTCGTTAATGATTAGGCATTCCTTTTGGTGAATATCCATGGCTTGAATTGGAACTGTCAAACCACTGTTGTGTTTAACAAAAAAAACAAAAACAAAACTTTTTTTTTACCTCTTCCTGGATGGTTGTTTCTTGCAGGTGGCAATTCTCTGTCATCGCTCGTGGAGCTGAAGACCATTCACATCACCCCAGCAGACATTGTTGTGACACTATTATCTGATTGTACTGAGGTAACCACCTCACGTTTTCCATCCCAAAACATTTTAGCAATTAATTTTGTTTCTTACCATGGAATGCATTTTTTCTTATATTAGTCATTTTTTCAAAGCTTGTTTTGAACTTGTTACCCTGGTTTTGCTTAAAATGCTGGCTATTTTTCTGCTGGGCAGAATAATGTGCAGAAGATACAGAAAAAGGACAATTTTGTTTCTTTGCTTTTCAATCATCAAAACCCTGCAGTATTATCACGTCATTGAGATTGCCATCCGGCAATGCCGCAGTTCAGGAATTGATTGCAAAGTCCATGGGTTAAGCATCATTGGACGCATGAGCTCTGAGGATGATGATGCCGCCACATGTCCGTTCCTGGCTTTAGAAAATGAAGAAGAAGCAGATGACGTGTCCAACTCAACATGGTGAGTGTGTGATCATGGACAAGGGACAAGTGAGATGGGTGAGGTCTGGTAAGCTTGTGCTGACTATCATTCCAAAGAGGAAACTTGATGTTTTTAAGGATGTCATCAAGAGCACAAACAAACATGAGAACTAATGAAACGTGCTCAATATAGTGGTGTAATAGATGCTTCATCAATGGCGGTAAACTTCCCAAAAATTTTTTTACGACCTTTAAACCTCTTCAAACGTTTATTTAAATAGAATTATATACTTCAACACTGTAGAACACAAATTGCCTTCAAAATACTTTCAAGAACCATGTTTTATCTCGATTTATAGCGTGAGAGGGCGTGCAGGAGTGTGTTCAGTTACCAAGCAGCTAGCTAGCGCTTGCCAAGCCAGCTGTTCCTTGTCAGTGGTTTTGAATGAAGTGCTTACTTGAGTGCTTCGCTACTTGGCAAACACTCTACAAAAACACTTGGTAACTGAGCACACCCCAGTATCGTGGTGAAGAGGAGACCTCGCAATATGGCGATGTATGATGCCGATTGACCCTGCGTTCTATGATGATCAATAAAGCTTCCATCTCCTAAACTGTGACTCATCGTCTTATTACAGTGTATAAGCGTGATGTATAAGACTGCTTAAGTAGTGTTAAACCTCTGGGGTTTTTTTTCTTTTTCTTTAATGATCTCTGAAATCATTATTTTATTAAAATTGAAGTATATACTTAAACACTGAACAGGGTATCATGTTCTATGAACTCTGCAGTTAATATTATTATTATTATTATTAGGATTATCATTATTATTACTGTTGCTCTTACTATTATTCTGTGTTCTTATTCAGACTCGATAGATTATCACCATATTTCCTTCCTGTTTAATCAAATCCATTGCCATACTGAATTATGCGATTGTTTGTTTTTTCCTTGTATGTGCTGTTTCTTTCAGTGCCATAAAGAAAACATCTCTGAGCTCAGACACTTCTAATATGAAAACTAAAGTTTGTGTTTGGGGTCTCAATGATAAGGACCAGTTGGGTGGCCTCAAGGGATCAAAGGTATGAATGAAAGAATCAAAATTTATTTTCTGGCTCTGCACATGTCATAAAAATTGCAAAACATTTGACTCCCCTAAATACCTCTACCTGCCGTAGGTAAAGCAGTGATATGATCTGTTCAACACTATTATTTTGATGGTTGAGCGTTTAATTAACTAAACACCAACTTGCCTTTCTGATTTATACAATCAACTCCCATTAAACTGAACAGGAATATTCTACTAACTGTTCATTACAAAAGAATATTCATGTTCCACCAAGTGTGGTTTATTTTTATTTGTTTTATTTTTCTGATATCCACTTGGGTGTACTGAATGTAGCTTGGTGTGCTGAACATGGCACAGCAAAGATACATAAACCATGCAATAATGAATGAGAAGTACTGCAATAATTCATCATAATTTTCAGAAATCCGAGTATCCTTCATACTTCATTTTTTTTACATTCCTGAAAAACTGTTACAGCCGTGAGCAAGGATTTTAGTGCTACCTTGTTGTGAATTGTGATTGAGTATATAATGACCTCGACCTGCCATCCATCACAGATTAAAATTCCCACCTTCTCAGAGGCATTGTCTGCATTGAATGTCATCCAGATCGCTGGTGGATCAAAGAGCCTTTTTGCAGGTAAGTTTTACCAAAAGTAATGTTTCTGCGTTAGTTGAACTGTTGAGCATTTGTTTATGTGCATTATTGATTAATTTGAGCACTGAACATCCTTTCTTCATACCTCACCTTATATTCAACTATTTTTTTTCATTGGAGTCGGTCACGTCAGTTGTTTTAATTATTTGTATTTAAAATGCTCTTGTTATAATTTATTTCCAACTAAATATCGATTTACATGTTCAGTTGTCTCCATGTACCAGTTTTTGACAATATGACGGCTGATTCCATTTTATAATGATGCCATTTGTCGATTAGGTTAAGTAGACTGCCTCCATTGTGTTTATGTTGCAGTTACAGTGGAGGGAAAGGTGTATGCTTGTGGTGAAGCTACCAACGGGAGGTTGGGCCTGGGCTTGTGTTCAGGAAATGTCTCCGTGCCACGGCAAATATTGGGCCTCAGCGGCTATATCATCAAGAAGGTTGCTGTCCATTCAGGTGAGAGTCCAATGGTGTTAGAAATACCAAGATAATTTTTTTTACAGTTTGACACAACACAAACATTTTGCTGATGTAATCGAATTATGGGCTGTGAACATCTCAACCAAAAATGTAAATCGATATTTGGTTGTGTTCATATGTTTATTTGCTAATCTCAGATGCAAGTGATGAAATAGTCTGTTGGTTATAGCTTACATAGTTTTGTTGTTTGGTTTTTGATGCAATGTTATGGTGTTGTAGTTGGGTGGTTTTATTAATCTTACCCCAGAGGGGATAGAGTGTTCGCCACCCCTGTTTGTCTCTCTGTCTGTCTATGTGTACACGTCTGTATGTGTGTCTGCATCTCAATATTTATGATTTAAAAATGGTTTTATCTGGAACCGTAAGCACGATCGATGCAAAACTTTAAACATAGGAAGGACTCCCCATGGAGAATACTTTATTGCTAATCTGACATCATAGGTCATATGGTATGACAGACTTTTTGGATTAACGGAAAAAAATTGAACATAATTTTCTCTGAAACCGCTCAACGAAAAAAATTTAAACTCAGCATGTCATCAACTTCCATTGGGGTATATAGGGTGTTATAACAATGACGTCATCAGTGAAGTAGTATTTCAGCCAAAATTGGTTGAATTGAAATCCTTATCCGAAAAATCTGAAACTTCGTATATCTGATTTATGACCTGATGTGAGTGAAGAATTAAATTTATGACATCATCGGTCACATGGTTTGGCAGCCATATTGGATTAAAGGAAAATATTTGGACATCATTTTCTTTGAAACCACTCAATGAAAAAAATTTAAACTTGGCATGTCATCAACTCCCCATGGGGTATATTGGGTGATAATGATGACGTCATCGGAGAAGTGGTATTCCAGTCATAATTAGTTGCATTGAAATCCTTGTCCGAAAAACTGAAAATTCATACATCTGATCCATGACCCGATGTGAGTGAAGAATTAAATTTATGATGTTATTATACCATGTCAATAAACTATGTAGCACAATAGAGTGCATGGATTATGCAGGTGTATGGGCCATAATAGTAGCGTGTTCAGTTGACGATGGTATTTTTGTTCAGAATAAATGCACAAGGCAAGACTATGCAGTCGATAAATGCTGTTCTACTTTTATTTTGTTTTTCATTTGATGTTATGATGTTACAGCTGCTTGGTTTTGTGGTTTTGTTTTGAATAAAACCTTATGGTGTTACAGTTGCATGGTCATGTAGTTTTGTTGTGACGGTGGAAGTAGGTTATGTTTTCTGTCTGTCTGTCTGTCGATTTATTTTTGTCTGTCTGTGAGCAGGATATCTCAAGAAGTTATGGATGGATTCTGACAAAACTTGGTGGACAGGTTGAGTGTGTGACAAGGCGAAATTGATTTGATTTTGATGAAGATCCTGATTCAGTACCAGATACTATAATTTAAAAAAAAAGATTCTTCACCATTGAGAGATGGTGCCAAAAACGATATATTGCACGATATCTCAAAAAGTCATCAATGGATTTGGACAAAACTTGCTGCTTGAGTTGGGGGGGTCACAAGAACAAGCTTATTAGATCTTGGTTCAGGTACTAATACAGATCCGGTCTATCAGTGGGCTCCAAAACGTAAAGTTTTCAGCCTGGCAGAGGTATGCACTCTACTGAGTGTTGTTCTAATTTGTAAGACAATGTTATATTACAGCTGTATTTTTTTTTTTAAATTCTCCTTTTATGGCTTTGTTGTTTTGTGCCCACGTGCAGGAGGTCGGCATGCCATGGCACTCACAATTGATGGCAAAGTGTTTTCATGGGGAGAAGGCGACGATGGAAAGCTGGGACACTTCAGTCGCATGTATTGCTTTATTTATACCGATAAATTTCATATAATGAAGTGTTCAAATGCCTCTGGTGATGGAGATGATAGGTCACGTTTGTCTTTGAATCCCTCCACAAATTATTACAGCGCGTGCGCTGTATACAATTGCACTGAGTTTGAAATGTCCCCGGTGTCCCCCCCCCCCCACATGCCTCAAGTGAGCCAATGACGGCCGTCCGGTAGATGGCAGTGCGTAACCTGGACGGAAATGGCGACAATTGACGAAAATACCCGAGTATTTCAATGGAAATTTGTGAATCTAATTTGTTATATATGTGAAAACCATTTAGTCCAGTAGAATTACACTATAACCTGAAACAAATTGCAATAGTTTTTTTTTATTGCTGGATCTTGTTCAGGGGGTCACTCTGAATGTCCCAATATAAAATAGGACAAAATAGGACCACCGCAAGTGCCCTGATTTGCATAAATTCAAAATGGCTGCCATTGAGCACTTGGGGGGCTGATATCTCCTAAACGGTGCGTTTTAGACCCCATAAATGTATTATTAGCAGATAGGAAAGTGACCCCAAGGAATCCAAATATGTCGTCAAAATTTGTATATGACGTCATATATGTCAGAAATGACGTCATTGATGACGTCATTGATATAATTTGTTAAATTTATGTTTTCCTCAATGTTTTTGTAGGAAGTACATGTATGACGTTCTTTGGAAATATCCGAGTCTGAAATATGTTCCGTGAGCTATGCCTTATACATTAACAAATTCAAATTCAAATGTATACCTCCACAGAGTCTGTCCTGGCTTATTCACATGATGAGGTTTTACTTAGTCTGAATCAATATCGGTGGCAACATCCCCCTAATTAGTGCATGATGTCCCTTTGCATCCCGTGCATGATGGTGAACACTCTAAGCCATTTTTCCGACAGCTGCAACGTAGGGTGTCACAATCACCCTTGCATTGGCACCGGATTATTTTCAACAGATATTCCGGTGCAGGAAGCAAGTCCATCTTGCTTGGGTGTATTCGACCATCTGATAAATGCCACCCCCAATCCGTTGGATTCAGTTCTTCTTTCCCCATCCAAACCTGGGCTTGATAATAAACCCTCTGTGAGTGATGTATTGCTGCGTTGGATGTTGGAGGTAGTGTCTGTACTTGGACACTGCGAGCACTGGTTGCCACCTTTTCCGAGAACTTCCTGGCTCTCAGGTCATCCAGGCTTTCTTCCATCTTTCCACCACATAGAAAGACAAGAGCGCTTATTTGTTATTGACATAGTATGTATAAAAATAGGAAATACATATGACCACGGTGAATGCTGTTTGTGAGAGCAGGAACTCGGACAAGCCGAGATTGTTGGAGATGCTCAAGACGAAGCGCATCAGGGATCTGGCATGTGGAAGCTCTCACAGTGCCGCCATCTCCTCAAGCGGCGAGCTTTACACCTGGGGTCTTGGCGAGTATGGGCGCCTCGGACACTCCGACAATACCACACAGCTGCGGCCAAAGCTGGTATTGATCCTCGGGTTCTTAGTTTTATCCTCATTTGTTTGAATTTTTCGTCGTGGTATTTTGGCCAAACTTGTTTACTTTGCGTCTTTTCAGGTAAAAGCTCTTTTGGGACACCGTGTTGTCCAGGTGGCTTGTGGGAGTCGTGATGCACAAACTCTTGCACTCACCGATGAGGGTATGCAGTACAGCCATGATGCTAATTAAACTCACAGGATAAACATTTTATATTGTACCGAAGAACAGTGTACAAGTTGATATTTTATATTCGCCATCTGGTAGCTTACTCACCTTTGAGCTGTATTGCCTCAGTTTGAATCCTGACCCAACTTGATCTACCATTGTGGTGCCTCTCAGGCTGGGCGTTACATCCATGAGTTTGCTGTCCTTCAGAGAGGACTACGCCATCTGTTGCATTTGCTCGCATTTGCTGGTGGACACTTAGAACCCCACAATAGCTTTCGAAAAAAAAGTGGTTTGCAAAGTGGTTGCAAAGTTTGCAAAGTTAACTTGTTACTTCAATAATTGCATTCATGATGGTTTATCACTAAAGCTTATTTTACTTTTTATTTCATTTCTCATGTTCCATTTTCTTTTATCATGCCTTTTCTAAACTTGAAGCAAAAAGCTTTTTTGACTTTTTTGCAAAAAGCTTGACTTTTTCCCATTATTTCCTCCTATTGCCTACCTCACTTGCCTTCTTTTCCCCAATATGCACCTGTGATAAACCATACAATTGTTTTTTTTAATTCCCCCCACAATCATGGAGCAGATGCATTATGTTTTCACGTTATCCCTCTAGCTGTCTGTCCGTTATCAGTTTTTCGTTACCACGATGACTTATGAACCACTGTAGGGATTTCAACCAAACTTGGTGGAGGTATGCGCTGTAATACGAAGATGAACTGATGACATTTTGGTCTGCAAGTCAATAGTCACATGCCTTTTGAAAGTCGTGAAAACTTGAAATGTGCCCTTTGAAACGTTTGCGTCAAATTGTATTTTATATTTTGGTTCTTTGTTTCAGTCAGAGATCAGTTCTGGGGTTTGTATCTTTTTTTTAATCCTGATGTTTTTCCTGTCCTGTTGTGTTGACTTCTTGCAGGACTTGTGTTTTCTTGGGGTGATGGAGACTTTGGCAAGCTCGGCCGTGGAGGCAGCGAAGGTTGCAATATCCCACAGAATGTTGAACGTCTTAATGGACAAGGAATCTGTCAGATCGAGTGTGGAGCTCAGTTCTCACTTGCACTGTCTAAGTCTGGTATTGTCTGGACTTGGTGAGCATAACAAGAGGATTTTTTTTTTTAATTTGTGTAGTTTCATCATTACCCTTGAAATCATGAATTTTCTGCTGACATTGATAATTATGATAATTCATTTCAGAACATTTTATTGAGGTAGCTATATCGTTTCACATGATCTAAAGTCTAGTTTAATCTTTCAAATGTTTGTAGGAAAATGTAATAATCATCGTGAAAAATGTATTGCTTAATCTCACTTGAAAAATTGAAAATGCGATCCTTGTTAAAAAATGTTAATAATGGAAGAAATATTCCTGGTATTGGGGTGGTTAAAGAGCAAACTGTGTTTGTTTGTTAGGGGAAAGGGAGATTACTTCCGTCTGGGGCATGGGACAGACTTACACGTGCGCAAGCCACAGGTGGTAGAGGGTTTGCGGGGAAAGCGCATCGTGCATGTTGCTGTTGGAGCTTTACACTGCCTTGCAGTCATGGAGAACGGCCAGGTGAGCTTGTGCAATCATTTGATGTCGTTGATTATTGGAGACCGATTGGTTGTCATTAAGTGCATCCACAATCTGGGCAGTTAATTTTGGTTGTATGATTTTGTAGGTTTATGCATGGGGAGACAATGACCATGGGCAGCAGGGAAACGGTACGACAACGGTCAATCGCCGACCTACGATGGTGCAGGGGCTTGAGGCATACAAGATTGCACGTGTGGCATGTGGTTCTTCACACAGTGTAGCCTGGACCACAACAGATGTGGCCACTCCTGCCACACATGAGCCGGTGCTCTTCCATACAGCACGTGACCCCCTTGGTGCATCCTACCTTGGTGGGTAAAATCTAGAGGTTGTCTCCTTTGAGATTTGATCATAATAAAGCATTGAAATTAACTTGAATAATTATTTCACCCCCCTCTTAAACTGCTTGACTGCTTAAACTTATTTGCTTTAACTAAAAATGTTTTTAATCTAAATGGAGGCTGGGTACTTGAACAGCTTTGTTGTTGTAAATAAAAAAAATATTTACAAAGTGAAGACAAAACAATTGTTGAGACCAGCAAACAATTGATCCTTTTTCACAAAACCAGATTTTAGAAACTTCAATTATCTGATATAATATACAAATGTAATCCTCACAATATTATAGAAACCATTAATATGGAATAGGCAAAGCCTAGAAGCGAACGTAGAATTCTTGTTACATTCGCTTCTTAAATATATCAAATTAAACAGTCTTTTTGCTATGAAAAAATAAATATTACCTTAACATTACCTTCACAACAACAACTACACCGCCTAGAGCAGGATCTCATCTGCAAAAAATAAATATTACCTCAACATTACCTTCACAACAACAATTACACCGCCTAGAACACGATCTCATCTGAAAAAAAAAATTCCTCAACATTACCTTCACAAAGACAACTACACCGCCTAGAACAGGATCTCATCTAAAAAAAAAAAATACTAGAAGCGAATGTAGTATTCTTCTTAGATTCGCTTCTGACTTTAGGTATAACTTGTTCACAACTGTATGTGCAATTTCCGGTTGCTTCGGCCTGGATTCGGGATCAGCGATCAAATAACGTAAATCACGATGAAAAATTATTTTTTGATGATGCGGGAGATATCTATGAAAATCAGTGGAGGAAATATACACCATGTCTGATATTTGGGTCTTTCATGTCTCCGACGATGCCTTTATCTCCCGGCATGCATCATTTCCCATGACAAAAACTGGAAACAAAAAAAAAACAGAAGCAAAAAAGAACGGAAGCAAAAGGGTCATAGCCAATGACACGGATTCCAAATTGCCAGGGTATTGTGTTGTTTTTGTTGTTGTTGTTTCATATTCTCTCATGTGCATGCATTCAGTAATATTCACAAGATAGAAATAAAACCCAATCGTGTTTATACACTGCACAGCGTTTAAAAAAGAACCGGAAGCAAAAGGGTTATAGCCAACGACACGGATACCAAATTGCCAGGGGTGTTGTGTTGTTGTTGTTGTTGTTGTTGTTTCCTATTCTCTCATGTGCACGCGTTAAGTATGAAGCTCACTGTGTTCGCTATTACATGAACGAGTGTGATCGGCGCGCCTCACCACACGTTGCTGCGGAGGAACAGGCATCTTTGACCATGTCTGCTTTCTCCAGGAGTGAGGGAAGTGTGGTAATAGTGGGTGTGGGTTAGTGTGGATGATACTATACAGCATATATATATATATATATATATACATATATATATATATATATATATATATATATATAAATATATATATATATATATATATATATATATATATATATATATATATATATATATATATATATATATATATATATATACATACACACACACACACACACACACACACACACACACACACACACACACACACACACACACACATATATATATATTGCTACAGTTTTGGAAACTTACCCCATGGGGATAGAGCATAATATATGGACACGTCGGAGACCCGAGGATTAGTTATTTCTTTAGTCTATGTGTAGATACTCCATCGCCCCTTGTCTAAGGGTTGTTTGAGTGGCATGCATTGAGGTTAGTTCGTGTTTTCCCAATGTGGTGTCGTCTCTCAACCCCCCCCCCCCCAACTCCCCTGCTCATTTCAGCACTCCTTCCTCCACCCCATTGGTCCGTTTCAACAATACCCCAATATCCCCCTTCACTAAACCTCATTTTGACAATCCTTCTTCCCCATCGGTCTTATATTACCTTCAACCCCGCTGCTGTTCAGTCATCCCTCGGTCACTCCATTTATGCATTGTTTAATTGGGCACATTCACAATATATATTTGTGCTCAGTTCCTTTTCATTTATGTGTTGGGTTGTGACTTCTGATTTACAGTATATATTAAGTCAGAGCACAAAATATATTTGGCCAACCTTCCCCACCATCCCCCTCAGCACCATTCACCCCATCCCCTCCTCTACCATTCCCCAATCCCCCCACAACCCCAATCCACCATCACCCCCACTAACCCACACCCACCATTCCTCCCCTTCCCCCTCACTCCTGGAGAAAGCAAGCATGGTCAAATATGCCTATGCCTTTGCAGCGACATGTGGTGAGGCACGTGAAGCGTGCCGATTCATACTCGTGTGTGTGTGTGTGTGTTTGTGTGTATACACACGCACACACACACACACACACACACACATACATGAGGTCTGATAAAATTCCAGGACTGATGTTTGTTGTTGACAGGTGGCAGTGGTTTTTTGTTTTTTTCGTTTTTCTTGGTTTTCGTAATTGCACATGTATCGTAATATTCCTCTCAGTACTGTTAGTCTTCATATGAATCGCTTGTGTACTGGAGTTTTATTAAAATTTCAAGTGTTGCATTCGTATTCTGAAGATGAATGACAAATTTATGGAATGGAGTATCATCATCATCAAGTTTTTGGAAAAACTAAACAAAAGTGGCACGGACATTTTCGGCAAGTAGAAGCTGGTATATGATCGGAAGAAGACGCAGTGTCAAGATCACGTGTGTTTGAGTGGTCCATGACTATTGCGGAATTGGGAATGGATGTGAATGATGAGGCGTGGTTTGGCCGCCCGATATTTATGTATGAAAGTAGGTGAATCAGAGTTCAATTTTGCTTTTGAAGAGCAGATTACATCATGATGATGTAACATCCTGCTGTCAAAGTTGAAAAAGACAGCTGTTTTTGTCATCTTATGTAATTTTGTTATCCAGTCAAACCCAGAAAAGAGACCTCAAAAACAACAGAACATTGATCCCAGGTATGTTAATCGCTGTGGGAAGCAAGACATTGACAAGTTTCTGGCATTTGATGAAGTGTTAACACCTGAAACATCAGCTTCTCCTTGCTTCCCACAGCGGTTTGCATACCTCAATCAATTCTCCGTTGATTTCATCCATTTGTCTTTAAAAGGAATAGTCAGTTTGAAATTGTATTTCTCTTCTGTTCTTGCATATAGCAGCTGTCATTTCTTGGAAGTGAGGCTGTGCTGCTGATGCTGTGCCCCTCTACCAATACACTGGTACTCATTTCGCCGACCTCGGAAGGATGACAGGCTGAGTCAACCCCCACCAGGTGTTAATTCAGCAGCCAACAGAGCTCGAACTCAGGACCCTAACATCCTAAGCCAGCCACCTAACCACTAAGCCAACACCAGGCTTGAGATGGTCATAAAATAAGGACATCCAATTTTGCAACAAATTGTTGATAGAGGTATATGGGACATTTTCACAAAAGCGGGTCAGGTAACGGTAAAGACTGTCCGAGCATTTTTATCAAGCATATATTGCCCAGTCAATGCAGAGGCCTTATGGTGATCCTGCGTTGCTGACATAATTTGAACATTTTTCTAGGCCTTATAAGGGGTTCAAGCACTATTTCGAGAATATCAAAGAAAGTTTATTTTTGAGTTTGTTCTTTACCGTTACCTGACCCGCTTTTGTGAAAATGTCCCATATTAACCACCATGACGAAAAAAGGTGTAATAACTCTCTTGCTTTGAAGAAAGGTTGAGGCCCAAAACGTCACTTTACTCTTTTATTATTATTTAAATTTTTTTTTTGTAAACAGCGGATAGCATGCCTTTATTTGTCAATACTTGCAGGTACTCCTGCCCTCCAGATGGGAGTACCCTTCTCAGTTTATCAGAGCTCAGGTCGGAGTATGTGCTGGAGTATGTGTACCAGAATAAAACTAACGCACATGCTCATCTGCTGGCCTTGGGTGACCACTTAAGGCCTGTATTAGGGATGAAACCAGAGGTAGAACCATGGGTTTTTTTGTTTGTTTTGTATACTAAGTCTAGGCTCATGTAAGAGATAATACACAGAAACATATCACAAGGCAGGAGACAAGAGGGGTGGGAGAGGGAAGCATAAAATAGTGGGGAACAAAGACAATAGGATATCTGTGGAAGGGAGAGGGATTGGGTGGGGGTACACAGGGTAAAGAAGATGGTACTGCAGGGACTTTCAGGAAGGAAAACAGGGAATTTGAAGGAGGTGACTTTGGGGTAGATTAACGGGGGTAGAACACACACACACACACACACACACACACACACACACACACACACACACACACACACACACACACACACACACACACACACACACACACACACACACACACACACAAGCATTTTAAGGCCATTTTCCCCGCTAAAGCAGGGGTTAACCATGCGGGCCCCATGACAATCTTCTCCACTTTACCCTATTTTCTGCATCTCCCCTTCTTAATCCCCTTGCCCACATTTCCTCTTCCACCACCTTTAGCCAAGTTTTTCTTGGTCTTCCCCGTCCTCTACTTCCGACTACACTCATTTCCAACACTCCTCTCACCCAGTCACTTTCATCCTTCCTCAACACATGACCCAACCATCTCAACCTGTTTCTCTTCACAACATCTATCACAGACTCAATTCCCATCATCTTCCGCAAGTCATCATTTGTCTTCCTCTCTCTCAACGATACTCCACACATCCACCGAACGATTCGCATTTCCACCCTTTCCAGCCTTTGTTGCTGCTCCATGTTCGGTACCCATGTCTCACTCCCATAAATCATCGTACTCCTCACACATGTAGCATACACCTTTCCCTTCAGCTTCAACGACACTCCCCTCTTTGTCAGCACGTCACTCAGTTCCCGAAACTTCTTCCATGCACATCTCACTCCCGCAACCGTCGAAGAGTCTGATCCACCTTCTCCATTCAGCATGTCTCCAAGATAGCAAAATGTTTTCACACCTTCCAGCTTCACACCATCTCCAAGATCCAACTCAACAATTCCTTCATCTGCAGCTCCCTCTATGCACACCTTACACTTGAATGTAGCTGCCACACTGGTTAATGACCCTCTCACCCCACTACATTTTCAATTAACCCATTCATCACACATTGTACACTGAATGGAGTTCACTCCGCCACACTTCCTGCACACAGCACACGGCCACTTCCCAGTCCTTTCCACCTCAACACATGCTTTACCACTTGCCATCACTTTCGTCTTTCCGATATTCACCTTCAAACCTTTTGCCTCCATACATTCCTTCCACTTGTTCATCTCCTCCTTCAGTCCATCCATACTCTCTGCAATCAACACCAGATCATCTGCATACAGCAGCTCCCACGGTAAACCCTCCTTTACCCTCCGAGCCAGCACCTCCAGCACAACTACAAATAGAAGTCGACTTAGTACCAACCCCTAGTGCACTCCTACCCTCACCTCAAACTCACCACTGTTCCCGTCCTTCGTCCTTACAGCTGTGCATGCTCTCTCGTACATGGCCATCACTACTCTGATCAACCATTCCTACACTCCTAACTTCCTCAATGCCCATGTCACAACTTCCCGTGGAACCCTATCAAATGCTTTCTCCAGATCAACAAACCCAAAAAACAACTTCTTCCTCTTCTCCATGTACTTCTCCTGCAACTGCCTTACAATAAAAATTGCATCTGTCATTCCTCTTCCTGGCATAAATCCAAACTGCATTTCGTCAATCTTTACCTTCTTCCTTATCTTCTCCAACACCCTTTCCAATACCTTCATTCCATGCTCCAATAACTGTATTGCTCTATAGGAGCCACAGTCCAGAGGGTTACCTTTCCCCTTGTACAGAGGGACGAGGGTACTCAGTTCCCAATCCACTGGAATGCGGCCTTCTTTCACCACCAGATTACAGATCTCTGTCATTCTCTTCACACCCCAACTTCCCGCTGCCTTCAACATATCTCCCACAACTCCCGTCGGCCCTCCTGCTTTTCTACTCTTCATTGCTCTTATAGCTTCCTCAACTTCCTTCTCAGTTATCTTCTCTGCTGGTCCTAAAACTGGGTTACTCTCGATGTTGCTATCCCATTCATTTTCTACATTCAACAGCCTTTCCATATATCTCTTCCATCTTCCTTTAATTCCATCTGAGTCCACAACGATTTGTCCCACTTCATCCTTCAAGCAACTCACCCCCGTCACATCAAATCTCTCTCTCGCTATCTGCTTTGCAATCCGGAATACCGCTCTCTTACCCTCCTCTGAATCCAAGCGTTCTCCGAACATTTTCCTATGGGCCTCCTGCGCCTTTGCTTCCTCTTTCTTTGCAGCCTTCTTGGCTACCTTATAACTTTCATGTGCTGCCTCTTCTTCCACCGTATCCTTTGCCTTTTGCCATTCCTTGAACTTCTTCCTCTTCTCTTCAATCATCTTTCCAACTTCATCACCCCACCACCATGTTTCCAAGTGCCTCAGTGGTCCTTTTGTCCATCCACATACCTCACCAACGGCTCCCAATAGACTATCTTTCATTGACATCCTTCCACTTTCAAGCTCAACCACATCATCTTCAACCATACTCAGCCTCTCTCTTAATGCTTCCTTCACTGTCGCCTCTTTCAACCTCCACACCTTCATCCTCGGTTGGTACTTCACCCGCTGAATTCTCCGCACACCTTCCACCCTTATATCGCAGACAACCAGGTGGTGCTGCGAAACAGTCTCCTCCACTGGGATCACCTTTGTGTCCCGGAAGTTTCCCCTTTCTCGCCGATGCACCATCAGGTAGTCAATGGTTGTCGTCGACCCACCTGACGTGTATGACTATGTAATAAGCTTATTATCCGCTTTGTGGAATTGAGTATTACAAAACAACAAATCAGCTCCATCAGCAAACTCTAAGATCCTTTGACCTTCTCCATTTCTCACACCATATCCATAACCCCCATGGACTCCCTCAAAACCATCTGGACTCCTTCCCACATGTCCATTCAAGTCTCCTCTAACCACAACAACTTCCTCATCTTTCACATTTTCCATCAACTTCTCCATCGCACACCAGAACATGTTCTTCTCTTCAGCACTTCGACTGACCTGCGGGGCATATCCTGAGATGACGTTCACCAAGAGCTTTCTGATCACGATTCTCACCATCATCAACCTTTCACTCTCTCATCACACTCATGACACTGTCTACAAACTCCTCAGAAAACATGACACCAACACCATGCATGCCTTCCGGGCACCCTTGCCACATAAACTTGTACTTCTGCCCCTGCCTACCCTTCACCATTCTCACACCACTTCCCTTCCACCGTGTCTCCTGCACACAACATATGTCCACTCTTCTTCTGACCAATGTTTCAACCACTTCTCCAGATCTCCCTGTCATTGTCCCTACATTCCATGTACCAAACCTCAGAAACCGATCTCCACGTGGGGAATCAGACGATTGGTCATCATAAATGGAAAAATTTCCTCCCTTGCTTTGATCGGGTTCCCCACCTTGAGTTTTAATGAGAGGGGGTGAGGAACCCCATGGGGTACTTCGGGCTGTACCCTGCCCATCAGTTGTACTCATGGTTTCCTTTTGAGCCAGTGTTTTTTTTATGGCCGGATGCCGTTCCTGACGCCAACCATTTTAGTCGCCTTTTCCGATACGCAGGGAAACGGTGTACCTATTCTGACCGGGGTACACACCGGGGGTAGAAAAGATCAAGATTTTGGATGGGGGAAGATGGTGGTGAGATGGTGGTGAACAGCTGTTTTGAAGACCTGGAGGGAGGAGTGGGATTGAAGAGAGTGTGGGAGTTTGTTCCAGAGGTCGGAAAAAAGGAGGAATGAAAGAGTGAAAGTGAAGGTGAGCAGTGATTCTTGATTTTGGCAGTTTGACCAGAAGGGTTTTTTTGGCTGACCTTGAGCGACCTGAGGAAATATAGGGTGTACAGGGGGGGAGGCAAGGCCAGAGAGGAGACTGCAGAAGACAGAAAGACCACCAACCTGCCTCCGGTGAGAGAGTGAAAGACCCAAATACTCAGCTTCATCACAGGAGATACCAATTATCCTAAAAGCCTTGGTTTCCACAGCGTGAAGTCGAGCTTGGTGTGAAGCAGGAGCCCCACCCCATAGGGGCGAGCAGTACTCCATCAGACTGCTGATGAAAGCTTTGTAAATGGTTAGATGCTCAGGTGTGCCAAGAAAAGACTTTGCACGACATAGGATTCCCATTCGCCGAATGGCTTTGGAGGCCAGTTTGGAGATGTGGCTAATTCAGGAAAGATCATGACAGATAGTGAGACCCAAAAACTTGAATGAAAGGACTTCTTCAAGGGGATTGTTGAGAAAGTAGAACAGGGGGTTTTCCAGACAGTCCTTTCGGAAAGACATGGTGAGGCTGGAGATTTGTCAGGATTGAAAGACATATTCCAAGTGTTTGACCAGCTTGTGATTTTATCCAGGTCTGCAGAGAGTGAAGAGGCTACTGCCTACTGATCAGAGAGATGAGAAATGGTACTGCAGGGGGTGGAGTCATCAGCAAAGACATAAAGAGGATTCTCCAGGGAATCTGAGAGATCATTTATGAAAACCAGAAAATGCACAGGGCCAAGAACACTGCCTTGAGGAACTCCAGCCTGGACGGGAAGAGGAGATGAGAGAAAAAGGTTGAGAACCTCTACGTCAGCCCAATAACTGTTAAATGACAATTTTGGAGTTTTGTTGACGTCCACTTTTGCTCAAGATGTTTGCCAGTATTTGGTAAAGGAAATTTCCAACTCTACAGAAGGTAATTTAGAGTGCCTTTACGATGGTCTGACAGCCATTATATCTGTCCTCAAATGAGTCTGAACACAATGGTCACTTGAAATCATATCTCCTGAGCCAAATGCCATCGTTGAACATCTCGTGGAAACTAATCAGGTCAGTATCAAGAGGATGTTCCTAATCAGTGCTATCATTTTTGCAGACTGAAGCCCAGATGTACACTTTTCACAATGTCAGGCTGTATCAACAAAATATTTGCTGAGGTCTTCAAATCCTGCCTTCTGATAGCTGCCACTCTCCTACCTATAAACTCTTCTTGAGATTATGTTGATTTCTCAACTGCAAAGGTGGGAACGTTTCTGGCCAACTTTACTTCTCAGCTATTGGTCCAGATGGCATAACCTCATTGGTCCTCAAACGCTGCACAGCTGCTCTGTCTTCTTTATCTACCCTCTTTTGCTGGTCATTCATGGAAGGTCACTTTTCTATCATCTTGGAAAGTTTCAAACATCACCCCAATTCACAATAAGTGCTTTAAGGAAGATCAGATAAATGACAGGCTGGTCAGCCTTTGAGCCCATTGTAAGCAACCCCATTGAGTTTTTTATTGCTACCAACCTCAGGCTTACCTCTTCTAGATTCTCCAGTATTGAGTAACAATTTGAGTTCCATCCTATCCTCTTTACGCTTGGCATGCTTCTCCTGTTGACATAGTAGTCGATAGATGTCCGAAACCTTAA
>NC_140973.1:27389181-27409181 GCF_056783735.1 Eptatretus burgeri
TGCCCTATCTTTCTTTTCTCTCCAATTTTTCAAGACTGCAGCATGGCACCATTTAATGCTCACTCCCTTGCTTGGTGATGATCTTTAACCTCCACCATCGAAGATGGATGGAGGTTACTGTTTTCACCCCTGTCTGTTTGTTTGTTTGTGAACAGTATTACGGAAAAACTCCTGGACGGATTTCGAGAGAAACTTGGTGGGGGGATTAGGTATGGTCCAAGGATCATGCCATTAGATTTTGGACGGTCCAAAAAAAATTTAGAAAATTTTGCAACTTTTTTTCAAAAAAATTTCGATTTTATTTGAAAAATATTTGATTTTTTTTTTGCATTTCTACATGTTTTAAGTGATTTCAAACCCCCCCCTCCAAAAAAAAAAATTTGTTATAGAAAAAAAAAAAATTTTGCAACTTTTTTTCACAAAAAATTCGATTTTTTTTGGCATTTCTACATGCGCGTCGATCTAGTTTAGTTTATTCAATCGTGGTTCAGTAGAGTCTGATCGGTTTTGACCTACAATGAATAGGATATCAGGTTCACTTAAGTGACCCAGCAGTATTGGCAGCGGAGGTTTTGCACTCTACCGAGTGCTCCCCTCTAGTTTCTACCTTATTTGACATTGTTTGCATGCCACTGTGCTATTTTTTCATTGTGCCTCCATCTCCCCTTTGTTATCCAGCTCTTTCATGAACTTTTCCCTCTGGATGAAAAAGGTGGTGATGCAGTTATTCTAACAATTCATGTCTTCCTCTTTTGAAGGGCTGCACATAGACACAGAGCTGTCGAAAGGAAGTAAAACCATGGGAATAGTGCATAGAGTTGGACAATCAGGAGCCAAACCCTGCCGTCCATCTCTGACCAAGATTTTGCTGTCATTTGATGGCAGACAAGCCAAACAACAAGCATTGGCACATGTGTTAACTGCCCTTCAACTCGCCTTTGTAAGGTGATGTTTGTTCTTCTTCATTTAATTTGGCAAGTATTTAGTTTTGGGTTTGTAGTGTTTACATTAATGCCCCACTGCAGTGTTAACGTGTCTTTGGTAATAGAGTCGAAGTAATTGTCTTGATGGGGAAAATAAAGCACACTTGGTGGAATGGAATTTGTGCTATATTTTCACTTTTTAAATGAGGATTATGCTTCAGAAGAATGTAGTTGTGATGCTCCCTAGATATTTATTGATACCTAAACAGGGATGCAGTGACTGTGGCTTTGATGCCAGCTAATATGATGGTGCCATCTGAACGACCAACATCTCTGGGCACACCATCTGTGGAAATGTCACCTAGTCCAACACTCGTCAGCGAAGATACAGACTCTATGGCTGGCTTAGAGACTGAAGGGGCTGTTGGCCTGGGACCTTGGCTGGACAAACGCAGTGAGGTGAGTGTTTTTTCACCTACAAGGTCATCCCAGAGGTGTGTGTGTGTGTGTGTGTGTGTGTGTGTGTGTGTGTGTGTGTGTGTGTGTGTGTGTGTGTGTGTGTGTGTGTACGTGCGTGCGTTCTTTTCTTATCAACTCATTCAATGCTCATGGCTCAGCGAAAAACTTCATTACTGAGGCATGCTTATCAAATAATCCACATAAAAGCATAAAGAAGTGAAATAATCTTTGACAAACAGTAGTCACAAGAAAAATATATAAATGCACTCAGTGGAGCACATACATCCGCCAGACTGAACAGTTTACATTTTGTATCCCACCGATATGCCGGATCTGCATCTGGACCTTAACCAAAATATAATTGGCTTGTTCTGGTCATTGACCCAACTCATCCAGTTTTGTCATAACCTGTCCAAAACTTTTGAAATATCATGCTGGATACAGTGCCTATAGATTCTGAAAGAATCAGAATCACTGCAATTTTAGACAGGTGGAGGCCAATTAACTTGGTGTGTGATTTTGAAGGTGATTAGTTACACCTGAGCTGATTTGCAATTGCTACTATAAGGGGTGGACACTTATCCAACCATGATATTCTCGTTTTGTATTTTTAATTAACTTTCTGAAATTTGAAGAATTTGTTTTTCACTTGGAAGTTGTTGGTTACAATGTATAAATAAAGGTGGAAAAAGTCTGATTGAATGCAATTTAATTCAAGGCTATAAAGGCAAAAAAAGGTGAAACTATTGAAAGAGGGTGTAGACTTTCTATAGGCACTGTACATTGTTTGTTGCCCTGTCTCTCAATTATGAAGAATCACTTAAAAATAATTTTCAGATGTGATCCAGATCTTCACCAAAATCAAATCAATTTGTCCTTGTCACACACCCAACCTGTCCACCAAGTTTCATCAAAATCTATCCATAACCTTTTGAGATATCCTACTCACATACACACAAATAGACAGACAAAGAGACAGACAAGGGTGAAAGCATAACCTCCTTCCACCTTCGTTGACGAGGTAAAATCGATTATTCCCCTTAAGATACAAATTAATGGGTACTTTGAAATCCCATGGAGAAAAACTTGACTGGGTAAGGAAAGCAAATAATCCCCATATAGGTTGCTGCTGCTACACCATACATTGTGTGGGCAACAAAAATATTTATGCATACTCGTGTACATATAAAGTCGAGGCTCATGGAGGAGCTAGAACATAGAACGGATCAACGTCAACAACTCTTCTTTCACTGTCCCAGGCTATTCTATTTTCCAGCAGGACAGTCCTGACTTGCCCTGATGGTGGGATTTCCTTTGTCAAGAGTTGCATCACCCACTGTCCATTTTCTGCATGGACCCCTCACATTCCCTTACAATACCTCGGCTGCACATTCCTTTCTGCAACCATCGAATATTTGTTGACATGGTCCACCATCCACCATAAACTTATGACTGCACATTGAGCTCTGTTTCTGCCAACATGGAGCCACTTCTTGTCACTCAACCAAACTCTTTTTTTCTTTCTTTTTTTCCTCATCTGCAATAATTTCACCTGTCAGTATGTCATTTGGCTTGGAGTAATCACTGCAATAATGAGCCATGACACTATTATGAAGGCCTTTTACAATTCCACTGGTCTGAACTTGCAAATATCTGCTCATGGTACATTTTCCGACTTGGACATAATATTGATTAATTTTCCACCTAACAGCTCATTTGTTCCTCCTTCTCCTTTCTTGGCTCCTCAAACCATGTTATTTTGGATGTCTGGCTGTTGTAAAAGAGTGACTACAGGACTATAGAGTCTGGTTATTCACTCAGGCTGACTCTGGCAGCTTTCACAAAGCCTGTCTCTGCTCTCTCTCTCTTTCTCTCGCTCTCTCGCTCTCTCGCTCTCTCGCTCTCTCGCTCTCTCGCTCTCTCGCTCTCTCGCTCTCTCGCTCTCTCGCTCTCTTTCTCCTCTCGCTCTCTTTCTCAACTCACTCTCACTCTCACCCTCACTCTCACTCTCACTCTCACTCTCACTCTCTGTCTGTCTGTCTGTCTGTCTGTCTGTCTGTCTGTCTGTCTGTCTGTCTCTCTCTCTCTCTCTCTCTCTCTCTCTCTCTTTCTCTCGCTCTCTCGCTCTCTCGCTCTCTCGCTCTCTCGCTCTCTCGCTCTCTCGCTCTCTCGCTCTCTCGCTCTCTCGCTCTCTCGCTCTCTCGCTCTCTCGCTCTCTTTCTCCTCTCGCTCTCTTTCTCAACTCACTCTCACTCTCACTCTCTGTCTGTCTGTCTGTCTGTCTCACTCTCACTCTCACTCTCACTCTCTGTCTGTCTGTCTGTCTGTCTGTCTCTCTCTCTCTCTCTCTCTCACTCTCTCTCTTTCTTTCTCACCTCTCTCTCACCTCTTTCTCCTCTCTCTCTCACTCTCTTTCATCTCTCTCTCTCTCTCTCTCTCTCTCTCTCTCTCTCTCTCTCTCTCTCTCTCTCTCTCTCTCTCTCTCTCTCTCTCTCTCTCTCTCTCTCTCTCTCTCTCTCTCTCTCTCTCTCTCTCTCTCACCTCTCTCTCTCTCACCTCTCTCTCTCTCTCACACCTCTCTCTCTCACACCTCTCTCTCTTTCATCTCTCCCTCTCTCTCTCTCACTCTTGCTCTCTTTCTCCTCTTGCTCTTTTTCCTCTCTCTCTCTCTCTCTCTCTCTCTCTCTCTCTCTCTCTCTCTCTCTCTCTCTCTCTCTCTCTCTCTCTCTCTCTCTCTCTCTCTCTCTCTCTATCTCTCTGTTTCACTCTCTGTCTCTCTTTCTCCTCTCGCTCTAGCTCTCTATCTCTGTCTCTCTGTCTCTCTGTCTCTCTGTCTCTCTGTCTCTCTGTCTCTCTGTCTCTGTGTCTCTCCCTCTCTCTCTCTGTCTCTGTCTCTGTCTCTCTCTCTCTCTCTCTCTCTCTCTCTCTCTCTCTCTCTCTCTCTCTCTCTCTCTCTCTCTGTCTCTCTGTCTCTCTTTCTCTCTTTCTCGCTCTCTCTCTCGCTCTCGCTCTCTTTTTCCTCTCTCTTCCTCTCTCTCTCTCTTCCTCTCTCTCTTCCTCTCTCTCTTCCTCTCTCTTCCTCTCTCTTCCTCTCTCTTCCTCTTTCTTCCTCTCTTTACACACACACACACACACACACACACACACACACACACACACACACACACACACACACACACACACACCTCGTTTTTCTGCTCACCTGGAACGGAGTTTCTGGGAGCTTATGGGATGGTGCATTGTCCATCAGGCTGTCCATCCGTCCATAAGCATTTGCAACTTCTCTGAAACTACACATACGATTTCAATGAAACTTCACCACAACCTTCATCACCCGGTATGTACCAAAGTTTGTTCACGGTATTAAAAATATCGGGCTCAAATGGGTTTGACAGGGGTTTCCCCTCAAAATAGGTGTTTGCTTTCTTCTCAGAAACTACACACAGTGTTGATGAAACTTGACCACAACCTTCATCACCTGTGATGTACCAAAGTTTGTTCACGGCATTAAAAAAATATCCTAAGTATTTACTTTCTTCTCTGTTACATAATTTGTGAGTCGACCACGCCTCCCAGTGGTTCCCTGGTTTTCTTATCCAGCCGCTACCAGGTGAGCACCCAGGAGTATTGCCCTTATTTTTAATGTCTGTTCCTCAATTGCATATATCTGTTGTACAATAATGGCTTTTCCTGACACACACACACACACACACACACACACACACACACACACACACACACACACACACACACACACACACACACACACACACACACACACACACACACACACACACACACACACACACACGTTTAGCCCATATCATCTGCAGCTAGCATATGTATCCTTTGTGCCCGACACACTGATTCCTGTGGCTTGACCACTTTGGTCAATGTCCAATTTCTACTTTGCTGCCATACCTCATTTTGTATCATGAGGATTTTATTCACAGGAAATCTATGGACTTTTGAAATCGACACACAAAAAGGCTTTTATTTTACTGGTTTCCCTTTGTATAAAGCCTATGGTGCTTGTTTGCACCTGTCTGCTACAGGTTTTGTGTGCTTTGTGTTTCCAGACGACACTTTCGGATGAAGCTGCCACCCCATCCACCTCAACAACATTCTCACGCCCATTCATACCTGTTACAGATGATCCGCGGGCTGCCAGTATCATTGCGGAGACAATGACTAATGGCACAGAGGTACTGGCACAGTGCTGCCCACATGAGACATTTATTTTGGCATTGAGCATTGCTAAAATGCTTTGCATTGGAAAAAGAAGCCTTTGCTACATTTTCCATTGAAGTTTTATTTTGTACTTTTTGTACTCTTTCAGTCATGGTGTGATTCAACTTTTTAATAATGCTTCTTTTCATGTTTCAACCTCATGTACTATTTATCCCCCGCCAACCAACAAAGTTGGCGGGGGATATAGAAATGGGTTCCGTCCGTCCGTCCGTCACATTTTGTTTCCGGAGCTTAACTACAAATCCCCTCAAGATATATTTACGAAATTTGGTGCACATATCAAGCAAGTGGTGAACTGGTGCCTTTTGATATTTTCTAATTGATAGGTCACATGGTCTGGCAGCCATGTTGGATTCAAGAAAAATATTAAATAATGTTTTCTCTGGAATCACATAACCTAACGAAGCGAAAATTTGCATCTATCATCTTCCATCATGTCTGCATACATAGTAAAAATTATGATGTCACAAGTCGCATGGTTTGGTGGCCATCTTGGATAGAAAAACACACCTCATCCGATTAACACGAAACTTCACACACGTATTCCACTGGAGGATTGCAGGCAGAATGTAAATTTATGATGTCATAGGTCACATGCTTCGTCAGCCATCTTGGATTGAAAATTAATAAATTTTTAAAATCTCCAGAACGGCTGGACAGATTGAGGCAAAATTTCACATACACTTTTCCCAAGACATCCTTTCAGAAGTTTGTTAATTTCTAATTGTTAGGTCACATGGTTTGGTGGCCATATTGAATTTACCCTAAAACCTTCAAACATCTTCTCCAGAACGGCTGGTCAGATCAAGGGGAAACTTCACATACATATTGCACATGCTTACGGAATATAAGTTTGTTAATCCTCATTTACTATGGCGGGGGAGATCGAAGACTTTGTCTTCAACGGATGCTAATTATTTATTAGCATTGAATCGCAGGGCACATTCCCCGTCTCATAAGCTTCGCACCAAAACTCCTAATTAGTACTATACACTCTTTATCAGTCCCCTGGGTTAATTAGTTGTGCCCTGTTATGTCCATTTGTTACATCAGAAAATGTCGAACTCTCTCCATGGTCCAGCCAAGTAGAAGCAGGAAGGTGCTGTTTTACTCCCTTACACACACCTTATACTGAATTTCTTCTTCCTCTTATTTATGACTGCATTTTAGTCACACATACACACACACACACACACACACACACACACACACACACACACACACACACACACACACACACACACACACACACACACACACACACACACAATCTCAAACACATTATATTTATAGTCCTCTGTTGTGGAATTTTCTGATTTGTTCTATTAATCGACTTGGTGTAAATCTTATTGCTCAATCTGTAAGAAACAATTAATTCACTGTCCACAACAAAAAGTACATTTGATCAGAGAACATTTATTCGCGGTACCACGGAGTCCAAAACACTGAGATGTAAACTTCCACAATGATTTACACTAAGCTAAGGTTACATTTCGTGGCATTTATATGCTTTTGTGGGAGTGGAGGGGTCTGATAAGCATTAGACAAAATAACTCCAACTGCAATACGTGTCCACTGGGTGAAAGAGAATGACATAATCATGGCAAAAGTTGCAGTGTTATCAACCAGGTCACTTTGTTTCATAGTAAGACATTCGTTTTATCAACATTTAGGTCAAAAGACTATTGGGTAAAGGGAAACATAACTGACAGCCGATTCAACTATAGCATAAAAATTAAATTTATAAAGCACCAACAACAATTATAATTGAGAGTACATGAAAATAATTCTTTTTTTCTTCCACAATCCCCCCTTTTTTCCTATCAGGAAAATTTGAATAATTATATTACACATGATCACCATACCCCATTCCTAGAGGAGAAAAGATATCCGTTACACACGTTCAATCAACAATGGCAGCGAGTGCTCAGATCAGAATAATGCTGGATGACGACCATCTCAATAGTGTCCCAGCCAGGTTAGTGAGTGTGTTTCCATTTAATTAATGGCCTGTTCATCAGCATGTGTCACAAATCGAAAAGACATGCTACCTGAGGCCAGAAGATAAGCAGGTCAGGGTGTAGATAGAGCAGCACCCAAAGGGAAACACAGTCAAGGCACTCTTTGAGCTGAAGAGAAGGTCGATCTTGGCAGGTACGAGCTTGGGCTCGTACACAGGGTTGAAGGAGACTAAAAGGACTTGAGAAGTGACCCAGATATTCAGTCCCAGAAGAGTTTGGGGCCTCGTGTGCAATCAGGTTTGATTTACCAAGTGAGCTGTGCACGTTGGACGCAGCTGCGATGGCTGCATGAGCCCCATCCGCACCATTGAACACATGTTGCAGATGACTCGCCGTGTGGACCTTCAGGGCCTTCGTTGTGCATTGTGCAACCACGGCAAGTTCACGATGTATTTGCAGAGAAGAAACGTGCGAGTGTGGTTGGGGACATTCCCCCCAGGCAGGCACCACACAACGGCGGCATTAAGTCTTTGCCTTGCTGTTGTTTGACTTGTCCAACCTTCTCTTCAGTGGGTTTTTCTTTTTTCCCTTTAACATGCTCATCTTATCTCCTCAGGAAGGGGGTAGTTTCATGATCACGTGTTGAATGCCCAGTCACCCAAATCTGGGTTCTGCCCATCGTCCAATCTTTTGGTGGAACTTCTTCCAAAGCTTCATTAGACGAAATTGTACACTGCATAGTTCAACTGCTCTCAACATTCCGAAACAAACAAAATCAATTTTAAGTATCACTTTGGCCTAAGTCACATTCGCTCTACGGCTAGGATACGGCAGCCGTACATCCCCTGAATTGACAGAAACGTGCGGCGGCCGCAGAGTTTCTGAGGTGGCCTCAGGGTGGCCCTACGCCGTATGGCTATATTTTACAGGCCGTAGGGGTCGCCGTGGAATTATAGCGCGGAGTTATAACTTTTTTCATTTCTACGTTGGCCTTAGCAATTCGACAAGCTGTAAAAAAAACAAAAACTGGTGTATATACCCACTCGTTACCGTCCGTCTGGCCGCACGTTTGCCTTAGGGTCCCCCTGCGGTCCCACTGCGGGCACCTTGCGTCTGCCTTGAAAATTCTATGGCCGCCGCAGGGACGCCCTAAGGTCACCGTGCGACAACAAATCAAAGACCGTACGGCACCCCCACGTTTTCGGTCTCCACAATTTAGAAATACGCCGTGCGGCTACCCAAAAAATAAAAACATATGTGACTGATACATTGTGTGACCGTAGAAATACTGCGGCCGCCCTATAATTGCTAGTGGCCATAGATTATGTAGACCCTACGACCACCGTGCCAAATGTGACGGGCCTAAAACACCAACCAATAAACGTCATAGGCTCATGTATCAATATTTTATCCCTTTCCTCTCCTTATTTTTTCCGCACCAAAAGGACATGCTAAAAGATACAGAAATCTAAGTTGTATGTACACTCAAAAACATTAATCTCATTTGCTATTTCCGTGTAGAAAGGGCAACAGTCTTTATCAGGGTTCCAATTTGCAATCAATAATTCTTTTCACCCTCCTTCAAAAAGAAAATCTCTTCGAGTCAAGAAAAATACCATTTTAACATTTGCAATCATTTTAACATTCATATCTGCTAAAAAAAAATTCACAGATTCATTCACAAGCAGTTCCAGAACAACTGCCATTATTTATTTATTTATTTCCAGCTAACTTAGCACTTCCGTACTGATGAAAGATGGTCAAGTCAGTGTTAGAAATACCTCAACTTACTTAAGTGAAACGTACAATAAGTACCACTTAATCAAAAATCATGCACCTGTCCAATTAATCTGAAAACAGATAAATAAGTAATATTTAAATTGGCCTGTAGCGTCATTGCACTCTTTTCAAGAATATAATTCTTACATTCTGACCGATTTAACATTCATTTCACATGGTCATGCCTTCTGTACTCCGCATAATTTTGATTTATCGTTTGTTTGTCTTTCTACAAATTGTAGAGGCATTTTACTTAAATTACAGTCAGGCCAGTACCACTTACTAATCAGTGAGAGCAATACAGTTACAATACATGGTACAATTCCTAATTCCATCAATTGATTTCATAATTGCTGTTGGTCTCGCCACTCTTCCAGCCATTCTGCATAATGGTTATGTAAATACCATGCTGCTTTCCCTCATAACTTGATTTGCCCTTGCAGTTAACTTATGATTCCTAATATGTAATGTTGACCAATCTGTCGATCAATTTAATAACACAGACCCTCCTTCAATATTATGTAAGTACCTCAACTTAATATATTATCTTGATTCAATTCTCAGTAACTTTTCCCTATCCTCAATTAACAGATCAACAAGGTCCATAGCTACAGTGATTGACAATATATCAATCAATAAATACAAGTTATCAATAACCAGCGGTGTACCCCACTGATATAACCGATCATTCACATCTGTCCCAAATTACTGGTTTAAACATACGGACTCCAATTACTTCGCAAATTTCGATCCATTCAAGAAGAAGTTAGGAAAAACAGATAGTTTGAATACTCTGTCACTTGAAGACCCCAATACATTTAAATTAGGATTACAAGACTTCTATGATAAAAGGTTTCTCAATTTGTAATCTCAAAACAAAAGTTGATATTAATTATAACCAAAAGAAACATGATGGTTCGAATACCATGATGAATTGTCATGGAGGAAAAGACACAAAGAACACAAAAATCTTGTGCCTCCAGTGTTCTTCATGAGTTCCTTTTTAGGTCATCTCTACCGAGATGACCAAATGTCCGTCCGTCCGTCAACAATTTTTCTTTCCGATCTTGATGAAACTTAGTATGTGGGTAGAGGTCGATGAGCGTTGCACAACGACATAACTTTTGTCCAGGTTCAAGGTCAGGGTAAAGGTCACGAGGTCACGTAAGTTATAAAAATCGCCATTTTCAAAACCTATCTAGTCTGCCATTCTACAAGATATTCGGCAACTGTTTATTGATTATGACAGTAAAAAATATTATCTTGTATCTAACCAGACAGATTTTTGAATTTCCTTCCCGTTTGATCGTCACTTGATCTGGAAGATGGCCAAAAATGCCGATGCGATTCGCAAAGAAGGAAGGAAGGAGAAATGAAATATAAATATAAAACACATTTTTAGCCTTTTATATTTCTACATTTTCCGCCGAAGGTACAAAAGTTTCAAAACCCGAAATGTAAACGTCGGCATTTATTTTCAAAATATAATTTCGTGCGCGCACCAAAATGTCGAGTCATCTTTAACCAAACTGCGCAGTTCGAGCTGCGCAGTACAACTGCGCAGTAGTCTTCGGTCATAACTGAAAATTGAGAACTTGTGGTATTATAGAGATGACCGTCACCCCCACACGGGGGTAATTTTTTAAAGAGTATCCCCATCACTACCATACAGGTCAAAACACACTGGTGTGCTAGGTTATTGTAATTCACAAAATAGATCCCCCAAATAATTCAAAGCTAGGTTGCACATTCTTACATTAATTCACAGGAGTAATTATTTTAGTCACAGGGTGATTCTTTTGGAAGTCTTTCTCAGGCTCTCAGCTCTGCAAACTCCCCCATCGTAAGTTCCATGCCGCTCAGCCATGACATCGAGTTTCCGAGCTGCAGACCACACTTTGGCTGCAGAGCCTTCATTTGGGATCATTTCGGAACAAAGCTTGATAAACATGGTTACAAAATTTCTCCAAACAGTTTAAACAATACCAAATGCTAACGTTGTTTAATTAACCTGATGAGCATCCATTTCTTTTATGGTCAATGGAGCTGAAATATCTTGGAAAAATAATGTTTAACCAACCTCTTTCATCACTATTCAGAATTCCATCAACATTTAAAATCTCTGACATTGTATATCTTACCCATTTCTCTCATCACCAAAACAGCAACATGCTGCAATATGACCAACACACATACACTCGCCATGTAATCACGTCCACTGAACTTTTAAATACAAATCTATTCCTTTATCAAAACAAATAAATGCAGTTTAAACCTCTTTTTTTTTAAACAGGTGTACAAAAATTGTTATGTCAAATAATTTGTCAAAGTTGAGTCATCAGGCGAATAGTATTTAAATTGCAGCTCAAAACACTCCGTCCACACATGTAGCTATCTTGGTAGAATCTTCCCAATCTTTTCCCAAATAATGCTTATCACTGTTGTGGGAGAGGCATGGGAGATTTGAACTGCTGTTAGCATCATGACATGATACCTGCTGTTAGCTCCCAACTGGTCCCTCTTTCTCCTGATTGGCTACTCCTGATTGCCATTAGGTTAAAACTCCACCTTTTGAGTACATTATTTATCCAATCTCGCTTGAACAGCTTTATGGTCTATCATTGTGACAAAAATAAAATTTTAATTAAATCAAACGATTCATGAATTAATTTGACAAATAGAGGCACAAATAAAGCCACCAGAGATGGGTTTTTTTTTATTTTTATTTTTTTGCTTTCTGCTATTTGTGCCGGCAGCTGACCTTGGCAGATAAATGTGCCAAGGAGTGTTCTTGTGATTAGGCTTGCACGACTGTGTGTTCAAAGAGCACCAGACAGCCAGTCCGCACTTGTCTACGGAAGACTCAGACGAAGAGCCATCAACATAACATTCACAGACTAATGAAGACAGCATGCCTAGTTTAACGTCCATCCAAGGGGTAATTAATTTATCACTCTCTACCGGAGTGCTGGTGGAAGGTTATAAATCCTCATTCATCACAAGGTACCAAAATCATATACAACTACTTTACAAATCACTTTAATATCATTCCAAATCACATTTCTACATTTTGATCACATTTTAAGTACAATGGTTACGAATCAAATCAAAATTTTGGAAATATTTCTCACACGCATGTGCATTTCAACACAGTATCTCCCACCCTCCCAACTGTGCCGAGAGTTTAACACACACACACACACACACACACACACACACACACACACACACACACACACACACACACACACACACACACACACACACACAACGCGAGTTTTTGTTTTTTTTAATGACAACGGCACTCGCATTTCGGGGACATTTTTTTCTCCCTGGGGCATTATCCCCCCCCCCCCTTTGAATCCGCATATGAATTGAATGAGGGGTTCAGTACCCATAAACCTCTTGTAGCAGTACTAACAGCTGCTTGTAAGACCTCACCTTGCCGGGCTGAGTAATTAGAGGATTTTTGTCTCATAATTCCGGCGATAGCGAGCCTCCTAAATGGACTTCACTTTCGGAATATATTCCACATTCACAATTGTTATTTCACAATTTATCCAAAATCCCTATGGCTTTGAAATAAAACTTCAACACTTGCTTCAGTGTCTATCCAAGGCAGGGAACACACATTTTTCCTTCCCTGCCGGTAAAGCACAAACATTCCAGTTTGAAGGATTGGAATGTAGTTTTGGCCCGTTCAGGGAGATTCGTGACCTTGGTTTTTTTCTTCTGATAAGGCCTGCAACCGCTGTGTGTTTCACCAGGCAGCCAGTATGCAACGAATTTTGCCTGCCTGAATCGATCAAAGGGTTACACTGGGTTGTTTGCCATTGCCTTCCCAGCCGATAGTTTTGGCAGGAATTTGTCTTTAACATCCATCAACCAATGTCATTTATTAACTTTAACATTCATGTATGACATCGTACAGTAATCTTCAGTTCCTTATCGAGCTCACAATCGCTTCTAATTCAGATTTTCACCAAGATTGAATTCACACACACACCTCTCAATCTGATCCCAAAACACTCTCAACGACATCCGTCCCGCACTCTGAATCAACAGCGCGTGCAGAGTCAGTCGTCATCATTTTTCCTCTGGAATCGGCATGTGCACTTCACTTCATCCAGAGTCTTCACAGTCTACGGTGATGACCAATCCTTATCTCCATTTTCCGAACGAATGCATTCCCATAAGTTTCACAGGTCACATTACACAATAGAGCACATTTTATTCCAGTGAAATCTATTGGACTCGCACTTGTTCCATTTCAACACTCACTTAGTACCACATGCAGATCAATGCAAATCAGTGTGCATATGTGGTGTCCGAGGTGCAGACAGATACGAGCCGAGAGTGTAGTTGTAACTCTGGTTTATTGCGTACTCGGATGCACACCACTCCGAGCCTCCAGCGGGCGCGTAAGGATATATGAACCCGCTAACTACGTGACTATTATCATAAGTACTCCACGCCCCTCAGCACTCTATTTCCATACACCACACTCCTCCCTCCTAAAATTATAATTATAAAATGACAATTATAGTTTTAAAATGACAAGTATAAACGACAACATGATACTAATCAAAAGTCATTGACACTATGACACAAAAAGCAACTAGTGACAAAATGGCACTTAGTAAAAGCATTGGCACGATGACACAAAAAGCAACTGGTGAAAAAGGACACTAGTCATCCAAAATCCTCCAAGTACCGCGTCACTTGATCCGCCCTGGGCGGACAGCGCCACCAGACGGCCCATGCTTACACGCCTTCTGGCTAGGTCGAGGTGACACCCTAGGCGAACCTCCCCCTGCACCATCAAACGCCCCTGGCCGACAAGCTTGCTCGTCTCCCTCAGGCAGGACTGAATCAGGTAAACACCCCGAGTCCGCTAGGCCCGAGGGTGCCAGCACGTCTGGCCTTGGCGAGATCAGAGGTGGGGGCTTCATGTCGCTCGGCACGTCTGGCCTTGACGATATCAGAGGTGGGGATGACGCTGAACAGCGAACATGCCCCGGTTCCATGTGCCGCTTCCACACCTCCCCATCATCAATCTGAACCAGGCAATTTGCCGGTTCCATTACATATGCAGGTTCATCGGTGGCTGAATGTATCACATTTCCACACGGTAACGAAAACACATTAAGCACCGTCTGCACAGATGCAAACTCCCCTTTACGCAAAGCACGTTTCCACATCACAACAAACGATTCTGCCTGCTCGTTCGTGACAGGCTGACACAACATTTTAACAAACGATTCTGCCTGCTCGTTAGTGGCAGGATGGCACAACATTTCAACTAACGATTCTGGTGCGTCAGGATGACACAACATTTTAACAAACCGTTTAAGGTGTTGAACACAGTCGTGATGCACAAGATCATTAAATACATCTGCGAGGAACTGCGGACCGTTACCAGAACCCAGCATATCGGGTATTCCTTTATTACCAATGATCGTCTGCAGCTTCGCTACAGTAATGCCCATCGATGCACTTAGCAAAACCACCCGTTCCGGCCATCCAGAGAACGCATCGATCACAATCAAACGCATTTCGCTCACGCGCGGAGTAGTGGCATTTGCCTGCCCAGCAGCGCAATGCATAATCACTCGTTCAATGTCTCTACCCAAACCCGGCCACCACAACAATTTTGCGAACAACCATAGTTCGGTTGTGGGATGGGCGACTGAAGGCGTAGAGATGAACCCTTCTTGCCTCCTCTTCTGCATTTCCTCCTCGACCATGCAGACCGCGCTCGAGGCGATCACGTGTTGAACGATTGCCTGCACGACACGAGCACGCGCCGGATAACGAGCCGATCCCACCATAGAAGGCAGATCGCTCCAATCCCCCGTTGAAATCGCCTGAACGACACGGGCGAGTACTGTCTCATGAGCCGACTCCACCGCGATCTGCTTGGCAGTGACCGGCCCGCCCTGGACCTGGCTCAGTGCAAACACATCAACCTGGTCGGCTGATTCAGACAAAGTTGAACCCTCCGCGCAAGGCAAGCACGAGGGACCGTCGCAATCGGCATGCTTCCCGTGGCCCTCCTGGCAAGGCAAGCTTGAGGGACCGTCGCAGTTGGCATGCTTTCCGTGGCCCTCCGCGCAAGGCAAGCACGAGGTACCGTCGCAATTGGCATGCTTCTGCACTCCGACCCTGTCACCAAGAGAAGCCCTCTCTTGTCGTTGTGTCGCAGCTTCCTTCCTCTCCACGCTCTCCGTTTTTGATACTCCTCCTCTGGCTCCTCGTTGATGCTCTTCCTGCCCTGAACCATAATCTCCCTCTGTGCCCGCTGCACCCTTGAGTGGCGGTGCCGTTGGAACTATGTCTGGAATGGGCTCGGGCCGCCTATCTGACTCCTCTCCATCATCCTCAAACCTGACAGAGGCAGCTCGCTGCTGTTTTCTCTTTGATATATTTTAACAGCCGCGTCTATTCGACCCTGTCTCGACACTCCTCCATCCAATCCATGTACGCTCCCCGTTGTACTTTCCTCGAGGCCTTCTTGTCCTTTTCTTTCTCCTCCAGAACTTTCCTCAGGTGATTCAAACAATCCTGATCAAACGTACCATTCTCAGGGAAAGGCAATTTACTGTTAATAGTCCAATCGCACCAATTTGCAACGTCTCTCACAGAATGAGCTCCGTATTTATCGAACATATATCTCACGCATGTCCCTCTGTGTGGCCTGGGGAAGGTTGCTTCGGTATACCCATTTCATCACTCTTTCCAACAGCATGACCCATCTTTCAAACCCCACATCACAAATACCATGAAATATGCACTTCATAACCTCAATCCACAAAACACATAACAATCACACTTCACAGCGAGCTGGGTCTCGAACCCCTCTCTTTGCGGAGGTGGGACTCCACCCCCCCTCCCTTTGGCCAGAGGGGATTGGCTTTTTCCCCAATGCCACTGCTGTACCCAGTACAGCACAATGAGCCGAGTACCGAACTCGCTCGAGGTACGGCGAAGACTCGAGCTTCCCGTGAAGAGATCCCTGATCTCTGTTCATTCCCGAATGCTGAAGCGGTCTCGAACCTCAGGATCCTCAGGCCGATCAATAAAAATTCTCTGACATGTAGTTTCCTTTGTCGATGTACGTTACCCGCTAAGAACAGGCCCGCCGCCAGGCATGGGGCGAACGCTCTCCGCTCACCTTCTAGTCTGTGATGCTCAAGCGTTCGCCATCCCTCCGGACCATGGACTGCCTCCAGGGATTTAGTACATCCGAGTCACAGCACCAATTTGTTGTGGAATTTTCTGATTTGTTCTATAAACCGACTTGGTGTAAATCCTATTGCTCAATTTGTAAGAAACAATTAATTCACTGTCCACAACGAAAAGTACATTTGATCAGAGAACATTTATTCGCAGTACCACGGAGTCTAAAACACTGAGATGTAAACATCCACAATGATTTGCACTAAGCTAAGATTACATTTCCTGGCATTTATATGCTTTTGTGGGAGTGGAGGGGGCTGATAAGCATTAGACAAAATAACTCCAACTGCAATACGTGTCCACTAGGTGAAAGAGAATGACATAATCATGGCAAAATTTGCAGTGTTATCAACCAGGTCACTTTGTACCATAATAAGACATTCCTTTTATCAACATTGAGGTCAAAAGACTCTTGGGTAAAGGGAAACATAACTGACAGCCGATTCGACTATAGCATAAAAATTAAATTCATAAAGCACCAGCAACAATTATAATTGAGAGTACATGAATATAATTATTTTTTTCTTCCACACCTCCAAGAGGACCTTTCTGCTTCAATCACAAATGGAAATGCAATTTATTTCCTGTAAACTTTGCAAACCAAACGACTTAACATGGTTTTACAGCTTTTGCTTTGTCTATCAACATTCAGCAGTTATTCTCATCCTATCACTTATCTATCGGAAGTCTTCGAATTCATTCTTCTGGCCTGCATTTTCATTTGATCTTCATTAATTACAATGTTAAACCAAACCTGAAATGGCCAACTTTGACAAGTCAAATGCACTATTTATTTTTATTTTCTTTGCTTATTTTCGGCTGTACATTTGGTACACACATCTCGTGAATACTGTGGTGACTTACCTGAGATTTTACTCAGTAATGTCACTACTTTCCAACTCACCAGTTTACTGTATTATACCTTCTCCTATTCCTCTTCCTCTTCACCTTCTTCTTCTTGTTCTTCACCCTCTTCTTCTTCTTCACCTTCTCCTTCTTTTTCACCTTCTTCTTCTTCTTCTTCTTCACCCTCTTCTTCTTCCTCACCCTCTTCTTCTTCTTTTCCCTTCTTCTTCTTCTTCTTCTTCTTCTTCTTCTTCTTCTTCTTCTTCTTCTTTTTCTTCTTCTTCTTCTTCTTGTTCTTCTTCTTCTTCTTCTTCTTCTTCTTCTTCTTCTTCTTCTTCTTCCTCCTCACCTTCTTCTTCTTCTTCTTCACCTTCTTCTTCTTCACCTTCGTCTTCTTCTTCATCTTCTTCTTTTGGCTCTTTGGTCGAATTATACCTACAGTTGCAAAATTAACACTTTACTTTTGCCTTTCATCTTGGTGGGAGGGGGGTGGGGGAAGAAAAAAAAACCTTGAGCGCCCTAGGGAAATATGGGGAAGGGGGGACGTATCTCAGACAGAACGGGGGGGGGGGGGGTGGTGCAAGGCCAGAAAGGAGACGGTAAAAGACAGAAACACCACCCACCTGCCTGCGGTGAGAGAATAAGAGACTCAAAGACTCAGCCTCATCGCGGGAGATACCAATGATCCTAAATGCCTTAATTTCCACAGCGTGAAGCCGAGAAAGGTGAGAGGCGGGAGAACCAGCCCAGAGGAGAGAGCAGTACTTCATCATGCTGCAGACGAAAGCTTTTGTATGTGGTCAAGAGCTCAGGTGTGCTGCCAAGGAAGGACTTTGCATGGCGGAGGATGCCCAGTCAGTGACTGGCTTTGAAGGCCAGCTTGGAAATGTGGCTTTCCTAAGAAAGATCATGGCAGATAGTGAGACCCAGAATCTTGAATGAAAGGACTTCTTCAAGAGGATTGTTTGGAAAGTAGATTGGGGGGGTTACAGACGGTCCTTTCGGAGAGATGTAGCGAGAGTGTGAGATTTATCATGATTGAAAGACATGTTCCACGTGTTAGACCAGTTTGTGATTTTATCAATATCTGCAGAGAGTGAAGAGGCTGCTGCTTACCGATCTGAGGGATGACAGATGGTGCAGCAGAGGGTGGAGTCATCAGCAAAGAGATAAAGAGATGTTCCAGAGATTCAGTCAGAGATAATTAGTTTTACACTAATTGTGTCAATTTAACCTTGTGAAATCAATTTGATCATTGCATACTGCTCCCTTGCTTGTGATGGCCCATGTTGATGCACGTTGCATGGAGATCTTTACAGTGTTGTCTGAAGATCTATTGTACTACTTTAAATTGAGTCCATTGAATGTTAAACGTTGACGATTCAATGCTTTCTAAGTCATGTGTAAGGTTTTTATTTTGTTATTTTTTCTCATAGCATATATATATATATATATATATATATATATATATATATATATATATATATATATATATATATATATATATATATATATATTTTAAACCTTTGCTAAGATTTGTTCCTTATCTGCCCTTCTGTTTTATGAATAGGAACGGCGTAACCAGAATTCCCTGGCTCAGTCTAGCCCCCTGGATGAGTTCTCAAGCCTTCTTGTTGCTGAGGATACACGTGCTCTTGTGGAGCTCCTCAAGCTGGCTGTGGCTGGTCGTGCTGGACAACGTGGCAGGGAAATCCTTGCTTCAGTTCTTGCTGCCATGGGAGCAGCCTATCCACAGGTGTGCATTTTGTGCCACTCCCATTTTCTTCAATTGTGTGATGGCTTTTCAAAAAAAAAAAGATTAAATCCTAGAGTTCAGATACTACATAAAGTACATTGACTGCAATGAACTATCACTTTGAAACAGTGTATGTTTATGTTTCAACATATTGTTGTAGTTGCCAGAATCGGCCCATTTGCCCAGTTCGAATCCCGATGAAACCCGTCAAAATGGTCAAGCTGGCCAACAGATTTTGGCACTCCGAACAGGTTAGGATGCTATTTGTTGTGATACCATGATCAGGTGGAACGCCCAAGCCAGTCCCGAGACATGCTAATAAGTGCCATGCAACCAATCAACCAAATTAGTCACCAAGCGGTGGCTGCTCGGACACAGTTATGTTCGTGCTGGGCGCTAATTGCCACTAAAACTGATCGGTCATTTAACGGATGTTTATGGCCAACATGGCTTGCAATCAAAGGCTTGAATCACTCTTGGAGTCCAAGTGATGTTGTGAAAGTGCATTAAACAGGCAAAAGGTGAAAATACAAGCAAATTAATCTCGTGTATAATGCGAACTAAGGTGTCTGTCTGTGCATTCGTCGATCACATGTTTACGGCGGCCGCTTATCATGCTGCATTTGAAAAGCTGTGCACACAGGCAAAGCTCAACATTCACTTTTGAAATGTCGAGAGCCAGAGGTCAATAGACGTCTGGGTCGGGCCTGGGGAGTCATGGATTCACTGGATCATGGGGTGTGGTGTTGCCGGTACCTGTGCAGGAGGATGAAAATCCGAGTCTTC
>NC_140973.1:27414181-27424181 GCF_056783735.1 Eptatretus burgeri
ACCAATGCATATTGTTTAGCTCACTCATTGAACCATCTTAAGATTTGTTCATTCTCAAATTCCTTCAATAGTTTCATTTTCTTTGCACAATAATCCCCATCTAAAATATTTAAAAATAAAACATTTGAATCTTTATATTTTTCAAGATACCCCTTTTGTGTCATGATGAAATGATAAACTTCTCTCATTGATCTCATCTGACCACCTCCTGAGTTGCATATCATTTTGAGATTGTGGTAAATTATTTTTCCATTGTTCAAGTGATAACCATCAAAGTTTTCAGTCCATTCAAGGATATTTATTATTTTCTTTACATCCTCTAACTGATTTGTTTTTAAATTGATTCGCTTATTTGTTTTATTTACCTTTGTTTTAGTTATTTTTTCAATAAGACTTATTTGATATTTTTCACATTCATTGTTTTCCATTTATTTACCAAGACTGAGATTTTCTCCACTCTTTAGTTTGATTCATACTTGGTTTGACCATTTATATATCGTGAAAAACGCAGCGGTAGCCCTAAAAAACCCTAACCCATCTTCCCATCGTTAAAACTTGTGTCCATATGGAACACAATCTATTCTATTCACTCTATCATACAATATCCATATGGAACCCAATCTATTCTATATACTCTATGATTAAATATTCACTCTATCATACAATATCCATATGGGACACAATCTATTCCATTATCGAAAATAAATCTCTTATCATCAAAGGCTCCTAATGCCTTTTTATTTACTTCTTCACTATATATCTTATGCTTATAACTTCTTATTGTATTCATTTTCCTATATTCTTCTTTCTTATTCATCAAACAATTATAAGAATTTCTAAAAGTTATTGATTTCTTTATAACATATTTCTTTATTCCCTTTAACCTTTTATCAATCTGATCACCATACTTATCAGCATATGCCTTTGCTCTCAATCCAATAAACTCACTCATTACTTTTCTACCCAACTCATCCTTAAACTTACCAATAACCTTTTCATTCTTTTTTTAAAATAACTCACTCTTCTTACTAAAATTACTTGTATCATATACTCCAATATTTTTCTTCATATCTTAATAAACATCATCAGTTTTTATATCTAGGATAAAACTATCAGTGTCCATATACAACAATGAAACATTTTCACCATACTCTTTCTTTAAGTCATTATACAAATAATCATACATCAATATCTTTGATAAATCAAGAACTGCTGTTCCAATATAAATTGGTTTATCCATGACAATACTTTCCTTTTTCATATGAAGAGCAGAAAAGTTCTCTGAAAAAGCCTCTTCTCTCTCAAAACTTGGTTTATTTCTCAAACTAGAAGCTTCTTTCCAAGATGTTGCGAATCTAATGTTTTGTCGGTTTCTAACATTTTCCTTAGTCTTTCTAAATACAGCATTATTCATTAATTTATAAAAGTCCCCTTCAAATTTTACTTTTGTATTTGCTCTCATATCTGTATTGAATTTAATATACTTTTCCATCCAAGGACTTTGTTGAAATTTTAAAACTCTATGAATTTTAGCTACTCTCAACCCAGCAGATAAATATTGTCTCAAGTTCCTTTGATACAAAACATATCCCTCTTTATCATAGAATGTTGTTAATAACTTTTCTGTTGATTTTCCTTCAATATTAAAACTTTTATGATCATCACTTAACCATTCTTTCTTTGCGGTTTCTTTCTCACATGCAAAAGGAAGGTCTTTATGCTTATTATGAAGATCACTAGGGTACCTCAAATCAACTTCAAAATAATAACCTTCTTCTTCCTCATTCAATTCCTCTTGAGAAGAAATAACAATATTCATCAAAGCATTTTCATAATCCTTTTCTTCCACCCACTCTAATTTACCATAAGGCAGAGATTGAGACATTGCCCATCCATACAAATTATTAGCATTAAAATACATCAAATAATTACTATCTTTTTTCCTCTCATAATTTGGAAGATATTTTTTATTTGCTTTCGCATATCTTTTTGAACATACTTGTAATATTCTACCTCTCTTTGACTTCTCAATCATCAAAAGCAGATCTACATCACTGATTAAATCTATATCTTGTTTTGTCATTTTCAACATTGCACTCCAAGCTAAACCAGGAGCTGTGAAATAGTGGGGAGGATCTAATCCATAACAATTTTTATTATGACAGAGTGATGTAAAAGCTTCAAACACATCAGCGAAAAATAAAACATCTGTTTTTAGATACAAATCATGGTATTCTCCAAGGTTCTTTATCTAAAATATTTTCCAAATTTCTTGTGCGTGTTTATATTCCTTATCACTTATCTCTTCTTCATAAAGGTTATTATAGAAACTTTCTTTTGAAGGAAGTTGTGTTTCTTTAAATCTCATAAATGAATCCATATAATCATTAGGATAAATTCCCTTACTTGAAAGAATTTTCTTTACTCTGAATTTCATTCCTTGTTTGAATTTCCTCTCCAGTTAGATTTCCCTCTTCAATCAGAATTTCATCTATAATCAGAATTTCCTCTTTAGTTCGAATTTCATTCATTGCTCGAATTTTCTTTATAATTAGAATTTCATCTTCAGTTAGAATTTCTTCATTAATTTCCTCATTAATTAGAATTTCCTCTTTACTTTGAATTCTCTCTTTAATCTGAATTTCCTCTTTAGTTAGAATTTCCTCTTTTGGAAAGAATGAATTAAGATTTGGAAAAGAGCCCGTGGAGCTTAGATTTGATGCTCGGTTGGCTAGTAGTGTTCCCATAAACTTGTAAGAATCTAGAAACCTAATACGACTGAAGGTTTTGTGAATATCATTTTTGTAAATGAAATATACTTTTGACTTGTGTTTGTTATGGCACAAATATTCCCTGGTGTTTTTGAAAGTTCATTTATAAATAGATGTGTATCATAGTTGGCGCTGTTGTGAAGAAAGGCTGGAATAAAAGAAGGTAATTTATAATTAAGATTACAACAGGAACGAGCGGGACCTCTATATTTACCAGTAAGATGACAATGATCCCTAACTTTAGACTCCTCAATTTCCTCCTCACAAATATGACAGATATTGTTCTTTCTAAATTCTAATTTTTCTTCTTCGGTTAACTTCGTCAGTTCATTTGTTTCTTTCATTAACTTAGTTAGTCTTATACAATCCTTTTTTAATCGTTTTACAAACTCTTGTGAAGCTTTTTTCCACTATAATGTTCAAGTTTATTATACTTTTCTCCAACAGATGATTTGATATAATAACAGAAACCACAAGGAATATGTTTTTGATATTTATTTGTATGTGATTCTTTTGGATTAGGAGAAGCAGGATTTATATATTTTTAGGATACATTCAAAATCAGCGTATATCACAAATGGGTGCATGAAAGATTTATTATAATCTTCAAAAGAAATCTTTTCACCAGGTTTAGGCATTGTAATTACAGCTGATTTATGATTACTACAATATTTTGAATGTTGTTCTAATCATTATTTTGTATGAAATGAATTAAGACATCGTTTACAAGGAAATATTTTGTTTGCTGTTCTGAATACCTGAGAAGAGATTAATCTTGATAAATTATTGATGTATGTATAATGTGAATTCTTTCCAACACTAAAATATAAAAGATCAATGTGTGTTTCTTCATTTTTATAGTTGTTTGAAATTTTTAATATTTGAACTTTGTTTGTGTCCGTTAATCCAAATACATTAAAAGAAAGATTATTCTTTTTCTCAAATTTAGGAATATCTGTTAGTGGCATTGGGAATTTAAAATCTTTAATGTCCAAGGTATTCTCATATTTCATATATTGTTTTACTCTTTCTGAATTACATTTTGGTGGATGTAAGTGAGCAAGAACAGACCAGAGAAAACATTTATTATCATTGTTCTTAATATTAACAACTGCCTTCTTTAGTTTTATTTCTTTTGGTAATTCAAAATAAGAAGCTTTAAGAGGGTTTGATTTTAGAATGTGTATATCTAAAAAGATGATTTTTTTAAATATTAAATCCACTTCCTACCACTGTATTACAACATCCTCCTCTTGTCTTGATAGTTCTTCATAAACCCCACTATTCAAAAAATCTTGAAATGATGTTATAAAATGAAGATCTGTTCTCATATAAGGAGTTTGTTCTTCATCTTGTCTTTTCATATTCATTTTCACTCCCATATAAAACGTTAAAGTTTTCATTTCTTTTAATGTCTTTTTAATAACTTTTTCAACATCAGGTTTCACTATTTCAATTGATTCAGCTATTGATGATGGACCAGGTTCTCCAAATTGAAAAATCCTTATTTTAATATGATTCTTAAAAGCTCCATCAGTGTTTTCAATATAATAGTCTCCCTTTACTTTAAACTCATTCTTCTTGTGTTTTTGTGATTGAAGGTGATTCTTATAACTACTCTTCAAAACATCCTTTGAGCAGATATCACAATGTTTTCTTTCCAACTCAAGAGGAGATATTTGTTTGAAAAGATTTAATGTGTGTTTGTTTGTTTGAAGGCTTTTTTATAATACTTATATTCGTAATTACAAACATCGCAGTACGTTGTATTCACCATATTTATATAATAAAACTTTGCTTAAACTAAAATTTTCTTCATTAAAATTTTGTTTAATTTATATGTGAATCTGTGCTGAAAACCATTTTATCCTCCAACTTTTTCACTTCATAAATACAATGTTTCAAGACACAAAAGACAAGTTTCAATCAATCTCTTCATTTGTTAAAGATACTGAGAAATATGTCAAGGATGTAAAATTGAACAAAGATAAATATAACAACTATTGGATAAAAACAATTATGGCGAATAATATGAGTTCTTCAATTTCCTTCAGTGGAAGGGCTTTTAGTATACCTGGAAGAACATCAATTAAGGTATCTCTAACAAAAGTTTCTCCTCTCCTTCTGGCAATATATTCAAAACTAGAAAAGCAATGAAACAAGAAAAAGTATCAAAAATAAAAACCTTTTGGATGAAGCTTTCGAAAGAAAAGATAAGACCATCTGTAATATGCAAGGAGAAATTTGTATTTTTTTCAACAACCCAAAAGATATAAATCCTGATGAAATAAAGGATGTTAATATATCAGGTGAAATGACATTTCGTTCAATTGTAGTTAAGGATCATTTTAAAATTACCTTTAATATAAAAAATGTCGCAGTTGAATCTGTTTATGAAAAAAAGTATATAGATATCGATGGTAATGTTTTTTCTACTAATTAAATATGAGTCAATATTCAACTGAAGATTTTGAAGATTATGAGAGTGATTATGATACCGAGAGTTTGCATTCAAACGATAGTTATGATACCGAGAGTTTATGTTCAAACGATAGTTATGAAAGTATAGATGATTCTCAAAGTATCGAAGATTGTATCGAAGATGAATTTCAGTTTAAGTAAAGTTTTACTTTATAAATATGAATAGTTTACTCGATTTTGAGCCTCTTGAATTCCCTGATTCTCCATATGACAAACTTGAGAATTGTCCTGCGTGTGAAAGACGGGGATTAAACACAGAGTCAAAAGCCTATAAACAATGTATATTCTGTGATTATCTTCTAATTTATGATAATAAAAAATATAAAAAGGAAAATAATTCTTTTAGATTTACACCAAAAATGAATTACTGTACAAGATTGATTAGAGAAATTAATGTAAAGTATGAGGGTGATAACACACCTTTCCTTCCAAGGGAAGAAACTGAACGTATTAGAGAAATGTTCAAAGGATTGTTGTTATATATTATTCATGGATGTGATTTTCAGGGAAATATCAACACAAGATATTTCATAAATAAAATAATGGATTATCTTGAAATTAAAACTGAACTTCGGATAAAATATAGAGTTTCTAAAAAAGCCAATAATAAATGAAAAAAACCTGTTTTCCAAATATATAAATGAATGATTTTTTACCCATTTGGGAAAATAAGATAAAATTTAACAACCATAAAACTCTCCCAAATTCATTAAGATGCCTCATAGTATCGTTGGTTCAAGTGGATGTAGAAAAACCTGCTTACTTTTAAAGATCCTCCTGACTCCCAACTTTTTAGATTGTGATAATTTAATAATTTTCACAAAGTCGAGTTTTCAACTGGAGTATCAACTACTCTCACAACGTTTTAATGCTGGTCTTCAAAAAGAAGATATAATCGGTTTATTTAAACTTCAAAAAACCTAAATGATTATAACATTGAAGATATAATACAACTATTTTGTGATACACAGAGATGTAAAAAGAAATAAAAACCGATAACTTGTATTCTTCGTGATAATACGGATGATATACCGTCTCCGCAAGATTTGGATAAATCTAAAAAGAACCTCGTTATCTTTGATGATTGTGTTAATGAGAGAAACCAAACGGTAATGGACAGCTACTACACAAGAGGGAGACATTCTTCTTGTAATTGTATTTATCTTAGTCAATCGTACTTTCAACTTCCTCGTCGTTCCATCAGAAACAATGCTCATACTTTTATTTTATTCAAGTTAAATTCAATAGATATAAACAATTTTTGGAGAGACAATTGTTCAACATTATGTAGTAAAAAGGAATTTGGGGATTACATGAAACACACGACTGAAAAATATAAATATATTGTTGTGAAACAAGATGAGATATTAAATGATATTTTTCAATAAATAAATGGATGCAAAAGAAAGAGCAAGAAGATTTAGGGAGCATCAAGATTTGGTTTCAAAAGTTGTAAAACAACAGGAAGACATAAAGAAGAAACGCAGACAAAAACTAACGGGTGAAGAAGCATTTGAAAGAAAACAAGAGAAATTTTTTAAACCACTTTAAAAAACTTCCCAAGAAAAATATTATAGATGTTTCCACAGTTCCCACAATAAAATATACTCCTAGAAAGCTCCAAATGTTAAAAGATTTCAGTCAAATGACGGAGGAAGAATTATAGCATATAGGAGAATTAGAATATGATGATGAAGGATTATTTCAACAACTGGAAGAGATGAATCGACCCCCTGATTATATTGTGAATGCTCTTCAAAACAATGAATATTCAGCGGATTAAAAAACGAAAGCAGGGCTCATTCCAACAGAACAATCAGCAATATTTCATCTTGTTCAAGAAAAGGTATTGATATTTAATGATGAATTAAGGTTCTTGATTTCTGCTCAACCCCCTGTCAAACTAACTCCGAGATTAATGTTTCTTCTCACAAAAGATGGAAGACAATGTTCAACTGTGAGGGATGAATCAAAGTATATTGATAAACCATTGGATATGAGAAATAATGAAGATAAAGTAAATATTGATCTGCTGAACTCTGTTGATTATCGGGTTATTCTTTCTGGTAAAAGGAGGAAGAATGAGAAGGAGAAACACATTATTCAGGCTTTAAGTATCCTTGGTTCAGGTGTTAGTTTTCTTCCAAATGACCCATAGACTGTTATTGTTGTTAGGCAGTAAGAAGGCTGGAAATAACAATTGTTTTAATGAAGCATCAGCCATTTTAGACCAGTTAATGAAATGAAAATAATTAAAAAAAAATATATATATATATATATATATATATATATATATATATATATATATATAAAGACATTTTATCTCATATTAAATAAGATGAGGAGCACAATCCTTCGTTTCAATTTCACAACAAGCGACCACACATCTTCATTCCCATACCCACTACAACTTGACATAACAAAATAATATGAGGCATCTTTATTGTCCATGGAAACTTGTAATACCTTATTTAATATAACTGATAAAAATGACAAGTTTAGTTATAATCCGAGAAGTGGATACAAAACGATAACAGTCTCACCCGGAGCATACGAGATTTCTCAAATATCTTCCGAAATTGCTCATCTTATGAAAGAACAGGGTGATGAACCAAAAAATATTGTTATAGACATTCAAAAACATACTTCAAAATCAACGATTAAACTTAAAAATACAAGGTTGATTTCACAATTGATAATTCATTTACAGAGTTATTGGGTTTCTCCTCAAAATAGATTGAAACTAATGGGACGTTTTCAGTGATAATGTCATTCAAATATCCTCAGGAATAAATTCGGTGTTAATTCACTGTGATTTGATTGATGGTGCTTATAATGATGGAATAAAAACAAATACAATATTTTCATTCAGCACAGACTCAACCCCAATTGGTTATAAATTCAATATGGAACCCAAAAATTTGGTTTATCTCCCTGTGTCAGGAAAAACCATACACAGTAAATTTTAGGATAACCGACCAAGATAATCGTATGATTTCTTTGAATGGAGAAGTTATATCCATCAGAATTCACCTACGTGAAGTTTTCCAATAAATAAATACAATGGTTATTGTGAGGAAACACGAGTTGGGGAAATATAAAATAATTACAGGGGATGGGATGTTCCTTTCCCCATACTACAAGGGGGAAGGTATGTATCTTGGTAGAGGATACTATAAACCTACGAGACAAAGGGGTGTCGGACATCAATTTAGAGGAGATGGGATAATTGATACTCTAATGGGTATCGGTTCAACTATTCTTCAACATAAAGACCTAATTGGTTCAACTGCTTCTGCTGTGGGAAATGTAGCAGGTGCTATAAAGAGTATAAAAGATGCCCAAAAGGAATCTCATAAATTACAAGCAATAAAAGAAATTAAGAAAGGCAAAACTCAGTTGTCTCCCCAAGAACGACAGAAAATAATTCGAATAATTGGATCAGGTTTTCAAAAGTTTTAACATCTTTTTTCCTAAATAAATACAAGTATGGAAGCAATTGATAGTATCTATGATTTGGATGATACTATTATTATCTCAAACTCCACTAAAAAAGAAGATTACTTCAAGGTAAATGCAATAACTGGAACAGACTGGAATGCAAATGGTTCAAAAAGTTTTGAAATAAATAATCAACAAACCCATTTGAATCTTTCTGAAAGTTTCTTGTTGTGTAAATTTACATTCACTAAGGCTGGGAATAACACAAACGCTACACTCATAAATGATTTCTTCTGGAAAACGTTTGATAGTGTTCGTTTGTACATTGGAACACAAGAAGTTGAAGCGGTTGATTATGTCTGCTGTATCTGAAATGATGAAAATTACACGATATTCATTTGGTGATAGAATGGGATAGGGGGCTGTCGAAGGTTTTATTCCTTATTCCGAAGGTCCGCCAACGCGCCACGAGGACGCGGGTTGGACCCACCCGGTCTCGCGGACCTGGCCGCTCCTTCAGGTCCTGCGCACATATTGGCCTCCAGGCCCGTTTGCCCCCTTGTCTATGAGGGTGGCTTCTTTCCTTTGCTTTTGAGTAAATGTGTGTGGTGCCGTGTCTTGTAAAGTAGAACTGTGTAAGTGTTGCCGTGTGTACGCGTATTCGGTTGTAACTCTGCATCGTTATTTCTTTTGTTTTCCTGATATAAGTGCATTCTGACTGTTTGGCTGTATGTGTGTGCTTTCCGTGTGTCGCATAATAAATGTGCATTGTGTGAACTGTTTTCCCGTTTCGCTTCGTCTTTTCTTTATTGACTCTACATCCTGCTTCACGTAAAGGGTTCGTAGTGAGCTTAATACGCCCGATAATTAATCGGAACCGTCGAGGCCGACGATAACACCACTCGGTTATCCCGATAGCATGGAACGGACCGCTTAAGCGGTTCGTGTCCGGAGTCGGCCTGCGGCGAGGTACGATCGCCCGGTCGTCCATCCGCGCAGGTACTTAGGTAGATCGAATTTGGCGAGCAACCCTATCCTACGTGGGTGGGCAATTGGCACGGTCGTGGTGGGGTTAAACCCCCACCCGTGACTAGCTCCCGGCGTTGTTCCGAGAGGGTCACGACTGAATTGTCCATCCGGTGGGCGAGGCGGTCGCCATTCGAGTCGAGCGGCCGATCGCATGCCGGCGGGCGCGAATTCGCAACAATATTCAGTGGCCCAACAGGGCTTGAACTCAGGACTTTTTGGGTCCCAAGCCGCTGCCCTAACCACTGCGCCAACACCAGGCTTATCAATGGTTCACCTCT
>NC_140973.1:27446681-27526681 GCF_056783735.1 Eptatretus burgeri
TCAAGACTCGTGGAAGAGCTATCACACTGAATGGGTCAGGATGCAACAGACTAAAAGCAACAATGGAGAGAGAGAGGGAAACTCCAACAGCAGGGTTCAAGGACAAAATAGAGGGAGACTTGGCCAAACAATGGGTGTAAGGAGGAATGAGGGGTAGGAGAGGATGCATGGGGTGGACAAGATGGACACAAATGCAAACTCTGTCAGAAAAAAAAACTAAATTTGGAAGGAGGTCAGCTTGGAGATTGAGGGGGAGGGGTGCAGTTGACATGGGTCGATGCAATTTAATTCCAGGCTACAAGGAAAAAAAACAGAAAATGGGCTCCCACTTCCTTTCCACATGCTGTTGGAATCCTCCACCAACTGCCACATCTGATGCATCCACCATGATGCATAATGGTGCATCTGACTTAGGATGGCCAAGCATTGTGTCCTCTGCTAGCGAAAAATGATCTGTGGTGAAAGCAGCAGCACATTCGTCGGACCAAACCAGAAGTATTTTTGGCTCCTTCCCATGTCGTATGAAGAGGTCAGTTAGTGGATGAAGGATGTCTGCACAGTTTGGGATGAACCTCCTGTAGAAAGTCACCATGCCCAGAAACTCCCGTAGCTTGCAAGTAATCCTCTATCTTTGGGGTAGAGAGGTTCTTCTTCTTCATTTTTGATGGGTTCTTCATTTTTCATTTTTGATGGGCTAAAGGGTTACAAAGTATAATTCTGAGGGGGTTTGAAAGGGGAATTCTAAAGACTTATAAAGGGTAATTCTAATGGGTTTTGTTTGTTTCTAGGCTTTGTCTATTTCACATTAAAAATTCCAAACTGAACCGCTTCCTTCAGACATGGGTGCAATCTTCATTTTATTATCGGGAGCAATCGAGGTAGCAGTCTGTTGCCTATACACCGCCCAAATAACTATGTGGCATTCTCTTAAGCGCACTGGCTTTTACCGCAGAGTTTCCATCGGTCTTTGCTAATATTTCTGACTATTTTCTCTTGAAGACTTGACCAGGGACCACAAACCCCATGCCATTTTCTAGGTCTTTGTCCGAGGAGTTCTGAGAATCTCGTGAGATTGTGAAAGAAAACATCCATCATTATTTACTTTTAACAATGTGTTTAGATGCATCAGGACAAAGATAATTGGTTTCAGTGTCTTGTTAGCACAATTAGGCTGCTTATGGTCACTTAATTGAGAGTAACAATTCAATGAGGTTGCCACATATCTCCCGGGATTGTGAGTTGAACAGTTGACTGTGATGGGTGAAGACATGTTAGTTGGGTCATTTCGGTGGAATCCGTGACCATCTTTTTTCCTTCCAAAATTTCATGGTGGATTTGGCTACCTTAGATCCTTTAGAAAAAAAAATATGCTCCTATGCATCTCCCAAAAATGTTGGCAAATTACACAAGAGCGCAAAATACTAAATGGCCACCGATGGCCATCATGGAAATAAGATTTATCATATCTTTCAAACCAAATACACGACAAGCATGAATGAGGGGTCGTTCTCAACTGATTTTAAGGTGAAAAATCTCATGAGAATGGGATGGTCATTTTATAGGTTGGCAGTCATCTTCACCTCTAAATCCAAGATGGCCACTGAAAAACCGTAAATGCAATGTAGGTATTCCCCACTTAACAAAGGGCTTACATACCTTCATTATCCGTGAGGTGGTTTTGCATTATTTCCAATGGGAAAATTATACTTCATTTCCTTACCGAAATCTTTTGGTCTCAAAGCAAAGCTATAAGCTTGGTATAACAATGGATTTAGTTGTGACAATATAATATTATTATTTACCTCATAATAGACAGTAACACAATAACAAAGTTAATTTAGTTGTAACACTTACCAAAACAATCTTGAGTCCAAGTTTAAGTTGGTTTGACCGATACCGAAACCATAATGAAGAAGAACTGTCAACCCACTGTATTTGTGTATATGAAGCAAAATATAAAGAAAAACTATTTTCATTTACTGATATATTTTGTAGACTAGAAACCAATGAAGACGACTGGGATAACGAACCCGAGATAAAAATTTGTTTGCATTTATTAATTTAAATTACATTTAACATTGTTGTAAGAGCGCTGCGAGAAGCTTGTGGCAGTGATCGTATGACGTTTGGCTCAGGTCACAGAATGTGTTTACGTCAGCATTACTCTGATCGCTTTCAATCATGACTCCAGCTTGTGCATGATGAAGCGAGAGATAATATTTCCGCATGGCAGGTGGAGCTTATCACTCCCAGGACCATGCAGTATTTTTCAGTTATTTAGTTTTCTTTGGTTCTTTGTTCTTTTCTCGGTTTTGCCCATTTCATATGAAAGTTCATTTAGTTGAAAGCACAAAAAAATATCTTGAGTCCACGTTTTCGTACACGGCAGGTGGTGGAGGAGATGGATATTTTTAACCCTTTCATTCTGAAAAGTTAATTATTCCCAAGCATTCTGAAAAGTTAATCCCACAATGAAAAGTTAATCACCCCTTGGAATAGTGAGAATCGTTATTCATGGAAAAATGTATCCCACACCATGCCATGGAAGTGACATTGCACAATCACCATGACACGAGGTTATGCTGAGCTGGTTTGTGGTGACCTTTTGGGCTAGATCATTATGCAACTTCTGGAGCCTGCTGTTGGCATCATCACCATCCTGCTGTTGTCATTCTCAAACTATAAAGCCCTAGCATTCCCCATCTGGCATTGAAGGAACAGAAGCATGTGACCTTCGGCCCTTTCAGGTACCTCTCAGTGATCTCAGGTGGTTCTGCCCCCCAGAAAATGTTGTTATGGTTGTTGATGGCACCGTTCAAGTTGAAATGGGCTTCATCACTGAACCAGATCAGGTTGATCCGGTTTGGATACTACTCCATCCTGTCACTGAGCCAGTTGCACATATCAAGTCTCCTCATGTAATCTTGACTCAGTTTTTGCCTTATCGAGATGATGTATGGGAAAAGATTCAGTTCCTTAATGAGGATACCCCAGACTGATGTTGGTTTGACGCCTAGCTCCCGGGAGTGCCAGTGGTGGGACTTCTTGGGACTGTCCACTGCAGAATCCCGCACGGTGTCGATGTTGGCTTGGCTCTTGGTTACTGATGCTGGCCCTGCCACTGCTGCTCTTGCTCTGGTTGTGCACTGTACCCTTGTGCTCAAAATGTTTCACAATACATTGAATGGCACAACTTGTGGGTCCATCACGTGTTCTGAGATCGTATTCCGGCAGAACCTCCGGCGGGTGTCGACATATGATTTAGTCTCATACCACAGAGGCATCACTTTTTGTCTTCTGCTTCACTGTCAATGGCATAGTTGAGCTCCGGAGCTTGAAATCCCAGGGAACAAATACCACGATAACACCACCAAACCCTGAAAAGGAAAACAGTATAGGTCAAAAAACAAAGAAATGGCAGGAAGTCAAAGTTGTATCAATCTTTTTTTTGAAGCACCCTCGTGTGTGTGTGTGTGTGTGTGTGTGTGTGTGTGTATGTATGTATATATATATATATATATATATATATATATATATGTATGTATATATATATATATATATATATATATATATATATATATATATATATATATATATATATATATATATTGTTGCGGATTCGCGCCCGCCGGCGTGCGAGCGGCCACGTAACTCGAATCGCGGCACGTCGCCCACCGGACGGACAATCCCGTCGTGACCCTCTCGGACTAACGCCGGGAACTAGTCACGGGTGGGCCTTTCGGCCTCACCACGATCGTGCCAATCAGCCCTCCGCGTGGGATAGGGTTGTTCGCCAAATTCGACCTACCTAAGTACCCACACGGAGGGTAGACCGGGCGATCGCACCTCGCCGCAGGTCGACTTCGGACACGGGCCACTTTAAGCGACCCGTTCCGTACTATCGGGATAACCGAGCTGTGTTATCGTCAACCTCGACGGTTCCGATTAATTATCGGGCGTATTTAGCCCACGACCAACCCTTTACGTGAAGTAAGATGGAGATTCAATTAGAGAAAAGACGAAGCGAAACGGGAGAAACAGTTCAACATAAAGCACATTTATTCCGCGGCAAACGGAAAGCACACATATACAATTACCACAATTATGCACCAAAAGCAAATGTAACAAAAGAAGAAACAACAATTACGCACCAAAAGCAATTGCAACAAAAGAAACACAATGCAGATCTACTACCGACTACGCGAGCACACGGCAACACTTACACAGTTTTACTTCACAGACGGCGCCAACAACACATATACTCCAAAGCAAAAGAAAAAGGGGCCACCCTCAACGATAAGGGGGCAGACGGGCCTGGGGCTGAGACCGCGTCGAGCCTACCCGTCTGGTGATGAGCCGCAAAATGGCGGCGGCGCCCCGACTCCGCGGGCCTCGCTGGCACTGCCTGGAATGGGGTGGGAACGGGGCCCCCTTCTCACACTATCTCAGCGCGGGGGGAAACGGGGGGGGGTTGTTGATGCTCGGGGGAAAGAGGATATCTGGCTGGCTTGGGTCCCACGCCGAGCGACTCCACTGCGACCTCGACCGCGTTCCCGGCCTCCCCTCTCCGCAGCTCCCCGACTCTGACACGAGCGCAGACCTCCACAAAGCTCCTTGGCTTCTCCAGACTCTCCGGACCCCGACAGACACTCTCTCGACTGATTTCGCCGCCGCCACAACTCTCCAACTCTTTTTTCGATTCGCCCCGCGCTCGGCACTTTATAGTGTGACAGGAGAAACCATATGCAGATTTTTGGATCAGGATCGGCTCGGGGGCGGAGCCACGCTGGCCCATTGGACAGAGGAAAAGTGGGCGTGAATCAATCCTGATCCTCGAATCTGCATATATCGATTATACTCCGACGCGCCTGGAGGCGGGGCCAAATCGCCCCACGCTCGCTGATAGGACGGAACAGAAGTGGGCGTGAATCATCCTTGATCCGATTTCTCGGAAAGGCCGCTTTTTGCACCCGCTGCTCCGTGCGCGCCCTGTATGAGTCCAGGATCGGTGCCCACAAGCGGCGCGGGAATGGCGGTGATGCGATGGTTGCGAGAGCGAGATGTGACGGTAAAGGTCGTGGCTGTTGGCGGCGTTGTTGTTGTTGTTGTTGTGAAGCGGCGTTGCGGTTGGTGGTTGTTGTGTGATGGCTGTTGAGACGTGGTTGGCTCAAAATAAAGATAGAACAGAAAAACGGCTATCTAAAAGGGTCGCAGCTCGAATGAATGACATTTATTCCCTCTAAACAACGGGTTTGGGGCTAACTACACATATACTTACAGAGATATCTCACCTACGGGACCTGAATGGTGGTTTGCGAATTTCCTCAACCACAACAATATATATATATATATATATATATATATATATATATATATATATATATATATATATATATATATATTGTTACGGCCACGGGTACCGAGACACCGGTTTGTTACTCAGGGGGTTTAATCCCCGGTTGTCCTCGGAAGAGCCAAACCCGGGGCCCATGCTCACAATTAAAGTTGTGGTACGGTGGGTTGCTTTAGAACCATGAACGCCACCCAGTTAACCACGAGTTCCAGTGTACACCGTCTAATTATACCATTTAACTAGAGGTTACGTGGTTACCTGAACGCGGAGCGCCTCTTCGGCAAAGCAAATCTTATCTTGATTAGATCTTAATTAGGGCGGCCAAGCGTTTTAACCGCTATTGCGTGCCGGCTATTATTGGTCAAGTCTGTGGTTATTACCTCCCAGTCTATCAAGGTTCGGACAATGCTGGATCAATGGAAGTTAAGGACAAGCACGGACATGTTGGAACATCAACAAATAATAATTTATTAATAAGAAAATAAATAAACAAAAATAACTTTTTACTTACATAAGGTAAAAATAAATAATTCCAAATGAATCGAAATGATCGCAAGCAAATAAATAATTAATCAGGCAAAATCAATCAGAGTGAAAGGAAAAGAGACAGAGAGCAGATTCTTATCAGGGATTGACTTACTTAACAACTAAACACAAAGAAGAGTACCCAGCAGATCATTGGGGGGGGGGGGGAAGAATCGTCTCACTCACCAAAGATAAGTCGTCCGTCAAATGAAAATGTCCTGAAATGTGTGTGCGTGTCTTGTCCATCGCCAGCACCCAGCCTTGCCATGCACCCACTCGCCAACAGCCTTGAATGCCAGTCGACGTCACCCCAAAGAAACAGGTATGCCAAGGGCAACTGTCTGACTGGGACCGACGAAACAGCCAGCCGTCTGACTGGAACCAACGAAGCAACCAGCCGTCTGACTGGCAAACTGTCTCGTTGTCGACTGACCCATGCCTCACTCGTTGTCGACTGACCCGTGCCTCACTCGTTGCTGACTAACCCGCGCGCGCGCCACTCACTCCCACATGCTGTTGACTGACCCACACGCGCCGCTCTCACTGCCCACCGTTCGTCAAGAACAGACCTCTCCTTCTCTTTATAGGTGCCACCGTCTCCCCCCAAATTCACCCCGCCCCACTTGCGCACCGTTGCCATGACAACCTGCGCTCTCATTATTCCTCGTGTCAAACGCCGATCGGAAAAGAGTGGGTCTCGGCATCCGTGAAAGAAATGTGTGTCAACGTCGCTGGAAAAAGGCGCGTATCGGCGTCCGTGAAAGAAATGTGTGTCAATGTCGCTGGAAAAAAGCGGGCGCCGGCATCCGTGAAAGAAATGGCATGCATTAATGTGTCTGTCGTAAAGAGAAAAAGCTTCCCATAAGAGAGGGGATCTATTCTTTACCCTTCTCAATGCATCACATTTAGAATCCCACCAGACATGGGGATGGGTCTCTCCTGGACATGCATTTAGGGAAATAACTATCTGAGGACCTGGATGTTGGTATGCATTCATCGGATGGATTCTGAAATCTGTAAATATATATCTATATATATATATATATATATATATATATATATATATATATATATATATATATATATATATATATATATATATATATATATATATATATATATATACAGTGGGGAGAACAAGTATTTGATACACTGCTGATTTTGCAGGTTTTCCCACTTACAAAGTACGTATAGGTCTGTAATTTTTATCATAGGTACACTTCAACTGTGAAAGACAGAATCTAAAAGAAAAATCCTGAAAATCACATTGTATGATTTTTAAATAATTAATTTGCATTTTATTGCATGAAATAAGTATTTGATCACCAACCAACCAGGAAGAATTCCGGCTCTCACAGATTTGTTAGTTTTGTCTTTAAGAAGCCCTCCCATTCTCCACTCATTACCTGTATTAACTGCACCTGTTTGAACTCGTTATCTGCATAAAAGACAGCTGTCCACACTCAATCAATCAGACTCCAACCTCTCCACAATGGGCAAGACCAGAGAGTTGTCTAAGGACATCAGGGACAAAATTGTAGACTTGCACAAGGCTGGGATGGGCTACAGGACAATAGGCAAGCAGCTTGGTGAGAATGCAACAACTGTTGGCGCAATTATTAGAAAATGGAAGAAGTTCAAGATAACAGTCAATCTCCCTCGGTCTGGGGCTCCATGCAAGATTTCACCTCGTGGAGCCTTAATGATCATGAGAAAGGTGAGGGATCAGCCCAGAACTACATCGCAGGACCTGGTCAATGACCTGAAGAGAGCTGGGACCACAGTATCAAAGAAAACCATAAGTAACACACTACGCCGTCATGGATTAAAATCCTGCAGCGCACGCAAGGTGCCTCTGCTCAAGCCAGCGCATGTCCAGGCCCGTCTGAAGTTTGCCAATGACCATCTGGATGATCCAGAGGAGGAATGGGAGAAGGTCATGTGGTCTGATGAGACCAAAATAGAGCTTTTTGGTTTAAACTCCACTTGCCGTGTTTGGAGGAAGAAGAAGGATGAGTACAACCCCAAGAACACCATCCCAACCGTGAAGCATGGAGGTGAAAAGATCATTCTTTGGGGATGCTTTTCTGCAAAGGGGACAGGACAACTGCACCGTATTGAGGGGAGGATGGTTGGGGCCATGTATCGCGAGATCTTTTCCAACAACCTCCTTCCCTCAACAAGAGCATTGAAGATGGGGCGTGGCTGGGTCTTCCAGCATGACAACGACCTGAAACACACAGCCAGGGCAACTAAGGAGTGGCTCCGTAAGAAGCATCTCAAGGTCCTGGAGTGGCCTAGCCAGTCTCCAGACCTGAACCCAATAGAAAATCTTTGGAGGGAGCTGAAAGTCTGTGTTGCCCAGCGACAGCCCCAAAACCTGAAGGATCTGGAGAAGATCTGTATGGAGGAGTGGGCCAAAATCCCTGCTTAAGTTTGTGCAAATCTGGTTAAGAACTACAGGAAACGTCTGATCTCTGTAATTGCAAACAAAGGTTTCTGTACCAAATATTAAGTTCTGTTTTTCTGATGTATCAAATACTTATTTCATGCAATAAAATGCAAATTAAATATTTTAAAATCATACAATGTGATTTTCAGGATTTTTGTTTTAGATTCTGTCTTTCACAGTTGAAGTGTACCTATGATAAAAAATTACAGACCTCTACGTGCTTTGTAAGTGGGAAAACCTGCAAAATCAACAGTGTATCAAATACTTGTTCTCCCCACTGTATATATATATATATATATATATATATATATATATATATATATATATATATATATATATATATATATATATATATATATATATATATATATATATATATATATATGCAGTATACATATAACAGCTAACAATCTGTACCACATCGATGCACTGGGTCAGAATCATCTAATAGTAAGCTGTCTTCGCACTTTGTGGGTGCTCCAGCGAATGATGTCAACGAAACATTCTGCACCTGAATTATAAAGAAAACATAGCATTAACAAGAGGGGGAGCACTCGGTAGAGTGCAAAACCTCCACCGCCAATACTGCTAGGTCACTCAAGTGAACCTGATATCCTATTCATTCAATTTGACGTCAACAGTGCTCAGAGTTATAGTTTGCAACTTTCCCTTTTACTTTTAACTTTTACATACTCAATTAATTCGTCATAATTCGTCTCAATTCATTCGTCACTAGATTCCTTGAGACAGAAATTGATTTTACGTGGGAATATCCACCTGAAGTTCCAAAATCAGCCGCAATTATAATTTTGGCATGTTTTTTTTTTGTTGGAAATCACTGATAACATGTAGATAACAAAAAAAGAAAAAAAATCGAAATTTTGTTGAAAAAAAATTTGCAATTTTTTTTTTTCTCTAACAAATTTTTTTTTGGGGGGGGTTGGAAATCACTTAAAACATGTAGAAATGCAAAAAAAAAAATTCAAATATTTTTTCAAATTGGCCGCCGCCAAAAATTATGTTTTGTACACAATCAAAAAGCTGATCACAATCCAAAAACTGATATGGAACATGACTGACACATTGCAAAACAATGGAAAATTGGTGAAAAACTAATTATAAGCAACCAAGAGAAGGCCCTGGGAGAAGGAGAGGCAGACCAGAGATCACTGCATGGAGATGAAATTGAAGCATTTCCTGTAATCCAATGGCTTTTAATTTTGTTGAATATAAAAAAAACTGGCCCATGCTGAGGGATGCCTTCCTCCTACATTGGATTAACTAGGCTGGTCAAGTCAAGCTTCTTTGGTTCATTGGGTGAGGGAAGGACTGCAATGTAGTGAAATAATCCAAATGCGAATTTTGATTCTGAGTAATTTACATTACCGTCTGCACTTGAGTATGTAAACAAAATACACAATGTTGTTTTTCATAAATAGCCCATCAATATATTTTAGCCTCATCTCCCCCATGGAAGGAAACAAATTTAACTGTGTGTTTGTCTAAGATGTAATTGTAAAGTCTTTAATTACATTTTCTTAGTTATAACTGTGATGCTCTTTGTTAGGACGTGAGTGGTCAGACTGGTCCAGTGAGCTTCGTGTCTGTGGAGAAGAACTCCGCTGGAAGTTTACCAGTGATGGTTCTGTGAATGGCTGGGGCTGGCGCTTCACCGTCTACCCAGTCGTGCCAGCTGCAGGTAAGCGCCCCTTTGGCACCTGGCTTTCCAAACTACTTCCTCCATTATGAACCTTGTTGTGTATGGTTTGAATGAAGTGCTGATATTCTGTATCTCTTGAGTTTGGGAGGAACATTGGAGGTCACAGTTAAGTTTGCGCTCTGTTCCCCAAGTAAGTTTTACTGGTTCGCACTCAAAATTCATGCTGAATATAATCTCAGGTTTGAGGAAGATCATGCGTCTGACACCAATTTGTATTTCATAATTACAGTGATGGGTTTTTGTGCTGTGTTTCATGAAAGGTCATCATAAAAGAGGAGAAAATAGAAGATATTTGTCAATAAACAACCATTATTTCTTGGAGTCCTTTGCTTTGTTTGTCTGTTTCTTTCAGATTGTTTGAACAGCTCTTTTTTGTACATACATTCTTTGCTCATCGAAGAGCGAGTTAAAGAGCACATAAAGGCAATACACGAAGAGTGGGGGCAGTGAGCATGGACACTTTTTTTTTTTTGGTCGGTCACGTTAACAGCAGACACATGCAACAAGCAATACAATTGACGTACAATAAAAGAAGAGAAGAGGGAAGGAAACAGCAACCAGCAAGTAGATGGGGAGACGTAGCAAAATTCGGACAGAAGATATCATGGATAGATAAACACCATTATATGAAAATATAATATGGAGTCATCTGTGAAAAGGAAAAGTGTTTTCTCGAGCATACTACAGGTCATTAATGTAATGGCCTATAGGATGCTAATTGGGGCTCTCCAACTATTAGGAACTCCCCCCTAATTGGCACTCTCCAATTATGAGGTACAGCATTGGGCCCAAAGTAATGCCTAATTGGGGCTCTCCATCATTTACTGAGGGAGCAGATGAAAGGATTCCTTTGAGAGCCAAGCATTTGAAGTATGATTGGAGAAGTTGGCAATCCAGAAAATAAGTTGGCTTTGTGGGGCACAGGCAGAATGCTGAGAAAAACAGAGCATACTACAAAATGTTGTCAAATGCTCATGATACTTCCAGAAACATAGCCCTGACCTCATGTTTGAGATTTAGGGCCTCCCTTTATTGTTGAGATAGAAACAGCAATCAATCCAAATTTGAGTGACTATATGTGATCCAAACTCGTGTGCAGAGAACTTGCTGTTTGAGAAAAAGAGGACTTCGTGTCAGCTGCAGGAATTACATGTTGTATAACTGCTTATAATTTATAGTACGTTTACTGGCCTGTTTTGAGAGGATCTCTTTTGTACCCTTCTTGTGAATTGGATTGATATTGGCTGTCATCCAAGCATTTAGGAGGTGGTGTAAGGTGCAACAGGCTGAAGTCAGCAGACAGAGTTGAAGTAAAATCAGAAGGGCATGTGGTACTGATGCCCTCATACTATCGCCAAGGCAGAGTTGTGACTGATCATAATTTCTCTACCTTCTCATTTGAAAATGTTGGTGTTTTGAAGGCATTGAGTATGATGGCAGTTGAAATTGCCAGAGATGAGGAATATTGAGTTCAGATTAGGTTGCGATTAGTTGGTGCATGTTAGCAAAAATAGAGGTGTCCAAGGAGCTGTGTCATCACATGATGTGTATGGCACAACACCCAGAGAAGCATTACATATTTGCAGAGAGGACTATGCAGCCAAATTAATACCAGTGCTTTTGGAGGGGCTTGCACAGCTTGCCAACACATTTATGCAAATCATGATTAGATTTTTTTTTTCTTCTGCAGTCTAATGCTGTGTTTCTCGCCAGGCCCAAAGGACCTGCTTTCGGATCGCTGTATCCTCTCCACGCCCTCAATGGATCTTGTGACATGTCTCCTTGACTTTGGCCTTGACCTGGGTCCAAATAAAACTATTATGCCTCGTCTAGCTGCGTCCTTGGCTGCCTGTGCACAGCTTAACACCCTTGGTAAGTCTTGTATGTGCAACTAAGTTGTCTCTCCTGTTTTGGTTCTTTGTTAGTGTTTTTGAAAAAATTATCCTTTTCTTTTGGGCTTTCTTGGATGTTATTTTTTGAGCTGCGGGTGTTGGTTTAATCCGATTTAAAATGTATCATCGACTTTTTCTATTCTGCTTTCTTCAAGACCACAGCACGAAAGTGAAAAAGTTTGATTAGGAGCTGATTAGTTTGATTATCCGTTTTTTGGTATTATGACATCACCATATCTGCTTTTTTATTGCTTTAATTACTGCATCATTACTGCCAATGTTATGTCTATTTGAAAGAGGTCATTTTAATTTTTAAAACTTTGTTAATAGAGCGATCTACTTAGTAGGTATACAAAATAGTGAAATTTTAACACCATTCCACCATTGCTGTTGTTCATGTTGCTTCCCTCCTTTTTATTAGTCTTATCTCCTCCTGAGCTATCCCTTTCTTCCATCTCCATCTCTCTCCATCTCTCTCCATCTCTCTCCATCTCTCTCTCTCTCTCTCTCTTTCCCTTTCCCTTTCCCTTTCCCTTTCCCTTCTCAATTTTAGAAACTAGCATCATAATCATGTGATCACAGGTGATCTTCGGATAATTCACACTCAAAAGCTGTGTAAACTTGTTTATAGAGGATCTAACGACAACGAAAAATGAAATATCAACTGGAAAAGAGTAGATTGTAACAAACATGATATCTCTCCAAATGTACTACTTAAATGGAGGGATGAATACAAAATTAAACGAGAAGGGCACTCTGTAGAGTAATGCCTACCACGTAATGCCTGATCCACAAGAACATATTGGGTCCCTGACATTTTTGAAATAGAAGAGCACTTGGTAGAGCGCATACCTCTGCCACGCAATGCCTGATCCATGAGAATATATCAGGCCCATTACATTTTTGAAATATTATGCCTACAGTGTTATATCGTTTTTGGCCCCATCTCTCAATGGTGAAGAATCACTGTAAAAATTAATTATCATATCCAGATCTGGATTCGGATCTTCACCAAAATCGAATCAATGCGTCCTTGTCACACACCCAACATGTCCACCAAGTTTCATCCGAATCCATCGAAAACTATTTGAGATATCGTGCTACATATTAATGCAGCCCTATATCAATGATGAAGAATCATTTAAAAAAATTATCAGTTCCAGATTCGGATCTTCACCAAAATTGAATCAATTCTTCCTTGTCACACACCCAGCATGTCCACTAAGTTTCATCCAAATCCATCCACAACTTTTTGAGATATAAAATAAATATATTAGTTTAGCCTGTCTCTCAATGGTGAAGAATCGCTTAAAAAAATTACCAGATCTGCATTCGGATCTTCACCAAAATCGAATCAATTCTTCCTCATCACAAATCCATGTCCACCAAGTTTCATTCAAATCCGTCCACAATATTTTGTGATATCGTGCTATATGTATATCATTTTTGGCCCAATCTCTCAATGGTGAAGAATCACTTGAAAAAATTAAATAAAACTCATATCAGAATCTGGATTTGGATCTTCACCAAAATCGAATCAATTCATCCTTGTCACACGCCCATCCTGTCCACCAAGTTTCGTATGAATCCGTCCACAACTTTTTGAGACATTGTGCTATGTATCGGTTTATCCCGATCTCTCAATGGTGAATACTCACTTCAAAAATTCTAGGAGTCTGATCCGGATCTTCACCAAAATGGAATCAATTCATCCTCACACACCCAACCTGCCCACATAATTTGATCTGAATCCGTCCACAACTTTTTGAGATATCCTGCACACAAACAAACAAGAAAAAAACAGCACGATACTTGCAAAATCCACTCCCATCTCCAAAGATTGCCATGGTTACATCAAATTGTCCATTTCATTAAGATTAAAATTGACAATATTAATCAAAGCTCAGGTCAATCGGATGAAAATTGATGATTTTAGATGTGTGACCTTGAGTTGACTTTTGACCTTTTGACCTCAAAAATAGTAGCTTTTCAAATTCAGCGATGCACTATGCAATTGCTGCATAATTTTCATGTTAATCAGATTAAAATTGACGATTTTTCAGATGAAATTTGATGATTTTAGAAGTTTGATCTTGAGTTAACCTTTGACCTTTTGACCTCAAAAATAGTTGGTTTCCCAATTCAGTGACGCAATATTGTTCAAATATCAATTGGATGAAAAATGACGATTTTAGAAATGTGACCTCAAGATGACTTTTGACCTCAAAATCAATCGGCTTCTCAGTTGAGACTACCTCTACGACTTAGTAAAGTTTCATGATGATCGCTTTAGAATTGTGACCTGTAAGCGATAACCAGACAGACAAACAAGAAATGACGATTTTATGACAGACAAAAAAATGACAAGCCGGTAGGCGACAAGGGATTCGCTAGGATCGAAGCGCTGGATACGATGCTTTTCATTTTGACCGATCCACCGGAGAAGATTCATTACCAAGCCGTATTGGTTCACATACAATTGTTCCTCTGCCTGGCAAGATTTTTCCTTATTGCGTATTTTGCCAACTGGCACTCATAAAAAATGACGGTAAATAGACACCCTATTTTTGAAGGACTACCATTTGAAAAATAATCGGTTTGTTGGTTTGTGCTGTGGAGCCTCGCGTTGCAGACACACACACACACACACACACACACACACACACACACACACACACACACACACACACACACACACACACACACACGGAAAACCCGATAAACTTCTCTCAATGCTCTTGTTTGACCACACCTCCTGAGCCACACAATATTTTTCATAAGCCACGCCCACTTTCCTACACCACTCCCACTTTTCAGCAACCACGTCCACTTTCCCTAAGCTCCGCCCACTTTCCTAAGCCCCTCATAAAAAATGACGGTAAATAGACACCCGATTTTTGAAGGACTACCATTTGAAAAATAAAACCTCAATCAAAAATCGGCTCGAGTAAAATTTTCTAAATTATCTCGAAGCGTTTAATTCCGAAGTCTCGTTTCTCTACATTCAAAACTGAAGGACAAGTACAGTCATGCGCCACTTAACGACGGGGTTACGTTCTGAGAAACGCGTCGTTAAGCGACGTCGTCATTGTGCGAACATCATTTTTTTTTTTTAGTTTTAGTTTTCGAACATCGTACTTACACAAAACTACACACCTAGGCTATATAGTGTAGCCTATTGCTCCTCGGATACAAACCTGTACAGCATGTTACTGTACTGAATACTGTCGGCAATTGTAACACGCATCCAAGAGAGACGGAAGACACGTTAGTTTTACCTTTGTGCTGTTCATGCCGGCCATCGGTGTTGTTAGCAGGAGCTCACAATCTCCTCTCGCATCGATTATCGAAAGATGAATAAATAGTGTTTGGATTTTATAAATACGTAATCATTGCATTGATGTTATAATTTATAAATGAAGAAACAAGCTCCTGTCAATTGTGATATATATTTTCGGAACAGTGCGATTGTTTTAACAACATGAAAAGTTTCACCAAAAAGAAATTTGTGTTTTAATTTTGACTGTAACAACGATTTATTCACGCAATTCTTCAATTCAAAGGTAATTTACTTGCTAGAAGGTAAACGTGCAAATATTGCTTCAGTTTGAAAGCCGATTTCCTTGAATCCCGATTTAGCACGACCCTGTTTTTTGGCGATGACATTTTATGGACCTCAACGATCGCATTATAACAGGGCCACACTGTCGTTTATTATCATTATGAAGTATTATGTACTGTACAGCGTACATAATTGTACGTGCTATTTTTATACGACTGGCAGCGCGACGTCGACTACATCACTTGGCGATAGGAATTTTTCAGCTACATTTTTTTTTCATTTTTTTTTTTTCAGAGCTGGCAAATCCGTCGTATATGCGATCCGTCATTGCCCGGAACGTCGTTAAGCGGTGCATGACTGTATTGAAAATACTGTACGCGGTTTTTCGGCCGCTGCACAGCAACGGGTGGTTGCTTGGCAACGAAATTCAAACGCGCATATTCCCAGCACATATTGCACATGTTGGCAAAGTTTCATCGAAATCGGTTCGCTGGTTCGGGCTGTGGAGCCTCGCGTTGCGCGCGCACACACACACACACACACACACACACACACACACACACACACACACACACACACACACACACACACGGAAAACCCGACAATAAGGGATATCTAGTATATATATAGCGAATCCAATAGTAAGTTTCCTGTTTGAAGAATAACAAAATCGACTGACCAATATACTTGAAAAATCTTCGATTTCGCAAGTAACAAACACACAGACAGGGGTAAAAACATCACCTCCTTCCACCTTTGGTGGCAGAGGTAACTTGAGAGGTCATAAAACACCTTACCCCATGCCATGTTTAAGTATATAATTCAATTGAAATGTATATAATGATTTGAAGGTCATATAAAAAATATTCCAGAAGTTTACTGCCACTGATGCAGTCTTATACACCACCTTATTTAATATGTCCAAATACTGCAAAACTGGGGGTTTTTGGAAGCGGCAAGAAGGTGATTTGTGTTCCACAGTGTTCAAGTATATATTTAAGGATTCTAAACGCTTAGATTAAATATAATTAATTCTGGCAGTTTACCGCCGCTGACTCAGTCTTTTTATTTTTTTTAAGACGTTACATTAGTTCTTCATGCTTCTTGTTTGTGTCCTTTTTGACATCCTTCAAAACAGTAATTTTCCTGTTTGAAGTTATTTTCATTTCTGTTTCAGTGACAGGCAGGCAAACAAAGTAATATAATTATCTCTCTATATATACAAACGTGCGATTGGGATAGCTTCAGAGCCAAAGTACAGCTAAACTACAGGTTTGTTTTCCGATTCATGTTTCGATTTGTCATCAAAATATAGCATTCAATTGAAAGTAAGTTATTCCTCGATCATGAAATGACACTTGTAGCCACATGAACAGACAGACAAACAGACAGACAGAAGTGGACCAATTGCTTAATCTCGCTTTTCGCTTTACGTGTGTGGGGTAATTACAGATAAACTGAGAACCTTCAAACGAAAGGTCATTAATCATTACCCCCAATCAGTACTGATGACTCCCAGGATAAAATGCATGTATTTTGAATATCTGAAGATTGTACCAATTGATATGTCCTCAAATAATATTGAATTTGTTTTGCATCTTTTTCCAAAATATATGAGAAGTCACTCTGGACTAAATAATCATCCTGATACATATTCAGAGTATTATCCATACTGGTGCCGAGCAATTATTATCGTGAATGTGCATTACTCCAGCAGCCTAAACATAGCAGTAAATGAACTGCAAATTATACTCTCATTCATGTACTCTATTCCTATAATGCATAAAACCCCTTGCTAGATGAGATTCATGACTGGAGCAACGTATGATTGTTTGAAGCTCTTCTAAAGAACTTGACAATCTGACAATATCTCTGCTTCATTAGTTGACATTAGATCTGGGAAGCCTGTTGCCCATGTTTCCTGGGAGTTTGAGTGTGCAGGTTCGTAGAGCTGCAATGTCACTGCTTCCACCAACAGCTCTCAAGCACATCTTCCTGCACCTCAAAATTTTCCACAGGTGTATGTTGGCTAAACATCCAATGTCAGTAGAACTGTTCTGTTCTGCCTGTCTGTTTGTCTTCCTCTCCACTTTCTAATGTTGACAAAAGTAAATTGTAAAATCTCTGCATTGTTCTTTGTTTTCGCTCATTTTGTCTGGATGTGTTTGGATCTCGATGGAGAGAGGGAAACTCCTTCTCAGAGTTCCCTCTTGCCCACAGTGTTCCATAATGTATGCCTCACTGACAGTTAAATGTACGCATGTCATCTCCTTGGGATTGGCTCGTCTGATTTGCCTTCTAAAATATTGTTGCATCGTTTCAACCCGATGAGTTCAATGCTACGTTCCTACTCTACATTTTCAGAATATTGTTATCACACCGACTCTATGTCAACTGTGTTAGGCTGTTAGATTTGTTGGTGCACCTTTTTCATCGCATAATTAGTTTTTGTATACAAAATCGAGGCTCATGGAAGAGATTAGAACACAGAGCACAGCAGAACATAACAAGGAGAGGGTGAGGGAGAGGGGATGGTGGAAAGGGGGGGGGGCACAACAACCTGGAAAGGAAGGGGTGAGCTTGGGGAGGATTAATGAGGGTAGAAAACATCATGAGTGTGGATGGGGGGATAACCTGAGGTAGTGATAAACTGCCATCTTGAAGCCCTAGAATACAGAATGGGATTGAACAGACTTAGGAAGGTGGTTCCACAAGTGAGAGAAAAAAAGTATGATTGGGTGTGAGCAGTGAGCCTGGATTTTGGGAGTTTCTTCAGAAGCGGGTTACTGGAAGACTCCCCGCGCCCTGCAGAAACCTTGGGGCGATAGAGCAAGGAAAAGGCAAAGGGCGGAACACCAGAAAGTAGGCGATAGAAGACAGATGCCATTGACCTGTTTGCGATGTGAGAGTAATAGGCTCAGAGACTCAGCTCAGTAATGTGAGAGTAATAGGCTCAGCTCAGAGACACGGTAGCTTCCAATGATTTTCAAGGCCTTGGTTCCCATGGCATCAATAAGTGCAAGGTGTGAGGCAAGGGCTCTGACCTAAGGGGGAGAGAGCAGTATTCTATTGAACTTGCCAGTGAAGACATTGTAAGTTGATAAAGTTCTGATTTTTCAAAGAAAGACTTTACACGACAGAGAATTTTTTTGTGTGTTTTTTACTCTGAAGAAGGGTTAACGCCCGAAATGTCAGCTTCCCATGGCGGCTAGCATACCTCAATCAATGTCCTGTTAATTTCATCCATGATTTGTTGTACTTGTCCACTGATGCACATCGACACTAACCTTCACCATCAAGACTCGTTCTTCATTCTTCCTTTCTGTTTTATTGCAGTTTATTTACAGCCTTTTTTCATTCCTCAATATTTCAACATGTATTGGCCAAATTGCAGTTTTTCTCTTTTCTTCTTTTATTAATGGCAATATTGCATTGGGAAGAGTGAATTACTCCCAAGAGGATAAAAATGGTTTGAATTATTTATTTTACTTTGTCTAAGGCTCACATATGTAAGTATGTTATTGTATATTTTTGCAGGCAAGCCATGGGACATTAGAATACATATATTGAGATACGGTACTTCAACATGAGTTACAAGGATGTATGTATCGATGGTTAAACAAACACCTTATATGAGATTTGAACCTTGGATCATCATCATCGTCATCAACATCAATTTATGATGGCCTTGACAGAGCATTGGTGCTGCAAAAACTGTCTCTTAGCAAGAGTTATGCTTGGTGGTTTGCCGTTGCCTTCCCAGCAGTCATTCAAGGCAGGAATTTGTAATTTGTTCAGGGTGCCAGCGATTACTCTCCTACCCTTCATGAAAGACACTGAGGGATCTTTAATATCCACCAATGACCAGTGCTGGCAGATGGGTTCTCCATCTGAGGGTGGCACATATTGATGCTTCACCTACATGTGAAACACCAGGATGACAGTTTATAGCTGGCTTAAGATTTGCATGCAGTAAAACTTCACCATCCGTGGCTTCACCATTCACAGATTCACGTGTCTTTGTATACTTATGCACCATTTGTGGTATAATGCTTCACTTGTCTGCAGTCTTCTTTGTCCCACCGTCCCTTGCTCATTTGGTTGTATACCCTGCACACCGCATGACGCCATGGCGTAACACAGAGCTGTGCAGTTGGTTATGAACATGTACTCCACCACATAAACATCTCGCAGTACTTGCGATCCGCTACCATGACTTATTTGTAATCTGTTCATTTCCCTGTGATCCTTGCCCTTAATCATGTCTCCTTAGCATACAGTGAGTGGCGATGGGAAATCTAGGACAGAGAGACAGAATAAAGTGATGATTTTGAATCAAACAGTGGAATTGTTTGATCGGTTAGCTTGAGGTGAAAGTGCAGCTTCAATGGTGAGGTGGCATGAATGAGTCGTCTGTTCGCTGCTTTGAGAAAACTGTGGCTAATATCCTGGGAAGTTTTTCAGGAGCTACGTCTGCAAGTGCGAAACATACATTTTAAAGCCATGATCGACACATGGGAAACAAAAATGGAGGAAGTCCTAAGTGTGTGGATCTCGGATCAGAACAAGTAAAAGGTGCCCCTGATTGGCCCTGTGATACTTCCAAAGGCGGTGCGTATTTATTTACGAACGCATGGTCCAAACCTTGAGTGGTGAAGCCACCAGCTCAGCTGCCACCAGCTTCCAAGCAACCCAAGCCCTAACCCCCACCCAACATCAAAATCATGGTAAACCAGTTTAAAATAAATAAAAAACAAAATTTTAATCTTTCTTCATTTTTCAAATCTGACATGTTTATTGCACTTGTTATACAGTATGTATGTTTATTCTTGTCAGCAAAGAACTTTTGCTGACGTTATTGCACGTTTTATTAGTTTTCCTTTACTGTGGAGTAAGTTAGAGCACAAGTTGGGGGGGGGGGGTTAACTTGTCAGCCATGAGTATAACTTCTATTTTCACACAGGTCCTTTGTTTCACCTTCTACGGATGCACTATCTGCGGCACTTTCCAGGAACGTAACCTGTGCGAATCGAGAAGTTTTACTGTACCTCTAGGAATCTAGGCTACCCTGTGAGCCCAACCCAAAGAGACATTCGATAAAATGAAACTTTGTGCGATTTTTGTTTTTAAATGGAGTGCAAGGTAAAACTACGCTTCAAGACGGGAGAGAATCAAATGCAGGACTAGCAGGAATACCCGGCGTTTCTCAGGGCTGTTCTAACCCACCCGACGGACAATCTTGTCCCAGGCATACGACACGTTCTTCTGACGCATACCCTTATTTGGGCGGTGTATTGGCAACAGACCACTGCCTCGATTGCTCCCAAAAATAAATTTAACCCGGGTTATGGATGTGAAGCGAAAACATGCGTACTGCTTATGTGCATATATAATACCCTGCGTTTGAAGTCCCAAAATGTGCCGCGGCTTTGTGCGACACATTTCTGGCCCGCTCGAGGGAAAAAGAGTGGCCTGGCTCATGGACGGTGCTTGTGATGCTGGGGGGAGGAGGGGAAGGTGTGGTCTGTCGAATGGGTGGTGCTTGTGACACACAGACAGCAACTGAGCTTCATATATAAGATGAGGATGATGATGGTAACCATCTATTTTTTTTGTTTTCATCATTATTTTAGCTGCTTCAAACCGAATGTGGGCACTACAGCATCTGAGACTGATGCTCACTCCGGAGTTTGGTCAATCGCTTACTGCCACGCTTCTCCTTGGTGATGAAAGAGAGACTCTTCATGCACTGGTCAGTTCAATCCTAAGGCAACTCTTTCTTCATTACTAACGAATTTGATCTCCTTGTTTATTAATTATCAAACTTGGCTGAAGCTGCTGAAGTAACTCTCTTTGACCTTATTTATCTGCAATTATGGATTTGTATTGGCCAAAAGTATTACTTGCACATTAGCTGAGAGGAAGGAGTCGAGTAGGGGGAGGGTGGTGTGGATGTGGTTAGGAGAAGAGCCAGAATTTTATGATGTTGTTGAATGATAATATTATTTTTAGTATGTCACCTGTTTTGTTTTCATTTATTTCAAGTGTGTATTTGAATGAATTGTTGTTTCTGGTATTCTGGAATTGGTCGCATTTAGCTGTGCTCTTCTTCTTCTCCTTCTCTTCCCTTTATCAGGGGTGAGGTCCAATGCCACCAATGTTCTGCCCTGCCTTGAACACGATACTCCTCCCCTTCACCCTGTCCTCAGCCAACTCTCTCCACTCTCCAACCACCCCCACATTATTGATATCCCTCCTCACACGATCTTCCCATATTAACCATCCCTGCTTACCAAACTCTCTTCCTATGATATCCAAGGCCATCTCCACTCATGGCTCGCAGACTTCCTCTCCTGTCGCAGTCAACGTGTGGCCCTAAATGGAGTTCTTTCGTTCCCTCTTCCTGTCCAGGCTGGAGTTCCTCAAGGTAGCGTTCTGGGCCCTGTTCTCTTTCTGGTTTTCATCAATCATCTCTCCGACTCTCTGGAAAATCCTCTCTATCTCTTTGCTGATGACTCCACCCTCTGCCGTACCATCTGTCATCCCTCAGACCGGCATGCAGCAGCTTCTTCGCTCACTGCAGATCTGGGTAAAACCACAAACTGGTCCAACACGTGGAACATGTCTTTCAATCCGACATGAACCGGACAAATCTCACACTCGCACTATGTCTCTCCGAAAGGACCGTTGAGAACCGCCCCCCCCCCCCATCCACTTTCTCAACAATCCTCTGGAAGAAGTCCTTTCTTTCAAGCTTCTGGGTCTCACTATCTCTGCCATGATCTTTCCTGGGAAAGTCACATTTCAAACCTCGCCTCCAAAGCCAGTCGCCGACTGGGAATCCTCCGTCGTGCAAAGTCCTTCCTCGGCCCTCCTGAGCTCCTGACCACTTACAAAGCTTTCGTCCACAACCTGATGGAGTTCTGCTCTCCCATTTGGGCTGGTTCTCCTTACTCTCACCTTTCTCGGCTTCACGCTGTGGAAACCAAGGCATTTCGGATCATTGGCATCTCCGGTGATGAGGCTGAGTCTTTGGGCTTCTCACTCTCTCACCGCAGGCTGGTCGGTGGTCTTTCTGTCTTCTACCGTCTCCTCTCCAGCGTCGCCCCCCCCCCCCGCTCTGCGATTTGTCCCCACCACATTTCCGCAGGGCACTCAAGGTCCGCCAAAAACCCCCTTCTGGTAAAACTACCAAAATCACGAATCACTGCTCACCTTCACTCTTTCATTCCTCTTTTTTCCCGCCTTTGTAATAAACTCCCTCACTCTATTCAATCCCATTCTTCCCTCCAGGCCTTCAAAACAGCTGTTCACCACCACCTCTTATCATCCCCCATCCAAATCCTCAATCTTTTCTACCCCCGATAATCCACCCAAGCCCACCTCCTTCAAATTTCCTGCTTTCCTTCCTGAAAGTCCCTGTAATGTCCATCTTGTAATGTCCCCATGTTCCCCGCCCCATCCCTCTCCCTTCCACAGAACTCCTAATGTCTCTGTTCCCCACTGTTTTGTCCTTCCCACTCCCGCCCCTCTTGTCTCATGCCCCCCTTGCTGTGTGTTATGTGTTCGTTCTCATACGAGCCTCGACATGGTATACTACCCCCCCCCCCACAAAAACCCCCCAATCTCTCTTTTCCTCCTGTGTTACTCCCTCAACCTCTCTGCTCTCTTTGCCATTCTCTCATCCTCTATCTGCACCAGGTGACCAGCCCATTCCAGCTCGCTATTTACCAATCTCCCCGTCAAGCTTACTTTACACTAATCTCCTCCCTCAGTTCATCCATTCTTCTTCTAGTCGTCCCCTTCACTTCTGCAATCCCCTTTACATCATGTCGTATTTATAGTAATTGTTTAAGATGTGTAAAATCCTGCAATAACCATTTTGCTCACAATGTTAATTATATATTTTTTCCTACCATTCACTTTACATCTCGATACCTGGCCATGTGTCCAGATGTGCAACCTTCTGCATGAGTGTGCTTGTTATCCTGTGCACATTAAGCGAAAAGCCGGTTTAAGCAATTGGTTCACTTCTGTCCATGCATCTGTCTGTCCACAAACATCAGTTTATGATCGAGGAACAACTTGATTTCAATTGAATATTATATTTTGAACACAAATCGCTAAATGAATTGGGGGAAACGAACCGGCAGTTTAGCAATACTTTCCCTCTGAATTTGTCCCAATTTCACATGCACAAAAATGACTGAGATAATTTTAAGCGGTGAAGCCGCTTCAATATTTGGTGTGTCCTTTCATCCGTCCGTCCGTCAGCAATGAAGAAGAACCTTTCTAACCCACCGTGTATCCTTCGTTTCTCGGCTTTGCCGATATCATATTAATACGAGGAAACACAAACACAAGGAAATAAGACACAGGTGGAGGCCATGCAACTCATCATGCCTGTGCCACATCAACACCACACCAATTTATCAACACAAGATCAAAATAAGAAAATGCAAAAAGTTTTTGTGTTTTTATAGTTAAGTGTTTTTTGTGGGGTTTTTTTGAAGTTTTGGTAGGTTTTTGTATTCTCCCCGCCCTCAGGGGAGGGGGGCATGGGCTTGGTTAAAAAAAACACACATCAACCACACAACACCCCTTGGCGAGACCCCCACCAACAGAACTCCATACACATGCACACAATCACCCATCAATGCTCAAACTACCGAAAAGTCCTGTCAACATCCCTAAAACCGTCTATCTCCATAACTTGCAGGAACCTTTCTAATTTAAACTTATCGACTGTTTCTGCTGCCACTACCTTTCCAGGGAGACCATTCCAGGCATTAACTACTCTCTGAGTGAAAGTCCCCTGCCTTACTACCATTTTAACCCTCCTCTCTTTTACTCTCAGGCTATGGCCCCTGGTCCTATCACTGCCTACTCTGATGAATAATTCATCTTCACTTATATTATCGATACCTTTCATTATCTTAAACATCTCTATCATATCTCCTCGTAACCGCCTCCTTTCTCGTGAATAAAGCCCTGTCTCCTTTAGCCGCTTCTCATAGCTGAGTCGAGCGAGGCCCAGAATCAATCTCGTAGCCCTGCGCTGATCCCCCTCCATGGCATCTATGTCCTTCCTGAATTGTGGTGACCAGAACTCCACACAATATTCTAGATGTGGCCCTCACTAAATTCCTGTACAATATCGACACCACCTCTTTTTATTTATAAATGATCTCCCTCCGAATACAAGCTAAAATCCTATTTGCTTTACCTGTAGCTGCCTGGCACTGTGCTGCCTGCTTAACTCCCACATCTATTACAACCCCCAGATCCTTCTCCTGTGTGACACGCTCCAAAATTACCCCTTGCATCTTGTAATCTCTATTTTCATTGTTCTTTCCAATCCCCAACACCTTACACTTGCTCAGGTTAAATTCCATCTGCCAATCTTTTGCCCAATCTATACAAGTATCAATACTTTTCTGTATCTGATCACCACCCCCTCTGCTATCCACCTTACCTCCAAACTGTGGGTCATCTACAAATTTGGAAAGCCTCCTCTTCACCCCACTATCCAAATCATTGATATCAATAATGAATAGTAATTGTCCGAGTACTGATCCCTGAGGTACCCCGCTACTTTCATCCTCCCAGCAAGACGTCATCTCACTCACAGCCACTCTTTGCTTCCTACCCCTCAGCCAGTTTGCAATCCAATTACCCACCTGACCAGCCACTCCACAAGCCCTCACTTTGGCTAACAACCTCCGATGTGGTACCTTATCAAATGCCTTCTTAAAGTCTAGATATACTATGTCCACTGTTTTCCCTCATCCAAGCAATTAGACACTGAATAATGCCAAACTGTACTCCTTCCTTTGGACACGTGTGGGATTTAAAAAAAAAAAATTCAAACTCTGGCTGACGGTCAACCAAAATTGAAAACCCTTCTAAACAGGAAACTTAGCTTTTAAGGATGCCATAAAGGACACAAAAACAGGCACAAGTAACTAATGTGATGTGTTAAATAAAATAAAAAAAATTCTGGAAGTTTAAGGCCTAGTATTGGCTTAGTGGTTAGGGTGGCAGACTTGGGATCTTAGGGTCCTGAGTTTGAGCCCCTGTCGGCCATTGAATTAACACCAGGTGGGGTTGACTTGGCCTGTTATCCTTCTGAGGTCAGTGAAATGAGGACCAGTGAACTGGTAATAGGGGCATTGCATCAGCGGTGCCCCCATACTCGGTAGCAGTGGCGATGCACCGTTGATCTTATCCAGGTGAAAGCATGAAATGCCACCACAATAAGTGGAAATTTTAAAAATAAAAACGTGTTAAACAGGGTGGTGTAATAGACACTGTGTCAATGGTGGTAAACTTCCTGGAATTTTTTTTTTAACATGACCTTTAAAATCATTATTTTATTTCAATAGAATTATATACTTGAACACAGCTTGGGGTAAGGCATTCGATGCATTCTCTAGTTTATTTGTAGTAATCCCATTCTAAACATTTCGTGACGTGGCCTGTGCTTTTACCATCAGGGTGCTGAAGTGTCGATGCTGTTCTGTTGTTGCCAATGCTGATGCTAAAACAAGCCTTTTATTGAACTAAGAAATGTAATGTTGGTGTGTTTTGGTGCTGTACCTTCCACATACAGGAGAGTTATTGACTTTTGGTGGCTAAGATCTCATGCAAAGAAGCATAACTGTTAGCCAACATGAAAACACCATTTATTTTTGTTCACAAACTTTTGGCTTTTTATTGCAGTCTGTCAACATAATCTTCTCCTTGCATTCTTCGCAAGCAGTGCCTCGTGCTCGGCTCATGCGTTTTATATCTGGTGTCGTAAATGAATGAAAGATGTGTCTAATTTCATTATAAGTGTGAGATTAGACGAGTCTTTGTCACATTTATTGGCTATCCTACATGCTGTGAAACTCTAAGTTGTGCTTTTGTCTTTCTATCATACGGTTAACTGCATTTTCGCCACGTGTTCGTCGTTTCTTCCATGGTGGTCTCTTCCTTGTTCTCAGCTCGTACTTTTTTTTTATCATAGGAGCCGAGGCTCATGGAAAAGCTAAATAACATCGGGCAGACGAACCGTGCAATTGATGTACAATCTTCCATTTGATCTTGCATATTGAGTCGCACATGCTTTCAAGGCCCCTGCCCAGAAGCCTACCCTTGATACATATGACTTTCTTATTTATTCTACTCGGAGACATTGGTTCTAATACTGCACACAAAAGCATCAACAGACATGCCGGCTTTCACTACATCCACTGCGACAAGCATCTCTTTGAAAGTCCAACCATTGCAGCCACACTTCTCCAAAGTCCATTGAAATACACATGTGACACACTAGTTATGGTTCCTGGAGGGGAGGCATTAAGTGTCATCTTGGTGTCTGTCCCACTTTTTGAAGAATATTTTTCCCATTTTTATTTATTTAATTATTTAATTTTTTTCCCCCAATTTTCATTTTTTTATTCTCAATTATTAACATTTTCAATTATTTAATTCTTTAATATTTAATTTTTCTCCAATTTTCAATTGTCATTTACAATTTTTTGAAATTTTTTAATTCTTTCGTTTTCCCATTATTTAATTTTTTTTTTAATTACGATGGTTCCCGGAAAGAGGCGTGAAGTATTTTGAGTCTTGGTGTCCGTGGTGTCTCACCTTTTGGAAAAAAAATAATAATAAAAATCTTTGTTTCCTCCGCCGACTGAAGGTGGACGGAGGTTATGTTTTCACCCCCATCTATGTTGTCTCTGTTGGTCTGTCTGTGATCAGGATGTCTCAAAAAGTTATGGATGGATTCAGACGAAATTTGGTGGACAGGTTAGATGTGTGATGAGGACAAATTGGTTAGGTTTATCTTTAAGATCCGGATCTGGATTCAGATATGAGAATTAAAAAAAAATTTCAATGATTCTTCACCATTGAGAGATGGAGCCAAACACGATATTTCACATGCTATTTCAAAAAGTTGTCGACTGATTATGACAAAATTAAGTGGATGAGTTGGTTGAGTGACAACAACAAGCCGATTAGATTTTGATTCAGGTCGGTTCTGGATCCGGACCTGATCAGTCGTATCCAAAACGTAAACTGTTCAGCCTGGTGGAGGAATGTGTTCTATTGAGTGTCGTTCCAGTTTTCATTATGAAGAAGAATTTCAAGTGCTACTTGTTGGCTAATATTACGAGTTGGCTATACCGGTAACCATGAAGTGATCTCCGATCACAGCCCTTTTGTTGATACTGTGATCCATTCTGAATATATAGTTGATTCTGCCTTTGATACTTAAGCTGTGAAATGTTCTGCAAGCTAGCTTTGTTTGAATACATGATCCCGCACATTGATGTTTGATGAAAGACCAGGGTGCCCATTTATATACATCTGTTGATATAATACGCATAGCAATTAACATCGTCCCAGTTATTCATTCCCCATCTCCTTGAAGTTTGGAGGGAGAAGAATTTGAAACCCCCACATTCACCACTTTAGGCACACAACAACCACAACACTCACGGAAGAGTCTTGGAGGAGGAGACTTGTTCATTGTGGGACTTCTAGTTTTGGGGAACGCCTGTTGAGGAAGTCTCCGACATTGCAAATTTCAAACTTTCCCAGTATTTGGACTACAGCCCCACCGGCTGGCCGTGAATGACCATTTCTCTCCCACCCCACCCTTCGCATTTTTACCATTTTCTTCTTCCCAATCTTTGGAGGAATCTGGTCAGAGTTGCTGGCTTCCTTGAGGCTGTGGGCTTCCAGGGAGTATGATGATGATGATGACGATGACGAAGAAGAACCATTCCCTTGAAAATGTGTTGAACCCACGGAAGAGCTTAAGCGTACTTTGCTAGTACTTCATTCAGTGTACCTTCCTCTTTACCTTAATAGGGACTAGCTCTCCATACTTTCACCACATTGGCACACAATAGATGCATTCAAGCTATGCCTTTGCATCTATACTTAATGAAAATACTCCTACCAGCGATGAAGAGAATGAAATGGGTGTTACTGGGAAATTAGTGTGAAATTCTATTGTTTTTTTTTTGTTAAATGACTGAATTGTGGCAATTATCCTTCATTGCTTTATCTATTCTGTGTTAACATCAGCTTTGTTCAGATGTCTTGAACCTCGATCGGATGACGCAAGCCAAAATCCAAGCCATGGGGTTGTTCTTTTGATGATTTACATTTTTCTGCAATAAGAGCAAATGGTATTTGTTTTTTTTCCTTCTTCTTTTTTTGTCTCATTTCATGAGAGTTTAGTCCAGGCAAGTTATTGTGTTTTCCTGTCTGATACGGCTGTTGGATGCAGATTGTTTAAAAATCTCTGCAATCGCTTTATTGTGCTCAGACGTACAGCAGCACCGCTCTTTCGGCCCTTGTGAAAGGACTCCCTGAGAGCCTCCAGCGTCAGTGTGAATACGAGGAGCCTGTGGTACGCGGAGGCAAACAACTCCTTCACAGTCCTTTCTTCAAGGTAAACCATTGATGCGTCCAAACAAGCTTTATGCTATTACTTCACTTGAGACTTTCATCAAACGATTATGGATTTATTGTGTGATTTTTTTTGTTGGATTTTACCTCGAAGGATTTTATTGTCTGATTTCTTAACTGGCACGATATGCATGTGAAGTTCATTCTGCAGTCAAAACAGATTCCTTTGACCGTTTGTTCTCAGATAAAATCTCCATTTGGTTTGTTTTGTGTTATGTTTTCGCCATCATGTAATTTCAAAGAATTTCAAACCATTTGTTTGTCATAGGCGAGGATAAAGTTCTATAAGACGTAGAGAATACACTTGGCTCTCCTTGTTTACCTCTTGGAAAGCATCGTGTCATGACTACTTGCTGGTATATACAAGCCAATGTCGTCTCATAGTTGCACACACAATAATAGAGCTGGAGATCTCGTGTTATCGGTTATTCCAATACCTGCTTACAGTGTGCAGGATGTGACAGGAAGGGTTTTTGTAGAAGTCGTTGCATCACCTTTTTGTAGGAGTGTGACATCACCTGTTTTCCACATTGATGAAAATTATATTTTGAAATGGAGAGACATTTAGCATTTGCATTGCACATATTTGCTCATTTGCACTTCTCTGCCACCAAAAGGTGGACGGATTGTTATGTTTTCAACCCTGCTTGTCTGTGAGCAGGATGTCTCAAAAAGTTATGGATGGATTCCGACAAAATTTGGTGGACATGTTGAGTATGTGACAAGGACAAACTGATTCGATGTTGGTGAAGATCCGAATCCGGGTCCAGCTTCGAGAATTTTTGAAGTGATTCTTCATTATTCATTGAGAGATATGGCCAAAAACGACATATATATATATATATATATATATATATATATATATATATATATATATATATATATATATATATATATATATATATATATATATATATATATATATATCACGATATCTCAAAAAGTTGTGGACGGATTTGGCCGAAACCTGGTCGACACATTGGGTGTGTGACAAGGAAGAATTGATTCAATTTTGGTGAATATCTGATTCCGGATCTGGATCTGATAATTACCTCTCCCATCGAAGATGGGGGGAGGTTATGTTTTCATCCCTGCCTGTCTGTCTGTTCCCTAAAGTACATTGGTCAGTCGATTTTGTTATTCTGTCTGTTTATCTGTCTGTGTCTGTTTATTGCCTACAGGTCAAAATTCTAAACTGATCTTCACAAAACTTCACCACATGGTAGAGTTTGTCATCAGCAGAAGCCAATTGTTTTTGAGGTCAAAAGGTCAAAATGTCAACATAGGCCCGAGGTCAACAACTTTGGTCCATCCATCCATCCATTGTTGGTGTTGGCGCTGCCTAAGCAGTGTCCTTGGCTATTGGGCACAATCCTGGGCGGGTCAAACAACTTAGGTGAAAATCATTCTGACATTTCTGAAATCCTCAATTTTCATCCGATTGACTTGAGATTTGAAGACGATTAATATTTCAGGTCGCTGAATTCAACTAGCCAAATATTTTTGAGGTCAAATTTGTTTCATAAATTTTGCAAGTATCGTGTTCTGCATGACGTCGTCTTCTTCTTTGTTTGTTATCTTGCCAAAACGAAGTTTTTGCAAGATATGTTAGTCAGCTTGTATGTTTATTTTTTTTATTTATTTATTTTTGTTTGTCTGTAATCACATATAAAAAATTCTGCAGAGCACAGTTATCATTGGAAATTTTTGTAACTTCGCATATCAGAGGCCTATAGAGGTCCCTTTCAGCGCATAAAATTTTGAAGGTCAAGGTCAAAGGTCAAGGTCACTTTGTCGCAAATCAGGGGATTCGACGAAACCCTTATTTTTTGAGTAATTTTGATCGGATAGTCTTCAAACTTCATGGGAATATAGTTCATGGTCTGGCGCTCAGCTGATTAATTTTTGGTGGCGATTGGCCTTGACCTTCATGGTTAGCGCCTAAGGTCAAACATATTTGACCCCAAGGTCAAATTTTCAAGTTTTAGGAACCATATCGTGTAGTACCTCAAATTGAACACCTCGATGAGTGCTTTCTAGATATGTCAAGCTTGAGACATTATGACGTCATTTGGTGACGTTATGAGGCAAACGCATATTTTTCAAGGTTACTCTGTAGAACGATTCTCATCGGAATCTCTCGTAGGCAGATATTCCTCAAGGAGTCTCTCCTGGTGGATAGCAGCTCTGTTCACCTCAGTGTGACCTTGAAGAAGTCACACGTGGTCACCTTTTGGCAAGATACGGGTCACCCTGCGGGTGACATTGGTTTATTTGTTTATTTGTGAACAAAATATCTTACAATGTTTGGGACAGATTTAGACGAAATCTTGTGGAGAGCTTGAGTATGTGGCAAGGACGAAATGATTAGATTTTTGTGAAGATCTGATTCTGTATCTGGATCTGAGAATTTATTCAGAGATTCTTCACCATTGGGAGAAAGGGCCAAAAACGACATGGAGCAGGATATCTTAAAAAGTTGTGGACGGATTCAGATGAAACATGGTGGACAGGTTGGGTATGTAACAAGGAATAATTGTTTCGATTTTGGTGAAGATCCGAATGCGGATCCTAGAATTTTTAATGTGATTCTTCACCATTGAGTGATGGGGCTAAAACAATATGTAGCATAATATTTCAAAAAGTTGTGGACGGTTTCGGACGAAACTTGGTGGGCAGGTTGGGTATGCAACAATGAAGAATTGATTCGATTTTGGTCAAGATCTGGATCCAATAATTTTTTTAAGTGATCCTTCACCATTGTTTTTGGTGATAGGGCTAAAACGATATATCGCACGATATTTCAAAAATGTTTTGGGCCAAATATCTTCTCGTGGATCTTGCTTTGTGTGGCGGAGGTATCCGCTCTACCGGATGCCCTTTTAGTTGTTCATTTAATTCAACCACCGATTCTTTTTGAAGTCAACAACTTTGGTGAGATTTATAAAATCCTCAATTTTCATCCCATTGACTTGCAATTTAAAGATAATTTGCATCTCAGGTCACTGAATTGAACGAACAAGTATTTTTGAGGTCAACATAGGCCAAAAAGTCGACATTGGCTGAATTTCTAAAATTGTTAATTTTCATCCGATTGATTTGAAATTTGAATCAGATTTGCATATTTCGTCATTGAATTCAACCAACAATTATTTTTCAGGTCAAATTTGTTTTGTGGATTTCACAAGTATCATGCTACGCATGACATTTTTCTTGTTACTTACGAAAATCGATGATTTTTTCAAGTATATTGGTTGGTGTTGTGCTCTATTCTGTCTGTCTGTTTTGACGAAAATTGAAAATTTTGATCATATGTCGGTCTGTCTCGTATGTATGTATGTATGTATGTATGTATGTATGTATGTACACGTATGTATGTGTGTGATAACTCACGAACGCTTTCAGCTATCTTCGTCCAACTTTACTAGAGGATTCCGAAGGACAAATGTGAGGCTGTCAATGTTTTTGACGAAATACAGTATGTCAAATGTCAAGGTGACAGTGACATCATTTGCATGATTTTCGTTATACCTGTCAGTCTTCCAACTGACACCTTCTTTTCTGTCTGTCTGTTTGTCTGTCTGTGAACAGGATATCTCAAAAAGAGATGGATAAATTCGGATGAAATTTGGTTGACAGGATGGGTGTGTGACAAGGATGAATTGATTAGATTTTTGTAAAGGTCCTGATCTGGATTCGGATACGAGAATTTTTTAAGTGATTCTTCACCATTGAGAGATATGCCAAAAACAATAGTCAATATATCACACGATATCTCAAACAGTTATGGATGGATTTGAATGAAACTTGGTGGATGATTTTGATAGGTGACAAGAACAATCTGATTTGATTTTGGTTGAGGTCTGGATTCAGATCTTGCCTATCAGTGGGATACAAAACATAAACTGTTCAGCCTGACAGATGTATCTGCTCGATTAAGCGCTGTTCTCGTTTTTTTAAGTGATTTTTTTGCCAAAAACGATATCCATCCATCCATCCATCCATCCATCCATCCTTCCATCCATCCATCCATCGGGACCATACTCTGTGCAGGGTGTTGGTGCTACCAAAACAGTCTCCTTGGCTATTGGACGCAATCCTGGATGGGTTGCCACTCCGACACAGTATACCAGCAAGCTGGCACTCATTTTGCTGCCCTCAGAAGGATGACAGGCAGAGTCAACCCCACCTGGTATTAATTCAACAGAAAAAGCGGGGATTTGAACTCAGGATCGTACAATCCCAAACCAACCACGCTAACCATTAAGCATAAAACAACACCAGGCATAAAAACGATATATAGCACGATATTTCAAAACGTTTCCGATGGGTTCTGACAAAACTTTATGGATGAGTCGAATGGGTGACACGAAGAAGCCAATTTGATTTTGATTCAGGTACAGATCCAGATCGCGCTGATCGGTGGGATATAAAATGTAAACTGCCTCGCGGAGTTATGTGCTCTACCGCGTGTCGCTCTCGTATATTGAGATGGAATTATTCTGGAACTTTATTTCTCCATTTTGCAGCAATACTGCACTTCTTGTTTAGCCAATGTATGTATTTGTTGTTGAACAAGTATCTTGGGTTTTACTGCTTAAAGACATAAAAACTTCTGCAGAGACATTGTGATAATGAACTCCCAACGGGGGTTCGATATCACGCCTTCTTTATTTTTATAATACAGTTTCGTTTTGTTGCCACTCAGTGACTTCAGAATATATTCTGTATTTAGCATTGTAGTCATAAAATACTATTTATTTCTCACACTCTCTATAATGACTTAAAGTATTCTTTGCTATATCGGCATGCATTTCTTCACTATGATTTCATGTTTCGTTGTTTCTAATCAGGTACTCGTGGCACTTGCCTGTGACCTTGAGCTGGATTCACTGTCATGTTGTGCAGAAACGCACAAATGGGCATGGTTCCGGCGCTATTGTACCGCTGCACGAGTCGCTGTGGCGCTGGAAAAGCGCACACCCCTGCCTCGGCTATTCCTTTATTTGGTGTGTGTTTGTCTTTTCTTCCTGAAAGCATGATCTTGTCTCTCCTTGCTAATTTAGGCCACTTTGTAGCATTGAACTGCTTTTGCCATCTTGTAACAGTGATGTTTTGAAATCCAACATTCTCTTTATAATGCCTCAAAGCATCTGTCCTGCAAATAGACTATCTTTTATATATATATATATATATATATATATATATATATATATATATATATATATATATATATATATATATATATATATATATACACACATACACAAATTCAAGGCTCGTGGAACATTGAAAGGATCAGGACGCAACAGAACAAAAGGAACAGTTGAGAGAGAGGGGGAAACACCAGCAGCAGGGTTGAAGGACAATATAGAGGGAGACTTTGACAAATAAGGGACCTGGGGAGGACAGAGGGGTCATGGAGGATACATGGGGTGGACAAGATGGATACAGAAGCAAGCTCTCGGGAAGGAAAAATTGAAAATTTGGAACGAGGGTTGGGCCTGGAGGTTGGGAGTTGAGTGGTTGTGGGGGGGGGAGTGGTTTAACGGGGGTAGAAAAGATCATGAGTTTGGATTGGGGATGATCTGAAATGGTTGTGAGCAGTTGTCTTGAAGACCTCAAGGAAAGAATGAGATTGAAGAGAATGTGGAAGTTGGTTTCACAGGCAGGAAAATCGAGGAATGAATGAGTGGAGGTGAGCAGTGGTTCCTGGTTTTGGGAGTTTCACCAGAAGGGGGTTGATAGTGGACCACATGCACCCTGCATAAATGTGGGGGGAGGGGAAGGTGACAAAGCATAGAATGAGCAGAGGGTGAAGGACCAGAAAGGAGGTGGTGGAAAACAGAAGGACCACCAACCTGTTTGCAATGGGAAGTGACCAAGTGCACTTTTAATTTACTGCAGAAAAGTATTATAAATTTGCTATGTGGTGGAAGTATTACATATTTATGTGCAGTACTCCATGTCATCTACAGGCAGGCAGCTGCTGCATCACTCTCACCTGATCTGGAATTGATTAGATGCCGGTTTGACAAATGGAACATGGTTTCGAACCCAAGAAAATTTCACAGCCTCACCTTGTTAATCTGGAAGAAGAGTTATCAAATGAATCCATCAATCAATGTTGATTAATGGTCAGCCACTCAGAGGTTCACTTTCTTGATCTTCTAGGCCTCACTGTCAGCAGCAATCTCTCTTGAGCTGACCATATATCAAAGGTGGTCTCCAATGCCATCCACATACTGAGCATACCTTGTCATTCTAAATAATTCCTCAAAAAATCATGACTCCTCACCACCTATAAGGCCTTTGTCCTTAGTACAATGTGGTATTACTCTCTCACCACATCTGTGTTTGTTGGATTCTGTGGAATCTAAAGCTTCAACGTTATCCGAATATTTCATGATGAGGCAAAAGCACAATGCCTGTTACTTTCATGCTGCAGATAGGTTGATGACCTCTCCTCTAGTCGAGCTTCCTCTGCTCTCCCAACCCTCCCCTGCTCTTCTACACCAAATAATACAATGCCATTATAATGGGGCTGCTTATAACGTCCTGTAATGTAGGGCTGAAGACCAGTCAATAATGACATCCAACGATGTCACAATGGAAGAGTGTGTCTTTTCAGTCGATTGGCTTTTGGCTGCAGCTAAAGGAATACACCTGAAGAGCCTGATCAGTTTCATTTTCTCCCTTAGAGGTGGGTCGTCCAGATCGAGGTCTGCATTTGGCATCATTGGTTTTTTGATATTTGCAAACCAATCTGCTGATAACATTCCGATGAGAGCCAGGTTGACATCAGATTTCACTGTAGGATATCCCAGCTTTGTTAATACCAATAATTTGCCATCTTTGAACTACACCAAGTCTTATATGGTCCAAAGTAACACATTCCACCAATGGAAGTACGCAATGATATCATTACCGTCTCCCCATACCTTGACCAGGTGGAAGTGGTTTTTCAACGTGATACCCCTACCATGCTGGGTGTACAAGAATGCCTTGGCCTAATGATGAATGGAAAGCACGGCCTGTGCTTTGAGTGTAGTTTAATTTATGTTTGACATAAACATACGATAGATAGTTTGGACTTCACGATAGATTTCACTATGGAGGTTTCACGATAGATAATTTGGATTAAATTCAATATTGTTTTTTTCCACAAACAGCATTACAGTATTTTGAAGGTGGGCTTAGCTTTTTGGCTTTCACTTTTTTCCAGTGCACCATCAGCATGGCTGGTCATAACCAAATGAGTAAGTGGTTCCAATGACGGTTCATCTGTAGTCATGAGGATATCATTTAGTGTTGATGTCTTTCAAGCACAATCGAACACAAGGGGTGATCAAGTCTGTGATCTTGAAATGTCATGCCATCGGGTAAGTAGAGCACCTGTCAGTATGTCAGCATCGTCCAGGGACAATTCAAAGTTTTCTCATAAAGAGAGATAGACCGTAAATGTATTGATTAAATATTTCTTTAATGATTGAGTTTATTGGTCAGATATTATATATATAGATATATATATATATATATATATATATATATATATATATATATATATATATATTTTTTTTTTTTTAATATGGTGGAATTTAACCCCCCCCCTCCTTCCCCCACTCCCTCCCTGTCTTCAATTTTTTTTTCTCTCCTCCATTACTCATTTTTTCTCCTCACATATTTCTCTTTCCATTCCTCCCACACTATATCCCCCCATTACTCTCCCCTATCATCCCACCTTCTCTTCCTTTCTTTAATTTTTCTCCCGAAGTTTAGCACCCCCTCCCTATTTCTCGGTGTGTACATAAGAACCAGACTGTCCTTTCATCCAGGTATAGCACTCATTATAATCTACTATCTTTGTAGTTATTTGTTTCATTATGCAGTAATTGTTTGGTTGTTTGTTTACTTTCCACATTACATGAAGTGTACGTTTGTGAAATGGATTCTCAGAAACAAAAATGCGTTTGAATATCATTTGAAACATTTACGGAACTTTTGACTCACCAAAGTATTCCAAGGTACAACCTGGTCCGAAGGCCAGGTGGAAATTGTGGTGAGTCCAAAAACAGGTCTTGGCACGTTGCAATTCCAAGGATCTCCAGAAGATTGCACGTATTTTATTTATTTGTTTATTTTTTTTCTATAGCAAGTCGAGGCTCGTGTAAGAGCGAATACACAGAAACGTATAACAAGGCAGGAGACGAGGGGTGGGAGAGGGAAGCACAAAATAGTGGGGAACAAAGTTTTCAGAATTTGGTCAATTTAATTGGAAGGGAAAGGAGGTGGGTAGGAAGTGAGACAGCCGGAAAGTAAATTATTTGCATATAGACAGGGTAAGAGTGAGACTTGCTAGCATTGAGTAAAATATTCCAGGTAATTTGCTGCTTCTTACATTTTCCACATCGGCACAGGTGGCTGTTGCTGCAGCCTGTCTGTCACCAGGTTGAGGATCTTTCCAGAGCAGGGTTGTCATCTACAAATTGCTACCAAAGAATTTCAAAGGAAGGGAATAATTAATTAGTTATCGAGACCACAAACAAGCTTGGTACGAGGACACTTCCTTGAGGTACACAAATCACCGTGGACAAAGCAAAATATGGTATGCTCTGGGTTTGCGGGAAAGGATTAGGGAGCATGGGCAGCAAGTGATAATTGAGACACTTGAACTCTTTCTCTGTCCTCACTTTTCTTCACAAACATGTTAGCAAGGGCGAAGATGCATGTGAGGTCATAAAAAAGTGATTCCGGTTATTGAAATTATACCTTTAAATCTGAAGCACTATTCTGAGACGAACTGTGCTTTTTTAACACATGTTTAGGTGTTCCAGAAGATTTACGAGTTGATGGGAGACACTGAAGAGATGAACAGCTTGCACGAACAACATGATGTGTTTAAGAGGGAACACGATGAACAGCTGGTGCAGTGGATTAACAGGTGAGGTTTTGTGTTAATAAATAAAAAATTGCAATTTCATTTACTGTGATGATGATGTGCATTCCATTTGTTCAACTTGCAAATAATTCTGATGTAGGTATGGTGAACAGATTCTCTCAATTTTCAATTTTCAGACAGCGAAGGAATTAGGTAAATTGCTTGGAGGACAAGCAACGTGCGGCGGCTATGTTTGTGTAGTTTAAGGTGAATAGACTTCGTGAAGTTCACGACGATATTTAAGAACTGCCATTGAGCCATGCCTAATGAAGGCACCATCGGGTCTCTCATGCCCAAAAATGCTTGTTTGCAACTGTTGCGCCTCACTATGTGGAATAAATCGCTGAGGACAAAATGATGCACAAGGCATCTCCTCAAAAGCTCTCAACATTTTTTTTGGAATCTCCTGTTGATGAAGCAGAATCACAAGGCCTGCTACTTGTTTGGTGTGTGTGTGTGTGTGTGTGTGTGTGTGTGTGTGTGTGTGTGTGTGTGTGTGTGTGTGTGTGTGCAGGAGACCTGATGATTGGACACTGTCATCTGGAGGTAGTGGCATCATATATGGCTGGGGACACAACCATCGTGGTCAGCTGGGGGGAGTTGAGGGCGCCAAGGTGAAACTTCCAACAGCTTGTGAAGCTTTGGCCGCAATGCGGCCTGTGCAGCTTGTGGGTGGTGAGCAAACTCTGTTTGCTGTCACGGCCGATGGCAAGGTGAATGGCAAAACATACTTGTGTTATGATAAAGTCTCTCAACTTCGATTCTTCTTTCACAATCTCATGATAACATATTTTAATATACAATTAAAATCACATGACGTGAACATTTTTTTTTACATTTGCTGCAGTTTGAAATGTTTTTTGTTTTTTTCCTGTTCTGTTTTTGACCAGCTGTTAATTCATTTTGTTAACTGATCTTTCATCATACTTTCAAGTTCCTTTGATGTGGAAGAACCTTTTGCATATATCGTTTGTATGTTTAACCTATCATATGCAGGTGTACGCCACTGGATACGGTGCAGGTGGACGATTAGGTATTGGGGGTACAGAGTCTGTTTCAACACCGACATTGCTCGAATCTGTCCAGCATGTTGTCATCCGGAAGGTGGCTGTAAACTCCGGTGGAAAGCACTGCCTTGCACTTTCTTCTGATGGGGAGGTCTTCTCATGGGGTGAAGCAGAGGATGGAAAGTTAGGTCATGGAAACCGCAGGTATGGCAGTGTCCTGGCTGTGTTGCAAAATTGGATGGCAAGTAGTGTGAAAGTGCAGATCCGGGGATTTAATCCCGTGTTGGATGCATGACTTGTACAACATGATGGAACAGATGTGGGTTTCAGAATGTGGAACAGAGTCCTCCCAGGTCTCGAAGTATTCATCTTCATTTCAGTAAGGAATCACGATTCATGGACTAAGCTGTAAAGTTTTCTTGTTTGCAAAATTTTGTTATGAGGGCTCTTTTCAAGATCGTCACTGAGCCCCGGACAGCTTCCAACCAGAGTTCGTTTGTAGTAATATTCCCAAGGATGTTTTGTAATATCTCCATGAGGTTCTTCTTTATCATTCCGATTGCCCCCATTTATCACTGGTACAATTTCGGCACTTTTCAGCTTTCAGGATCTTTTGACCTCATTTTTGAGGTCATGGTATTTGGTGATCTTTTTATTTTTGGAGACCAAGTCAAGGCTCGTGTAACAGCTAATACACAGAAACATGTAACTGGGCAGGAGACAAGAGGGGCTGGAGAGGGAAGCACAAAATAGTGGGGAATGAAGACAACAGTAGATCTGTGGAAGGGAGAGGGATGGGGCGGGGTTCATGGGGTAAACAAGATGGTATGACAGGGACTTTCAGGAAGGAAAACAGGGAATTTGAAGGAGGTGAGTTTGGGGTGGATTAACGGGGGTAGAAAAGATCGAGGATTTGGATGGGCGAAGATATGAGATGGTGGTGAACAGCTGTTTTGAAGGCTGAGAGGGGGCAGTGGGATTGAAGAGAGTGTGGGAGTTTGTTCCAGAGGCAGGAAAAAAAGAGGAATGAAAGAGTGAAGGTGAGCATTGCTTCTTGATTTTGCAGTTTCATCAGAAAAGGGTTTTTGGTGGACCTTGAGCACCCTGAGGAAATATAGGGGGGACAGATCACAGACAGAGTTGAGGGGGGGGGCAAAGCCAGAGAATTTATGGTAGAAGACAGAAAGACCACCGACCTGCCTCCGGTGATAGAGTAAGAGATCCAAAGACTCAGCTTCATCACGAAAGATACCAATGATCCTAAAAGCCTTGGTTTCCACAGCGAAAGTGATTACCTCCGCCACCGAGGGGGGATGGAGGTTATGTTGTCAACCGTTTCTCTGTCTGTCTGTGAGCAGGGTATCTCAAAAAGTTGTGGACAGGTTGGGTATGTGACGAGGATGAATTGATTCGATTTTGGTGAAGATCCAGATCCCGATCTGGAAACAAAATTTTTTTTAATTGATTCTTCACTCTTGAGAGATTGGTTCCAAAAATGATGAATAGCACGATATCTCAAAACGTTATGGATGTATTCAGACCAAACTTGGTGGACAGGTTGGGTTTGTCACAAGGACTAATTTATTTGATTTTGGTGAAGATCCAGATCTGGATCCAATAAAAAAAAATTTGTGATTCTTCACAATTGAGAGATGGGGCCAAAAATGATATACAATATAGCATAATATCTCAAAAAGTTGTGCACGGATTATGACAAAACTTGGTGGCTGAGTTGGTTAGGCGACAAGAACAAGCCGATTAGATTTGGGGTTAAAGTCCGGATGTAGACCCGGCCAATCGGTGGGGTACAAATCGTAAACTGTTCAGCCGGTAGAGGAACGCGATCTTCCGAGTGTCCTCGTTTATGTGTTGTTTTGGTCAAAATCGCTTGGGGGCAGGGCGCTCACTTAGGCCTACAACTGTTTTGAAGTTTTCTATCTTATACAAAGTTATGTATTTTGTGATTTAAAATTAATATCATTACAAAATCCTTTAAATGTTCATTGAATGCTAAATAGGAACTACTCCATTTTGTGACATCTGTTTATTAGATTACAAATGATGAAGCTGCATCTGCAAATACACAACAATATAACTGTTATTATCTTTACCAATGTCCGTGTTCATACATTGCTCTCTGAATGCATTCGTAATAGTCGGTATTCATTAATTATGATTGTTTGTGTGAAACAGGTTTCGATAATTATTTTGAAATAACAATGTATACGTGCGTGCAAATGTGTGCGGATGCAGCCCCTGTGACCGCCCACGTGTCATTGAGTCCTTGCGTGGTGTAGAGGTAGTGGATGTGGCAGCAGGTGGGGCACACAGTGGCTGTATCTCATCAGTTGGGGAGCTCTACACTTGGGGCAAGGGACGTTATGGTCGGCTCGGCCATGGAGACAGTGAAGATCAGTTGAAACCCAAACTTGTACGTTACTACTTCATCCTTGTGATTTTATCCCTTCCCTCTGAACTCCCACCCCACCCCTTCCCCTCCCTCCTACCACCCCCTCCCACACCACCCTCCTCCCTCCAAACTCACACAAACAAAATTATTTTACATCATGTAGCGGAATAGAAGTACAGAATTCAATTAAAATCAGACATCATACACAGCGACACATATCGGAAAATTACTTTCCACCACGTATTTTTTTTTTAATGATTTTACACATTTGGTGACATACCTCGCACGGAGGAAATCATGGCGGTGTTATAAGCTGCAACGGAACTGAAATGGGAGTCAAATAGCGGAATCAAAGTATTCAATTAAAGCCAAATACGTCATACGCAGCAACGCCTTCTCCAAAATTATTTTGCACTTTTTTTTTGCCTGTGAATTCAGGCCCCCCTAACAAGCGGACACCAACGTTGTCAGACGGAATGAAAACCCCTCATTCTTGTTCCAAAAACAGCTAAAATTGATGAAAAAGCGGCCGAAATTGAAACCAACACAGTAATTACGGTCGCAATAGCAAATATAACCGAAACCAACACGTTTATTCTACACGTAAGAACGGTCGTGACGGACACAAGAACGGTCAATCCCGAAATAGATTGGTGGGGAACGGAAGCAACATCGCTTATTTCCTTCGCGAAACGGCGGAGACCGAAGCAAAAGCGATTCATTCCGGTTACCATAACGTGGAAAACATGGCGGCTTGAAAAGTTCTTGAAGTTATGGTAAGTTAACTTTAACATAGTCTGCCTTGAATATATCATGTCTGTTAATGAAAACCCGTTTGTGGTACGGGATATTATACAAGCAGCGATAAATGCGCCCGCTTGACGTAATGTGTGGCTCACATTTCGTGTAATTCGTGCCCCCTTGCTGCAGCGATCAGTGACGATTGATCGTTTATATTTGCAAGAGGTAAAATTTGATAGTAATAATAAATTGCAAATTCCAATAAAATAATAAAGTTAATATGAAGTAAAAACTGTAAAAAGATCCCATACACGATCCCCTATGTTGAACTGGGCATACACAACTAGTGATCCTTCACTCGGGGCTTGAAATACAGGCAAACCAAACATTATCATCACAACAAAATTCGGTTTAATAAATTGTTAAAACTACATCAGGTACTACCCACTATATATTATCTATATTACATTTATGTTCGAGGCACAAGCACTAAAAATTTACATACTGTAACAGGTCGTTCTACTGCATCCGCCATCTTGTTCGCACTACAGTAACCGGAATGAATCGCGTTTGTTTCGCTCTCGGACATTTCGCGACAGAAATAACCAATCTTGCTTCCGTTCCCCACCAATCTATTTCGGGATTGACCGTTCTTGTGTCCGTCACGACCGTTCTTGTGTGTAGAATAAACGTGTTGGTTTCGGTTATATTTGCTTTTGCGACCGTAATTACTGTGTTGGTTTCAATTTCGGCCGCTTTTTCCTCAATTTTAGCTGTTTTTGTAACAAGAATTACGGGTTTTCATTCCGTCTGACAACGTTGGCGTCCGTTTGTTAGGGGGGCCTGGAATTACCACGTACTATAGCGTGTGACTCAGCGAACACACACACACACACACACACACACACACACACACACACACACACACACACACACACACACACACACACGCACACCTTCTCTTTTATTATTATTTTTGCCTGTGAATTAACACTAATGTAGCGCAGGTGACTGAACTGTGTACGTATTACCATATCGCTCACTCGGCACTGCCACATCGTAAAAATACATGTGAACACCATGGGGAACGCAGGTCTCTTAAAATACCGCCTGTCGCGAGAAAATTCCACTGTCACGAGCAACTGCCACCCTTCGCATATCGGAATTTTTTTTTAATATGGAGAATGAGGGATCACTGAATATGGAGAATGAGGGACCTTCTCCTCCTTCTTCTTCCTTTTAAGTTTTATGGCGTTTTTAGAGCCACGAGGCCCATGAACAAAGGAGCCTTTAGCTCATCCATAATACTAGATGGATTTCCTGCTGTTTTAAAAATCTCTGAACCGCCTTCCAGAGTCGGGAATGCCTCTGGTTCAAATAGCCAAAAATGTTTGTCAGATCCAACACCCCAAACACCACCTCTTTAATTCTTTGAAATAGATTCAATCTGGGTACGTCATATATAGAAGGAATTTTAAAAACAGGTTGTTCAAGCCTTTTGGTTTCCTACAAGTACCGCAGGTCCCTGTAGAATGGCACCCTATCCTATGGAGGTATGAATTAAGATGAAAGTCCAGATTGACCCTTGACAGCTTTGCAATAAATACACTTAGTTATAAGAATCACCAATTTCTTAACATTTTCAGATTTCACTCCAGATATTGACACTTGTTCAGTCCACAAAATCTGATCCTCAAATCTGAAACCAGATTTTGATTAGATACTTTAATTAGTACATGAGAAGTCATCGTGGTTCCAAGGCAAGGCATTTTTGAGCATGCCGCCCAAAATGGCGGCTGAAGAACCCAGTGATGTGATATAAAGCTGACCAAGATGGTGAGCCGCCATTTTGGTAACTTTTTTTTTGTCATCAGCATCCCCGAGATTACTCTTCATTCCTCTCTTTCGTTTTCTATCTCTCTAAGGAGGTGTGAATTCTTTCAGAGATTTTTCTGTAAGACTCGCTTGGCTGCACCTGGATGGGTTTGAAGGTTGTGGAGTAGCGGCTGAAACCCAAATCCTGTCCAGGTTCCTCCTGATGACTCCATCTTTACTCTTTACTTCTTCAGGTTCCTTCTTGGTCATCTGTTTGATTATGTTTGTTCCATATCCTGATTTTGTGTGGACTGTGCTTCTCTGCTGATGGACCTCTGTTAGCTTTTACATGTTGCTGCGTTTGAGCCTGGGGTGCAACTGCTGAAATCTATCTGTCTGTGTTCTTCCTGACATCTTTGTTCTTTGTTCCTTTCACATTTCTTTCTTTAAAAATTGCATAATTCTCTTTATTCATTCTAATTCTTGCTTTTTCTTCTCTTTCATCTCTTTTACTCTCTGTTCCTCGCTTTCGTTATCTCTCCAAAGAGAATTGAATTCTTGCAGAAATTTTTCTGTGAGGCTCACTTGGTTGCGCCTGGATGGGTTTGAGGGTTGTGGAGTAGCAGTAGAAACCCAAATCCTATCTAGGTTCCTCCTGATGACTCCATCTTTGCTCCTTACTTCTTCGGGTTCCTTCTTAGTCTTCCGTTTCATTATCTTCAAAAGGGGTGTTTTAATCAACCCAAACACCCAATTTTCAGTCATGCACTACCTTGAAATTCCCTTCGTATGCATGCAAAGTTTTGGGCCGCTCGGTTTCATGGTTTCGGAGTTACGTGGAGACACACGCACACACCAACACATTGACATTTATTATTGTAGATTCCAAAGTGCAGCAAGTGCATCAATCAGGATTATTCTGCATCTGTTTTTTCCAAGCAATGCACATAAGGCATAGCACAATGTCCCCTTTTTGTCATTTCACTTCCTGCATAGGTGGATGGACTGAAGGGAAACAGGGTGATCGATGTAGCTTGTGGTAGTGGAGATGCACAGACGCTCTGTCTAACAGATGATGACTGTGTGTGGTCATGGGGTGATGGAGATTATGGCAAGCTTGGCAGAGGGGGCAGCGATGGCTGTAAGGTGCCACAAAAGGTACGCACCATGCGCTCTCACGTTTGTTCTCTTCTCATTTCATTCCAACATTTTAAAAATCGGTTCTTGTCGACCAAGAACCAGATAAGAATACTGATTATAATATCCTCATCAAGGCTAACGACATTTTTTGGAAAATAAATTTGGATATATGATAAAAATGATTTGAAGGAATTTGCTTTTTGAAATGTCATTCCTCACGATAATATATTTTTTTGTAATTCTCAGTAAATGGTCAAAGCTGTCTTAACCTGTTAAGGTCCGTCCTCCACCCCTCGCCCCCCCTCCCCTTCCACAAATTTCTCCCTCTTTTTTTGATTGGGGGTATTCTGGGAAGTGCTGTCCTTTCCTAGTTAACATTTTTGTGTCCATCACAAGTTTCCCTACAAGCATAAACAGTCAACACATTGTGAAGACTACCAGATCACATGTCGACCAGCCCAGACAAGGCAGACAGATTAACCTTTCCTTCAAGGTCATTAACAAGTCAGCTGGGTTCTTACCGACAATCCAATTGTGACATATTTCTATTATTAGTGTTGGTTTTTTGAAGTTTGGACTTGTTTATACTAATACCTATTAATACAACCTCTGTTATATCAGCATAGTACTCTCACCACAAGGCCAACACCATGTTTTGATATTGCCAAGAATGGAATCAACTTGTGTTTGTTATTTCTCTCCTTTGCAGTTAAAAGTTGATGAATCTTGTACACAAAGTGTATAGTGACAGTATTATTTGTTTAAATAAGTTCAGTTTCGTATTAACAATTATGTCAAAACTATTATGGAGCTTTTGGGTTGCTTCCAAGACTAAGAAAGGATATAACTTATAAACAGCTTTTAATCATTCCTTATTGATGTCTCCAATCTTGATCTCGCTTAAATGTCCTGTATGGCTCAAAGTCCTCGGGCTTAGTTGAATGCATTATCTAAAAGTTTTCAGTTGGAATCGTAGAAACCAATTTGCAGGGCAGATAATACCCAAGGGCGAAAAGGAGGTGATTGGGAGACTGCCTGCTAATTGTTCTCAGAGCAGTGAGTCTCCCTTTGATTTGTATTCTGCGTGGCATGCTAAGTATGCATGTAGACTTCTAACCCTTGTAACCTCTGGCTCACTGCTTCCTTTCTCAGATCGAGTCGCTGACCGGACTCGGTGTGATTAAAGTGGAGTGCGGCTCTCAATTCTCTGTGGCACTCAGCAAGTCGGGTGCTGTATTCACCTGGTGCGTGGTGTTAATTACTACATTTCACACATACTTGCAGAATGTTGTTCATGAGAGCAGAAGAGCCGGTTACGGACATAATTGCATGCAAATGGCTTCTGTCACCATGATAGCATTTTGTTGGGTCAAATGTCATCATGCTAAGGTGTGAGTGGAATATTGTACAACGGTGTACTTTTACATTTCCATCATGTTGCTGGACATCAAAGTCTTAATTTATGCCATGACAAATCGTGGAATGATTTAGACTCGCAACTGCTACACGAGATTGAATTCAGGCCTCGATGGAAATGTTTCCTGCTTTTGGTTGCTTATCTTTCTGTACAGGGGAAAGGGGGACTACCATCGTCTGGGTCATGGATCGGATGACCATGTTCGGCGGCCAAGGCAGGTGCAAGCTCTGCAGGGCAGAAAAGTGATTGCAATTGCCACTGGTTCACTGCATTGTGTTTGCTGCACAGAGGATGGTGAGTGGCACTTTTCCCTTACTCAGGTGGGCTGAAGGATATTTTTCCCCCTCCTGCATGGGGAGTGTACTCGTACTCATGTACCATGCTTCTGACAGAGCGTAAGTTCTGCTGAAGCTGTTTCTTTGGCAGTTCACTGGATGGGTCACCACGGCAACGCAGGATAATCGACTGAGAACGCGGGAATTTGTAACTTGGCCAGTGTGCCAGCAATAACTCGCCTATTCTTCTCAAAGGACCACTTGGAATCTTTAATGTCTACCAACTAATGCCAGCCAACGGGACACCCAGTTTAAGATCCATCCGAGAGACAGCACAGACTGCCTGAAAAACACCAGGATGGCAGTTTATAGCTGGGCTGGGATTCAAACCCAGGGTAGACAGCTCAGAGGGGAGTGCTCATACCTCTAAGCTATCCTGCCAACCCTGGATGTCAGCAATGTTACATTTTCAGATGCTACGGGTACAGTGCCTTCAGAAAGTATTCACACCCCTTGACTTTGTCACATTTTATTGTTACAGGCTGAATTTAAAATGGATTGAATTTAAATTTTTTGTCACCCACACACAAAATACCCCATAATGACAAAGTGAAAATATGTTTTTAGAATTTTTTTTTGTGGGGGCCGAAAACACTTCCCCACACCCACGAAGGAACGGGGTCATGGATCATTTAATATTTCCTTTCACGTAGCTACAATGGCTTGTATATACGAGAGAGACCGTCATGGTCACCTGTACAACTCACAATTCCATGAAACTTGCAGAAACCCTGTGGAATTGCAACTGTCAAGTGACCATGAGACTCAAAACCTAGAGATAGCAAAACCAACTTCACACATGGAGAGAGCGGCCAACGGGGCTTGAACTCAGGACCCTCTGATCCCAAGCCGCCACCCTAACCACTGAGTCAACACCAGGCTAGGAACGTCGGTGAACAGCAATCTTCAAGTCTTTCTACAGATTCTCAATGGGTTTCAAGTCTGGGGTTTGGCTGGGCCATGCAAGGACTTTCATGTTCTTGTTCTGAAGCCATTCCAGTGTTGCTTTGGCTGTATGCTTGGGGTCATTGTCCTGTTCGAATGTAAATCTTCACCACAGTCTAAGGTCTTTTGCACTCTGAGACAGGTTCTCCTCAAGGATTTGCCTGTATTTAGCTCCATTCACTCTTCCCTCTATCCTTACAAGTCTCCCAGTCCATGCCGCTGAAAAGCATCCCCATAGTATGATGCTGCCACCACCATGCTTCACGGTAGAGATGCGGTTCGATGAGTGATGAGCTGTGCTCGGTTTCTGCCAGATGTATCACTTTCCATTCAGGCCAAAGAGTTCAATCTTCATCTCATCAGACCACAGAATCTTTTGCCTCATGCTCTCAGAGTCTTTCATGTGCCTTTTTGCAGGGCAGGTGTGTTGTCATGTGCCTTTTTCTCAGGAGTGGCTTCCATCTGTTCACTCTCCCATAAAGCCTAGATTTGTGAAGTGCTGCAGAGACTGTTGTCCTTCCGGCAGGTTCTCCCATCTCAGCCAAGGAACTCTGTAGTTCTATCAGAGTAGTCATTGGGTACCTGATCACCTCCCTGACCAAGGTCCTTCTTGCCCGGTTGCTCAATTTAGTCGGACCGCCAGCTCTAGGAAGCATGTGGGTCGTTCCATATTCTTTCCATTTCCTAATGATGGAGCTCATTGTACTCTTGGGAACTTTCCACACTCTAGAAATTGTTTTATGCCCTTCACTAGATCTATGCTTCCTCGCAATTCTATCTCAGAGTTCTCTGGACAGTTCCTTGGACTTCATGGTGGAGTTTCTGCTCTGACATGCACTGTCAACTGTGGGGCCTTATATAGAAAGGTGTGTTTCTTTTATAAATCGTGTCCAATCATTTGAATTGGCCACAGGTGGACTCCGATCAAGTTGTGGAGACATCTCAAGGATGATCAAAGGAAATTGGATGCACCTGAGCTCAATTTGGAGTGTCATAGCAAAGCGATTGAATACTTATTGATGCAGACATTTCAGCTTTTAATTTTTAATTAATTTGTAAAAAGTTCTGTAAACCTGTTTTCACTTTATCATAATGGGATAATTTGTGTTGATCAATGACAAAAATAATCTCAATTTAATCCATTTTAAATTCAGCCTGAAACACAATGAAATGTGAAATAGTCAAGGGGTGGGAATACTTTCTGAAGGCACTGTACTGTACATCCCATATACTTCCTGAAGCATTTCTCTGAGGGCATTAAAAGTTCAATGAATCATCCACTGGAACTACATTTAGACCAGATCAAGCGAGAGGCATATTCATCTCAAGGCCAGGCTAACCCCTCCTACTTTGGAGGTCATAAGAATTATTTACTCGCATTTGAATCGAAAATTTGACTGACATGATAATTCTCAAAAGACTGTTATTTCCAGAATATTTGAATCAAAATCCTTCATCGTGCTGCCTTCAGCAGGATTTGAAACCACAACCTCTGGGATGTCAGTCCACGATTTTAAATTTTTCAGTCACCACCAACCTCAGCAAAATCTTGCTTGTAGTTTCACTAAAAATTAGTGATCAGCATTGAAAAATGGCAGTCACCGTGCCAAGGAGACTTGTCCATTTGCATGGAATATTTCAATATATATTTTTTAACAATGACCATTAAAGTTGAATATTATTTATTATTTTTCTTTCTCATCAGGTGAAGTGTACACATGGGGTGACAACGATGAAGGTCAACTTGGTGATGGCACCACTAATGCCATTCAGCGTCCCCGTCTGGTTGCTGCTTTGCAAGGGAAGCAGATTAACCGCGTGGCTTGTGGGTCAGCCCACAGCCTTGCTTGGTCCACGAGCAAACCGGCACATGCTGGGCAACTGCCCGTACAGGTCAGCTTGTCACCTATTCCAGCACTTCCTTTATGCAGATGTTTATACAACATAATGTAAACACAGCTTGATGTTTTTTTTACCAATGCATCCCTGCACTGAATTTCTATGACAATACCTATCCTTGACACAGACTCGTGTCTCAGACGGCAACCAAACAAATGCATAGTGGGGAGTAAATGGCCGAGAATGCATGTCTGCAAGCAGACAATGAATTTTTGATGTGAGGTGTGCATTGGGGGAATCGGAAGAGAGCTTATATTCTAAGGGGGGCTGGGGGGGGGGACATAAAACTAACGATCCACACAAACACATGCATGCCAATGCATAACACCTTCCTGACTATGTTCACATAATGCTTGGTGTCGTTTATAGATTGTGATATCCTGTGTATTTATCGCTCCTATAGCTAGATCACTTCTATAACGAATGCAAATTTATGGTTCTATTACTTTTCCCATGGTACTTCACGACTGCCAGGAAGAGTCTGGATTTAATCGCCTTCTGACCTGACTTGCGATTTCATCATTTCTGTTCCTTAGGCTCACAACATAGCTCAGTTGGTAGCATGCTCGCCATTGAGCTGTCTACTCTGCGATTGATCTCTGTAAGGATCAAACATGACTATCAAAACTCTGTTCTTACACTGTGGCAGCAAGGAGGTCTGTTTCTCGGAGCTTGTTTTCAGATTGCGATAGAAAGCCAGCCATCTCCCATCTCTGTGTTGGTTTTGTTGACATGAAAGACGCCATATATTTTGAAAATCAAGTCAGTGTGTGCCGTTACATTTCCTAAAATCCATACCAGTAGATGCACAAGGGATGTAGATGTAAAGCTAGATTACGTTAATCATAAGAAACTGGTTCAGAGGAGGCCCCAATTAAAGGGGCAATCACTTGTGCATTTTCTGGGTCATTTATTCTATCTCCTACAGCTGCATATTTAGTCTTCATCAACAGCTTTTTCACTTCTGTGACACTGGTGAGGCAATTTTATTCATACTTCCAGGTTCCGATGGAGTATAGCCACCTGCAAGAACTACCAATTGTGGCATTACGGAACCGCCTCATCCTGCTGCAGACTTTTTCGGATCTTTTCTGTCCTTGCATCAGTATGTTCAACCTGGAATCACGGCCTAGTGATGAACCAGGGCAGAGCCCACTTGTTGGCCTTGACATGCTGCGTGGAATCCTCATATCATCAGGCAAGGTAATAACTCTCACTTGATTGATGGGCATCACTTAATGTTGGGAATGAGTGATTATTGAAGGACTTAACATTGTAGTCTCTATTTTTACAATATCTGTCTTTTGAGCACCGAGACCTCAACCAATTTGAACAAGAACTCTTCAATGTTGGTTTAATTTGTGTGTTGTCCTGCTATTATTATTGTTACTAGTGCGTGACCGTACGTGCGTGGCCATACGTGCGTGGCTGTATGTGCAAAAAAATATATAAAAAAAATTGTGACGTCATATTGTGACGTCATAGCACCGTGTCCTGTCATTGGTTTGGTAAATAAATGGCCATAACTTGGGAAACAGCTGAAACAGATGAAGAAGAACAATATCAAACCTTCAAAAGGCACATACTCAGGTCCCCAGCGTCAATTGTGACGTCATATCAAACGAAGAAGAAGAATTGTAACATCAATTGTGACGTCATAGCACCGTCTCCTGTCATTGCTTTGGTAAATAAATGGCCATAACTTGGGAACCACTTGTCCGATTAGTATCAAACCTTGAAAAGGCACATCCACAGGACCCCAGCAATATACCTGGCAAGTTTCAATTAGATCGGACCAGTGGTTGTCGAGAAACAGCGGTCGCAGACACACAGACACACACACAGAGATTGCTGGAATTATAAATACGTGCATGCCCGTACGTGCGTGGCCGTACGTGCAAAAAATAAAAACTTTCAAACCGCGTGCCAGAAACAACAACCACACAGGCCGTTCCTTCGCTCTCACGTGCCCGTACGTGCGGGCCCGTACATGCGTGGCTGTACGTGCAAAAAATAATAATATAATAATATAAAATAAACTTTCAAACCGCGTGCCAGAAACAACAACCACACAGGCCGTTCCTTCGCTCTCGCGTGCCCGTAAGTGCTTGGCTGTTGGTGCAAAAAAAACAAACTTTTTTTGTGACATCATATTGTGACGTCATAGCACCGTGTCCTGTCATTGGTCTGGTAAATAAATGGCCATAACTTGGGAAACAGCTGAAACAGATGAAGAAGAACGATATCAAACCTTCAAAAGGCACATACTAAGGTCCCCAGCGTCAATTGTGACGTCATATCATACGAAGAAGAATAATTGTAACATCAATTGTGACGTCATAGCACCTTGTCCTGTCATTGCTTTGGTAAATAAATGGCCATAACTTGGGAACCACTTGTCCGATTAATATCAAACCTTGAAAAGACACATCCACAGGACCCCAGCAATATACCTGGCAAGTTTCAATTAGATCGGACCAGTGTTTGTCGAGAAACAGCGGTCGCAGACACACAGACACACACACACACACACACAGATTGCTGGAATTATAAATACGTGCGGGCCCGTAGGTGCATGCCCGTAGGTGCGTGTCCATACGTGTGTGGCCATACGTGCAAAAATTAAAAACAACTTTCAAACCGCGTGCCAGAAACAACAACCACACAGGCCGTTCATTCGCTCTCGCGTGCCTGTACGTGCGGGGCCACACGTGCAAAAAAATGTTAAAATTTCAAACCTCGTGCCAGAAACAACAACCACACAGGCCGTTCCTTCGCTCTCGCGTGCCCATATGTGCGGGCCCGTATGTGCGTGGCCGTACGTGCGTGGCCGTACATCCAAAAAATAATAATAATAAAAATTAACTTTCAAAACGCGTGCCAGAAATAGCAACCACACAGGCCGTTCCTTCGCTCTCGCGTGCCCGTACGTGCGGGCCCGTATGTGCGTGGCCGTACGTGCGTGGCCGTACGTGCAAAAATAAACTTTCAAAACGCGTGCCAGAAACAGCAACCACACAGGCCGTTCCTTCCCTCTCGCGTGCCCGTATGTGCGTGGCCGTACGTGCAAAAAATAAACTTTCAAAACGCGTGCCAGAAACAGCAACCACACAGGCCGTTCCTTCCCTCTCGCGTGGCCGTACGTGCAAAAAAAACAAAAAACTTTCAAACCACGTGCCAGAAACAACAACCACACAGGCCGTTCCTTCGCTCTCGCGTACCCGTACGTGCGGGCCCGTATGTGCGTGGCCGTACGTGCGTGGCCGTACATGCAAAAAATAATAATAAAAATAAACTTTCAAAACGCGTGCCAGAAACAGCAACCACACAGGCCGTTCCTTTGCTCTCGCGTGGCCGTACGTGCAAAAAAAACAAAAAACTTTCAAACCACGTGCCAGAAACAACAACCACACAGGCCGTTCCTTCGCTCTCGCGTGCCCGTACGTGCGTGCCCATACGTGCAAAAAAATAATAATAAATAAAATAAAATAAACTTTCAAACCGCGTGCCAGAAACAACAACCACACAGGCCGTTCCTTCGCTCTCGCGTGCCCGTACGTGCGGGCCCGTATGTGCGTGGCCGTACGTGCAAAAAATAAACTTTCAAAACGCGTGCCAGAAACAGCAACCACACAGGCCGTTCCTTCCCTCTCGCGTGCCCGTATGTGCGTGGCCGTACGTGCAAAAAATAAACTTTCAAAACGCGTGCCAGAAACAGCAACCACACAGGCCGTTCCTTCCCTCTCGCGTGGCCGTACGTGCAAAAAAAACAAAAAACTTTCAAACCACGTGCCAGAAACAACAACCACACAGGCCGTTCCTTCGCTCTCGCGTACCCGTACGTGCGGGCCCGTATGTGCGTGGCCGTACGTGCGTGGCCGTACATGCAAAAAATAATAATAATAAAAATAAACTTTCAAAACGTGTGCCAGAAACAGCAACCACACAGGCCGTTCCTTCGCTCTCGCGTGGCCGTACGTGCAAAAAAAACAAAAAACTTTCAAACCACGTGCCAGAAACAACAACCACACAGGCCGTTCCTTCGCTCTTGCGTGCCCGTACGTGCGTGCCCATACGTGCAAAAAAATAATAAATAAAATAAAATAAACTTTCAAACCGCGTGCCAGAAACAACAACTACACAGGCCGTTCCTTCGCTCTCGCGTGCCCGTACGTGCGTGGCCGTACGTGCAAAAAAAGAAGAAGAAGAATTGTGACGCCAATCGTGATGTCATAGCACCGTGTACTGTCATTAGTTTGGTGAATAAATGGCCATAACTTGGGAACCACTTGTCCGATGAATATCAGACCTTGAAAAGGCACATCCACAGGGCCCCAGCAATATACCTGGCAAGTTTCAATTAGATCGGACCAGCGGTTGTCGAGAAACAGCGGTCGCAGACAGACACACAGAAACACAGAGATTGCTGGAATTATAGATAGATGATTTATTGCCAAGACAGTATCCAGGGTAAACCTAATAATGTTCTGATTTCTCATGGGTATTTGAGTCATTCAGATATGACCTTTTCTGTTATATTCTTTGCCTCTCATGTTGCCTTGCTGTAGATTTCCTTCCAAGTCAATAAGTGAACCGTGTGATTAATCTCCATTGGCAAATTTCATTTGAGTTATCACTCGTATGATTTACTGTAGTGCCGTCCTTAAATGTCGTTGTGATTTTCATCTTCAAATTAATGAAAGGAAATGTTTCTTTTTGTACTCGTTTTAAAATCCACCCATTGTACATTTTGCATTGGCAAATTAACGTCTTAATTTGGGATCTTAATTTGCCTTGTTGGGGTCCTTTATTCCTTTTCTCTTCTGAAAAATAAATTTTCACAAAGTAGCACACATGTCACTTGGCTGTTACACATGGTTATAAACGTGTCTTTTACATCTGTTTCCGGGCGGTGTTTCATATGACCAATCGGTGATCGCTAATCGCTTGCCAAGCCAGCTGTTCCTTATCAACCGTTTTGTTGGAGTGCTTGCTTGAGTGCTAAAGCCATTTGTCAAGTGCTCTACAATCTGCTTGCTTGTTCGTTTGCAAGGCATGGCTGTGCATGGCAAAATATTTGCACTGTCACTGAATATATCGATTGATCATACAAAGTTCAGCCTGAAGTTCAGTTCAGGCCCCACTCATCTGGTTTGGGCCCCGCATTGTTCTCCGGTGCCTCAGGCATTGGCTGGCTCACTGTAAATGTGCAATTTTATTTTACACGACATTCCCCCTTTTTGTACAATCTACTTTCATGATACGACCCATCACTTCGACATAGATAGATACATATCAAAATTACACGTTTAGTTTTTTTTTGAAGTTTCTTCAATCCTTTTGTTGGAGTGCATGCTTGAGTGCTTAAGCCATTTGGTGATCGTTCTACAAGCCTCGATCTTTACAAGCTTCCATGATGATACCACGGCTCGGTTCTCTGTGGGGACAACTCCGTAGTTAGGAAGTCAAAATAAATTGGAGGATTACAATGAGTAAAAAATGTTTTCAGTTGTTTCAAAGCAATGAATCGCCACATCACAGCAAGGTCGCCAAGAGGTACGCTCGCTTGTTATAAGCTGTCTCGCCTGGGTTTGAATCCTGACACAGCTATAAACTGTCATCCCATTGTTTCACAGGCAGGGTGATTCATCAATGTGTGTGCTCTCTCTCGGATGGACATTAAACTGGGAATCACATCTGCCTGAACCCCCCCCCCCTTCCCCTCTCTTCCCCCACCCCTCTCTCTCACCACTCTCCCCCTCTCTCTCCATCCTCTCGCTCCCCTTCTTCTCTCTCCCACCCCTCCCCCTCCTCCCATCACTCGCCACCATTGTTCAGGGGACTGGAAAGGAATGACAGTTTTGTTTTGAACTTAAAACGGCTTCCCCAGAGTGTAGCATGTACGAATCCCATTCAGAATGGGCTGACCGGAAGGATGCAAAGGTCGCTGGATGTGCGAACATGTATGCACACAGGCAGGCCTTTGCCAGGTCGATAGCATGGGTTTTAAATGCCCCTGCCCGGTTTTATGTAGAATACCTGTCTGTTAAAAAGAAAATGTTGCTGTTTGGGCATGTTTTATCACCCTTCCCTTCCCTTCCCCCATGCTACCTTCCCTTCCCCCATGTCACCTTCCCTTCCCCTCACATTTCCATCATTTCCCTTTCCCTCATGCTGCCTTTGCTTCACCTCCCCACACACTGCCTTCCCCTCCCCATCGCATTGCCTTCCCTTCAACTCTGCGCATACCACCTTCACTTCCCCTCACGCTGCCTTCCCTTTCCCTCACATGGCTTTCCCTTCCCTTCCCTTCATGCAGCCTTTCCTCCCCCTCCCCTCACGCTTTCCTCCTCCCAAAGCCCCTTCCCTCTCCATCCCCCACGGACATCCCTGGGTGGTCTCCGCTTGCTTTATTTATGTGCTGTTTTAATGTACCCCTTTTCGTTCAATCCTGCACTACCCCCTCCCCTCTTTCTCCACAAGTCCCACTACCAAACACAAGTTGAGAACCCTTCCCCCCATTTCCCCCTCAAGTCCCCGTACTGCAAATTCAAAACCCCTCCCCTCCCTGACCCCCCTTCCACACTCTTCCCCCCTTACAAGCTCCCCCTTCCCACCCCTCCTCGCTCCCCCTCCATCCTCACTCCCCCATCCTTTCTCGCTCCTCCCCCTCCCTCCTCTCTCACTCCCCTCCATCTTCTCTCTCTTCTCTTTCCCTCCCCTTTCCCTCCCTACCTCCTTTCTGCCTCCTCTCCCCTCTCCCCTCCCTCCTCTCTCCCTCCCCTTCCTCCTCTCTCCCTCCCCTTCCTCCTCTCTCCCTCCCCTTCCTCCTCTCTCTCCCTCCCCTTCCTCCTCTCTCTCCCTCCCCTTCCTCCTCTCTCTCCCTCCCCTTCCTCCTCTCTCTCCCTCCCCTTCCTCCTCCCTCTCTCTCACTCAATTCCTGACACAATTATAAATGTCATCCCAGGGGTTCACAGGCAGGGTGATTCTTTATCTCTTTGCTGATGACTCCACCCTCTGCGTACTCTCTCTCATCCCTCTGATTGGTAGGCAGCAGCTTCACTCTTTGCAGACCTGGATAAAATCACAATCTGGTCAAACACATGGAACATGTCTTTCAATCCTGACAAATCTCACACCCTCATTATGTCTCTCCGAAAGCCCCCCCCCCACGCGCGCGCCCACACACACACCCACCCACACCCCCACACACACACACACCCACACACACACACACACACACACACACACACACACACACACACACACACACACACACACACTTCCCCAATCTACTTTCTCAACAATCCCTTTGAAGATGTCCTTTCATTCAAGCTTTTGGGGCCACATCTCCAAGCTGTCCTCCAAAGCCAGTCTCCGACTGGGCATCTTACGTCATGCAAAGTCCTTCCTTGGCACACCTGAGCTTCCAACCATTTACAAAGCTTTCATCTGCAGTCTGATGGAGTACTGCTCTCCCCTCCTGGGTGGTGCTCCCGCCTCACACCTATATCGACTTCACGCTGTGGAAACCAAGGCTTTTAGGATCATTGGTATCTCTCGTGATGAAGTTGAGTCTTTGGGTCTCTCACTCTCTCACTGGAGGCAGGTCGGTGGTCTTTGTCTTCTTCCGCCTCCTCTCCAGCTTTGCCTCTCTGCTCTGTGATCTGTCCCCCCTATATTTCCACATGGTGCTCAAGGTCCACCAAAATACCTCCTCCTGGTGAAACTGCCAAAATCAAGAATCACTGCTCACCTTCACTCTTTCATTCCTGTTTGTTCCTGCCTCTGGAACATACTCCCACACTCTTCAATCCCACTCCTCCCTCCTGGTTTTCAAAACAGCTGTTCACCACTCTCTTATCTTCCCCCATCCAAAATTTTGATCTTTTCTACCCCTGTGAATCCACCCCAAATTCCCTGTTTTCCTTCCTGAAAGTCCCTGAAGCACATCCAGCGACTTTTGCACCCTTCTGGTCGGCCCACTCTGAACCATCTTGTTTACCCCGTGTACCTCGCCCCGTCCCTCTCCCTTCCACAGATATCCTATTTTCTCTTTTCCCCACTATTTTCTGCTTCCTTCTCCCGCCCCTCTTGTCTCATGCCTTATTATATGTTTCCTGAGCTGTCTTTCACATTACTTGGTGTCTTTCTTGGAGTTGACCTACCTTTGGGGGTGGAAAGCCAGATAAACATCCAAGAGTATGGAAGGAGATGGCAGAGCAGATGGTCATGCTTATTATTAACATACTTTACATCACATCATGGTTATGTGCTCTGCCCAACTGAGTCCATGTCATTGATGTATTATAGCCTTGCCTTTGCTCATACAACCTGATAAGCCATTCTTCACAAGAAAAGCCACATCACTGATCAATGAAGACATCAACTGGTTCCAGGCATCCAAAGTGTTCGTTCACATATTCTCAAGGGTGTAAATACTTTTTGTAAACATGAGATAATTCACTAAATCTGGATATATAATGGTTGAAGGTTCATCTCGCTTTTGGACCTTGCTGTATTCGACAATTCATACGGGTCTGTCTTTATCATGTATTGTAATATCGCTCCCCAGATAAAGTGTCCAACATATTGACATATCCAAGCTTTGGGACAAGCTTTTTACCCCGATTATTTGGCCATAGGAGAGAGAGAAGTTTAAAAAGCCATGAAAGCACACAAAGCACTCAACTTATAACTCAACTGATCGTGAATGTTGCTGATTTATTTATTACCCTCGCTGAAGGAGAGGGTATTGCGTTTGGGTCTGTTTGTTACTTGGCGAAATCTTCGATTTTGTCAAGTATGTTGGTCTGTTCCGTTTGTTGGTTTGTTTGTCCGGTCGTCTACAGCCCAAACGGCTGGACCAGTCGTTCTTAAATTTTTACACCTGATAGGCAATCCACCTGAGACGGTCCGCGTCCAAACCCCGTCTTAATCGGACTAAACGTCACGACGTGACGTCACACAACGTGAAAACACATTTTTGGACATAACTCAGTGACATAACTGGTTGACGCCAAATTAAACTTCATTGAAATATCTAAATGATTACTAAATGCATCTTATTACAAATTACGCATAGTTTTCGCAAGCATATGACGTCAAAGTTTTGCCTATTGACGTCATTTTAAAAAAATATTTACGCTTGTGTGCAGCCGAAACTACTGAAGAAATCGTTCTCAAATTTTAACACTTGATAGCCAATCTTGCTGAAATAGTCTTGGATCAAATCACGTCATAATCGCACTTATCGTCACGACGTTACATCAAAAAAAGGTGAAAACAAGCTTTTGAACATGACTCAGTAACCGGAAGTCGTAGCGACTTCCTGTTGACGCCAAAACAAACTCCAATGGAATATCTAAATGTTTTAAAATGCATGTTAGTACAAATTATGCACAGTTTTCGCAAGCGTATGACATCAAAGTTTTTAGCTATTGGCGTAATTAAAAAAAAATATTCTATTCGTTCTACAGGTCACAATTCTAAACCGATTTGGATGAAATTTTCACAGCTGATAGAAATCCACAGTGCAAAAAGATGTGTGACTTTTGGTGATTTTCAAGATCAGCATCTGGATTCTGCATCACTTTATATTATCGCCCATTATAAACCAATGGGTAATTTTGTGAATTACACATGGCTATTTCTCAAACAGTTTTGCACTTATTATATTGAAACTTATACTGTCTATTTATGCATGTAATATTAACATGTGTACAAAGTTTGATCGAAATTGACCCAAGGTCAAGGTCAGGGTCACCCAAAACATGAAAAACACGCATATAAAATACATATTTTTGTTTTACAACATATTTCAAACCTGATAACGGGATCGTAAAGCTGGTTGAAAAGCAATGATCCTAGGTATTTTCAAATATTTTCTACGATCAGAATGAAGGCAACAAGCACCGATGATAAGTCGTTGAATGTCACATGGTGGCTTTAAATGGGTTGTGAAAATTTTCAATCTGCTGCGGTTACCATGACAACGCGCGCCTGATAATTGTTATTTGTGACGTCGCGTCATTTTATTAATGTACGAACAAATAAACACCACACATTCCATGACATTACAGCTTGGACCACCACACGGAAAGGTCAACTAATTAACCTCCGCCATCGAAGATGGATGGAGGTTACTGTTTACACCCCTGTCTGTTTGTTGGTGAACAGTATTACGGAAAAACTCATGGACGGATTTTGACGAAACTTGGTGGGGGGATTCGGTATGGTCCAAGGATCATGCCATTAGATTTTGGACTTGGTCCAAAAAAAAAATTTCAATATTTGAAAAATATTTGAATTTTTTTTTGCATTACTACATGTTTTAAGTGATTTCCAACCCCGCCAAAAAAAAATTTGTTATAGAAAAAAAAAACAGAAATTTTGCAACTTTTTTTCCAAAAAATTTCGATTTTATTTTTTGGCATTTCTACATGCGCCTCGATCTAGTTTAGTTTATTCAATCGTAGTTCAGTAGAGTCTGATCCGTTTTGACCTATAATGAATAGAATATCAGGTTCACTTAAGTGACCCAGCAGTATTGGCGGCGGAGGTTTTGCACTCTACCGAGTGCTCCCCCTCTAGTTCACCAAGTGTCGTGCTAAGCACGATTTTTCATTTGTTTATCTGTTTGTTTGTCTGTGTCCACACAGAACTTTGGTGTTTTTCTCCACAACCGCTTGTCAGATTGAGATGAAATTTTCACCATAGGTGCAACAACTCATGTAGAATGTTTTAATGATAATTATGATGTCATAGGTCATGTGGTGTGGCAGCCATATTGGAAAAACAGGAAAACTTTGGACCTCTGTATCTCTAAAACCGCACCAAGGAAAATATTGAAACGTGGTACACGACAAGTATTCCTCTTTGGGAATGTGATTTTTTGTGATGTCATGGGTGCCTTTGTTATTATGTCATAATTACATATGTAGAACGCTACATCTGATCAGTATGAAGATTTTTGAGAGTCAGCTCGGGTTAAAATTGTCCACAGAAAAAAATTGATAACATCATCGGTCACGTGATTCGGCAACCATCTTGTTTTTCAAAAATATTCTTCTCTGAAGTGGCTGAACAGATCAATGCGAACCTTTACACTTATGACCGCCTATCCATGAGGAACAAAAGGTTCACAAATATTATGTCATAGGTCACATGGTTTGGCAGTCATATTGGATTTACCCTAAAACCTATAAAAATGTTCTCCAGAACAGCTGGACAGATTGAGGGGAAACTTCACACAAATGTTCCCCAAGCCTTGGGTGTACAAGTTTGTTAAGGAGTAATTGATAGGTAACATGGTTTAGCAGCCATATTGGATTGATGAAAAATATTAAATAATGTTTTCTCTAGAACCACTTAATCAATTGACATGAAACTTCACAATTATGATCTCGTAGTGATGTGGAATATATGTTTTCAATTTCAACTTGATCAGACACGTGGTCTGACAGCCATAATTATTTAATTTTTTGATCTGAGGGTTTTTTTTTTTTAATAAGGCTCACTTGGCTGTGCCTGGGTGGGTTTGAGGGTAGAGGAGTAGCAGCTGAAACATGAATCCTATCCAGGCTCCTCCTCATGACTTTATTTTTGCTGTTTGCTTGTCCGGGTTCCTTCTGACGACTGGAATGTAGGACTGTACCTATTTTTTGTCTTCCATTTGATTTAATTAAATTTATTTTAGTTCCATTCTAAATTCAATTGAATAATATTTTTTTTAAAACGGCACGGGTCAAGGTCAGGTGTTCAATCAAAGCGGGACGTCTTGTTTCCCGGTCATCACTACCAGCAGTTTTAAAGTGGCAGTTATAGTTATGTCTCTTGTTAATTATGTAACACCAGTACACAAACGCCACACAAAACACAACACACAAAACAAGTTCTGGTGAGGGTCTGCAATCTCTGATTGCTCTTTCTAGTGTATTTTTAAACTGTTGTGGAGCAGAGCTCCACTTTGGATGGATGGAGGTACCAGAGCACCACTCTGGTATATTCCAGCAGGACTATGTACCTGCTTATACATGTTGTAGGGTTTGTTTCAACAATTAGTGCCACCAATTTTTAATGGTAACTTCGAGTTTCTTCGACCCCTCAAAGTACTCAACCGCCATTGAGGTTTTTTTCTCTTTTTCATTTTCTTCCTGCACTTTGTCTGTTTTCCAAAATTTGTCTGTAACCAAAAACTTTGTAACCAAAATCTTATCCGCTTGTTCTCATCACCTTACCAACTGATTCACCTAGTTTTGTCATAACTCATCCACAACGTTTTAAGATATCATGCAATGTATCGTTTTTGGCCCTATCTCTCAATGGTGAAGAATCACTTGAGAAATTTAAAGAAATTCTCCTATCTGGATCCAGATTCTGATCTTCACCAAAAATGAATCAATTTGTCTTCGTCACACACCCAACCTATCCACCAAGTTTTGTCTGAATCCATCCACAACTTTTTGAGATATCCTGTTCACAGACAGACAAACAGACAGACAGGGGTGAAACAGACCATTTGTGGTGAAGATAGAAATTGATTATTATTGATGCCATTGCCTAATTGGCTGTGTGTTCTCTCAAAGCAGTGAATTTTGTATAAAGTATACTGATCTGACATCCATCTCTTGCCAATGTTTTGGTGGCACTGTGTCATGACTCCCTCCAATTGTATTATGTTTTTGCAGGAGGCAGCTTTCCGCAAGGTTGTGCAGGCCACTATGGTGCGTGATCATCAGCATGGACCTGTGGTTGAGCTCAACCGCATTCAGGTTTGGCAGAGAAAAATGCCTTTGTGCAATAATAAATAAATTCGTACGTGAATACAAATCTGATATGTCCACGCGAACACCGATGGATACATGGCACATGCATGATATTTTCATAAGTATCCGTAATTAACACCGAATATAGTTTGAAAGAATGGCAAAGAAGTAGTACAATTACTTTTGAGCTAAAGTTTGCGTTTGATTCTCGACTCAACTTAAAACTGTCAGATTGGTGCTTAACTGGCAGGGCGTAGCATCACACAGTGCACTGTCCCTCAGGTGGAGGTCAAGCTGGGGGCTCGTCTGCTCGCATTAGTCGGTTGATATTAAAGATCTCATATTCTCTTTCGTGAAGATTAGACGAGTTACATCTCCAGCACGCTGAATAAATTTCAAATTTCTAGCAAATTTCCTTCGGTCAAATGTCAGGATTGGCCAGCTTGTTTGTGAAACACTTGGGTCAAAAACTTTCCCCGACCGACACCACAAGAAGGTAGAAATAATTGCAGCCATTAATTAAATCTTCTTCTTTCGTATTCAGCACAAGACTTTGGGCAGTTGCATCATTGGCTGAGAGCATGGATGTGCCGTTGATGTGATGCCATCAGATGGTTCGGGCAGAAATTTGTAATTTGTTCAAGGTGCTCACACTCACCTATCGGTGATCGCTCACCTACTCTTCATGAAGGACACCATGGGCTCTTTAACATCCACCAACTAATGCCAGCAGACGGGACGCCCAGTTTAATGTCCATCCGGGGGACAACACACATTGCTGAATCATCCTGCCTGTGAAATACCGGGATTACAGTGTATAGCCAGGCCGACATTCAAACCCAGGCTTGACCGCTTAGAGGCGAGTGTGCATCTGTCATGATGCACAATGACATCCTATTGCATGTACTTAAAATAGATATGAAGTCTTGTACTTGTATAAAATGGGAAACACAACATGCCATCAGAAACAAATAGAAAGCAAAAGGCCATCATATTGTTACAAATCTGCGCCCGCCCAGCGTGCGAACAGCCGCTTTAGCCAATGGTGGCCGTCTCTCCCACCGGACGGACAATTCAGTTGTGACCTTCCGGAACAACGCCGGAAACCAGTCACGGGTGTGCTCCAAACGCACACCACGGCCTAGTCCGTATTCCACCCGCGCGCGACAGGGTCAATCGCCAAATTAATCGATATGCCAAAGTATTCGCGCGGGCAGCCTACCGAGAGCGTACCTCAGCGAGGCCCGCTTGGACACAAACCACTTAAGCGGTCCATTCCGTTCTGGGATAACCGAGCGGTTTATTATCACGAGACCTCGCTGAACCCAATTCTTTTATCGGCTATTAAAAAGCCCACTATTATTCTGAGAGCAAGATAGCAGTTCAATTTGGGGAAAAAGGACACGACGAACGGGTTAACATTCACACAAGGACATTTATTATTTACATACGTACACAGTAATGCAATTGATGGGGAGGAAGGGGGAGGAAGAAAAGGGAGAAGACACGAGCAAGGTAAAAACACTACAACCGTCTATGGTTATTATTTACAATCACCTAAGCAGGTTTTACTTACGGGACTCGGCGCCACAACATTCACTCAAAAGAAAAGCAAGAAAGACCCCCTCATAGACAAGGGAGTCAGTCTGGGCCCGTGGGCCTTTATAACATGGGGCTTTGGTGACCGAAAGGGCCCCACGAGACTGTTGCAGGTTACCTGCACCCTCGTGGTGCCTTGATGGGGCGAGTCGCGACGTCCCGTCCCCACGGCAGCTAGCGTAGCCGCGGTTGAGCTCGGGCCTTCCGCGTGGCAGGTGAGCCCTCTCCGGCTCTCCCCACACGAATGCGCAGGTTCGCGCGACAGCAGGGCTGCGCCTCTAGCCCACGTCTCCTTCGCGACGCCCGGACCTCCACCGACTGACTGGTCCAAGCTCCCGACTCTGACACGAGCCCAGACCTCCACACAGTTCCAGCAGCAGCAGCAGCAGCTCCCCCTCGCGATTCTCCTCAGCACAAGCAGCAGCAGCAGCAGCACAACAGCAATAACCGCAACAACAACAGCAACTCTCTACGCTGTGTCCCTCGCGCCTTTTTATTCCCCATGCTCCGCCCCTCCCCTCCCACCCCGCCCTCCTTCCAGCTCCTGCGGGAAACTTCCAGAAGGGGGGCGTTTCCCTCGTGGGTCGGGGTTTTTTTTCGAAGCAATCATCCTAGCGCTTCTCTCTTCTCACTCCACTCACCTCTCCCCCATCCCAAAGCGCGGAAAAGTCAGAGGAAAAATCCATGCGTTATCGGAACGCCTTCTTCTTTCTCCATGGCAGAGATGGTTTTCAATGCGGAGAGGGTTGTAGTGTGGGTGTGGAGAAGGTGATCGGTGGTGTGGTTGTTGTAATGGTGGCGTGCTTGGCGTTGGGTGGTGGTCGTGAGGGTGGTGTGGTTGGGTGTTTGTAAAAAAAAGGTGCTTGGTGGTTTGGTTGGTCCAAAATAACGATAGCAAAGAATATCAGCTAACTCAAAGATCACAGCCCTTTAAACAACCGTGGGGAAATCTATCTGAACACACACTTAGCGATATAACTGAACGAAGGACCTTTATGGTGTTCTGCGAATTTCCACGGCTGTAACAATATAATAAATGTTATTTTTTGTTCTCATTCATTCATAATACAGATTATTTAACACTTCAAGCACCTCATATTAAATGTGTATACTTATAATATTTCTGCCTCAATATAATGTGTTTATCACGAATAGTCACAGAATTTTACTGAATGTCAAAGATGCTGTTGTTGATTTAAAAAAAAACCAAACACCGTCTTTTGTTTGCATTACTGAAAAACAAAAACTTGTGTCTCATCCAGTTCTAAAGCTTTGTTGCTTGCTTAAAGCGAAGAAAGAAAAGTAACTTTTTTGACAGCTGCGTGCATGACATGCAAACGCAAGGAACTTCAGACTTTTCATGATATGATGCTCTTCCACGCAATGTTCCCCATGGAAGATTTTTTTTTTAATGTACTGTACTGTGCATTCAATCCTTGTGTCATAAAGGAACGTTAACACCTCACCAACTTTATGAGCCCGCCGGTTTTTGTTGGCTTGAAGGCGATTATGCAAATCTTTCCTGCTGTACCAAGTCCTTTAGCAAAATGCAGAAAAGTGTACTCTTCGTTTTCTTTCTGTTTGTAACTTGTTTCAGTTTTCCCAGTCAAGGCCACATGCTAAATTAGTTTCCATTTTGTTTTCCATCTCCATCTCCATCTCTTCTCTTTGTCCTTTATCACTCCAAGAATGTTGTTTGACCTTTGTGGTAACCGTTGTCCATTACTTCACATTTTCTATTGATTTTTAAAGTAAAGTTGAAAATTCCCTTCCCCTCATTTCTTCATTCATAATTTCCTCTTTCATTTGCCATGTGCTTCTCTGGATTTGTATTTTTGTGTAATTGGGATGTAATTAGGAATGTTCTATCATTCTCGACTTCTGCATTTTTTTTAACATGGTCGAGGCTCATGGAAGAGCGAGGACACAGAATAAATCAGGACACAACATTACAAAGGGAACAGCAGGAGAAAGGGGAAACACCGACATCAGGGCGCAGGGAGAACGCAGATAGAGATGGACAAACAAGGGTTGCAGGTAATGAGGGATAAAGGAGAACGCAAAGGGTGGACAATATGGATACATCAGCAAAAAATTTTGAGAGGGTGAGGGGTGGGGTCCGTATAACGTGTTTCGAAAAGATTTGAATGGGGGATGACTTGAGATGGTGTTGAACAGCTATCTTGAGGACCTGGAGGGAAGAATGAGATTGAATAGAGCACATAGTAGGTGGTTTTACAGGTGGGGAAAAAAGAGCAATAAATGAGTGAAAGTGAGTGGTGGTTCTGGATTTCAGCAGGTTCACTAGGAGTGGGTTGCTGGTGGACCGCGTGCATCCTGTAGATACTTGGGGGGGGGCAGAGCATGGAGAAGGCAGAGGGTGCAAGACCAGTAATGAGGAGGATGAAGACAGAGACCACTGACCTGTCGGCGATGGCAAAGTGACAATCTCCTTTTTTTCTTTTGTGCAACCATCTCTGTCTCTCTCTGTCTCTCCCCCTCCCCTCCCCTCCCCCTCTCCTTCCTTCCCTCTCTCCCTCCCTCCCTCTCTCCCTCCCTCCCTATTTCCTCCCCTTCTCCCTCCCTCCCTCCCTCCCTCTCTCCTTCCTTCCCTCTCTCCTTCCTTCCCTCTCTCCCTTCCCCTCTCCCTCCCTCTCTCCCTTCCCCTCTCCCTCCCTCTCTCCCTCTCTCCCTCTCTCTTTCCCTCTCTCTCTCCTTCCCTCTCTCTTTCCTTCCCTCTCTCTCTCCTTCCCTCTCTCTCTCCTTCCCTCTCTCTCTCCTTCCCTCTCTTTCCTTCCCTCTCTCTTTCCTTCCCTCTCTTTCCTTCCCTCTCTCTTTCCTTCCCTCTCTTTCCTTCCCTCTCTCTTTCCTTCCCTCTCTCTTTCCTTCCCTCTCTCTTTCCTTCCCTCTCTCTTTCCTTTCCTCTCTCTTTCCTTCCCTCTCTCTTTCCTTTCCTCTCTCTTTCCTTCCCTCTCTCTTTCCTTCCCTCTCTTTTTCCTTCCCTTTCTCTTTCTTTCCCTCTGTGAAAATTTCCCATGCTTGCTGCCTTTGTGCACCTTTCCATATTTTTTTCTGTTCTTCTTTACCAGCACCAAAATGCAAACATTGTACATTATTTTTAAAATGCATAGCTGTTTTCCTGCTGTTCACAAGCTCATGCAAAAAGACACCCACGTCCACACCCCAGCTCATGAGCCCTCCCCCAAATCACTAGCCTCCTCTCATCCCCCAGCTGGCTAGCCCCTAGCCCTCAGCTCAGGAACTTCACTCCTCAAATCTCCCACTCTGTCTGTACTCCCACATTCCTTTCACATGCTCTCTTTGTCCCTCTCCCCACCTCTATGGCTCCAATTTTCCACATCTTTCTTCATCCTCCCTTCCTCACTCTGTAGATCTCTTATGTCAGAAAGCTTCAAACATATTTCTTAGATCAGTATATGGTCACAACTGCCTCCCTCTTGCTCTCCCTTCTGTGTGCGGTCTACCATCCCCCTAGCTTTGACAACCCCATATATGAGGCTTTTCCTTCAAACATGGATTCCCTGCTTTCCTCTCACCCCATTCCTGTCTTTGTCATATGTGAATACTTCAATTAATTATCAATGCAAGGAATAGTTGTTGAAAGCCGAGACTCTCGATACTTTCACTGATTGGTTAAGAGATTGGTAGATGTATTCTAACATAAGAAAATGTGAGGTTTTGGTTATGGGTAAGAGTAATTAAGATAGGGACTACATTGTAAGGGGTAGTCTTGGAGCATGTGACACAGGAAACTGATTTGAGGTGGGAATAGATACAGGAAGTGTGGTGTGGGTGGCAGGGGTGGGAGGGTGTGGACTGTGTGGGTGGTGTCAGCAGGGAAAGTAGACACTATATTGTCATGAAGATACGGGTAAAAGAGAGAGATCATAATAGTGAGGTTTAATATCATAAGGTTAAGATTTAGGTGAAGCTAATATGGTTTTAGATTATATTCATGAGGAGATAAATTATAGATCATAAAAGAAGCTCGATCTTGGCGTACGTGCCTGCCTGTGTGTGTGCGTCCCTGTGTGCATCCGTCCGTCCGTCAACAATTGTCCTCATCAATCAGCAGCGCAGCATGCACGTACGTGCGCAGCATATCAGTCCACACATATACACACATATAATGTACACGCAGCATATGATGTGCTGCACATACACACACTTGGAGAGTTTGTTTCCTGGCACAGCCCATGCCTAATACGTAACCCAAACAGTTTGATCAAAAGAAGGAAGAGAGGGGGAGGGGGAGGATGTTTTTTTTTTAATTTATTTTGATTTTCCTCTTCGTGTGTTGTTGTATATTATTCAGAATTCAGCATCTAAAAAGGCTGTGATGAATATCCCATTAACACTCTCCCCCTCATCGCTCCCTGAGTGTACATTGAGCTAGACCAGTATCTATACAGTGTCTAATTTTATATTTCCACGAAGAAGAACCAGGTTTTTTTGTTGTTGTTTTTAGCAGTTACGCAGAGATTGGTATTCCCGTCAGCGAAGCGACGGGTCTTACATTCTAGTTATAAATCAAAGGAGTTAGTGTTAACACTGTACAGGGATTTAGTGAGGCCTCATCTAGAATATTATTTGCAGTTTCAGTCACCACATCTGAGGAAGGACATAGCTGCCATAGAGAGGGTTAAATGTAAAGCAAAAACATTCATTTCTGTCCTAGCCAGAATAAGGTATGAAGCTGAAGGAGACAGGATTTGCACACTACAAAGGAGAGGTGATGGTGAGGAAACATGATAGAGATTTTAACGTAATGAAAGGTAGCAACACAATAGGTGCAGAAGTTTTTCAACAGAATGGACAGTGATAGGACCAGGTGACATAGTGTGAGAGTGAAGAAGAGGAGAGTTAGGACGGTAGTAAGGTAGGGGTCTCTCACTCAGAAAGTAGTTAATGCATGGAATGGTCTCCCTGGAAATATGGTGGAAGCAGAAACAGTAGATAAGTTGAAGTTGGAATTTGATAGGTACCTAGGGGCATTGGAGATAGAGTGGTACATTGGTAGTGGCAGGACTGGTCAGTAGCTTGCATATGGATGGTCGATTGTGGACACATGTCGCAATTATTATCTCTGTAAGAGAGTCTTGTCAAAAGGTGTATGTGGTGTCGGTGTTTATTCATTCCTCACCCTACTCTCATGTTCATCCTACATTCTTCACTCTATCCCCCCTCCCCCACACCCCTCCATAAATACTCAACAAAATCAACAAAATATAACACCATCCTTTTATGTGTATTTATGCAAAGTGAAAAATAGTGTACTTTGATATAATAATGGTGAGATTTCGAAAAAAAAATATTGAAATGAGCATTTCATTTTACTTTAACTTCTGACTTTATTTTTTCTCTTGATCGAAAGAAGATTATACCCAACAAGTGATGTATCAGTAATATTGCACTTCGCCATGAAGATGGATTGTTTTATTTCTTCACTATTTTTGGCAGGTGAAACGCTCTCGGAGTAAAGGAGGTTTGGCTGGACCTGATGGCTCCAAGTCTGTGTTTGGCCAGATGTGTGCCAAGATGAGTTCATTTGGGGCAGACACTCTGCTGCTGCCACATCGTGTTTGGAAAGTCAAGTTTGTTGGTGAGAAACATTTTCAAGACATGGACAGTGCTTTTTGTAAAATGAATAAAGCCCACAAACTGACAAGTCCATATCATATTTAGATAATTTCCAACAACAAATAACCTTTTTACTTCCTCCCCCCCCAAAAAAAACTCCCCCAAACCCCAAAAAATAAGTTTTCATGACAAGGTTGCCTTGTGCATTGTACTACAGTTGAAAGATTTATGAACATTAGACTAGCATTTGCTGGGTCCAGTGTGAGACGGGGTTTTAGGGTTTTGTAATCGCTTATGTGTGCATGCACATCCGTGTCCAGGGCATAACTTTTTGTTTTAACCATTTGAACTTTTGTAATCAAATCTTCAACAAGCCTTTATGATGAGACTATGGAGAATTCCAATTAATAATTGGGTCAAAATGTCAAAGAGCAAACACTCAGTGAGTTGACACAACCCTGATGAGCCCAACCGCTACGCGTCAGCGCGAGACGACTGGGTTTTTGTGCGAAGTAGGAGGCATTATGTTTCAGGTTGTTCGTACGTCTGGCCATGATAATTTTCTCTGTTTTCTGTGCAACTGCTTCTCCGATTGACATGAAATTTTCACCATCGGAGTGGCTACTCATGTGGAATGTCTTAATGATAATGTTGACGTCATAGATCACATGGTATGGCAGCCATGTTAGAAAATAGGAAAACCTTTGGACCGCTGTATCTCCGAAACCACTCCATAGAAAAAATTTAAACTTGCCACATTTCAAGTACTCCACACAGCGAATAAGTGTGATTTTTTTTTTTGATGTCATAGGTGGCTTCATTATGACGTCATAATTGCTTATGTCGAACGCTTTATCCGATCAGTATGAAAATTGTTGAGCGTCATCTTGAGCTAAATTGTATGGAGGGGAAAAAATTGATGACGTCATCGGTCACGTGGTTCGGCATCCATATTTATTCAACATAAAAACCTCCAAAACGGCTGAACAGATCGAGGCGAAACTTTAAAGGTATGATTGCCTATCCATGAGGAACAAAAAGTTTTTCACCTATGATGTCATAGGTCACATGGTCTGGCAGCTATGATTTTTTTGAAGAATAAACCTTTAAAAACCCCATCCAGAATGGCCGGAAAGATCGAATGGAAACTTCATCCACATTTTCCCCAAGCTCTGGGCAGTTCATGATGGTGTTCATGAATAATTAATAGGTCACATGGTCTGGCAGCCATATTGCATTGAATGAAAATATTTTTCAAATTCTTTCTCTTGAACCGCTTCATCATTCGACGTAAAACTTCACAATTATGATTTAGTTATCATGGGCAATGTATGTTTAAATTTCAACCTTAACGGACGCATGGTCTGGCAGCCAGAATTATTTAATGTTTTGAATCCAGGTTCATGAATTTAAATCAAACTTGGTACAAGTATTATAATGATGTAATTTTGTGGGCAGGGGCATATCTGGTGACGTCACGATGTCAAAGAGTGCCCTTCTAGGTTATTAATTATTCGCTGTTTACGGTTTTTCATGGATGGAACCTCGTTGATAGTTTTTAATGGTTTCATCCCTGTCGATGGCTTTAAAATTATTCTATTCTATCTGGTTTCTCTTTTTTTTTTGTGCCCTATCGGTTTTGCCGGAGGGGACTATTGGGATGCTGTCTGTCTCTCCGTCCGTCTGTCCCACCTGTGGTTTTTCAGACTTTTTCCCCATACCTTTTAACATATTCAATTGAAACTTGGTCCATGGCTTTATTATGATAAGTTACAGAACAAGTTCGAGTTTCAGGGAGTTTCGTCAAATTTTTTTTCAGAGTTATGCTCTATTTAAACTTGGAAAATACCACATATTTGCATGTCAGTTTTCAGCTGCCCTGACTCCACCCCAATAAAATCATACACTGCCATTGCATGAAGCAGCACAGATCAACAGGCCTTTGGCCTGGGTGTTAATCCATGGCCCAATGCAATTTTGAATGATCCCAGGTATATAACCATGATGTAGTATACATGCACATAAGCCGTGCGCATGTTTTTGCTTCATGTATGTACATCGGGTTATTTTTAATATGAAATAGGCAAAGCCGAGAAACAAACGAAACATGATGGGTTGGAGAGGTTCTTCTTCTTAATTTGGGTTCCTGTATCAGCTCGAGCGTGCATTAAAGCAAACTAATTTTTATCTCTGGTTTGTTATCCTAGTTGTCTTTATTGCTTTCTCGTCTACAAAATATATCAGAAAGTGATAATTGCTTTTCCTTTTATTTTGCCAAATAGACCCAAACCCGGTGTGTTATCAGGTTTGTTGTTGTTCTTCCTTGGGACCGGTCAAGGACATTCTCGCTCTTGTTTTGCCTGTTATTCTTTTTTTCCTTCATGTGCTTATTCTCCGTTTGTCTTTTTATCCACATAGTTTTCGTCTTTGTTTGGCCCTTCAATTTGCTTTTTCATACTGATACATATTTTAGCGTATCTTTCATCCAAAATAAATCACTTACTTATACATCTAATGATATTATCATTGGATATTCTTGCATGGGCTTTTGTGAATTTTTGTCTCCATAATTATGTCTGTCTCAAACTATTTGTTTTGGAATCCTCCAGTATAAGTTGAAGTACTTGCCCAGATTTCTTTTCTATTTATTTTTTAATCTCAGATTCGGATTTTATGGGGGTTTTTTTTTCTTTATTTCATGTACGAGGCATGTGAGCATTGCTGCACCATTGCAAAACTATGTTTCAAAGCTGTGTTTGGTGTGTTTTTTATAGGGGAATCAGTTGATGACTGTGGTGGTGGCTACAGCGAATCAATTGCTGAGATGTGTGAGGAGCTGCAGAATGGATTGACACCACTTCTTATCGTGACACCAAATGGTCGTGATGAATCTGGTGCTAACCGTGACTGCTTTTTGCTGAACCCAACTGCTCACCTTCCTGTTCATGCAAATATGTTTCGCTTCTTAGGTGTGTGTGTGATGTTTTGACAGTGAGGCAAAAAGAACACTAACATATCAGTCGAACATTATACAACTTTTATAGTGTTTGCAGCTTCCGGTTTGCAGTTCAAAATGGAATGGATGGTTTATCCTGCATTCCTTCATATTCTAAGCTCTGTCAATTGCATTCGTAAACAACTTGATTGTGTAAAATATCTGTTCATGTTTGTAAAATTGTATAATGTTAATGTACAGATAATTATCCATGCAGTCCCATCCTTTTTTCATATATCTGCTTTGTATTACAGATTCTAGACATACAATATGATGTAGTCTGTCGACATGCTTTGCTCCATTTTTCTTCTGTTTACGAATAATTTTGCTCTTCTGTGAGCATCGATACCTGTATTAAAAAGGGATTAAAATAATACAGCATCATAGTATATTAAAAATAGTAACTGGAAGTCATCCATTAAGTCACCTGTCTGAAATGAGGATACAAATATGTGTAATTGAATGTAAATTAAAAATTCTACTCTCGCAAAATTACAATTCCTCTGATCTACCATTATCTTGTTTAGGTGTCCTGCTGGGAATTGCTATCCGTACTGGCAGCCCGCTGAGTCTCAACCTGGCTGAGCCCTTATGGAAGCAGCTGGCTGGCATGAACCTCACCATTGCAGATCTCAGCGAGGTTTGAAATCAAATGTTACATTTTGTGTGATTTATTTTGTCATTGAATTTCCATTTTATTTTTAGATTATTTTCCTCTTTACTTTCTCTATTTTATTTGTGTTTGAGGTTTTATGGTCGAGATTTGTAACTTTTTGTATTTGTGCTAAGGTTTTTGTATTCGTTAACAATCTTCAAGCGTCTTTTTTTAATTTTTCTTCTCACGTTTGACTTCATATTCAACATTTAAGATACCGAGAGTTTATATTAAACACATTTACAAGGGTCATCCCGAAAGTTCTCCATCTCTGCTTCTATATTAAATTAAAATATCTTGTACTCCAGTTGATCACAAAATCAAATGTATGCCATCTCACTTTCGAACTTGTCTGTATTTAAGAACCATTCAGCAATAAGTATAATCCTCTGTCTCTGTCTATCTATCATCTTCTTACATTGACGTCCTCTTACAAAAACGTCTTCCCTGTGTCTGTCACTCCTGTAGTCACTGTTTGTATGTCACCCCTGGTTGTATATTTGTATTGATGTCTTCTTGCAAAACAGAGGGTGGTTGTTTCGACATCATACCCAGCCTACTCAGAAAACCATGCCCTCTCAATTTTACTTTTAACTTAAAATCATAAAATATGGGATTCGTTTGTTTGTGAACTATAATAACAGTATACATTATTTTGCAATGTTGGTTGTGTTCTCTCTTTGTTTCTTCAAAAGTACAGTTTGTGCAGAGAAAAATAAACTAAATTATTTATTTATTACCTATGCCACCATATCTTTTCACACCTGTTTTTTTTTCGCCAAGTATGTTAGTCTGTTTGTTTGTCGTCTGTCTGTCGCATGATTTTGGCCACAGTTTTCAAGCAATCATTCTCAAATTTTTTTGTGTATGTAGGTGCTTCTATCTTGAATTGAATAGCCAAGGAGACCAACACAAATTTTTGTGAAGATTCGAATCCGGATCCAGATACGAGAATTTTTAAAGTGGTTCCTTACTATTGAGAGATAGGGCCAAAATGATATATAGTACAATATCTCAAAAGATTATGGATGGATTCGGACAAAACTTGGTGGACACGTTGGGTGTATGACAAAGACAAATTGATTCTATTTTGGTGAAGATCCAAATTCGTATCGTATCTTTAATGTGCTCTGAAATAGTTGCCATGTTATCTATGACACGATATGTATGAATTAACATTTGAATGACTAGATCATCCCTCAACACCCAAACAAAAGAACCTGCAATGTTAACCATTTATCACCTTAAAAAGAACTGTGCAAAATATATTAGTATATTTTGCTTTGTTTTATTATGTGTACGTTTTGCACTATTATAATTTTACCAACTCTACATCTAAGTATTTCATCACAAGAAACAACACTGAAATAGAAAATCCTTTTTGGCTTTGATATTTGATCCTGTAATACGTGTCTTTGAGGAAATTATTTAATTAGCTTTTGCTATCATAATGTCCTAGTCTATCTGTACAAGCATGTGTGCTTTTGCCTTTATTCTTCCAGGTAGATAAAGACTTCATTCCTGGACTCATGTATATTCGTGACATGGAGGCATCTGCTTCGGAGGTTGAAACTATGGCAATGCCATTTGCTGTACCCAGTGCCAGTGGGCAGGATGTTCCACTTAGTTCCAGGCATTCCCACATCACATTGGACAACCGTGATGAATTTGTCCGCCTTGCCATCAACTATAGGTTTGTCCTCCTTCGCTCGATGTGTCTCACATTTATTCTGAGTGTTGAAGTTTCATTGGTTTCTTGGAACATTTGTTTACTTTTCCCCCTACTTTTATGGTCGGCTAAGAAATTATTTAGTCATGGGATACCTCAAAGGTCAGTGTTTGTAATGTACATTCATGATTTGCATAGCAGCCATTGGATATGTCTTTCATGGAATCTCTACTATATTAGAGTCTAAACGCTATCTCAGAAACCATAATCATTTTTGGCCGAAATTCACAGGAGCATGAATTGGCTGCAATTGTCATGGCGAATTCACAATGTCCGACACACACGGAACCACAACATATTTTATGCCCAAAGTCAACTGTCCTCCACAAATCGCATTGAACACTCTAAAGTCTAAACCGTGCTTAACCCTTGCGCACCTGATTATTTTGGTGGACAGCTTTCAGCTTGATTCCCCATTGGATAATGACCTCAATCTCCACATTCCTTCCTGCATTTGCTTTCTGAAGTCTACCCATTAACTGTGTCTGTTGGCTTGTTTTCTTATTTTTATTTTAATCATTCCACATACTGTATGTGTTTGATTTGTTTGTTTTATACACGGGAATATGTTTTGAAAAGCCCTGTGCTGCCTGAAGATGAGTTCATTGTGATGCTGAGAATGTTCCGTTTTGGAGAGTGAGGAGGATCGATTTTGGGTGCAGTGGTAGGAGGGAGTGCCTTGGAGAGGGGATTTGATATGCTGGTGAAGTGGTTGGAGTGGGCTGAGTTCAATGTGCTGGTGTAGTTGGGGGAGGAGTGGTTGGTGGCTGGCGGTGTGGTTCTCTTTGATTTGATTTGATTTCACCTCCTTGCTCATAAATCTTTAGTCTTTTGGATTCTGTTTATTCACTGTGTGAACCGTTGTAGCTGAGCTAATTTATACAACAAAACAAATGAACAAGCACATAGTTCAGGACAGTATCATTGTTTTGAAGTGTGTGGCACAATGATGAAAATACTATGAAGGAAAAAAACGAGAGAAAAAATATAAAGACTTGATGAAACAAACATCAACAAAGATTAATAACAAAAGGGATGTATTCTTTTCGTTTCAAATTTGAATCCCTTTTTCCTTTGGCTTTGTCATCTTTCTATCCTGGTGATTTACTGGCTGGTGCATGAGGATGAGATCTTAGTTTAACTTCCTGGATTATGCAAAAAAAATTCAACATCGACACTTGTTATACAAAGGAGCTTCTTGTCTGAGAGAATGTCGTCAAACTATAAGAAGACTTAAATTGCTTCATTATTGATGACCATGATTTAAACATCAACCGCCTCTTTTATCTCTCATTTTTTTACTCTTCTACACGCTGAATATATGCAACAGCCTTAACCTGCCCATTACTCTCCCCCACCACCTCCAACTCTTTCCACTCGTGTTTGCATCACATTTTAATGTTCCTGCAGGAAGGATGATCATATGTGTGTGTGTGTGTGTGTGTGTGTGTGTATATATATATATATATATATATATATATATATATATATATATATATATATATATATATATATATATATATATATATATATATATATATATATATATATATATATATATATATATATATATATACATAAAAGCTAGTAGCAACAGTGGAGAATTTTAATTGGGACTATTTGACAGGCACCCGGCACCCGCATGTGGTGAGATTTATAGGGTGACATATGAATGAGTCTCACTGGCACATAATAAACAAGAAAAAGAGCAATCAGAGATTACAGACCCTCACCAGGACTTATTCTGTGTGGTGTTTGTGTGCTGGTGTGTTACGTAATTAATGAGACATAAGTAGAACTGCCACTTTATAACTGCTGGCAGTGATGACCAGGTACCAAGACATCCCACTCTGATGCAACCCTGCTTTGATCGGACACCTGACCCTAACCCATGACGTTTTGTTTATTCAATTGAATTCAGAATGGAATTAAAATAAATTCAATTCAAATCAAATGGAAGACCAATTACTGAAAGTACAGTGCTGTATTGGAGTAATCAGAAGGAACCTGAACAAGCATAAAGCAAAGATGAAGTCATCAAAAGGAACCAAGGGATAGGATTCGGGTTTCAGCTGCTACTCCTCCACCCTCAAACCCATCCAGGCAGAGCCAAGTGAGCCTCATTCAAAAATAACAAAGAAAAAAGAACTCAGATCAAAAATTAAATAATTCTGGCTGCCAGACCATGCTTCTGATCAAGTTGAAATTTAAAACATATATTTCCCATCACTACGAGATCATAAATGTGAAGTTTCACGTTGATTGATGAAGCGGTTCAAGTGAAAGAATTTTTTAAAGATTTTCACAATCCAATATGGATTTCACAATCATATTTTCACAATCATAACCGCCTGAAAATAACAGCTATTTTCATTGTTTACAATGAACGATTTAAATTGCTGTCACTCCCCTTTGTTTTTTGACGCTGGGGTTTGGAAATTTGAAGCGTTTCTTCTGAACGTGTTAAAACACTCAAACTCGACTATTTTAAATAGACGCTGCCGATGGACAATTGGAATCATAGCCAAGCTAGACATCGAAGTGCCTAGCTGAGTATGCCTAGCTGGAATCATAGCCTCATCCTCGTCATGCCGAAGAAAAGTTTGAAGAATGCTGCAAATAAGTGTCCTGGCCGTGGCCGTGGACGCTGACGCAAGGACGATCCATTACACCGACGTCTTTCAGCCTATGAGTAACTTAAAAGTAACGTCTGTTGATGTGTGGCAACGATCGCGTAACGTGCCAACAACACGTTAATCATAGGTTAGAAATAAGTTTTGGGTACGCTAAACATTACCTCGGCGTGTCTCAACTTATGATTAACTTACAAGTAGCATGTGTTGACGTCTGTCAACGACCGCAGACCGTGCATACAACTTGTGGCCAGCGTAGCGGAACGTGTGAGTCATACGCCGGCATACGTCGTGAAATTTCAAGCATGAAAAAATTTGAGGACAACCAAAAAGTACAACGTTTAAAGTCAACGTACAACGACGTATGGCAGTGTTTTTCAGCGTGCTCTCAATGTTATCAAAACTTACCCATAACGTATTCAACGTGTGCCAGCGTTTTAGAAAAAAAATTCAAAAATCGGCATACGTTGGCTAAAACGTCAAGGTGTGACCGGGCCTTAACTTGAACTTGGGTGAAGTTTGAGATCGTTCACTTCTACTTCTAGAGGCTTAAGTTGTCATTAAAAGTCGTGACTCCTGGCCCTTATTTTATAACTTGGCAAAAAAATTATTTTTTTGGACAAGTTTGTCGATTGCTTTTGTTAGTTTGTTTGTTATCTTGCCAAAACGAAGTTTTGCAAGATATGTTAGTCAGCTTGTATGTTTTTTTTTGTTTGTTTGTTTGTCTGTGATCACGTATAAAAAATTCTGCAGAGCACAGTTATCATCGGAAATTTTTGAAACTTCGCATATCAGAGGCCTATAGAGGTCCCTTTCAGTGCACAAAATTTTGAAGGTCAAGGTCAAAGGTCAAGGTCACTTTGGCGCAAATCAGGGGAGTCGACAAAACCCTTATTTTTTGAGTAATTTTGATCGGATCGTCTTCAAACTTCATGGGAATATAGTTCATGGTCTGGCGCTCAGCTGATTAATTTTTGGTGGCAATTGGCCTTGACCTTCATATGTTTTTTTTTTTTTTGTGTGTTTTTTTTTTGGTCTGTAATCACGTATAAATCACTCTGCAGAGCACAGTTGTCATTGGAAATTTTTGTAACTTCGCATATCAGAGGCCTATAGAGGTCCCTTTCAGTGCATAAAATTTTGAAGGTCAAGGTCAAAGGTCAAGGTCGCTTTGTCGCAAATCAGGGGAGTCGACGAAACCCTTATTTTTTGAGTAATTTGGATCGGATCGTCTTCAAACTTCATGGGAATATAGCTCATGGTCTGGCGCTCAGCTGATTAATTTTTGGTGGCGATTGGCCTTGACCTTCATGGTTAGCGCCTCAGGTCAAACATATTTGACCCCAAGGTCAAATTTTCAAGTTTTAGGAACCATATCGTGTAGTACCTCAAATTGAACACCTCGATGAGTGCTTTCTAGATATGTCAAGCTTGAGACATTATGACGTCATTTGGTGACGTTATGAGGCAAACGCATATTTTTCATGGTTACTCTGTAGAACGATTCTCATCGGAATCTCTCGTAGGCAGATATTCCTCAAGGAGTCGCTCCTGGTGGATAGCAGCTCTGTTCACCTCAGTGTGACCTTAAAGAAGTCACACCTGGTCACCTTTTGGCAAGATTGTTTTTTTTTTTTTGTTTGTTTGTCTGTAATCACGTATCGATCACTCTGCAGAGCACAGTTATCATTGGAAATTTTTGTAACTTCGCATATCAGAGTCCTATAGAGGTCCCTTTCAGCGCATACAATTTTGAAGGTCAAGGTCAAAGGTCAAGGTCACTTTGTCGCAAATCAGGGGAGTCGACGAAACCCTTATTTTTTGAGTAATTTTGATCGGATCGTCTTCAAACTTCATGGGAATATAGTTCATGGTCTGGCGCTCAGCTGATTAGTTTTGGTGGCAATCGGCCTTGAGCTTCATGGTTAGCACTGGAGGTCGAAAGTTTTGACCCCAAGGTCAAATTTTGAAATCTTAGATACCAAATCGAGTAATACCTCATATGAAAGCGCTTGATGAGTGCTTTCCAGATCTGTCAAAAGTTTGACGCTATGACGTCATTTGATGACGTCATGACGAAAAAACGGATTTTTCATGAAAATTTTATTTCCTCAGTTCTCATCAAAATATCTTGATATTTCATGTACAACAGTCCTGGAGAGATACCATTAACCATACGAAAATATAAAGGTCAAGGTCACAAAAAGGTCAAGCATCAAGGTTGACGAAACCCTGATTTTTTGAGTAACTTTAATCGAATATATGAGTCACTCATGTTCACATTTTGGCAAGGTACTGGTCACCCTGGGGGTGACATTGGTTTTTTTTTAAATTAGTTTGTCTGTCTGCTCGCCTTCAGCCCAAACCGCTCAACTGAGAGTTCTAGAATTTTCAGAG
>NC_140973.1:27531681-27559181 GCF_056783735.1 Eptatretus burgeri
TCGGCTCCTGTCGTAGAAGTTTGTCTTCACATTCACGAACTGCCTTCTCGGCGATGGCATTCTTGTTGGGATTTTTAATGCGACCAATCTCGATGCACATCCGGCGATGTTTAAGAAGCTCATCGTGGACCAGACGTGTGAAGCCGGGAGCCGGATCGGTGCCGATGACAGCAAGTAGTCCATCCAATGGCCGGAGCTCTATGTATAAGCAGATCAAGTTGTCGCGGAGAGTGATGTGTTGTTCATTTTCCACAATGCACGATGTCATGTAGGAAGTGGAACATTCTCGCAATATAAGAACTAGCTGGTGATTGCGTTTGATGATATCTGCTGCGAAGGATAAACCAACAGCACCAGGGGGTTCTCTAGTGGACTGCTTGGTAATGGTATGAGGAATGTTGCGCAATGCAGCACACTGGTGACACCTCGAGGTTACCTGATCGATTGCTCTGTCCAAGTCAAGAGCATAAAAATAGCGGTGAATCACAGAACTGAGTTGATGACGACTCGGGTGATCCAGTTGAATGTATAATCCTGTTAGTAAGCCATTGACTACCTGACGTGGGACAATAATGCACTCACATGCCGAGGACAAGGGCTTGTCCCGACGGACTACAACTAGGCCATCTTTGGAAAGTGACGCAACCTGGAGGTAACGTTTGACATCCTTGATGTTGGTTGTTTTCTTCGATGGGCGGGTGTCCCGCCTTAAGTCTGCGCACTCTGCCTGAATTGCTATCCAGGCAGTTCTCTTGGTGAAGGGCAGTTTGGTTCAGCCGGAAATAATGTCTTGGGCTGACACCTGCAGGACTACGGCCTCCTCGCGTCTTATGAATGCACAAATTTGACAGGAGGTGTCGGTACAGTCTGGTGCATTGCGGCTGGCAAAATCAGATGGGGCATTGGCGGATCCTGCGAGGGTCATACGGTCACTTGATAACGGCTGACAGGAATGTGGATAGACGAGGGCTCGCTGAAAACTCGCCATGACAGAGCTTCTCATACGCTTGTACGCACGGCTTGCTATCATTGAGGATGGATGCATGATGTTTAGATAGGATAATGAAGGGACTGAAGTGTTTTACTGATACAGCAATGGAAAGGGCCTCCACTTCACATGGCAACCAGGTAGGTTGGCGTCCACGTAACTTTGCGCTAAAAAAACCCACAAGGTGAGGTCTTCCATTGCGCGTGATGTACAGAGTTGATCCAATGCTGTGTTTTTTGACAGAACCATCCGTCACGATCCATAGCTGATCACTTGGACGAGGAAGAATAATTGTATGAGCTGACAAAAGAGCAGCTTGGGTTGAAAGCAGGTGAGGTTGAAATCACCGTGAGGTCAGAACGTGCTGAGGAGGGCTGCGACACATGGACGAGCGCCATTTTGCCACGCGGAATGTTTGAGCTTGGGCGCTCGAATCCACGGACATCGGCTTGTCACGAGCCACATTCGTGCTTTTGACACTTTCCTCTCGCCAATGAAACATCACCAAATACTCTGTGTCTTGTCTGCATGCTGTGCATGTCTTGTTTGCATGTCGTTTAAGGTTTATCTCGTTAGAGTTCCCTTCAAAACCCGTAATCCTAGTTCCCAAGTTAAGAACAGGTTATAGATTGATAATAACATTGTCGTGAATGTTTTGCTTGTGTTGTGTTCCTTGATGCTCCCCAATAAATCTGGCTGATTCGTATGAAGTTGCCGCTTTGAATCAATTCGTGCTGCGTCGAGGAACGATCCACTCGATTTGTATATAAAAACCAAAATGGTTACAGACTGGTAGACTCCACTCAGTCTCTGATGAAACCAGTCTGTAACCGGGGTGTATTCCCCCAGCTGGCAAGGTACAGGGGTACGTTGGTATCGCAAATTTGAGACGCGTGACCCGAGGCCTGTGCCGAACCAGCCGGCGTTATAACCCCGGAGACGGCGGTGGTTAGGGTGGCGCCGAATCTGTAACATTTGGCTGTCGAGAGTAGGGTGCGAAAACCCAAACCGGTTACGGAGAGTGATTGACGCGTTCGTCCAAGAACCCCCCCACCCCGGATCCGTAACAATATTTTTTTTTTTAACCTTCAAAAATCTTCTTCTCTGAAAGTGGCTGAACAAATTGAGGCGAAACCTTACGTGTATGACCACCTGTTCATGAGGAACAAAAGGTTCACACATATGATATCGGTCACATGCTTTGGCAGCCATATTGGATTTACCCTAAAATCTATAAAAATACACCTCTCAAAAGAAGTCCTGGCAAGGGTTTGCAATCTCTGATTGCTCTTTTTCTTGTTATTTATTTATTTGTTTATTGTTGCTCAAATTTTTTAAAGTATAATGCAGGCGCCTTCCTCGTAATATTGTAATTCTCTCCTGCAGTGCATCATCACATTAAATAAACACTATCACCCCTCCTCCCCATTTCCCTACCTATTAACATACTTATATTCAAATAAAATACAGATGCAAATGTGGCTTGTAGAAATAAATAATGCATTCCAGGAAAACAACAGGCATACCAGGAATTTCATTTTTATGTCCTCACATATCTCCGACCATATTTTTATGTTTTCCTGACATTTTGCTGTGGAATTGGTATGTGTGGAAGGTGCAAGACCTCTCACAACACATTTCTATACATCTATCATCTTTCTCGATTAGGTCCACCTAATGATCTTTAGCCTTTTGAAAATTCTTTAATTAGCCTTTTGATCTTGAGATTTTTGATGTGCTGTGTTTATAGAATGCTGTTCTTTGGGTGATGATTCACATCTGCTTTCACATACCTCCTTCCAATAATGAACATAGTTTGAAAGTCCAAAGCAAAACACTAGCCAGCCCACACTATGCTCAAATCTACACTCATTGTTACAATACCAAACTCATTGTTCTCTTACTCGATGTACGAAGCAAAGCATCTGCAATGATTTAATTTCACCATTTCCCACCAGAAGAAGATTGTTTTTTCTGTTAGTTATTTGGTTGAAGAAAGTTCCTTTGTGCCGAAGTTCCCCTCTCAACATGGATTTGTTTTGGATAAGAGGTCATAGTCAATGGACCAATGATAAAGAAGAGAGGAAAAGGTAGACGACAGGTAAAGATAGACTAAAATAAAACAGCCAGAAGGGATGAAGGCATAAAACACAGAGGCAGACAAGGATCGGCACCAAAGAGGCATGCCACAGACAGATGGAAAAGTGAATTTGGAGGTTACGGAAACAAGTACATTCAGACGGATGGCAGATGGGAAACATCATTGAGAATAGAATAGATCATTGGGAACAGCATGAGATGCCAAAAGATCACCACTTGAAATGATTTACCATTTCCAATTACATATCTAAACTAGAAGAGCACTCGGTAGAGTGCATCCCTCTGCCATGCATTACCTGATCCAGTTGCATAATTTCTTCGACTTTCTTTTCTTCATTTGTTTTTTTAACGTTGACGCGCAATATCAAGTTTCATTCAAATCGGGCAACGAAAAAAATTATAAAAAATCAATTCCCGATTCAGTCAAGTACTCTTCGGGATTATTTGATCAATGTAAACAACCTCAGTGGTATAGTTTGCTGGAGCTATTTTTAATTTTTTATTTGAAATGATTTTCTTATCAACCGCTGTCACAATGGGAACCCAACGGGTACACGGGTTGTCTAGTGCTATATATAATTTTGTCACTATCTTGCAATTATGAAGAATCACTTTAAAAACTAGAATGGCACTCAGTGGAGCGCATAGCCTCACCTCGCCCGCTCATTCTGAACAAAAATGCAAAATCAATTAGTGCTTGTCACACACCCAACCTTTCCGCAAAGTTTTTACCTAATATGTCCATAACTTTTTTGAAATATCGTGCTATAATATAGTTTTTGGCCCTATCTCAATGCTGAAAAAGCACAATCTATAGTCTACACTATAATAGAGGTGTGTGTGTGTGTGTGTGTGTGTGTGTGTGTGTGTGTGTGTGTGTGTGTGTGTGTGTGTGTGTGTGTGTGTGTGTGTGTGTGTGTATGTGTGTGTGTGTGTGTGTGTGTGTGTGTGTGTGTGTGTGTGTGTGTGTGTGTGTGTGTGTGTGTGTGTGTGTGTGTGTGTGTGTGTGTGTGTGTGTGTGTGTGTGTGTGTGTGAGAGATCATTTTTCTCAAAGATGGCCTACAGATCTTTATCAAACTTTAAGAGTTTCATGTGTGAGTGCCGGGGTGTGTTTAAGGAAAACAAGGACAAATGTGTCAAAGAGCCGCGTCATAAAGGTTTTGTTTTCACCAGAAGAAGAAGAACAACAACAACAACGCGGAGCTCTCTTAGAACCAGCATTCGCAACGCGACGCGGCAACAAAAATTTTTTTTGAAAAAAAACAAGGTTGGATTTTTTTTTTTTTTGCACTCTTCAGTGCCTAAGAGGAGGAGGAGGATATTGGGACCATACTCTGTGCAGAGCGTTTGGGCTGCTTAAACGGTCTCCTTGGCTATTGGGCACAATCCTGGACGGGTCGCCACTCTGACACATTGACAGTGTACCAGCATGCTGGCACTCATTTTGCCTGCCTTGGAAGGATGACAGGCCGAGTTAACCCCACCTGGTATTAATTCAACAGCTGAGTAGGATTTGAACTCAGGATCCTTGAATCCAAAGCCCACCACCTAAACCATTAAGCCAACACCAGGCATAGTGCCTAAGCCTTTGTAGTATTGGGTGAAAGGTAATATTTAATAATCTCCATCCCCAATCTTTTGTAGGTGTAGGAAAGTGTTTTTGGCCCCCACAAAAAAATTGATCGGGAAACGCCGGGTATCCCTGCTTGTGTCTGATAAAGGAAAGTCAATGCTCGTTCACGATGAAAGTTTTCAACACTCCATTTTGGCACATGTCAATCTTCTTCGAGGTAAGTTGCAGTTACTTCCTGCTTCCATGTTTCCTGTGTTTTATGCCTACCCAGTTGAAGACGCCGAAGGCATTATGTTTTTGCGTTGTCCATCCGGCTGTGCGTCCGTCGCTCTGTGCGTGCATAGCAGATTTTCATTACTGCAATATAACTGAAGTGATTTTCACCAAATTTGGTAGAAGTATGTGCTATGATGCAAAGATGAACTGATTTAATTTTGGCTTCAAAAAGTCAACGGTCTATTGTCATGTGACCTTTAATTGACCATCTTTGTTGCCATAATAACTTGTGAACCACAGAAGGGATTTAAACCAAACTTGGCACAAGTATGGACTGCGATGAATCAAATCAATTTTGGGTTCAACAGGTCAAAGGTGATGTGCCCTGAAAATATTTTTGCAAATCATAACTCGAATGAAAAGCGTCTGATTGTTTTTCTTCTACTTTTCTCTCGTTTCTCTCTCACACTCTCTCATGTGACCTTTAATTATTAATGTGTCCTTTAATTGAGATCAAACATAACAGTGCGTTGACATCTAACATGGGTAGAGGCACATCCGTTGATGCATTGTGTCAAATTCTATTTTCCAGTTTCTTAATCCAAAGGTAAGGTGGTGTATTTTTGTTCTCTTTTTATATAATTTTGGATTTAATGTGGTAATAACACATACTGGATATTATCTTCAATTTTTCAAATGCAGGTTTATGTAAATGAGGTGATCTCTTTCAATCAATCTCATGCACACCTTTGTTTCTGTATCCCCCGTCCAGATTGCATGAATTTGATGAACAGGTGGCTGCTGTCCGTGAGGGCATGGCACGTGTCATTCCTGTACCTCTCCTTTCACTCTTCACTGGTTACGAGCTTGAGACAATGGTACAATCTCAATCTCATTGTATTACTCATATCTGGTTGATCTCTAAAAAATCCATTTGCGATTCTGGACATTCAAGTAAAACAAATTTCAATGGGAGATTGACTCGGTTATAATCATATTTTGAACTTTGTTTGAGTTGTCTCGTTTGGATTTGATTTCCCTCCCAGCTATAAAATGTCACCTTAGTGCTTCACAGGGAGAGCGTGTCTTTAGTGAATGCACCGTTCGTTTTATGTGGCATTAAGCAGTGTACCCGTCTGGCAGTATTGTTTGGTTGACATCTTCAATGTCAACCAAACAATACTGGCAGAGTATGTTTTGTATGTATGTTTGTTTTTTTGCAGAGTATGTTCACAGTATGTTATGCAAAGAGGAGGTCATATCATTATGTGCCGGCACTGGCCAAATTCTTCCCCGAGCCAGCAGTTGTGGCTATACAAATGACAACTCTGTGTTGGAACTATGGCACTCTCTTCCCACTATTGACCACTTTTCCAATTGTGGTCTGAATCATGGCTCAGATACAACAGCAACAAGAACAATACATGCTCAGACAAAAGTTTAAATTGTGTCGACATTTACGTTTACATGTCTTGCATTTCCAAAGAACTATTTTGTTTTTTTATTATCATGATTTAAAAAAAAAATTTAAATCAGGGAAGGATATTGTAATCAGCTCTGTCTCTTTGTCTATCTGTCACGCTATCTCCTCCAAAATGGTTGTGCAGGAATTCACCAAACTAGCTAATTACGATCACCACATGGCAAGAAAGTGTGCCAGCAGTATCATTTTGGCCTTGCCCCCTGGAGCCCTGGGGAAGGGTCAAAAGGTCACATACCAAAAAATGCATTGACTATCAATTTTTAAACATGTTTTTTAATGAAACTTTGATATGCAATCAACATTGTGGGATGCATAAAATATGTAACAATTTTTTGGATTTGACCCCCGCCCAGTTCATGCCCCCAAGGGGTGGTGACTTAGGGTCACATAAGTCAAAACAGATTTTTTTGTTTTTTAAAGATTTTTGAAATTTATTTCATATTGCAATAATTAAAAACTATTATCCACCAAAAGTGACATTCATTATAACAATTTCTTGTACTGGGACTTAACTATATATTAATTGGTCAGAAAACTCAATGTCATGGACAAAAATGTCTTACATTGTTAATACCCCATAAATCCGCAATCCCAATCACAATAAGGGTGCTAAAACAGCTCCTCTCATCTACAAACCAGTGAGCTTATTTTCAAATACAAGCAAAGTTAGGAACCCATCATTGCTGCTGATGTCGAGTCTTTCCTGTTTTCAAACAGCCTGATGTCTGACCATCATTTTGGATTCTGGCCCAGTCACTCAACTCTAGACATGCTTCTGTTCTTCTCTCAGAAATGGTTGGAAGGCCCTCAATCTCAAACAAGAGGTCAGGAATGCCTTCCTGGAGATATCTCTGGCCTTTGACACAGTCTGGCATTCTGCTTTGCTTGCCAAGCTCTCTGCCTGTGGCAAAGAAGGCCATCTTCATTACTGGATTTCTGGCTTACACAGCGATTTTTGCGTTCCACAGATTACACAACACGTTGCAATCAACGGAATCCTCACTTCTCTCCCAGCAAAACATTTGGCATTTTATACCACATTTTACACTCTTACCCATCAACATTGTCTCTTATGTCCACCTTGCCTTTCTTGTCATAGTTGTTGCAGGCTTTTGCCACTGTAACTACAAGATACCACGAATGCTAAACGCAAATGCAGTAAAAATAATCAATCCCTCTGCCAACCACTCTTTCCGTGTTCCTTTGTGTCACATTGCAAAAAGACATTCTTTTCCCATAGCTGGCCAAGCGAATGGTCTTGTACACCTCAGGTGAAGATGCACTTTAACATGCCATCAGCCTGTTTGGCATCACAACAGCTGATCTGTATTTTCTGGATGCGAGAATACCCCCCTCCTCCCCCACCCCAACCCCCAAGGCAGTGTTAGGCCAATAATTGTTCCTTATTTACAGAAACAACTTCTCCAATACTCTGGAAAACCCTCTCTTCTTTTTTGCAGATGACTCCACATTGTGTATGCCTGGTGTTGGCTTAATGGTTATGGTGGCAGGCTTTGGATCCTAGGGTCCTGAGTTCAAATCCCGTTCAGCTGTTGAATTAATACCAGGTGGGGTTAACTCAGCCTGTCATCCTTCCGAGGTCGGCAAAATGAGTGCCAGCATGCTGGTATACTGTGTCGGAGTGGCGATCTGTCCAAGATTGTGCCCAATAGCCAAGGAGACTGCTTCAGCAGCACTAACGCTCTGCACAGAGTATGGTCCCAATCTCCTCCTCCTCCTTGACATTGTGTGTCTTACAGTACCACCATCCTACTGCTCAGCAGAGACAGCAGCGTAGTCTCTCTATGCTGACTTGGAATGTATTACATGCTCGTCTAATAAATGGAACATGGTCTTCAATCCTGAGAAATCTCAGTCTCACTCTGTCACTCCTGAAGGATCATCATTTGAACCCACCTATCCATTTCCATGGTAGGCTGCTGGTAGACATTCAATGTCTTGAACTTCTCAGCCTCACCATCAGCCATGACTTATCTTGGGCAACCACTTGGTGTGCACATTGGTTATCAACATGCTTCAAGGTCTTATTGATGCATAACTCGAATAAATAAGTCTTATTAATGATGCATAATAAGATGTATAACTCGAATATAACTCGAAAAAATATTTTGCCGATTTAGGCCAAAAAGGGTTCTCATATAAATTAAAGAAAAAATGTATATGTGTTTGCCCAAACCATCCATTTATGGGATGAATATATCATGGCAAGTATTTGTGCAAATGTAAGTGCATGCATACATGCAGTGTCATTCCTTGGCTTGATTGTAAATGTACAACAATCAGTGGTTTCCTTATTTTTTGGAGTAGGAAGCTCCCATTAAAAAGTAGCAGGTTACCATCACCGCGTGCGAAGCGAGCGCAGCTGTATGGCCGGGGTCCAGTGCCCGCCTAGGGCCCTGGAAGCCGGAGGATCGTAGATGGCTGGAGATGCATTCTCGCATGATTTCTGACATGAAATAGTTCTCATATTATCATGCTGTTGGGGTTGAAAACTCCACAAAAACAGGTGGTGAGGCCTATTCTGGATGTAGTTGTATTAACATACTGACTGACTGGTTGACTGAAATTCAGCTATACTGTATAGTTAGTTCAAGTCTATGGTACATGCATGTACCTGCGGTACCAGTATTCAGTTGGCCAGTTCACAGCTGCTCATACTTGGCCTTCACTTCAGTGAATAAACGCGATTTTCAGTGCAAATAACCACGAATAATAACATGTACAAAAGCTGCTTTAAGCTTATAGGCTAATTACTTTATAAATTAAAAAGGCACAACGGATGACCGTGTATTTTGGAGCCGCATCACTTGACAAAAGCTCAAAATGGAAGAGGTGAAACACGTGTTTCGTGAAACAACAACAGCGTCGCACTCTTGAGAGTGCAAGTTTAGACCAATTACTGATGGCCAGAAGCTTACCTCCCATGTCTTTGGACTTCTTCGAAAATCCAAAGTCAAAGAGGGATTTTCGTTTCGATGCCATCGTTTTGGCACCGAAACTGCGAGGCCTACAAAGTTTATTTTCTTGAGGTCATTGCTGTATGGTATCAGGGTATCAGGCCAACAATCCAAAACGAGGCTAAAGCAGAGAACTCTCCATTGCAGGAGGCGTGTTTTAGCTGCTTGTGTTATTTTTAGGTCTGTGTTGTGCTCGACCTAGCGAGAGTACTCACAGTAAAGGTAAGCCCGCTTTTATTGAAATACTAATGTGTTTTCGTCTCGCATTTCAAAACAGGGGGTGTAGAGATTCCGTGGTGACAAAAATAAAAATAAAAAAATCGAACACTCAGCGCTGAAGTAGGCGGCGACCTTTGACATTTTTTCTCTTAGTAGACGGCTGCGGGTCGCCGGTAACCGGCTTCTAAGGAAACCCCTGAACAATGCTGTCAGTGCTCCTGATGAGATTATTTTTATTGTAATTATTATTATTATTTTTAATCAGACTTGGAACAACTCAGTCACAGGAATGTGGCAAGTTTACATGGTTTTTGCATGTTATGTCTTTTTCTCCTTTTTTAAATGAGTTACAAAGCACTAGAGCTCCGAGGTACTTCAAATTCATTTTTCGAGATCAGTTTTGTCAATCGAAAGTTAATTGTGCATGTCTCATAGATTATAAATTCCCACTAGGTTTGTGGCAGCCCCGACATTCCTCTTCATCTCCTGAAATCTGTGGCAACATACAAAGCCGTGGAACCGGGTTCACCACTTATCCAGTGGTTTTGGGATGTGATGGAGTCATTCTCGAACACGGAGCGCTCACTCTTCCTGCGCTTTGTGTGGGGGCGTACGCGCTTGCCACGCACTATTGCAGATTTCCGTGGCAGGGACTTCGTCATCCAGGTAACGTTTGTGAAAGTTCTCTCTTCAGGCCACAGTACTACCACCCACATGTATTGCATGATATGAACAATAATAGTTGGGCCCTTTTGCTTTAACTTATATTGGCATCTTTTATGGCCTCATCCCGTTATTGCTTTTTCTGACCTCTTTCACACTCGGTCATTTTTGTTGCATTGTTTGCAGCCTTTTAAAATTATGATTTCACAGTTTCATGCTTGGATGGAATAAGATTTGCTTGAAATGCCAAAGCATATTCCTTGGCCTTTTTATTTTTATCATGATCCCATTGCTAAAAATACATCCATGTTGTCTTTAAAGTAGAATTTCTTTCATGCTTTATAAGCTTACACATTTGAAATATCAATTCCAGAATTATTTTTTCAGCAATTCTCCACCAAATAAGACATGGTATTAAATTATTTATTTGAAAATCTTAGCCACCTGGGATAATTGATAAGGTGAGAGCTGATTGGTTATTCCCTCCAATTACGGGTGAGGGACTTGATTGAGTCTTGTTACCTCCGCTATTGAAGGTGGACGGAGGTTATATTTTCACCCCTGTTTGTCTGTCTGTCTCTGTTTGGCTGTGAGCAGAATATCTCAAAAAAAAATTGAACATATTTGTACGAAACTTGGTGGACAGTTTGGGTGTGTGTCAAGGATGAATTGATTCAACTTTTGTGAAGATCTGGATCCGAAAATGTTTTTAATTGATTCTTTACAATTGAGATATAGGGCCAAAAATAATGTCGCACGATATTTCAAAACGTTTTGGACGTTTTTTTTTTTATTTATTCGCATAATTTTATGGGGGCACGGCTGTGCCGCTAATGCAGTGCCCCCTGTTACCAGCACACTGGTACTCATTTCGCAAACCTAGGAAGTATGGCAGGCTCAGTCAACCTGCCTGGTATTAATTCAATGGTTTGATAGAGGCTTTAACTCAAGACCCTAAGATCTTAAGCCAGCCGCCCAAACCGTTAAGCCAACACCAAGCTTTGTGAATGGGTTATGATATAACTTAGTGGATCAATTGGGTCGGTGACAAGAACAAGCTGATGTTCTTGTCACCGACCGCACGAGCGTGCGTACCTTTTGGCTTTCCTGCCGTGATGTGGGGATTCATTGCTTTGCAGCTGAAAATATTTTTCATATATATGAATATATTATAAAATCTAAAGCACGATGCGTGCACAGTTCAGGTGAAGGCCACCTCGGTAGTGGAAACTTCAGTCCTGGGCCTTACCTTTCTGGACAGCTGCACTTGTGCTTTAACTTTTGAATATATATGCTGTTTCCTTTGAATTGCCATATTTGATGTCTTAATTTTTGCCTGTGTGCTGATGTAAAAATGTTTCCCCTTCTGTAATTTAATTTCTTGTCTGAGTTCTTTCATTTTGACGTACAAACCTTCCAATACACATTACCTATGCACATTTTCTTCTTCCTCTGTAATACTTTCCCATCAACTTTTTGCACACTCAGGTCCTTGATAAATACAACCCACCAGATCATTTTCTGCCCGAGTCCTACACTTGCTTTTTCCTGCTCAAACTTCCACGCTACTCAAGCAAGCTGGTGCTGCAGGACAAGCTAAAGTATGCAATCCATTTCTGCAAGTCTATTGACACAGACGACTATGCACGCATTGCACTGTCTGGTGAGACGCCTGCTGGTGATAGTAGTGATGAGACGGACAACGATGATGCGGAGTCAGTTGGTTCTGCGTCGACGCAAGGCTATCTTACGCTATGATTTTCACTGATGAAAGCTGTGGGATAGTATCGAGTTGGTGATATTTGGTTGCGAATGATATTTGTTTTTTTTCCTTCTCAGCAACATGGAGAAATGATTGAGAAGTTTGTTACTGAAGTGTTGGTGGGATTGAGTTAGAAATCAAGTTGTCAAAATTTAGACATTTACCATTTCTTTAGAAAAGGAGGGTTGTGGTAAAGGGTTTTCTTTGTATTGTGAGGATGAGGTTTTTAGTCCGAGTTTGGTTCTCAACCCAACCATGAAATGTGTTCAAGCACAAGGTGATTTCCTTGCAAAGTGTGCCATCCCTCAGATGGATTGTAAGCTCGTTTTGTTCTCTTAGTTGGTGGATATTAAACATGCCACCATGTTTACCAACAAATAGGAAGCAATTTATCACCATGGCTCTGAACGAATTACAAATTTCTGCGTAAACCTACAATGAACGCTGCATCAGTGGCTCAACCACAACCTTTGAGAATGGTGCACACCTGCGAGCCGAACTCGGAACTGACTCGCAATCCGATGTGAATGTGAATGAGTAAACAAAATCAGGAAGAAAATGCCAAATTAAGATCATGCTTCTTTAAAAATCCGAAATAACTGGCAATATTTGTCCCAAAAATTTTCCAACAGGTTAAAATTAATTCCAAAGGGAAATGACAAAACAAGCAGCATCGACAAAATGTTGATCAACCTTTGTGTGCATGAAGATGGCAGCACCTGTTTACTCCAACTTGAGATAGCAGCACCTTTTCAATCTAACCATCTGTTAATTTTGGTCTGATTTTGTTTTCGTTTTTGTTTAACCTTTTTGCCTGACAAGTCATCTTGTTCCAACGTTCGAGCTTCAATACCTGCTCACATGGCCGTGTGTGTGTGTGTGTGTGTGTGTGTGTGTACCCCTGTATTTGCATGACCTATTATTTGCATCACTTGTTTTCTGGATAGATTTAAAGTTTAATTTGTCGATGCAGTTTGCTTTTGCAGTGTTTTGTAACACACCTTAACCCTACATTACACTCCAAATGACTCGTTTGTATGAACATGAACAAGCCGAGTTAACTTAATTTCCTTTCACGGTCATTTTCACCACTGTGCTATATTTTTCCAGTGTTACGTTTTGTTTGGTGAAACAAAAATGATTCTAAATGCTACAAATTCTGAGCATGGCATTGAGCTATTTTATGATGCCCTTGTTGGTCTTAGTTTTGTTCTGTGTTTATATTTTGTGCAGTATATTTTAAGAGGGACGTTTTTTCTTCTTCTGTGTTCGCACGAGTACAACTTGTGGACGCACATTAGTTTGTCATTGTAATTTGGTTGTTCGAGATGTGCAATTGGACACTGTAGGTGTACAATAAACCTCATGCGTCATAAGACAGTCGTGTTTTTCATGTTCGCTGAGTTCAAAAATGCTCGTCATTCTCTATATTATAGAAATATCCCCTTTAACCTGTGACCTGACATGGATCAACCGAAAGTTAAATTGTGGCCTTGACCAGAAAAATGACCTTGGGCTCAAGTTAGATGCTCCAACATGTGAAGCACCTTTGTTTGATTTGTAATTAATAGAGCTTTCCAGAAAAAAAAAACTAAACATGAGTAGCCCTGAATTCACTTTTGGCAAGTTGCCAGAACAGGGGGTAAATGATGAGTTTTGGTTCACCTTCAGCCTAACCTTTTACCCGTAGTGTCGGGGATGCAGATCCTAAAATATTGGTATTGCTGTAAGAACATTGGGGACCAGTCTTTCGAAATTTCTGAGACACTTTTGGTTTCAAGTCCCTCTACTGGTCATTAATCCCTCTGAGATTACAATTTTTGCTTTTTTTACCAGGCTTAGGCCAAAATAACTCACCTAGGTTTGGGGAGTGGGGGGGGGGGGGGGGAAGAGGGGCTCCAAAAAATAACTCAAAGTTTTTTTGAATAGGACTTGATGAAATCAACAAGAATCTTGTAAAATATTTTGGTATCCTTGAATTTCGGGCAGGTTTTTACCCTCGCCAAAGGAGAGGGTATTGCATTTCGGTGCGTTTGTCTGTTTGTCCGCACAAAACTTGTTTTTCTCCGCAACCGTTTGTCGGATAGAGACGAAATTTTCACCATTGGTGCGACAACTCATGTAGAATGTTTTAATGATAATTATGACATCATAGTTCACGTGGTGTGGCAGTCATGTTGGAAAAATGGAAAAACTTTGGACCGCTGTATCTCTGAAACCGCACCAAGGAAAATATTGAAACTTGGCACATGGCAAGTACTCCTCATGGTGATCAGTGTGAGTTTTCTGTGATGTCATCGGTGCCTTAGTAATGATGTCAAAATTGCATATGTACAACGCTACATCTGATCAGTATGAAAATTTTTGTGGGTCATCTCAGGATAAAATGATCCACCAAAAAAAAATTGATGGCGTCATTGGACACGTGATTCGGCAGCCATATTGTGTTTGTTTTTTAAACCTTCAAAAATCTAACAAATCGGCTGAACAGATCGAGGCGAAACTTTACACATATGACCGCCTATCCATGAGGAATAAAAAGTTCACACATATGACGTCATAGGTCACACGGTTTGGCAGCCATATTGGATTTGCCCGAAAACATATAAAAATCTCCAGAACGGCCGGACATATCGAGTGGAAACTTCACATAAATGTTCCCCAAGCCATGATTGCACAAGTTTGTTTAGAAGTTAACATCTCAGATGATGGAGCACAAGTTATAGTTATGCGTCTTGCTGGACCGAACACCTTCAAGTGGTTCTTTCCTGAAGACACTGTTTGTTTTATGAATGGAAGTACATCATGAAGAAAATCTTGCACCCTGTTCCAGTTCACAGAAACAATAACTTGAAATTTGAAGATTTCTAATCTTTACGATGTGCAGTTTCCATAGCAGTTGTTAACCAACCATATTCTACTTGGCTCTGTCGGTATCGATTTCTTTTCGATATCGATATACCTGTGGGCTCATACTAGTGTATATAAGTGTTTAAAAAAAAATTATGCAGGTTTCAAAAATACATGATGCTCCATTACGTATTTATTCATATATGATGGACACATCATTGGCACATGATAATTTTTCAAAGTATTCCCACACTTGCTTTTTTTCCCCATGATGAAATGGTCATTTTATTTCCAACTTCAACTTGTATTAAAAAAAGATTTTGTTTTAAAGCGAGATCAGTATTGGTAATCGGCACAGGCCAGTATTGTGATTGTGGATCACCATGTCGGTATGACTCGTACCTGCATTTTTTTTTTATGTTGAAGGCTGCAGGCACAGACTGAACAGTCCTCATCGAAGCCAAGCCTTAAATAAAAGAACTGCATGAATTGAAAAGTAAGGAAAGAGAGAATAGTCTCAGAGTTTTTGAAAGAAATAAAAAAAAATCTGCTTTTTGCAAAAGGAAAGGTCATAAATGTTTGGGAAGACGTGAGAAGGTAAAGAGTTCCAGAGTTTGGCAGTGGAGGGGAAGAAACAAACATCGTAATGGCTCACCCTTGAGTTGCCAATAGCCACACAATAATCATGTGATGTAGTGGCTTGTCGAGTATTCCTTGGTCTCGTTACTCTCGGAGGTACACAAGCAGCAAGTTCTTGTGAGCAGAAACAAAAGTAATATCTGTGGAAAAGAGAAAGAGAGCCTGAGCCTACTATGCAGCGTAATTTGAGCAGGTCAAGTTTTGAGGTCATGTTGGGAGAGTTGACACGTCAAATAACTTTGGATTCAATTCTATCCAGTAAGTATGTGGAGCTGGAATCTCCCCAGATGTGAGAGCAGTTCTCCATACAAGGACGAATCAATCCTTTATATAGTTGGAGCAACTGTTTCGAGGAGAAGAATGTCTGACATCTGAACAGGACTCCTAATTTCTTCGAGGCAGACTTAGCTATTTGCGTAATGTGTGGATTCCAGGATAAATTTGTGGTTAGAGTGATACCTAGTGGGTTTATTGTATCACATGGTGTAATCGTGGAGCTTTCAAAGGAGATTGGAGAGTTGAGAGGACTTTTAGAGAGAGATGAGAAGAAATTGAGTTTTTGAAGCATTAAACTTAACTTGATTACATTTTCCCCAATAGGACATCTTGTCCAAATCCGAATTTAAAGCGGTGGCTGTGATGAAACGAGATGGAGATCGAGTGAGGGAAGATAAGGAAGATGGGAAAGACATGAAGGATGTAATGTTGTCATCAGCATCCGAGTGCATTTGGTTATTTGTGGAAGAAAGAAGGTCATTGATAAAAAATTTGGAAGAGGTTGGAGACAGAACGGAACCCTGAGGTGCACCGCTGTTGATAGGGAAGAGGAGAGATGTTGAACCATCAACAATTACGGAGATAGAGCGGTTGGAGAGAAAGCTCAATATGACAGAGCAGAGTGAAGGAGGAAAGCTTGGATATCAGACCCTGATGCCAAACTCTGTCAAAGGCTTTTGAGATATCAAGGCTTCCAACAAAGGATTCCCCAAAGTCTCTCAAAGAAGAGGCCCAGACTTTTGTAATCGAAGAAAGGATATCACCTGTCAATCTTGCCTTGCGAAAGCTGTATTGGTGGTCAGATAAAAGACTGAGATTCAGGATGCTTGAGAAAATGGGAATTGAGAAGACATTCAAATACTTTGGAAACAGTACAAGTCAGAGCAATAGGATGGAAGTTAGAAGGGTTTGAACGATCATCCTTCTTTAAAATAGGCTGTACTAAGGCATGTTTCCAGGTAAGAGGAAAAGTTTGGGTTTTTAAACAAAAACGAAACAAACGAGCAAGCACGGGTGCAAGTTCTGAAGCACATTCCTTCAAGACACGGAGAGGAATGCCATCTTGCCCGTAGGCCTTGCTTATGTCCAGAGAGAGGAGTATTTTTATGACTGCATGAAAAGAGATTGTTGGGAGGGACATAGGATTGGTGAGGGGAGCATCAGAGGGAGATGGAATGTTAGAGTCATCCAGTGTGGAGTTAGAGGACAAAAGAGAAGCAAAAAGAGTTGCTTTATCGGTCGGAGAGACAGCAATAGTATCATCGGAATGGAAAAGTAAAGGAAAGGTAGAGCGACAGAAGTTGTTGAAGGTACTTTTGGCTAAGGACCAGAAAAATCTGTTAGTAGAAGAAGATGAGAGGTTGTCACATTTCTTTTGAATAAAGGAATGCTTTGCCTCACGAATAACATGTTTGCAATGATTTCTGGCAGATATGAAAGCTGAATGCGAGTCGGAGGAAGAAGAGTTTTTCCGTGTCCGATATGCGGCATCCCTTGCACGAATGGCCACAGAGCAGGAATTATTGAACCAATAATTGGTCGGAGAGATAGACTTGAAAAAGAAGGGGATATAAGCCTCCATTCCTGCAACAATAACCTCAATAACCATTAACTTTTTGGACTTTATCATATTTAATTGGAAGCTGTCTGATGGAAATGAGAGGAAAGAGAAATAAAAGAGAGAGAATGTAAAGTGAGGAGTGAAAATGAGTGAGTAAGAAAAATGTGTGATGAATAGTGTATGATGTTTGTTTGCAAGAAAGAGAGATTAAAGCTCGCCCGGTAGATATAGTTTGAGTGAGACAGAAAGTAAGATCAGCAATCCAGACACGGAGAGTGCAAGATGGTTCCGGGCACCACTTTAATGCTCCTAAGTAAGAACGGTAGTACTATCCTGAGCAGTTGCTGTCTCCAACCCACTACCTAAAGTAAGTGACCACCGTACCAGTATGACTGATACCGGTACGACGATTGTGGATTGCCATACCGGTATGACTGTCGTGGATTGCCGTGTCAGTAATTGTAACAGGCTTTCTAAAGCACACCCGATTCATATAAAATAATCAATTGGCAATTGCTTTAAAAACAGCCACGATGACAAAGAAAAACGTGATTGCTTGTTCAGAGCTCGGATTTGAGCGTTAAAAGTTAAAATCTGCATACATACTTCCTGGCACATCTTGACGTCATACATTCCGCTGTTCCAGGCGTAGCCGAGTCCATCAAAGCTTTTAAAATCATGTATGGTTTTGAAAGATTGTAAACACCTTTCTTTGATTTGTTGGTGAAATGAGTTATGTCATGTTTTTTTTCATCCTGATGTTGTATTTTTTAGGTACACAGATATATTCGGAATTCAATACCGGTTTATCAATATGAAAAATTATCCCGGTTTAACGAGTATATCAATTATATCGCCAGACCCTACATTCTACATGCAACTTGTATAATGTTTAGAATGCTTTCATTTTTGCATAGTTATATACAGTACTTGTCATAAGAACTGATATTTTTAGTTTGATTCCAGTAGGAGTACTACCCCCACCTATCAATTATTCCAGCGGCCATTACAGCTGTCACTTCCTCTTTCTTCTCGCTCGACGCTCTGTCCACTTTCACAATGGTACGGGTTTGACGCAGGTGTGACACCTTTTGCAGATTGTGGACTTAAAACATGAAACTGCTTTGGGTTCTGCTCTCCCTCTTCCTTCTGTCCCCAACACTGCCGGCCGAACTGTTTTCAAAACCCACACTCTCTCCCTCCTGAGCCCCAACGCCAACTATGCAGCTTCGACTTGTAGCTACCGGGTTTATTTTGGACATGCAGACTTTCAGGTTGTACACAAGCGTCTGGATAACAATGTCGTGGAGACATGGTTGATTTGGAGAAGGATGTTGGATTCCCGAGTCTGTGTGTGAAGAGATTTCTCTGCACTCACAAACCAGGACCATTGTCTGCAGAGTGGTGATGTCTGAAAGCTTTTTTGTTTTTCCTGCAAATCACCTGCAAATTATTGAAAAGGATGGATGCAGCAAGATGCTGTCCTTTATCATTCCTTCTCTTCCCAAGCCCCCACGATTCCACAAGCCTCGGAAAAAACATGGAGATGGTGAGGCCATGTGGGCTAATCCCCGACCACGACCATTACCCATCATAGAGGACGTCGCACGCAAGTTCGCCGAGTGATTTAAACGATATAAAAAGACTATGATGATGAATCTCCGGAGACAGTTCTGAAATGGCCATGCAGTTGGAATTTTCAGTTAAAATGTGTATCGTGGATTTTAACGTCTCACAGGCAGCACCTCCATTTCCTCTGCAACCACTTCACCGATCGATGCAAAACTTTCAACATAGGACCGACTACCCGTGGATAATTTTTTCATTGATAACTCTGACACCATCGGTCACGTGGTACGGCAGCCACATTGGATTAAAGGAAAAACTTTGGACATCTTTTCTGAAACCTCTCAACGAAAAAAATTGAATATTGACGTGTAATCAACTCCCGCTGCGGTATAATAAAGTTTAATTACTTATGTCATCGGTCATGTTGTGTGTCAGCCATAATTGGACGATTCAAAATCCTTATCCGAAAAATATGAAGCTTCTTGTGATATGTAAGCTTATATGTGATCGACGACCCAATTTGAGTTCAGTTTTAAATTTATGATGTCATCTGTGATGTAGTTTGACAGCCGTATTTAATTGAAAGATAACCTAATTTTTAAATCTTTCACTGAAACCGCTTTCTACATGGTGAATCTTTCTTCGATGGTGATCAATAAAGCCTTCATCTCCGAAACTGCGACTCACCGTTGTCTTATTAGCATTTATATGGGTGATGTATAAGATTGCTTTATTCATGCTAAACGATCTATAAATCATTATTTTATTAAAACTGAAGTATATACTTGAACACCGCAAGATATCACGTTCTATGAACTCTCTAGCTTGTATTGTCACAGTTGGAACCAACTGCTGCCGATAAGAAGCACCGTTCACATCCTATAAGTGTGTAAAGAAAAGTCGTTTTTTTCGATCTCCATTTTGATCATATCTGAAATGAGAAGACTGTTGGGTCGCAGATTTGATTCTGAAGTCGAATGTGACTCAAACTACCTGTCAGAGCAATGCCAAAAGAGAAACCTCAGAATGTTAATGATTTGGAATTCTTTAGTGAACCCTATAACTTCAATTAGCTCTAATGCCCATTTCACAATGACGGTTTTACTGCACCATACTGCTCCAGATTCAGCACTTGTACATATAATCTTATAAATGCAATGCCAAGATGATCAACCTTCACATACACGTTTATTGTCATGATTGCAAAATTATATACACAATAAAATGGTTTCTTGAACATTTCGAAGCCATATTCAAGGGTAGGTTAAGCAGTTTTTTCAAAGATTATCCTGGCATGCAATGTGATATGTGGTGCTAAGGCCTAAGTCACATTTGCTCTACGGCGAGGATACGGCGGCCGTACGCCCTCTGAATTGACAGAAACTTGCGGCGGCCGCAGAGTTTCTGCGGTGGCCCGACGCCGTTCGGCTATCTTTTACAGGCTGTAGGGGTCGCCGTGGAATTATAACGCGGAGTTATAACTTTTTTCATTTCTACGTTCGCCGTAGCAATTCGACAAGCCGAAAAAAAAAAAACTGGTTAAAAAAAAAAATAAAATGAACCCACTCGTTACCGTCCGTCTGACCGCACGTTTGCCTTAGGGCCCCCCTGCGGGCGCCTTGCGGGCACCTTGAGGCTACCTTGCGTCTGCCTTGAAAATTCTATGGCCGCCACAGGGCCCCCTTAAGGTCACCGTGCGACATCAAATCAAAGACCGTACGGCACCCCCACGTTTTCAGTCTCCACAATTTCTAAATACGCCATGCGGCTCCCCGAAAAATAAAAACATATGTGACTGCTACATTGTGTGACCGTGGAAATACTGCGGCCGCCGTATAATTGCTTGTGGCCATAGATTTTGGAGACCCCACGGCCGCCGTGGCAAATGTGACTTCGGCCTAACAGTCACTGCTTACCAACCTCAAAAAAAAAAGATAACCATCGTCCTCTTGTCGGTCACCCTGTATAAAATCTTTCTAGCCTTTGATGCAATATAATAAATGATGATGATGATGATGATGATGATGATGATGATGATGATGATGATGATGATCATCATCATCATCATCATGATCAAGGCCTTTAAAATGACAACCATCACCCCCCCACCCCAGGTTTCATACTCAATTGCTGTAGCATTTGAAACTGTTCATGCAAATCAGCTTTGAGGACTACTGTTGAGCTGCTGCTCCTTCTCCTCCTCCTACGACTACTACTTAATGGAACATCCTTGAATTCCAGTTGGAAGGTTTTGGCAGGAAACAGGAAAACTTTTTCTATTCAAAACATCCTGAGATCTGGGAATCATTCCGCCTTTGGATCACCCTGCATGTGAAGCACCAGGATGATAGTTTGTCGCTGGGCTGAGATTCAAACCCTGGCTGCTCATCTTGGAACCAAGTGTGTGTACCTCTTGGCCATCCTGTCGGACAACAACTACTACTACTACTCCAAATATTCCCCGTTATATTGCAGTCGGCCGGAGAAAGTTTTTGGCCCAAGTCTTTCACGAACCAGTTGATCAGGCCTGACATTCAACTGACAGTGATTTGGCCAGGATTTGTAATTTGTTCAGGGCACTGGAAATGACCCCAAGTCTTCACAAATGACACCACGGAATCATTCACGTCTACCAATTAGTGCTGGCAGATGGGATGTATGGCATAACGTTTTTCCCACCCATGTGACGACACCCATTGACGCAACATCGACTGACCTATAAAGTACCAATCCGACAATTTCTAGTCGGTGATCGGGAATCGAACCCAGACTAGACCGCTCAAAGCTACCTCTGCGCCATACGATTGAACTGATCGCTGCAGAGAAACGAGTGAAGATCATTCAGTCGTTTGTCGTGTCTTCACTTGTTTCCTTTTACCTGTTTGTTTACAAGACTTGTACCAGTGAAGATTTTCATTCTTGGTGAGCGATGATGTGTCCGATTGATGGGGCTTCCCATGCTTATCCGTTTTCCACGTTGCGACAGATGGCTCCGCGCTCACCGACTAGTCTTCCAGGCAATTTGTTTTGCTCACATTGGGAGCTGCCATCAATGATCGCTATTGATGACACATGGCACCATTGTTTGTAACAGGTGTTACTCCATCACTGTTCAGGTAAACAGGCCTGATGTGTTTTTAACGTGGATTTGGAATACCCCGTAGGTTGTGGAATTTTTCAAATTAAAGTATGTAGATTTATCAACAATTCAAGCCACCAACTAAATCAAATCAGACGAGCTGATTGTAGAGCGTCTTTCATGGATCTATAGCTAGGCATTGAAGAAGAAAAACTACAATGAAAATCAAGAATAAGATGTCCACATAAAATAGAAGTGTGGAGTTAGAGGAGAAAAGAGAACCAAAAAGAGTTGCTTTATTCCTCTCCACAAAAACAAACAAGACAATAGGCACTGAATTAGATGATAGACAACCACATGGTGTATGGGACTTGAACCCGAGTTCCAAAAATCATGAGCCAATGGTTCAAATGGCAATACGAACTGGCCGCTCCTTAATGGAACATCCTTGAATGCCAGTTGGAAGTTTTTGGCAGGAAACAGGAAAACTTGTTATATTCAAAACATCCTTCAATCTGGGCATCATTCCGCAGTCCCTCACTACCTCGTTCTGCCATCAATAAATAAATAATGTGACTGTTTTCTGTGTTCGGAATTTTTCTTTCACTAGGGGGTGCTGTCTATCTGCATTGGAGAGCTTCTCCATGAGCCCTCAGGTAAGGTGGAAATAATGACACACGTTTACAATGCATGACACAGTCCACTACTCCTGATTTACTGACTCCAGTGTTCCTGGTAACCTGCTAACCCTTTACGGCCCAAGGGAACACATATGTTGCTAAACTTTAAAGTGGTGTATCTCCGATATTTTCTCTGCAATTTTAGTTTACTTTGTTTGTACATTGGCAAACACCGTGGCTAACACTAGGTAAGAGCTTTTGTCGTTTCCATCATTGTTTTTTTTTTTTTCTCGATTTGAAAAACTTGTATTTCAATTCATATTTGTGATGATGAAAGCCAAACTCGTAATGAAATCTGACTTGTATCTGAAAATTACTTTCGATATGCTTGTGGTCCTCAAAGGGTTAATGGTAACTGCCTCAAGACGTTGCCATTAGCTCGCTCTTGCCACACTGATCGGTGGACCTTGAACGCTCGAGCACGCTCGATCGCCACAAAGGCGTGCGCCACGTCACACACCATGTTTTTAGGTGAATGTATTCCTAAATCATTGACGTTTGAAAGATTACTCCAAGATTGTGCCGATTGTGATGAGTTTGGCATCAAAATATCTGACACGACTGGCTGGAGCATTCGATTTTGATTCCTATTGGGGCTCTTCGCAGGTTGAAGGCACCTGTCTGGTGGAGTTTGGCTTTAAGAACTCCGCAGAAGCATGGTGCTGACACCGCCGATCGCAGAAAATGGATGGCAGTTCATCGAGTATGTTACATAATCTGATATCCCCATGCTGCATTGTCTCGTCTGCTCTGTGCGATTTCACAAATGTATTCTTCACTAAAATTAGGTGGAGCTCATGAAAAATCACCAATGGAAGAATTGATGAATCGCGCAATTCTACAGTGATGCTTGATGATCACCAACTGCTTTCCTTCACTTGGGAAGTGAGGAGAATTGCTGAGTGGCAATGCAAGCCATTTTTATGACACAAAGGTATTTTATTTCATTAATATGAGTTGCAACAAATGCAAAGTGTGGAGTCACAACACTTGGGTTAAACATGTTATTGGTGTGGTTTCTGACATGAGTTAGTGAGATGGAAGTTACAGGCTAATCCATGAGGTCACCATCCTCTCCTCCATCCCAACTCCTTTTAACCATCATTGTTATATTTCACTGACCCTCAATGTTTTGTAAAACAGACTTTCTTCGGTCTTTCTTTCCTGGAATAATAGACGTTTTAATACATTGTTTATTATCACTTTGGTCACGGTTTTGTTACCATGCGCGCTCGCGAAGCAAAAAGTGGGATTGAGCAGAAGTTGGTTCACTCTGTCTGTCAGTCTGTCTACATGCGTCGGTCTTTGATCGAGGAACCACTTAATTCCAATTGAATGTTACATTTGAACACTGTGGAACACGAATCGGACCATGAACCTGCAGTTCAGCAGTACTTTTGCTCTGAAATTGGCAAAATGTACAGAATCTCATTCTGAGCGCACATGCGCACAGAGGAGTAAGGTGATTTCTTTTAGTCTGTCTGTCTGTCTGGCAGTCACACAAAATTGAAAATCATTCCAAACAGGAAAGTTGCTGTTTTTCGGGACATCATGTAGGACACAAACAACAGGCATGAATAACCAATGTAATGTGTTGAATAAGACGGTGTATCAATGGTGGTGAACTTCTGAAAGAAGTTTGTTTTGTTTCTTTCCTACAACCTTTAATACGTTTATTTTATTTCAATTGAACGATATGCTCGAACACTGGAGGACACAAATTGCCTTCTTGGCACTTGAAAAACCTTTAGTTGGAAAAATATTTACACCGTTATATCCTGAGGGCATGTAACTGTGATATTCACCATTCATGCCATCTCTCATGCCCTCAACTTCGAAAGGTTTCAGGTAAGCGGTTGTCCAAAATGCTCACAGGTGCACATAAGACCCATTGTTTGGAAACCAAACCTTTACAGTCTTACTCCAGCACTTCCACAAGGGAATGACTTCCTGTCCCGTATATAAGTGGAGACGAAGCAGGGTGGTCCAATATGAACCGTAACTAAACAAATAAAGCATGGAGTTGAAGCATCCAACATCTGCGAAGAAGAAGTTTAATATCCAGTCATTTGTTGGTACAATCATGCCAACTGTATTCTGGGACGTGAACGGTCCTGTTTTGATTTCATTCCAACAACCAACTGTGACCAATTCAACATACTGTGACCAAATCTGTCGTACTCAACTGCTCCTGGACTCCGTCTTTTGCAATTGGAAACCTTTCTGGCAACCCTCGACTCTGACTCCGCCACTGGACCGGACGGCATCATCTCACGTGTCCTAAAAACCTTCTCTGCTGCTCTTTCACGTCCTCACTCTGACCTTTTCACCATGTCATTTGTACGAGGTCATCTTCCATCTGCTTGGAAATCAAACAACAAAACTGCATTACAAAAAAAAAGGGTGCAAAAACGGATCCCCTCAACTACAGACCTATCAACTAACTTCCAATTATCAGCAAGGTCATTTTTTTTTTAATGTTGAAGGCTTCAGCCATGGACTAAATAGTCCTCATCGAAGCCAAGCCTTAAATAAAGAACTGCATTGATAGAAAAGTAAGGAACAACAGAATAGTCTAAGAGTTTTTGAGGAAGTAAAAAATCTGCTTTTTGAAAAGGGGAAGGTCATAAGTGTTTGGGAAGACGTGAGAAGGTAAAGAGTTCCACAGTTTGGCAGTGGAGGGGAAGAAACAAACATCGTAACGGCTCACCCTTGAGTTGCCAATGGCCACACAATAATCATGTGATGTAGTGGCTTGTCGAGTATTCCTTGGTCTCGTTACTCTCGGAGGTACACAAGCAGCAAGTTCTTGTGAGCAGAAACAAAAGTAATATCTGTAGAAAAGAGAAAGAGAGCCTACTATGTGGCGTAATTTGAGTGGGTCGAGTTTTGAGGTCAGATTGGTAGAGTTGACAAGTCAAATAACTTTGTATTCAATTCTGTCCAGTAAGCGTGTCGAGCTAGAACCTCCCCAGATGTGAGAGCAGTTCTCCATACAAGGACGAATCAATCTTTTGTATAGTTGGAACTACTGTTCAGAGGAGAAGAATCTTCGACATATGAACAAGACTCCATATTTCTTCGAGGCAGACTTATCTATTTGCGTAATTTGTGGATTCCAGGATAATTTTGATGTCAGAGTAATACCTAGTAGGTTTATTGTATCACATGGTGGAATTGTAGAGCTTTCAAAGGAGATTGGAGGATGAGAGGAGTTTTAGAGAGAGAGAGATGAAAGAAATTGAGTTTTTTTGAAGCATTAGACTTAACTTGATTACATTTGCCCCACTGGGAGATCTTGTCCAAATCCGAATTTATAGAGGTGGCTGTGATGAAACGAGATGTACATCGAGTGAGGGAAGACGGGGCAGATGGGGAAGACATGGAGGAATGTAATGTCGAGTTATCAGCATATAAATGCAAGTGGTTATTTGTGGAAGAAAGAAGGTCATTGATAAAAATAAGAGAGTATTGGAGACAGAATGGAACCCTGAGGTTAAACCACTGTTAAAAGGAAAAGGGGGGGAGGGGAGATGTTGAACCATCAACAATTACGGAGATAGAGCGGTCGGAGAGAAAGCTCGATATCAGAGAGCAGAGTGAAGGAGGAAAGCTGAAAGAGGAAAGCTTGGATATCAGACCCTGATGCCAAACTTTGTCAAAGGCTTTTGATATATCAAGGCCGACAACAAAGGATTCTCCAAAGTCTCTCAAAGAAGAGGCCCAGACATTCATTATGTAACAAAGGATATCACAAGTCGATCTTGCCTTGCAAAAGCTGTATTGGTGATCAGATAGAAGACTTTGAAATTCAAGATGCTTGAGAAAATGGGAATTGAGAAGACATTCGAATACTTTGGAAACAGTAGAAGTCAGAGCAAGAGGACGGTAGTTAGAAGGGTTTAAACTATCACCCTTCTTTAAAATAGGCTGTACTAAAGCATGTTTCCAGGTAAGAGGAATCCATCATTGAATCCATCATTGCAGTTGCTATGAAATCCTTCCTTTTTTGCAGCAACCTCATCTCAGAACACCAACATGGTTTCAGACCAGGTCACTCCATCTTGGACATGTTTCTTCTACTCACCCAGCAATGGATGGAAGCCCTCAATGTCAGACGTGAGATCAGGGCCTTCTCTCTGGATATATCTCGTGCTTTTGATACAGTGTGCCATCCCAACATGCTCTCCAAACTGTCTGCCTATGGAATCCAAGGCCAACTCCACTCCTGGATTTCTGACTTCCTTCACTCTCGTAGCCAATGTGTAGCTCTCAAGGGAATCCTTTCTTCTCTCCCTGTCAAGGCTGGAGTCCCCCCAAGGCAGTGTTCTGGGCCCCCATCCTATTCCTGATCTTCATCAGTGATCTCTCTAACTCACTGGAAAATCCTCTTTATCCATTTGGTGATGACTCCACCCTCTGCTGTGACATCCTTCAGACAGGAAGGATGCAGCCTCTTCCCTCTCTTCAGACCTTGAAAAAAATCACAAGATGTTGAAACACATGGAACATGTATTTCAATCCTGACAAATCTCACACTTTCACAATCTCTCCAAGAAAGGACCAGATGGAAAATCCTCCTCTCTACTTTCTTTACATATCAGTTCAGTTATTCAAACTCCTGGGTCTCACTATCAACCATGATCTTTCTTGGACCAAACCACATTTAAAGTTGACCTCCAAAGCCACCTGCCAAGTGGGCATCCTCCATTGTACAAAGCCCTCCCTTGGCACACCTGAACTCCTATCCACCTACAAGGCCTTCATCTGCAGCTTGATGGAGTATTGCACTCCCCTTTGGGCTGACTCCCCTGCCTCACACCTTACTTGGCTTGATGCCGTGGAAACCAAGGCCTTCAAGAT
>NC_140973.1:27564181-27621681 GCF_056783735.1 Eptatretus burgeri
CTTATTGATATGGATATTGGACTTCCATATGTTTGTAATTGTTATGTTTTTGTAAACCTCATTGTATTCTGTTCATAATTAATTATACGACAAAACGAAATATAAATGTTTCATTCAATTTTTGTCTTGTGATACTTAGACGATTCCGAATTTGTTTGCCACCTTCGGCCTTCATGTTTCGTGCAACTGCCTCGAAGGGGCATTGCATCAATTGAACTATGAACATGTATGTACCTCATGAGCTTTGTCCTGAAGCCTACCTACTCAGAAGAAAACCTTCTTCATGATCATTGGGAACAGGTGATTGACCACAGGGCACATTGGCTTTTCAAATGGTCAGATGTGACTGGTGGTGACACAAATCTGACTGCAGATGGCATTCTCAGGCACAAATTGATGGCAAAATAAGTGTAGTTTCTAAATGGCCTTCTGCCATCAAATATTCGATGGAATAGTAATAGCACCTTAGCACCTTGATAAATTCAATGAGGCGACCTTTTGCACGGGCTGCCAGCAGCAAGAACGGGGAAAGTTTAATAGTGCGTGCAAGCCACCAGAAAGAACGGAATTAGAGAACATTTGATGGAAGAACCATTTAGGTAAGCTTCACACTCAATCGGATATTCCTCCAACCCTTTCATACACCGCTTGGCTCTCGCTAATCCCGATGTCACATTGAGGAAACTAAAGTGCAGACTTGGGTTGGACAACTCGGGACCAGACAAAAAGTCATTCGCAGTTTCCTGGGGTTTGATTTTGATCAATTTGGCTGAGCAAATGTTGAAAGGCATCCACAAATCTGCAGATAAGCAATACATTCTGCATGGATGTACTGTTGTTCATCCCTGATTTTCATATTGATGGGTTTAGTGAGGACAGGAGCATGGCCATGGCACAGGGGACGTCACAGCGTGAGATCCTTCTGTGTGCTCGGAGCAGCAGCTCGCCTGCACCCCCACCTCGCAGTTCTCTATTCCGCTCCAAATCCCAATGCTGCCTCGCTTGTCCTTTTGCCGTTGAAGGTCGGAACCGAGTGCACTGTTAACCACTACAATCCAAGATATGTGTACAAATGTTTATTTGATGTTACTGACTTACTGTACCGCTCATGGCACTTGTGTAAAGCTGGTGAAGATTATCAAATATATGCAAATAGCCAATTTTAGTGCACAGAATTAATTTGTCACTGTCTTGTCAAACTTGGAAGGAAAAAATCACAGAAAGTTTCAGATGCAGATCAGAAAGATATGGATATGGAAATATATAAACATCAGATGCACCTCATGACTGTTATGGTGAGCATCGCCGCAGATTATGTCTCGCACCATAAAACTGCATAAACAGCAAAGAACAACTGTTCATCTGCTACACAGACGATTGTTCCTGCAAATGCAAACCATTCAACCAGAAGGCACGTGATGTGATTGGCGGGTAAATCGAAACATGTGGAGTGTGACGAGCATTCCCCTCGATCTCCATCGGACATAGTCTTACACTAAAGCATCACCTCCAACCCAGAGGCCTCGGCCCGGCGTCTCTGTCAAACAGACGGCATCAGCCCACGTGCCCTCAAAGCCTGCTCTTCTGCTCTTGCTCACCCTCTCTCTGTTCTATTCACCCTCTCATTTGCTCAAGGTCATCTGCCATCTGCTTGGAAATCTGCAAACATCACTGCCCTGCATAATAAAGGTGCAAAAACAGATCCCTGCAACTACAGACCAATCAGCCTTCTCCCAATCATCAGCAAGGTTATGGAATCCATCATCGCATCAGACAGGAAATCCTTCCTCTTCTCCAATGGCTTGATTTGGTTTCAGACCAGGTCACTCTACCCTGGATATGCTGCTTCTGCTCTCCCAACAATGAATGGAGGTCCTCAATGCCAGACAGGAAATCAGAGCCGTATCCCTGGACAAATCACGTGCTTTTGACACAGTCTGGCACCCTGCCCTACTCACCAAACTCTCATCCCATGGTATCCAAGGCCATCTCCACTCATGGCTCACAGACTTCCTCTCCTGTCGCAGTAAACGTGTGGCCCTAAATGGAGTTCTTTCATCCCCTCTTCCTGTCCAGGCTGGAGTTGCTCAAGGTAGCATTCTGGGCCCTGTTCTTTTTCTGGTTTTCATCAATGATCTCTCAGACTCTCTGGAAAATCCTCTATATCTATCCTCTAACTCCACCCTCTGCCATACCATCGGTCATCCCTCAGACCGGCAAGCAGCAGCTTCTTCGCTCACTGCAGATCTGGATAAAATCACAAACTGGTCCAACACGTGGAACATGTCTTTCAATCCGGACAAATCTCACACTCTCACTATGTCTCATCGAAAGGACCATTTAGAAAACCCACCCATCCACTTTCTCAACAATCCTCTGGAAGTAGTCCTTTCTTTCAAGCTTCTGGGTCTCACTTTTTTCCAATGACCTTTCCTGGGAAAGCCACATTTCAAACCTCACCTCCAAAGTCAGTCGCCGACTGGGAATCCTCCGTCGTGCAAAGTCCTTCCTCGGCCCTCCGAACCTCCTGACCACTTACAAAGCTTTTGTCCATAGCCTGATGGAGTACTGCTCTCCCCTCTGGGCTGGTGCTCCTGCCTCCCACCTTTCTCGGCTTCACGCTGTAGAAACCAGGGCATTTCGGATCATCGGCATCTCCCGCAATGAGGCTGAGTCTTTGGGCCTCTCACTCAATCACCGCAGGTTGGTCGGTGGTCTTTCTGTCTTCTACCATCTCCTCTCTAGCCTCCCCCCCCCCCTGCTCTCTCTCTGCGATTTGTCCGCACCACATTTCCTCAGGGCGCTCAAGGTCTGTCAACAACCCCCTTCTGGTAAAACTACCAAAATCACGAATCACTGCTCACCTTCACTCTTTCATTCCTCTTTTTTCCCGCCTTTGGAATAAACTCCCTCACTCTATTCTTTCCCATTCTTCCCTCCAGTCTTTCAAAACAGCTGTTCACCACCACCTCTTATCTTCCCCCATCCAAATCCTCGATCTTTTCTACCCCCGATAATCCACCCAAGCCCACTTCCTTCAAATTCCCTGCTTTCCTTCCTGAAAGTCCCTGTAATGTCCATCTTCTATTCCCCATGTTCCCCGTCCCATCCCTCTCCCTTCCACAGATCTCCTAATGTGTCTGTTCCCCACTGTTTTGTCCCTCCCACTCCCGCCCCTCTCGTCTCATGCCCCCTTTTTGTGCGTTGTATGTTAAGCCGCTGTCACACCTTGACGATTTAGCCAGCGTATGCCGATTTATGAAAAATTTGTCTAAAACGCTGGCACACGTCGAATACGTTATGGGTACGTTTTGTATATGTTAAGAGCACGCTGAAAAACACTGCCATAAGTCGTAGTACGCTGGCTTTAAACGTTGTACTTTTGGGTTGTCCTCAAATTTTTGCATGCTTGAAATTTTATGACGTATGCCGGCGTATGACTCACATGCTCCGCTACGCTGGCCATAAGTTGTAGGCACGTTATGCGATCGTTGACACACGTCGATACACGTTACTTGTAAAGGCCCGGTCACACCTTGACGTTTTAGCCAACGTATGCCGATTTTTGAATTTTTTTTCTAAAACGCTGGCACCCGTTGAATACGTTATGGGTAAGTTTTGATAACATTGAGAGCACGCTGAAAAACACTGCCATACGTCGTTGTACGCTGGCTTTAAACGTTGTACTTTTTGGTTGTCCTCAAATTTTTTCATGCTTGAAATTTCACGACGTATGCCGGCGTATGACTCACACGTTCCGCTACGCTGACAAAAGTTGTATGCACGGTCTGCGATCGTTGACAGACGTCAACACATGCTACTTGTAAGTTAATCATAAGTTGAGACACGCCGAGGTAGTGTTTAGAGTACCCGAAACTTATTTCTAACCTATGATTAACGTGTTGTTGGCACGTTACGTGATCGTTGCCACACATCGACAGACGCTACTTTTAAGTTACTCATAGGCTGAAAGACATCGGTATAATGGATCGTCCTTGCGTCAGCGTCCACGGCCACGGCCAGGACACTTATTTGCAGCATTCTTCAAACTTTTCTTCGGCATGACGAGGATGTTCACACTTCGATGTCTAGCTTGGCTATGATTCCAATTGTCCATCGGCAGCGTCTATTTAAAATAGTCGAGTTTGAGCGTTTTAACACGTTCAGAAGAAACGCTTCAAATTTCAAAACCCCAGCGTCAAAAAACAAAGGCGAGTGACAGCAATTTAAATCGTTCATTGTAAACAATGAAAATAGCTGAGTGGTACCGTTTAAAAGTGGTTGAGTGTAAAAAAAATCCAATTGTTGAGCGCAAGCGTCTACTTTCAATAGTGGAGTTGCAGCCATTTAAATCGTTGAGTTTATCATTTAAATCGTTAAATCGTTAAACGCAAGGACGATCCATCATAACCCACACCCTCCCCCTCACACTCACCTACTACTGCCAACATGAACAAACTACTACTAATACTAATACTAATACTAATACTGATACTGTTACTGCTGACATGGACATCGACTCAAAAAGGACTCGAAAACACTGTTGGGTTCCCCTTTTATGAGCAGAATTTTTAAATACCAATTCCCAAAACCGCTGGGAACACGTCTTTATATGGCAGTTGTAAGCTAGAAACACGTTCATTTTTTTTTTTTTGTCGACCGGAAGACGTCATTGGAATACGTCTACATACGTCGATGTGTGTTGGGACTACGTAATGAATTGGTTCAAAGCACGTCAAACATAAGTTAGAAATAAGTTTCGCATTAAAAAGACATTACCGCGACGCGTTTCGACTTATGAGTAGCTTATAAGTAGCCTTTGTGGACGTGTGTAAGCGTCCACATATCGTGTGTAAAACTTATCCCCATCGAATGCGGAACGTGTGTCATACGCCGAGTCCGTCGTAAAATTTTGAACATGTTTAAAATTTCTTGACGTACTCTACTTACTACGACGTATGATAGCGTACTTTAGCGTTGTACTCACGTATACCAAACTTACTCATACCGTATTTGACGTGCCCCAACGTTTTAGACACATTTTTCTTAGGTCGGCATACGCTGGCAAGATCGCCAAGGTGTGACCGCGATGTTGACACTTCCATTTCTACGGCAGTTATGATTCGAATCGTTGTGCGTCAGCCTTTTAATAGGCTATGTCACGACATCGTCGGCGATGCGTGCAATGCGCTATGCCTAAGTTAGACTATCGTTGGGCATCGGTTGGTATAAGTTATCTATAACACAACGAAACGTTCTGTGTCCGTTACCCATGCGTTATACATAAGACCAAGTCGCTATGAATACGTCCGAATCTTTAAAAAAAACATCAAAAGTTCAATGTAAGCCAGCGTTTTAGATACATTTTAATACGTTGTCATCGCTGGCTAAAACGTCAAGGTGTGACCTGGCCTTAAGTTACTCATAAGTTGAAACACGTCGAGGTAATGTTTAGCGTACCCGAAACTTATTTCTAACCTATGAGTAACGTTTTGGAAGCACGCTACAAGAACGTTGTTCACATTTCGCAACACGTTACTTGAAAAAGACGTCGACATATTTGACGTCTTCAGGGTGACAACAGAACTTAATGAACGCGTTTCTAACTTACAGATACCGTATAATGGCGGAGTATTGGCAGCGATTCGGGGAATTGGTATATAAAAAGGGGCTTCGCAGGAGGAACCCGTCTTTTTTTAGACTTCGTGGTGAGTACATGTCGATGTCATTCTGAGAGATGGAGGATACGGCAAGGCTGAGACGACAATACCTACCTGTCCTCGAGCATCAACATGACCTCATCGAGTTGACACTGCACCAGTTGCGTGCCAATAGAGCCGGGAGAAGAAGACGTGAACGGAGGAGAAGGAACTGGGTCAGACCATGGATCGGGAGGCGACGCCATTACGGCATATAAGACCAGCTCATGGTGGAACTCCGGAACGAGGACCATGCATCCTTCATCAACTTCCTGCGAATACCCCCAGCGATGTTCGACGAGCTGCGAGCCAGAGTGTGTCCAAGGATAACCAAGCATTAATTATTATTAAATCATTTCAATAGTCCAGTGGAAGCGATTTAACTTGTTCAATGGAAACGATTTCAATTGCCGAGCACCAGCGTCCAAAAACAATTGGCGAATGACAGGCATTTATTAAAAGTGAAGTTGCAGCCTATGAATAGAAAACCTCACGTAATCGTCGACGATACGCTGCCACGCTCTGCATATACGTTAGACTATCGTTGGGCATAGGTTGTGGACGCCTAAAACATGCTAAACAATCATTGGTATAACTTATCTATAAGTTATCGAAGCATTCTGTGTTCATTACTAGTACATTATGCATTTGTCCAAGTCGTTTTGAATACTTTTAAAACTGAAACAAAAAAATAGTTCATCGTGGGAATGAGAAAAAAAATTAGCCGAAAAGAACATCGAACAATGGTGCAAAGCAGTCTCCTATTCGTGGACGCAATGAGGATCCATCATCACCCACACCCTCCCCATCACACTCACCTATTACTACTGACATGGACATACTACTACTAATACTGACACCCTCACCTACTACTTCTACTACTACCACTGATACTACTGACATTGACATCTACTGAACATGGAGTCTGGAACACTGACGGGTTCCTCTTGTGAAGCCCATTTGTATATACCAATTCCCCTAAACGCTGCCAAATCGCCATTATATGGTAGATGTAAGTTAGAAACACATTCAGTAAGTTCTGTGGTCATCCGGAAGACGTCAATCAAATTCGTCTACATACGACAATGTGCGTTTGAGATACGTTACACATAGGTTCAAAGCACGCTACTCATAGGTTAAAAATTAAGTTTCGGGTATGCAAAACATTACCTCGACGTGTTTCGACTTATGAGTAACTTACAGGTAACGTGTGTCCGACGTGTGTCAACGATCGCGGAGCGTGCAGAGAACTTATGCCAGCGTATGTGGAACTTGTGAGCCATACGTCGAGTACGTTGTAAATTTTTCAGCATGCTTGAAATTTCACGACGTACTCGACGTACAACGGAATATGACAGCGTACTTCCTCGTTTTTCAGCATGCTCCTAACGTATACACAACTTACCCATACCGTATTCGACGTGTGCCAGCGTTTTACACACATTTTTCATGGGTCGGCATACGCTGTCTATTTCATCAAGGTGTGACTGCGATGTTGACACTTCCATTTTTTCAGGCGGTTATGATTTAAATCGGCATGCGGAAGCCTTTTAACAGGCTACGCCACGAGTTCGTCAGCGATACGTGCAGCGCGCTATGCCTAAGTTAAACTATCGTTGGGCATAGGTTGTGAACGCCGACGACAGGCTAAGCATTCGTTGGTATAAGTTATCTATAAGACAACGAAACGTTCTGTGCCCATTACTAATATGTTATGCATACGACCAACACGTTATGAATACGACCAAAACTTTAAAAAAAAAACCTCAATTTCAGCGTACACCAACGTTTTACATACATTTTTATACGTTGCCATTGCTGGCTAAAACGTCAAGGTGTGACAGCGCCTTTAGCTCTCACATGAGCCTTGACAAGGTATAGAAAAAACAAACAAACAAAAAAAAAACAGACAGAGGTTACATGGTCAACATCAGTTAAACATCAAGGGCTTATTTACCCTCATCAGGACTGCATACTGATAAATATCTAACCAATGCTGACTACATTCCTTGTTTATACATCAGACGCACTTCCAGACTGTTATGATGAGCATCGCCGCGGATTATGTCTAATGTTAAAATTTCATAATCCGCAAAGAACAACCGTTCATCTGCCACCCAGACAATTGTTCCCGTTAATGCAAACTATTCAACCAGAAGGCACGTGATGTGATCGGGTGAAGAAATCGAATAAGACAAGGAGGCCTCTGTACGAGGAATATATGAATGGGTCGAGCATCACCTGTGGACAAGTGATTCTCGTCCTGCTTACAGAGGAATTTGTGCATTGCAATCATCCAAGCCCATCCCTTGGTGTACTGCAGTCAGAGCGGAGGGTGGTGGACTCTGAAGTGAAAGCCTGCTGAGCCGGTTACTTTGAGCGGCTGTACCAGGCTGAGCCACTGGCTGTTGAGTTGGATGTCAGGGGTATAACTATCCCCATTGCTGACCCTCCAATCAACTGTGAACCACCTTCATTTGCAGAGACAGAGGCTGCGGAGAACCAGTTGAAAGGGGTAAAGCCCCAGGGATCTGTGGCATCCATGCTGAACTTCCCAAGGCTGGTGGAAATGCTGCACTCATGTTGTTGCATGCAATTCTGTGCTCTGTTTGGAGCACAAGCATCATCCCAACTGACTGAAAAAGGGGTCTTCTTGTCCCTCTCTGGAAAGGGAAGGATGATCGCCAGGACTGCAACAATTACTGAGGGGTGACGCTGCTCTCAGTGCCGGTCAAGGTCTTTGCTCGGATAATTCTTCATAGGGCTCACCACCATCTGCTTCAGCACTAGCGCCCAGAGCAGTCAAGCTTTACAGAAGTTAACGATCGACCGTATCCTTGCTCTCTGGGTCCTCACCGAACACAGACAAGAGTTTTGGCAGCGGTTGCTTGCAGCCTATGTTGATCTCCACAAAGCATTTGATTCAATGAATCAGGATGCCCTCTGGAGGATTCTCGGTCTTCGCATGGTGTCACCAAATTTGATTGACATGATTTGTAAACAATACTCTGGTACAGAGAGTGCTGTAAGATGTGGTGGTTCCATCTCTGACTTATTTCCATTTGTTACTGGGGTTCATCAAGGGTGTGTATTGGCCCCCACACTCTTCAATACTTGCAGGGACTGGATTTTGGGGAAGATGTCGGAGAGATCAAGCTGCGGTGCATCACTTGGGAATGTCAAGATCTCTGACCTTGATTTTGAAGATGATGCAGTCATCCTTGCAGAAACACTGGATGTCCTTATTGTGGTGTCGTGGTAGAGGTGCTCCAAGGCAGACACGAGCGGGGGAACAGTTCAACCCTGCTTTATTGCACGAGCGAGAGCGTGAGCGTACGTTGCCCGTAACTCCCCTTTATTACGTACTCGATGCACTCTACAAGCCACACGACTTACAGGCTCCCAGGCCACAACGGCTACAGCAACTACGACCACGCCTCAGGCGGCGCGCACTCCTATATCCCGTGCAAGCACGTGACCACTCTAAACCACTCCTCCACCACGCTCACCACATCATGCCCTGCCCCCGCAGGCCCGCTACACCACACTTATAGGGGCCCCTGAGGCACTGAATGAGGAATAATGGATATTTGGCTCAATTTCCTGATGCTGATCCTGCTCACCACATTCTCTCAGTGAGGGGAGCCTCATGTATGGAGAAGGCCAACAGGATAACCGTGTGGCTTGCAGTTGCAGTAGGTTGATCATTATTTCAAGGAGATGGGAATAGGCCTTTCTGAGCAGCTGGGGAGCAGTGCCATCATGGTGGAGTATCGGGGCAGGAACCACAGGTAATAGGCTGTCATGCCAAGGAAAGAAGTGACATGGGCTGCTGAGGTCGGCTCCAAGATGTGTTGGATGCCCTCGATGTTTAACTGAAGCAGGGAGCTCTCACTAACTGACAGGCGAAATCCCACAAATTCAATGTCTGGCACAGTAAACATTCACTTTTCACCATTCAAAGTGAGGTTGCATTTCGTGAGCACCTCAAATACCCTATGTAGGTGCTCGTGGATGGATGCATCAGGCCCATATATGACAATGTCATCTAGGTAAACACCCACTCCTGGAATCCTTGCGAGGATGGAGGACAACACTTTCTGAAAACAGTTTGGGACTGAGCTTAGCCCAAAAGGAAACCAAGTGTTTTGGAATACTCCCGTGTGGGTGACAAATATCGTGAGGTTCCTGCTATCAGCATGAAGGGGCACCTGGAGATATCCTTGGTGAAGGTCCTGCGAAGAAAAAAACATGACCCAATGCTGAACTGGGTAGTCAGTTCCTCAGATGTGGCAAGAGGATATTTGCCTGGGATGGACAGCCCTATTTGCTGCATGAAAATCGACATAGAGATGCAGCCCTCCTGACGTTTTCCTGGCAACCACCAAGTTGGAGATCCAAGGGGCCACATTGATGAGTTCAATAATTCCAGCTTCCAAGAGGAGCTTGAGTTTAACAGATACTTTGTCACGGAGGGTGAGCAGAATGTGTCACAGTGGCTGGTTGACCAGGGTCACCATCAAGTCGAGCCATTAAACGGCATGTGCCATTTCTACTGCCAAGGACAGGTGACCTACAGAACTGCTGACCCACTGACATCCATCTTGAAACCTAGCTCCATGAAGAGTTCAAGACCTAAGAGGTTGTCACGTGGCGGGCGATGTGGAATGAGAATGCGGTCAGGTGCTTGGTGCTGTAACGTAAGGCAGTTTGAGGGTACCCACAATGCTGATTTTGGAGCTGCTGGTGTTGTAATAGAGGCAGAGCGACACACTTTGGAAAAATGATTTCGTTTGTGACAGCTCCTACATATCTGCTCTAATGCAGGGCAATCCGTTGCTAGCCAAGCATGGAAAGCAGTCACAATTCTCACAGCGCTCTCGGGGATGCACACATTGCTGAGGAATTTGCTGTACACATTTGCCAGGGTCTGTGTCAGCAGGCTATCAGGCTGCTGCAGCATTTGTGCTGCCCTCTGTGTGGCTGTGGGTGGGTGGGATCTGAAAAGCAGCAGGTTGAGGTGTGAAGTCGGCAGCGGACTGAACTTGAAATGCAATTTCCACAGCTTTTGACGGGGATAAATCGTCCAGTTCTAGTAAAAGTCTCCCGTGTTCTTTCGCACTTGACTTTTTTTCAATGAGCAAGTCCCTAATCATCTTATCTTTTTGGACCCCAAATTTACAGGAGCTAGCTGGGTCTGTCAAGTTCACAACGTACTGGTGTACTGACTCACCCGGCAGATGTTTCTGCTGTCTGAAGAGAAACCGCCAGAGAAGAACACTCTGTGAGGCAGAGAAGTGTTATTCCATGAGTGTCACGGTCGTAGCGAATGTGTAAGCAGTGCCCAGTGTACCAAATATCTGTTGGCCTTCCACACCCAGGCAGTGGAGCAGTAAAGCTTTTTTTCTTGCATCGCTCACGTCTTCCAAGCCAAGCGCGACAATACAAGTTACAAAGGACTGAATTCAGCAACCCCAGAGTACGGGAGCCTCGCCTGGCAGAACGAGGAAGGGAGGAGGTCACGGGAGAGAAAATTTAGCTGTTCTCGTCGTCAAATGTTGTGTTAAAGACGGGACTCGACCATATAGATGAGTGTAGAATTGACTGCCTTAATCATGCACATCATGTCGGTCATCTCGAGACAAAATGGCAGGGTGCTGTAAAAGATCATCAACGTAAAGCAAACATTAATTCACAGCACTGATGTAACATGCCAGTGTGCGGACATAACAATGGCTGACGTGACGTGGGTCCGTGAAGTTAGCACCACTTACCCTTTACCCGATTCAAAGTATGGATTGTACCATTATAAAACAAAGGTGTGAATAGAGTAACAGGTTGAATTGGGTAGGAACCCTGACCATAACTACCCTAACCCTGACTACCCTAATCCTGTTCACCTCTTACATTATGTTGTGGATTTTTTTCCACCCACCCCGTTGTGATCGCTGAAGGATTCTACCTGGCCGATTGTGGAATCCTCTTTGACTTCAGGCAGAGTTTAACGTTTGTCCGATTTGGTTATAAAATCCTGCATAAAACCCATTAACACTGAAAACCGATGTCCACACAAGTCCTTTCTTTGAAACAATTTATTTTCTAATTATACACTATACACTTCTCACCCTCGTACAATGAACTTAAGAATCCCCATTTGTTGCAATATTATTTGGTTCTATTTCATTTATTCTTACTTTAGTTCACAGTTAAACCAACCCGATTCAATTCACCTCCACATTACATCAGAGAGTTTTATTCTAACTTGGTACTTGGTCATTTCCAAGGAGTACAAGCCACTGAGATTCTAATACTTCCTCAGGTACTTGCACTGAAACAATTTTACATTTCAAAGCATTTTATACTTTCATGGGAGAGTGGTGGGGGCTACCAACCCAGACTGCAGACGTGTCCTTGAGGCGAGAAGCCACTTCGTACATTTCGAGGCAAAGGTTCGCTGTTATCAGCCCAGGTCACACCGCTCCAGACCAAGACATTTATCAACATTTAGGGCAAAAGTCTCTTGGCCAGAAAGGACAGCCAATTCAACTTATAGCATAAAACTTACATTTCTAAAACTCCATTTGTTACAATTTAGAATACATTAATATAAATTTTTCCCCCAGACCCGATTCAAAGTATGGATTGTACCATTATAAAACAAGGGTGTGAATAGAGTAACAGGTTGAATCGGGTGGGAACCCTGACCATAACTACCCTAACCCTGCATACCCTAATCCTGTTCACCTCTTACATTATGTTTCTCAGGCCATGACCCGATTCAACCCCGTTACCCTATTCACTCCCCTTTTTTTGTAATGGTACAATCCACAACTCTCCATCGGGTAAAGGGTGCGAACTTCAGTGACGCCAATGGCGTTGTTGCTCCAAAGAGAATGTTGGCCGTGATGAGGAAGGGTCCATGATGAGGTTCAGCTGACTCTTCCACCTGATGGCATTCACTCGAGGCCGATAAAATATCCAATGACTTTCTATATTTAATTGAAACGAGTAGGCCATTGGCCAAATTCCCTTTCTGATCTAAAGGGGAATTGCAAAAGCAATGCAGCTTCACCTCATATATGATGCAACCAGTAGAATCCTTTCGTGATTAAATTGCCATGTGATACTGTATGTATTCTCGAGATAGATGTCATCATGCACCGCCCATCTGCTGTTTCGTGCGGTCACCAATACCAACAATTTATGAGGCTTATTTGCTTGCCTGGTGTGTTTATTTCCCTCACTATAAATTAGATGCAAAGCTTATTTCCTTGGCTGGTTTCACCTCAAGTCTTCAATTCTTTGAATTCATATTCCTCACTCTGACACACTCTCCAACTTCCATACTCGTCTTTCTGATCAGCTAATTAAAAATAAATATTTTAAATCTCAGGTTCAATTACTTATACCTTGCCACCGAAGGTGGGCGGGGCTTACTTTTTCACCCCTGTCTGTCTGTCTGTCTGTCTGTCTGTGGGTGTCTGGGAACAGGATATCTCAAAAAGTTGTCGACGGATTCGGACGAAATTTATTGGACAGGTCGGGTGTGTGACATGGAAGAATTGAATAGATTTTGGTGAAGATCTGGATGTGGATACTAGGATTTTATTTTAATTTTTTTGAGGGATTTTCACCATTGAGAGATGTGACAAAAAACGATAAACAGGATGCTATTTCAAAATGTTGTGGACAAGTTGTGACCAAACTAGGTGGATGAGTTGACTCGGTGACAAGAATGAGCCGATTCGATTTTGGTTCAGATCCGGATTCAGATCGGGCCTATCAGTGGATACAAAATGTAAACTGTTTAGCCTGGTGGAGGAATGCGTTGGAGTTGGTGTTGCTTTCAGAATTTTTTCATAAACCACTGGTAATCAAATCAAATTCAGGCCAAGCTCACGGGCCTAACTTTTCATTGGGATTGGGCATCAGAGCCGAGGACGAGGTTGTTTTCAGAACTTGAACACCGTAGTCGGCATGTGCAGGTGCACCTGCTTTGCTTTGTGTGATCAACCGTATAACTAATCCGGATGCACACAAAAAACCCCATGATATGCAACCATCGAGCAGAGAAAAGGCAGCACGTCTGAGCTTCCTTTGTGATAAATCGAATTTCTTTGGCCTCAGGTGCCTTGTTGTCCTTCTCCCTGGCACTTTGATGGTTGTTCAGTGTGGACAATCCAATAAATTATCATTGGACAGGATTCGAGGTCGAGCTGAATCACAGCTTTCCATTTGTGCAACATATATATGTATGTATATATATATATATATATATATATATATATATATATATATATATATATATATATGTATGTATATGTATATATTTATATATGTATGTATATGTATATATTTATATATATATATATATATATATATATATATATATATATATATATATATATATATATATATATATATATATACATAGCAGCATAGCTTCCGGCCTTAGAGGAATGCCCCCCCCCCCCTTGAACTGTCTATCGTGGGTACGAATCTCGATCCAGCTATAAACTGCTACCCTGGTGTTTCACATGCAGTGCTCGGCGTCGGTGTGTGTGCCGTCTCTCGGATGGACGTTAAACTGAAGGACCTGTCTGCCAGTACTGGTCATTGGTGGACTTTATGTTTCCCATGGTGTATTTTTCAAAAGGCAGGCGAGTTATCACTGGCACCATGAACAAATTACAGATTTCTGTCATTTTCTGTCGTGTGTCCTGTGACGGAGTAGTGATCTGTCCAGGATTGGTTCTCGCCTTGAAATGTTTCTCAACAAGTTTATTTTATACGCCAAAGCGTTGCCCACAGTATGGGCCTATATTATTGTACTCTTCATACATGTGGACTAATTCTTGTTTGTTTGTTTTTTTAATACTGTATGCATTTGAACTATGTTTTACACTGTTATCGAGTGAATTTTAATATGATAACTGTTCATGTCAATTGTGATGTTGTAAAGGCTGAACCTTTGATGTAGCCACAAACTTAGACACTGGAAGAGGCCATTTGGCTGATGATACCTTTGCCCTAAATACACCTTAGCACTCCTACTTAATACAGGTACAGGTAGTGGACAAAAAAAATGGAAACACCAATGTAAAGTCACTTAATTGGGTGTTGAGCCACCATGTGCGGCCAGTGCGGCCTGGCATAGAGAGTCCACCAGCATCTGGAATTCTGCAGGAGGGATGCGGCACCATTCTTCCACGAGAAAAAATCAATCAACTCACACCTGTTTGATGATATGGAAAATGATGTCTCAGGTGTTGTTCAAGAATATCCCATAAATGCTCGATTGGGTTCAGATCTTGTGACTGAGAAGGCCATGACATATGGATAACATCAGTCTCATGCTCATCAAACCATTGGGTGACCACACGTGCGTTGTGGATAGGGTATTGGGCGTTTTAAGAGCCGAAACCTTTTTTTATCAAAAGAAAATGTAAGAAAACACATCAACCCGAAAAACCAAAAGGCCAGAAATCAAAACAAGAATCTAAGCGGAAATATAATCAAAGAAAATTAGATTACAAGTCCACCTTTTGGATCTCCATAGCCTCTACTGCCCACGGAAGGGGAGGGGGGGGGGTAAAGGGTGAGAGGATAGGAGCTTTCTCATAGGTGGGGTGGGGGGTGAATGTGGGAATGGGAAGGAATAGGAGAGAGGGGAGGGAGGGGTCAGGAGTAGCCAGCCACTTCGCAATGTCTTCCCATATCGATTCCCTCCTTACAGTATGGGCAGTCCTTACAGGAGGTTGAGGTTGTGGACCCCTCCGGTGGTTTTACCTGCAGTCTTTGCTTGTAAACAACCAGTGGGTGTTGTAAAGGTTAAACCTATGTTGCAAATCAGTGATCGCCCTGCCACAATCTTCCCTGCAACAATGCTGGCGTCTTCAGCAGCACGAAACAAATTAAATTTACAACTTGAGTACTGAACAGGTTAACCATCCCTTAATGCTTGGGACTACTGTTTCTACTTGTCAAAGTGGTCCAACATGGCGGTTGTCATGAGTTGTTTGCGAGGCGTGACACAGTTCAATCGTGAACTCAGACAGTGTCTTTATCTCAAGGGCTGACAGAGATCAAGGCTCCTTGAATGGGTTAGAGTTCATCCCTGCATTTGATCGTGATGACTTCCAAGAAAGTGGTTCTGCTGCAGCAACTTCCTCTTCCTGATCCTCCGCTTCATTTCCATTCTCCATTTGTTCTATCACTGCTTAGTCCTTGAATTGTTCTATTCCTTCCACGTCTGATTGCCTAGTGGTAAACATTTTCTCAGTTGAAAAACTCTTACAAATGTACTCTGCTGCATCTTCCTCCTGTGATTCTCTGTCACGATCTGTCTTATCATGTTTATTGGTAGTTAAATAAAAGGCTCGGTCAACCCGGGTCAGGAGTCTGAGGACATATCATGGGCAGGACATATCACTTTTTATGAACTTGAGGGAACACAACAGACTCTCATTTCTGTTCTGTTGGCACAATGTCTCCATCTAGACATATCAGCAGGTTCTACAATGCACTGTAGACCACCTTTTCTGGATCTCATTGTTCCATTACATTATATACTTGATGCCCCCAAATGTCCTGAATCTTGTGACCACTTTTTTACGTCCAATCCCTCAGCAACACACGTTGACCGATTGCAAGTGGAGCTTCCTTCGCCTTGTGGTCAAATAATTTCTTCCTGCTTTCCGCCTTTCTATCAAGAAGCTTCTCTGCTTTTTGTAAGCATCGGATAAAGCAGAGCGGTGATTGGTCGACCAACTGTAGAAAGATAAGTCATCGTCATCAGCAGCATCCCGGATCAACATTAAATCGACTCGCATCCTTGGGTCACGACCGTACATCAAGTAGAAAGGTGTGCATCTGGTGGAACTGTGAGGAGTTGCATTGTACACATACAATACTTCAGCTAAGTGTTCTGGCCAATGTCACTTGTTTGTCATTGTGGTGGAGTTCGGAGCAAGTTGTGTAATGAACGATTAAATCTTTTGCACTGTCAATTCCCATGTGGTCTGCAGGGAGTCGTTCTGGACTTCTTGGTTCCATAAATTCCACAAAGTTCTTTAATCAGATGACATTCAAAATTATGGCCTTGAGAAGAGTGTAGTCTTCGTGGAACACCATATCGGAGAAACCACTCTTTCACCAGACTTCTTGCTGTTGTCAAAGCTATCTGATCTCTTGTTGGTACCACCCATGTGGACAGTACTTTGTAAATACATCAATCATGACGATAATTTTTATTATTTTGAATGCCACATTTGAATATCTTTATATTCGTATGAGATTGGCCAGTTACACCTGGACCTAACCAGTCTAGTGTTTCTCTCAATGCCTTGATGTCCTGCTTCATCATGCAGACACTGCAGTATTCTCTTCCTGAGCACTTGTGCCAATATCAGTTGTTCCAGATCTCCATCAAAAGGATCTTCAACCTTGCCTCATCTCCATATCTCATGAAGATCCTTTTCCACTGATTGGACAGAAAAAGTGTATTTTTTGACATAGATTCCCTGTCCCTCCAATCTCAGTTTCCTCTTTTGCTTACAAAATGGCAAAAAGTCCTTCATCTCCGGATCCTTCTTTTGCATATCAATCAGCTCTTCTGTTGTAAAAAAAAATGGAAGAGATGACACTGCAGGTAGTGGTATACCTGTTTGCACTTCCTGGAGACTCGTAATTGGTTCTCTGATTCCAGTTGAAAATGGTTTTTCTCAAACTTCTAGGTACCGCAGTGGAATGTAGTCACAGCAAACATGGCATACCAAACAACATCGTCATACTCTTGATTTGTTTCAGAAGTGGACTCCTTCTGAGACAGGGCATCTGTGCTGGCATTACTCTTGCCACTTCGGCACTTCTTCTTGAAGTCAAATAGTGCTAACTGTGTCGCCCACAGCTCCCAGTTTAGCTCATGGGATAGTTGTCCATCAAAAGCATGAACTTTGCACCAATGAGATAATCACTAAATTTCTCTGTTACCACCCACATAATTTTCTGGAAATTTTCTATCTATATTAATAAGTGTGTGTGTGTGTGTGTGTGTGTGTGTGTGTGTGTGTGTGTGTGTGTGTGTGTGTGTGTGTGTGTGTGTGTGTGTGTGTGTGTGTGTGTGTGTGTGTGTGTGTGTGTGTGTGTGTGTGTGTGTGTCCTCAGTAACTGCAAAATCATGAAATCCAGTGGCCCGAAACTTTGCAGGCATACTAAGAGAACTCCAAGGGAGTGCAGGAATGAAAACTTGGTATTTGGGTAATTTTAAACACCCCTTTTGAAGATAATTAACAGGATGCTCATCATTAAAATGAACAAAAAAAGCCTCATCAAGATGGCAGCGTGCTATCTTGGTCAGCATGCTGTCATCTCGCCGGGGTCTTAAGCCACCATTTTGTTTTGGTCTGCTCAACAATGCCTTGACTTGGCCTCTCACAGACTAATTAAAGTATATAATCAAAATCTGTCTTTGGATTTGAGGATTGGAGCTCGTGGACTGAGGTGTCGAAATCTTAAGTGAAATCTGAAAATTTAGAGAAATTTGTGACTTTAAGCAAGGCGATTATCCCTCCATATTTTTCACCAGTTTTTGTTTTTGCATTTATGAAGGTGCTGGGGTTTGTCCCATTACCAATCAGCTTGCTATCACTTGCCAAGCCAACCGTTCCTTGTCAACCGTTTCGCTGGACTGCTTGCTTGAGTACTTAAGCCACTTGGCAAGCACTCTACAAGCTGTTTGTTGATGGAACACACCTCTGTTTCACCATTCTCTTACCTTTCCATTTGCCTTGTTCATCTTTTTGCTTAAATATTTGTAATAACTTTGTTGCTCGACTTTTAGTGGTATTCTTTGATGTTTGTTCATTAGCGAGCCATGTTGATACAGTCGACAGCAGTGTAATTGACATTTCTTATCACAGTGGTTGTTGTATTTGAAAATAAAATTACAAGTTGACATGCAAGACAATGTTAATGTGATAAAGTAAAAGAAGTAGTCTTCATATTTACACAAAAAATACAAATATAAATGTGTGTTCCATTGTTTTAGTAAGATCTGACAAAAGTAAAAAATGTAAGATAAGACAAGTAATGTTAATAGTCAGAGTAATAATTACCACCGCAGAGAGTTCCAGTTCCATGACAGCAGCTGCAGTACGAGTCTCATTCCTCAAGGGAAGCCCATGTTATAATCTCTTTTAAAATGGTACATGCTGATTGAACTCCAGCTGTTTGAACCTGTTTGAACGTGCTGTTTGAACATACCCCATTTCGTTCAATCCTGCACTAATTCCGGCAGACAGGACATCCAGTTTTACATCCATCTGTGGGATGGCAAACACATTTATGAATTGGCTTTCCTATGAAATTGTAGGAGGTTAACCCCCCCTCCCCATCCCCCACTCCCTCAAGTCCTCTTCTCAATTAAGCCTCCTTCGCTTCCATAAGGTATAAGGGGGTAAACTAACCCTCTCCCTCAAGTCTCACTTATAAACCTCTAAGAAGTGTAAGGGGGTAAAGCTAGACTGTAAGTGAACATAAACCTACAGTCATGGTAACCTTCCCTCCCCCACCCCAGCTTCCCTCAAGTGCCCCGACCAAACGCAAGTCAAGAACACTCTCTTCTCCTCCTCACTCTCCCAGCCTCCTTGCTCCCCCATCCTTGCCCCCACTCCTCAGCCCCTCCTCTCTCCCACCCCCTCCCTGCTCCTCCCTCTCTTGCTATGGTATTTGCTAGTGATAGGTGGTATTTTGAGAGAGGCCTGTGGTGCGGCCCCACGGTGTTCCCACATGTCTTTTTATGATGTGGAATTGCCGAGTGAGTGATGTGGTAAGGTGAAACACCACCCCATGCTACGCACAGTGCTAAATCACACGCAAAAGTACCCATAGGTGGCACGCACTGTCACTGATAAACGCAAACAAAAATACATCCTATTCTCCTTTGTGGTCAATGGATCAAAGTACAAAGTTCAGGCCCAACATGCCTTTAGTGTGGCCTTGCGGTGTTGTGCTGTGCCTCGGTGTCATCTGGTCTGACCACTGAAAATGTGAATTTCTTTTTTTTTTTAACGTGAGATCGCATTGTTTCACTTTTTTGTGCAGTCTGCCTTCATTATATTCTGATCTGCTCTCCCCCCCCTCCTCTCCCTCCCACATCCTCTCTCCCACTCCTTTCTCCCACTCATTTCTCCCACTCCTTTCTCCCACTCCTTTCTCCCCTCCCCTCTCCCTCTCTTACCCCTGTCTCTGTCTCACCCCTGTCTCTCTTTCCCACCTGTCCCTCTCTCCCACCTGTCTCTCTCTCCCACCTGTCTCTCTCTCTTTCTCCCACCTGTCTCTCTCATACCTCTTTTTTTCTCCCACCCTCTCTCTCTCTCTCTCTCTCTCTCTCTCTCTCTCTCTTTCTCTCTCTCTCTCTCTATCTTTCTCTCTCTCTCTCTCTCTCTCTCTCTCTCTCTCTCTCTCTCTCTTAGTATTCCCATCAGCGAAGTGACGGGTAGTATTTGCTATTAGTAAATATGTGGACTACAGAAACTTTAGTGTACAGTATGTGCGATGGTATCTAATGTTCCATACTCTGTTACAGAGTGTCGGCGCTGCCAAAGCAGTTTCCTGGCAAGTGCTATCCTGGGTGGTTTGCCGTTGCCTTCCCAGCAGTGGTTAGGGCAGTAATTTGGAACATCGCCATGGTGTCTCAGTGTCATCCAGTCCGCTCACTGAAAATGTTGTGAATGTTTGTCTTTTTTTAATACGAGATCGCATTGTTTTACTTTTTTGTGTGATCTACTTTCATTATCTGATGTGCTCCCCCCTCCTCTTCCTTGTTCACGCAGATCTTTTCCTGCCGTTTCACTTTTCAAGCCCAACATGCTTGCGGTGCGGCCCAGCGGTGTTGTGCTGTGCCTGTCGTGCTGTCTCAGTGTCCTCTCGCTCCCCTACTCTTCGCAATGGACACTCTGGGATCATTAACGTCCACTAACGAATGGTGCTATGCATACGGTTTACAAATTACAGCTTCATGTGCAGCTCCATTCTCATTATCTTCAGACATCCACGTGTCAAAGAGGTCTGCAGCATAACTGCAAGGATCTAACCACTGGACCACTTATGTAAGAGGATCATAACGAATTGGTAATTAGGACCACTGAGGCTGTGGTACATCCACTAGTCACAATACTGTTTTCCGCATCATCCTTGTTCCAATATTCAGATTCTGAAGAATTTTCACAATTGTCATTGGTGATCTGTTAAGCGAAACTGTGTCCAGGATATCAGATTGATACATTTTTTTGTCTCCAAAGTCTGAGCTCGTGGAAGAAAAAAGGAAGGCAACGTACAGAAAGTGGGACATGTAACAAACAAAGGAATGGATGATGAAAAAGGAGAGCAAGAAGATAGGAGGAATATAGTAACCTTTGAGTTGCAGGGTGAGGGTTAATGTGCTCAAAAAGATAGAACAGCTACTCTAAGAGCCGTAGATCATGTTAAAAAAAATACAACAACAAAAAATAAGACATAAAGGTTGTATGTTGACTTGCAAACTATCTCGAATTTTTAAAATTCCATTGCAACATTTGCTTTGAATTCCATCGCAACATTTGCTTTTGCTGCTTGCTTCCGTAAATGCACACTGAAAGCTCAAGCTACAGTTACAAGATGTTGGTTGCCTCACCAGGTCACGTGATGTGCTCTGGCAGAGGCAGATTACAAAACTGTTCATAAATATTTGTCTGATACATTTACAGGCCAAATGGAGGCTCATGCTACCCTAAGACTATCTAATACACCAGAAAGGAGGTGGCTACGAGGAGATATGATAGAGATGTTTAAGATAATGAAAGGTATCGATAAAATAAGTGCAGATGAATTATTCAACAGAGTAGGCAGTGATTGGAACAGGGGCCATAGCCTGAGAGTAAAGAAGAGGAGAGTTAAGATGGTAGTAAAGCAGGGGACTTTCACTCAGAGAGGAGTTAATGCGTGGAATGGTCTCCCTGGAAAAGTAGTGGCAGCAGAAACAGTAGATAAGTATAAATTAGAATTGGATAGGTACCTGGAAGTTATGGAGATAGAGGGGTATAGGGTTGTTGATAAGACTTTTATGTAGTTTGAGTATTGATGGGTGATTGTGTGCATGTGTCCGGAGTACTGTTGGTGGGGGTCTTGTCAAGGGTTGTGTGGTTGATGTGTGTTTTTTAACCAAGCCTATGCTCCCTCCCTTGGGAGGGGAGGGGGGAGAGAAAAAAAAACCTACAAAAACGACAAAAAATCCCACAAAATCCACTTAATTAAATTAAAAATCAACATTTTGCATTTTCTTCTTTTGGTCTGGTGTTGATAAATTGTTGTGGTGTTGATGCGGCACAGGCATGATGGGCTGAATGTCCTCCACTTGTGTCTGATTTCCTTGTGTTTCCTTGTGTTTAAGTGAGTAGCCAAAAGTGTATGAAGTGTTTTCCAAATATTGAAGGTCAAAGGGCAGCTTGAGGTCCTTCTGAAAGATTAAATGCTCCACAATGTGATTTTACCTTTCTTCTTCAACACTATAGCCTGAGTTCACAGAAGGCATCTGTAAAAACGTGGTGCATGAACAAAACTTAATTGGGTGGTCGCTAGACTACCGTTATTCTCAGGTTTTCCGTCTGTCTGTATGAATGTAATGGACAGCTCTGGAGGCCAGAGGAGTCAACCAATTTTGATGAAACTTAACTGGTAGGTTCATACCAGGATCTTGTTGTATGCTTTTGACCACCATTGCTATGGATACCACCTTTGCCAAGCAACGGGACTTTGAAATTTTTGAAAAGTCCTAAAAAAATTATTTTTTCGAAAATCAAAAATCGGCTTCTGTGCTTTTATGCGCACTATAATCATCCTGTTTGTCAAAAAGTTTCAGCCCAATCCGTCAAAAACTGTATGACTAGTATGCAATTATATAGCGACCACCCATGTCGCCTACCCGCTTGTTGGGTGGTCGCGAGACTACCGTTATTCTCAGGTTTTCCATCTGTCTGTATGTATGTAATGGACAGCTCTGGAAGCCAGAGGAGTCAACCAATTTGGATGAAACTTGACTGGTAGGTTCATACCAGGATCGAGTTGTATGCTTTTGAGCACCGTTGCTATGGACGCCACCGTTGCCCAGCAACGGGACTTTGAAATTTTTGAAAAAATCCGAAAAATATTTTAATATATATTTTTTTCGAAAATCAAAAATCGGCTTCCACGCTTTTATGCGCACTATAATCAACCTCTTTTTCAAAAAATTTCAGCCCCTTCCGTCAAAAACTGTATAACTAGTATGCAATTATATAGCGACCACCCATGTCGCCTACCAGCTTGTTGGGTCGTCGCGAGAGTACCCTTATTTTCACTTTTTCCATCTGTCTGTATGTTTATATGTCTGTATGTAATGGACAGCTCTGGTGGCCAGAGGAGTCAACCGATTTTGATGAAACTTGACAGGTAGGTTCATACCAGGATCTAGTTCTATGATTTTGAGCACCGTTGCTATGGATACCACCGTTGCCTAGCAACGGGACTTTGAAATTTTTGAAAAATCCTAAAAAATATATTTTTTCGAAAATCAAAAATCGGCTTCCAGGCTTTTATGCGCACTATAATCAATCTCTTTGTCAAAAAGTTTCAGCCCAATCCGTCAAAACCTGTATGACTCGTATGCAATTATATTACTATATGCTTTCACCCAAACGTTCGCGTTGGGATTCCCTAACGTAGGGTTAGGGAATCGAACACAAATGATGAATGGACAGTTGCTCGTCATGTTCCTACATGGAACAACGAATAGCAAAAATGCCATCTGATGTGTTCTCTAATCTACCTATTTCAAATTCGCCTTAGTCTAGCGACCACCTATGTCGCCTACCGGCTTGTATTTTATTTTTCCACCATTCTTTTACGGACACCTTTTGTTTAAGATCTGGAGCTTTAATCGTGAATCACATCCAGAATTATGGAGTTTAAACGATCCCAATTATTCCAAACTTCGTGTGGGGTCAGTTGGGGGTAATGTTTTGTTCCAAATCGTTCAGGAATGGCATGGCTAGGCCTGGCTTTTAACTGAAAGTGATCTTGGAAGGAATTTGGAATTTCTTCAGGGTGCCGGTGAGAACTCACCTATACTTCATAAAAGACACAGGCATCTTTAGAATTCACCAACTAATTCAAGCATATGGGTCATCCGGCTTAATGTCCATCCAAGGGACGGCGCACTCGGTGATGAAATGTTCCACCTCCAAAAAAACAATCCGACGGTTTATGGTCGATCAGGAACCAAACTCAGACTAGTCAACTCCAAGGGACGTGCACTACATCTGCATCATTCCGTCAAACAAGGATGAAGCAATGACGTCACAATAATAACAATAATGATCATCATCATGATAATGATTTTAAATAATTTGTTTTAACGATAAATGTAGGATAATAATAACATCAGATTCAAATGACCTTGTTTTGAGGCAGAAAATATAATCTAATACAAAAACATCATTTTCAGCTCCTGATAAGAGCAGCCATAATGAAATAGAGTAAAAAAAAAAAGTTGAATATTTTTGAGCGAGTTCTGCATTCAATTGAGCGTTGGGAATTAGAATACTATGGCTGCAGTTTTTCATGTGTGTCAGTAAATGAGAAAGGCTGGAGAGAAGATTACGGTTTAACAAGTTGATGTTTAAAACATGGCTTAGGGAATGTCAAAAGCAATAAGCCAGTGTCAAAATTTGAGTTAAAGCTGCAAATAGCAGTCTGAGTGGTGAAACTCATTAAGGAGGAGATGACTAACAAACTGGTTTCGTTTGGATTTTCTGCAAGGACGTTTGTGGGTCAAACAGGCATTGGATCTTGTCGTGGGATCTCAAACAGGGGCGGAGGGGGGCGGGGGTCTCAAAAAATGTAAAATGGATCCAGACTTGATTTATCCAAAACTATACTATCTTGTCGTTCTGTACTGCCATATGGGTAACATTATGAGCAATCATTCCATCATACACGAACACCATCTGTTCGGTACTATTAACACTCAACATCATATCTCTCTCTCTCTCTCTCTCTCTCTCTCTCTCTCTCTCTCTCTCTCTCTCTCTCTCTCTCTCTCTCTCTCTCTCTCTCTCTCTCTCTCTCTCTCTCTGTCTCTGTCTCTGTCTCTGTCTCTGTCTCTGTCTCTGTCTCTGTCTCTGTCTCTGTCTCTGTCTCTGTCTCTGTCTCTGTCTCTGTCTCTGTCTCTGTCTCTGTCTCTGTCTCTGTCTCTGTCTGTCTCTCTGTCTCTCTCTGTCTCTGTCTCTGTCTCTGTCTCTGTCTGTCTCTGTCTCTCTCTGTCTCTCTCTGTCTCTCTCTGTCTCTCTCTGTCTCTCTCTGTCTCTCTCTGTCTCTCTCTGTCTCTCTCTGTCTCTCTCTGTCTCTCTCTGTCTCTCTCTGTCTCTCTCTGTCTCTCTCTGTCTCTCTCTGTCTCTCTCTGTCTCTCTCTGTCTCTCTCTGTCTCTCTCTGTCTCTCTCTGTCTCTCTCTGTCTCTCTCTGTCTCTCTCTGTCTCTCTCTGTCTCTCTCTGTCTCTCTCTGTCTCTCTCTGTCTCTCTCTCTCTCTCTCTCTCTCTCTCTCTCTCTCTCTCTCTCCTTTTTATTTGTTTTCTTTGCCATTCATTGTTGCTGCACTCAGGGCAGTAGAGCTGGAAAGAGGGAGCCGGGGAGGTCTTGAAATTCGTGTGATTTTTTTTTTTCTCGAACAAAAATTGTTTTCTTTATAATGTATGCTTGGCACACGTATGGTAAACAAGGTTTATGGGTTTATGGAAGATCCGAATAATTAAAAAGAAAACGAGGTCAAAAAATATTCTCTTTCTTTCTGGGTCCTCTGCTGTTGCGTCAAGCTGTGCATTTTCCTGTCTCATTGTATGATTAATTGTGTTCCATCCCCCTCTCACAACCATCCTCCACGTTATTACCCTGCGCTCGCGAAGCGAAAAGCTGTTCGGGTTTGACATTCGGTTGCGTACGTGCGTATGTGCGTATGTGTCTGCATTTTTAAAATACACTTTCTCAGCAACCATTGGTCCGATTGACACAAAATTTTACCCTTGGAGTACCTCTCCCTGTAGAATGATTGTTTATTCATTATTATGACATCATAGGTCACGTGGTACAGACGCCATCTTGGAAAAACCCAAAAACGTTGCACCTCAATATCTCCAAAACCTTTGACTGTGCAGGGTAAGTATTCAATGAACACCATCGAGTTTGTAAGTGTGATGATTTGCAGAAAGAAACAATAATGCGGATAAGTATAATGTAGATCAGTGTGGCTTGGAACACTGAACACATATATGACACTGCAACGTTTATTTAAAATTGTTTACACCAGAATAATGGCTTTTTGCACCTGTGTTAACGATGGAGGTTGGTAGTCATAATAACATTGGTCATTATGTCTGTAGTTCTTTTGGAAAGAAATACATCATGTTGTTTTGGATTGCTCTAAAAGTGCACAATCAAGAATCAGAAAATCGTCACAACAACCTCCGCGTTATCGGTCTCCCCCAGCAGAAAGGTGAAGATTGCTTGGCTCCAGTGAATAATCTCTTTGCCGAGAAATTCAATCTGGTGGACATTAAGCTGGATCGTGTTCATCGTGATGGACCTAAAAATGGATGCCAAGCCACAACACCTCCTCAGGGTGTCTCTCATGACCAGTACTTTTGTGTCGAGGACTTGACCAAAATCGATCTCCAAGAGAAAAGGAAGTGGTCCTCTGAAGTATCCACAGTCTACAAGGAGGGAAGGAGGGAAGGAAGGGAAGGAAGGTGGAACATTGGCTCATTTCTACCATCGAGCTTAACTTACTCGCTTTCATTTATCACCTGCTGTTTCATTTATTTATTTTTCTTGTTGCTTACACTCTCAATCAATTCTCCTTTTGCGACTCTTCCCACAAGATGGTGATTGTAATGTACTTGATAGACAGAGACGAAGGCTCTGAAGTGTGAACAACAGGTTTAATTCAGACACGGCCACAGCACAGCACAGCACAACATCAGAACATGGGTGAGTCACATGACTCTGCGTAGCCACGCCCCGGTGCACTCATGTATGCATGCATTATCATAAAGTTCTGACATCTCATCTCCCCTCCCTCTTTTTTTTCAACAAATCAAGACGCTCAGGAAGCTTTCAGACACGAGCTGATCTTCTCAGGGCGAGTGGAGGGCTGTCCTTGCTTGCAACTGCTGTGGGCTTCTCAATAAAGGGTACAAGGTCAGGAAGGAGTTCAGGTACAGTACATTGATGGGTGAAAATCTTTCATGAGGAAACACCTCAGGTTCAAATGCAGGTGGTGTTGATACAGGAGTGGGTGACAATGGACCTTGAGCCGGTTCAATGTTTGGCTCCCCGTGACATAACCTGAGTTGGTCAACATGTTTACACAGGCATCTACCATCACACAACTTCACAAGAAACATCATTTCACCAATGTTATCGATAATGATGCCAGATAACCACTTGGTTCCACATCCGGAGTTCAACACGTACACAGGATCATTGATCTGGAAGTTGCGGTATACAGACGTTTGGTCATGATTACGTTTCTGTTGATACTTGTGATTCTCAACCTTGGCCGTTACGTCCGGGTGCAATAATGATAACCGTGTTGTTAATTCACGACCCATCAGAAGTTTGGCAGGTGAGCGACCGGTGGTTTGATTTGGTCTGATGCGGTAGTTGAGCAACATACGAGTGGACATTAAGCTGGATGGACCCTTCCTTGACGTGGCTGAGACCATTCTTGATTATCTGAACAGCACATTCGGGTTGACCATTACTGGCAGATTTCTAGGGGGCAGATGTGTAGTGCTTAATGTCATTCATTTTACAAAACTTCTGAAACTAAACTCGTGAATGACGATCCATGATCTGATACAATGGAGTTTGGAATACCATGCTGCATGAACATGGAACGTATAGCTTCAATTGTTACAGCAGAAGGTGAGGATGGCACCACGAGAGCTTCAATCCATTTGGAGTTGGTATCAACTACGATAAGGACGAGCTTCCATTTAAATGGACCAGCATGGTCGATGTGTAGTCTGGACCATGGTTTTGATGGCCACGACCACATGGCCAATGGACGCTGTGGCGGTGTCTTAGCAAGGGCTTGGCAAGTGTAACAATGGCGTGCACTGGACTCAATGTTACTGTCCAAACATGGGCTCGAGCAATGGCCTTCATGGTGACTATGTCAAGATGAGCATTGTGGAGTTCACTGATAATTTTCCCGCAGAGTTTAGGTGGAATTATCACTCGGCTACCCCAAAGCAGGTATAGTCTGCATCAAGAGAGAGCCCATCCTTCCGGGTGAGGTACAGTTTCACCCCTTCGGGTATTGATGTCCAATTACATGATATAACACAGCTTTTAATTTGTGACAAATCTGAATTGCTATTGGTAGCTCAAGCAATCTGCTTAGCGGTTACGGGCACCTCGTCGTGAATGACGTTAGCCATGAGGTGAATGATATCGCCAGATTGTGGAGGTTCTGGGATGGTTACTGGAAGCTGCAAGCGACTGAGTGCATCAGCACAGTACGTTTCCTTACCCAGGTGGTAAACCAATGAATAGTCATAACCGGCAAGGGTCAACGCCAAACATTGTACATGACCTGATGATGTGGGCGGAATGGCTCTGGTTTCTCCCAGGAGACCGAACAAGGATTTGTAATCAGTCTCAATGGTAATATGTCTTCCAAAGACATGTTGGTGCATCTTCAAGGTGCCCCAGACACACGCTAATGCCTCTTGTTCTACTTGAGCATAGCGACGTTCAGTGTCAGATAGGGTTTGTGATGCATGCACAACAGGCTGGAGTTTACTGGTTCCATTTGTTTGCAACAATGCACACCCAATGCTATATGAAGAGCTGTCACAACTGAGAAGTTATTTGGATGGATTGTAATGGACAAGTAACGGCCTGGAGGACAGCATGGTTTTGGCAGCCTTGACCACTCTTGTTTGGGCAGCTTCCCATTTCCAGACAACGCCTTTCCTGAGAAGATGCAGAGGCTCGACGGTTGTGCTTAGTTGAGGCAGGAAATAACCAAAGTAGATCAACATACCCAGGAATGCACGAAGTTCTGAAATGTTTTGGGCCATTGGTGCATTCACAATTGCTCCAACTTTACTCGGAGAGGGCAAAATGCCTCGACAGGAGATTTGATGACCCATGTACAGGTATTCAACTTCACATGCCATAAAGGTACACTTTTCATGCCTTAGACATAACCCAGCTCGTGCAGCCAATTGAGGACTTCGTTTAGGTTCTCGAGATGTTCATGTTGTGACTTTCCAGTCACAAGTATGTCGTCCTGGAATAAGACTGTCTTTGGTACAGTTTTCAATAATGTCTCCATCTTGCGTTGGAAGATTGGTGCAGCAGAGCGTATGCCAAATGGGAATCTGTTGTACATGTAGAGTCCTCGATGAGTGTTGATGCATGGATAGGGCTTGGAATCATCATCCAGTTCCATTTGAGCATAGGCATTGGTCAAGTCAAGCTTCATGAATGTCTGGCCACCCATGAGAGTGGTGAACAGATCCTCTGCTTTGGGCAAAGGGTAGCCATCCAGCTTTGAATAGCGGTTGATCGTCGTTTTGTAGTCCCCACAAATGAGCACTGTTCCATCTGCTTTGAGTATTGGAACGATAGGTGCTGCCCAGTCAGAGTACTTGACTGGTGAGATGATGCCTTCGATCTGCAGGTGGTCAAGCTCACATTCGATCATTGATCGCATCATGTGGGGTACAAGTCTAGCCTTATGGAACAATGGCTGAGCATCTGCAGAAACATGAATCCTTACTTTGGGCCCTGCAATGGTGCCAACACCATCGCTGAACAGGCCAGGGTACTTGTTGAGCACGGTATCGTATCCAACATCAGAGATGGAGACTCTGTTCGTCACTCCAATTAAGTCTGATTATTTGTAACCAATCTCGGCCTAAGAGGGTTGGTCCTTCTCGATGCACTATCAGCCGTGGTCGGACATGAGCGCCATTTCCATATCTTACAGTTATGTTAGCTGGGCAAACTACAGGAACCACCTCCTTCACGTATGTTCTCAAGTCAGTCGATTACTTTTGACTTGTTAAAGATCACACGCAGGCTCTTGTCAGTTTGCATACACGCAGTGGCTATTTCCATGACTTTAGCCAAATTGGGGTCGGATTCAGCAAGGAGTTTCCGCAGGATTGAGTCGTCGTTGATGCCTATTATAAATAAATCACATGACATCTCTTTGAGTTTATCTGCAAACTCACAATGTTCAGCGAGTCGGCATAAACCAGCCACGAACTCAGATGCTGACTGACCATCTTGACGATGGTGGGTATAAAATTTATATCTCGAGACAATCTTACCTAGTTTAGGGTGATAATGTCTTTTCAGGAGGTTGACGAGCTCTTCATACGACTTGTCGGAAGGTTTGGCTGGGGCGAGAAGATCTTTGATGAGGCTGTATGTCAGGGTGCCGCATAAGGTCAGCAATACAGCTCGCCACCTTTCAGCGTCCTCATCGGTGTCCATTTTGTTGGCCATGAACTACTGCTTCAGATGATCGGTATAGTCTTCCCAATCATCTCCCACTGCGTATTCTTGCAATATGCCGATGCACTAAGACATCCTTGTCACCACCGTAATGTACTCGACAGACAGGGGTGAAGGCTCTGAAGTGGGAACAGGTTTAATTCGGACACGGGCACAACACAGCAGTGGAACACGGGCGGGTCACATGACTGCTTAACCACACCACGGTGCACCTATGTATGCATGCATTATCATAACCTACTGATACATCTCAGTGATTGAAGACGATGAATACAATAACCGGAGCTGGAAACTCGAGCGTCAAATCCATCATTGTTCCAGCTCTTATAGTGTTTCTGCTTTAGGACTTCCCATCCCGAGAGCTCACCCCCCCCCCCCCCGAAACCTTTTGAGACCATCCTGTGAAGTAATCAGGCCTGTTGGATGAAGGTACCAAGCGGAGCCTCAAACCCGAGTGGAATGGCCTCCTCTTCCAACGTTGAATTTGAACGGTTCGTTCGTGGGGCGTCGCTGCGATCCGTGCTGGCAGATGGACTTACAGTTCAGACTGATCGGTTGGTGACTCGTGACCCGACTATAAACCATCAAATTGGTACTTTGCAGGTTGGTCATTGCATCAAAAAGTGTACGTCCGTCTGATAGATGTTGAAGTGGGGACCCATCCATGAGCAATCTTTAAAATGTCATGATGTCTTTCAACGAAGAGTAGAGTTGAGTTTTTGCCAACACTCTGGAGAAATTACAACTTCCTGTCACAAGAAGGGTCCAGTTGATCATTTGGCCCGGTCAGCCAGTTTGTGAAAATCTTGAACTGGCAATACATGTTCAATGAGCCACTGGCACCAGCTTAATGTAACACGAATACCTTATTATGCAGATCATAATCCACTTCATGTGCATAAAGAGGAGCTTGAAGAAATTTCGATCGAAAAGGACAGAATAAACTAGAAAAAGCAGGCACGGGAGCAAGGGGCCAAGAAAGTTTGTAATAAACAATGATTGATGCATTGACACCTTTTCCACTACTTTAGTTTCAAATTATGGCTCCTCATCCTCATCCTCCATCGTTGTCATCCCTATATCTGACATCCATGTCATGAAAGCCAATGACACTACTATTTTGGCTCTTCTCGGTGCATCAATGTGCAGGTACATGAGAGGTTGTTTTTTTTTGGCAACAACATTGTAAGGTAGTACGAGTATATGTTTTCTTGCATTTGAAGTTTAGTAATGCGAGGATTTCCTTTTGAGCTGGCAAGCCATCGTTCCAGTGAATAGAGATTGTTTTTCATGAACATTCCATCTATGTCCATAAGTGAGGGTATCTGTCTTCTTTTACTTTGAATGCGCATCGCTGCACGTTCATTGTGGTTAATTCAACGTATATTTGTAGGGTGGTAGTTTGGCTTGAACATAGGAAAACATGGTGAAACGAATTTGTGAACAGATGGCAAAAGGTCAGTAGACATACAATGGGATGAGGGGGGAAACAGCAAAAGAAGAAGGTATGGATGTACCGTAGCACGAGGAGATTTGGAGGTGAACATGTAACAGGATCACACTAGATACGGGAAAGATTAGAGGTAGAAATGGAAGAGAGCGTAAGGTGATAATTGGCAGCAGACTTGAAGTTCTGGAAGAAAGAGTGTGAGACGACAAACTTGGGGAGATTATTCGATGGGCAAGAGAAGAGAAAGATGAATTCATAGACTTTAATGGATACCTGTAATGTTTTCAGACTTAACAACAAATTATAAAACTCATCAACTATTGCTTTGCTTTTTCTTCTCTACCACACTACTATCAGTGCTTTTGTTAAAGCATTCAAATTATCTTAGAAGAGCAGACACTTTGACATTACCCATCTGGGTTAATTTTCTTGCTTGTATGACGTCATTGTGGTTATATGACGAGTGTTCATGAAGTTAATGCTTTTTTTGAGGGTACGCACCAGATTAAGAAGAAAGGAAAGCAATAAGATTTGCTGGCAGACATTCTGATGCAGGCAGTTATTGGCAGACGTCTCAGGCTTACCAACCAGTACATCCATCATCTCTGTGCTTTTGATATTCCACCTGCTGCAATCCCAGACCTCTCAAAAGCGATAAATCATGTGACCTCATACACCCAGGCATTCAGTTGTCTACCGAGGGAACACCCACCCATCTGTATCACAAACCTGTCTTTGCATCAAGTGTTTATTCTTTTTACCCTCAGCTTTGTGATCATACATACAATGTGGATCTTTTTGAGAAGAATGGAAAGCCTTCATTGCTACTTTTAAAAATTCATGACTTGCTTCTGGTAGATATTAATGAGCTGGGCTTCTACATGATCCTGGGAGTTAAATTTACAATCCCAAAGGAATTATGTGCTGCAGCCCCGATTGTCCAAATGACCTTTCTGTGAACCCTTCGAATTACAACAATTGTGCTTCCGGTTTTGTCACCAAAGCCAGCCGCCAACTGGGCATTTTTCGTCGTACAAAGTCCTTCCTTGGCACACCTGAATTCCTATCCACCTACAAGGCTTTCATCTGCAGCTTCATGGAGTAATGCTCTGCCCTCTGGGCTGGCTCCCGCCACTGCCTCTCAACCTGCTCAGCTTGATGCCTTGGAAACAAAGGCCTCCAATATCAATGGAATCTCCCACGATGAAGCTGAGTCTATGGACTTATCACTTCGCCATCACAGACAGGTCGGTGGTCTCTGACACCCTCTGCTCTTTCTGTGCTTTGCCCTCAACCCCCCCCCCCCCCCACGATTCTGCAAGACATACATGGTCAACCATCAACCCCGTTCGGGTGAAACTACCTAAATCCAGGATTACTGCTCACCTCCAGTCATGTGTTCCTCGTTTTTCCTGCCTGTGGGACCAATTTCCACATTTTCTTCAATCTTTTCCCTCCAGGTCTTCCAGCCATCTGGTCACCACCATCTCAGATCATCACCAATCCAAAACTATGATATTTTCGACCCTCGTTAACCCCCCCCCCCACACCCCACCCAATCCCTCCAGCTTCCAGATTTCTAGTTCTCCCTCCTTGGAGTTTCCTTCTGTATCTATTTGTATCTTCTGTATCTTCTGTATCTTCTGTATCAGCTGTTGGTGTTTCCCCCTTCTCTCAACTGTTCCTTGACCCGTTCAGTTTGCCCTATTGCATCCTGATCCGTTGAGTGTACTATAGTGGGGCAACTTGGCTAAATATAGCATAACAATTGTGCATTTTGTGAGGAAAGCACCAAATTTGGCACACTATTAGCCTAATATATTATGAACAGATTTGGATATTGGGCCATCTCAAATTCAGCCGCTGATGGCTGTGGCAGCCATTTTCCACTGCCATTAAAAATTTTGAGATGGCCCAATATCCAAATCTGTTCATAATATGATCGGCTACTAGTGTGCCAAATTTGGTGCTTTCCTCACAAAATGCACAATTGTTATGCTATATTTAGCTAAGTTGCCCCACTACTAGTACTAGCTCTACGATGAGCCTGCACTATGGATACAAAAAAACAAAAAACATTAAAGTACTATTTCTAGTTCTCATTATGGGAAATAATTCATGCAGCACTACATATACAAGCACACAGGAAAGCTAAAATTGAAGATTCCTTTTAAATGTGAACTCTTTCTTCTACCACGACTAAGACTGCGGGATGTGACGGGTTTTTATAACAATGTTGATTTGGTGGTGAGGAGTGAGTTCTCTGATGAGTGCAGCTACATATCACCCCTCGCAGCACACAGCCCTGTTTCTTTGTGCCCTCTTAGACTCCACACAGGGGAAAAGCTGTTCATGTGTTGCATGATCACTCGGGTATACTCTCAGCACTACCCGGATTGGGTTGGGTTTTGAGGGGTCTAACCCATGCTCACATATTCAACCACTGCAGTCACGATGCACCTCACTTGGATGAAGCTTGCATCGACACCCCCTCCCCCCTCCACAACCACCACTACCACAGGGGCCATGCCCTTGATGGCCTGGGTGACCTCAAACTTAATCCAACTACTGCACCAGGCTTATCTACTTTCCCTTGGCCGAGGCCATTCTTTAGGCTTGCACGTCCAGAAGGGTGTGTATCCCCCCCCCCTCCACAAACGATTTCATCATCTATCCCAACCCCATTTCCCCCATCCTAACCTCCTTCCCACCACTACCCATTTTGATGTCTCTGCCATCATATAATGTACAAACGACATTCAAAATGAATATATCAAATCACTCACTCCAGTATTCCTTCCTGACGATCCATCATCATTGTCAGTTTGATAATGCCATGCTGGGAATTACATCAAAACCTAAAGTTCCAGTTCCAAATGAACCTTCATCGTTGGACCTTCAGTGCCAATTAAGCAATGATTTGAGGGATAACGTTTCATAGTTTAATGGCCATTTTGAGGATGGGAATGTGTTGTGATCTATAAGGTGGAGATAAAGATCAGGCATTCTCTTGTAGTAATGTATAATGCATGCTTCCAGAAAGCAAGAACTTAATCCTTGATATGGTTGAAATTTATGGTTGTAAAAGTTGCTGAGTACCACCAGATCCAGGAATCCATGTAAGCATGAAATACTGTAGTTTGATAACAGAACTGTAGCCCAGCAGCTGGAATTAGAGGCCTATCACCTCTGATTCCTTCTGCTTGCAATATTGTGCTGAAGTGTTTGCATCTTGCACATGTCAAAGAACCAGAAAAGAGTTATATTTAACACTGAAGACTTGGACATAATAATAATATATTATTATTTTCATTTTTTTTTAGATCCTCGTGGAGGATCTCTAAGTCTTACTCACGTTGTTGTTCTTGTGGACTTTTTTGTTCACAGCCTACAGTTTTCATCGAAACTTCCTGAAACTTGGTATATATGTGTATATATATATATATATATATATATATATATATATATATATATATATATATATATATATATATGTAAAAATACCCTGCGCAGACAGTAACCATCTCCGATTTTGAAAATTCCTCCTAGAAAAAAAATTATGACGTCAAAATATCTCCGCTAATGGAAATCGCCGAAAAAATTATCTCCGAAACTAGGTAAGCTTTTTGAATTCTGTTTGCGGGAATCGAACAGGGCATTAGCAGAGATGAATTACCGCACATGATACATCACTGTGACGTCATATCAATTTTTATGACGTCATTCCTATTTTTTGACATTTTTTGTTTCACAACCCAGAATTTTCATCGGATCTTCGTGAAACTTGCCATGTATATGCAGAAAGCCCACGCGCAGGCAGTAACCATCTCCGATTTTGGAAATTCTTCCTAGAAAAAAAATTGATGTCATAACATCGCCGCGAATGGAAATCACCTATACCATTATCTCCGAAACTAGGCAAGCTGTTTGAATTTTGTTTGAGGGAATCAAGCCGGTCATTAGCACAGATAATTTATCGCAAACCTGATACATCACAATGACGTCATATTCGTTTTTATGACTTCATCATTAAGAGGACGAGGATGTTAGCTCATTTGAGCTTGTTTACTGTTATTAGCAATAATAACAACTGCCATACTCTTCTGAGGATATTCACAACTTGTTAGTGAATGTTTCCAGAGGTATGAATTTACTTTGGACAGATGGCTACATCATTTCAGGGTTCTGCTGAAACAGGCCTCAGACAGGGTGCAAATTTGGAATTTTGCCAAAGTACCAGCACACAATGGCCTACTCTTTAAAATGTACCATTAAATCTTTAACGTCTACAAGTGAATGCTGGCAGGTGGGACAGCCGGCTTAAAGTCCCCTTGTGGATGCCTGTATACACGATGCAACGCTGCACAACAAAACGTTGCAAATGTTTATTGGGAGTTTTGATTTTTTTTGATGGAAGTTGTGGGCAAGCTGCAAAAACATAAGGACTGATTGGTTTTCTGCAACTCGACCATCCATCCATCCATTGGGACCACACTCTGTACAGAGCGTTGGTGCTACCTAAGCAGTCTCCTTGGCTATTGGGCACAATCCTGGACGGGTCGCCACTCCGACACAGTATACCAGCAAGCTGGCACTCATTTTGCCGACCTCAGAAGGGTGACAGGTCGAGTTAACCCCACCTGGTATTAATTCAACAGCAGAGCAGGATTTGAATTCAGGATCCCAGGATCCCAAGCCTGCCACCCTAACCATTAAGCCAACACCAGGCAACTCTACCGACTTGTTAATAGCGTCAGTCAATCAGCCTACTGGGTGATGAGATCATGTGACACAAAACTAACAAAGTTCTTTGCAGCATATACAAAGTTGGGCAATTATAATTTCCCCAAAAGTGGCATGTTTTCTTTCAAAAACAGTTGCAGAAAAGCTGTGGTGTATGTGTAGGCCTATATTAGATTTGAAGTTATGCTCCCATTCATACAATCATGTATTATCTTCTCAACAACCTGGGTGTTCGCTTCATGGTTAGGGTGGCTGGCTTGGGATCTTATGGTCCTGAGTTTGAGCCCTGTTTTCTGCTGAATTAACACCAGCTGGGGTTGACCCAGTCTGTCATCCTTTCGAGGTTGGCAAAATGAGTATCAGTATACTGGTATTGAGGCACAGCATCAGCGGCATAGCCGTGCCGCAACAAAATGATAGCTGCCATATGCAAGAAGAAGAAGAATAAGAAGAAGAAGAACTGATAAACATCAGGGCACGTATGCATCGACGTAGACTATCTACGCTAGTCTGCATCTAGAGCCGATGTGGGACTAGTTAAGCTTGAAACACTTTTCGATCAGTATTTACAGGCATGGCTTTAAACACTGACTAGTGTCAATGTAAAAAAAATCATGTAAATCATTATGATGTCCCATCCCAACACCACTGTTGTCCTCTCCACTTGTCCTTCCCCAAGTGAAATTAAGTATAAAAACTGAAATATTTCATTAATCTGGGGTTGATGGAACACAGGCATGATGGGCCAAATGGCCTTCTCCTGTAACATGGAACTCATTTCCATGTTTTGTCCTCACAGTCTTCCTCACACTATTTTGAGTACATAATATTTAGATCGATCCAGGATATATTAAATAATCCAAAATATGTGATAATTCGTTGAGAAATACCACTTTTTTTAAACATAGGATAACATATTTTGGAAACTAGGGACGGCAAACTTATTTTTCAAACAGATAACTAGTAATAAAATCATATTTTGTTACTTTATATGTAAAATATAATAGTTGGTGTTGCATAGACTACTGTGAGTACTGTATCTTATTCTGAGAACTCTTCAAATGTACCAAGTAGGTTTTTCCGATATATTTAATCAATCACCGAGTCGCGTGTTTCAGTATCTGTGAAAGTTTCCTTTTTCACATCAATCCCTTCTTTGCAGCTCAAGCATAAAGGTAAATGTCTCAGTGTTAATTATTAAGAATGACTGGATGAAATGTATTTGAGAAACAAATTTACTTTTGCATCAAAAGTAAAAACAATCCCATCTTGTTTTGCTGATTGGCATCATTTGCTAAACAAATGAAATAGCCATTGATTGTCACAATCCTTCATTGTTTCACTTTTCGTTTGCTTCACCTTCCTGTTGTGACGGCATACGAATCCATCGTGGCAAGAATCTTAATAACGCATCAGTTGCTCATCTGATTGTTCAACTAGCCGTCAAAAGTAGTCGAGCAAGGGCATAATAATTGAGCTGTTGGCAGGTGATGCTCTTTTTTTAATTGGTGTGACAATTGACAGCCCTCATTTTCCAATATGTATGACGGAGGCAAGAAGAGGTTCGACTGAAATCTACACTTGGACATGAATCGTGACATTTCACACCTGCAGCTCGACAGCTTGTGTGGAGTAGCATATCCAAGAAATGTTCACTTCCTGTAATATTCCTTCAGAGTAGCTTATCAGACGACTCACAGTGCTGGCACCTGAGTCTGTTGGGAACCATCCAGCACCATGCCATTATAGGCCCAGTAGGGTGTTATAAAAGAGATTGCTTAAGGCTACATGCACCATCTACTGAACAGTGAGAGTCTACTTTGTCATTTCCATGTAAAAAGGAAGTCTCATTGCAGTGATTCCAATTTGATCACCGAGTATATTCTTTAGGTTATTCAGGTCTATAATTGGATCACGAAAAAATATTTTCACGAAAAAAATAAGTGACCACTTTATTCGTTATTGTTGTGTGTCTGTCTGTCTGTCTGTCTGTCTGTATGTCTGTCTGTCTGTCTGTCTGTCTGTCTGTCCCGAGCATAGCTCCGTGGGGTTTGATCCGGTCCTGATAAAATTTTGGTGGGAGGTTTATATCATGATCTAGTTGTGTTTTCCTGAGAATGGGCTTGGTGCGCCCATTATGGGCAGAGCCACGCCCAAAAAACATGTTTTTAGGCGGTAGCCGATTTCAATTTGCATCTTCTCCTAGGGAGTTTGTCGAATCTAATAGGGGTTTCAGTATTTGATAGGGCCCAATGGCACCTGCATAGCCCCACGGAGCTCGATTTTTCATTTTCGTCCCAAGGTCAAGGTCACAAGGTCACGAACTTAGAAAATTGCGAATTTTGACAGAAAAAATTATCTTCTCCGAGGGGTTTGTCGAATCTGCCTGGGGTTTCGGTATTTGGTTAGCCCAATGGCATATGCACAGCCCCACGGAGCTCGATTTTTCATTTTCGTCCCAAGGTCAAGGTTACAAGGTCACAAACTTAGAAAATTGCGAATTGTGTTTTTAGGGGGTAGCTGATTTCAATTTGCATCTTCTCCTAGGGGGTTTGTCGAATCTGGCAGGTGTTTCGGTATTTGGTTAGCCCAATGGCACCTACATAGCCCCAAGGAGCTCGATTTTTCATTTTCATCCCAAGGTCAAGTTCACAAGGTCCGATTTTGGAAATTCTTCCTAGAAAAAAAGTTGATGTCATAATATCGCCGCTAATGAAAATCACCTATACCATTATCTCCGAAACTAGGCAAGCTGTTTGAATTTGTTTGCGGGAATCAAGCCGGGCATTAGCACAGATAATTTATCGCAAACCTGATACATCACAATGACGTCATATTCGTTTTTGTGACGTCATCATTAAGAGGACGAGGATCTTAGCTCATTTGAGCTTGTTTTTTCTATTTGCTGTTATAAAATATAGAATCCTACATTTTTGAGCTCTTTAAGCCAGCACAAGAATAAAAGGCTTCATATATATATATATATATATATATATATATATATATATATATATATATATATATATATATATATATATATATATATATATATATATAGTGGTATTTTCACTACGGGCTTCTTCAAGTAGTTATGAATGGTTGTTCATTTTTCAAAATGGGGTAACGTTTGTATCGAGCTTCTTCCTCCGCCTCTTCCACTTATTCTTTCAATAAGCTAAAATATTAATTTACATTGACAATAACATTAATCAGTGGAGATGCATGTTTTATAACTGATCCCAAATTATATACATAATCTTCAATATCCTTGATCTATGGTCTTTCAATCATCCGACGTCGCTTTGTCTCACCATATGTTATAGGATGTGGAAATCCATTCTGCAATACATAAGCATAATTAGCGTTATAAAGCAGATAAGTCTGTTTCTGATTTTTACAGAAGAGGAATGCCCAAGGATAAATGCACAATAAATGTCTTACAAACAAAGTTAAACAAGGTTCTATCCACATTTATTTTAAACCGTCATTGCTCTTTAACATCAAAGCGATCGACCACCTGACCATGCCTTGCTCCCTCTGCCCTCTCAACATTCTGACCTCTCCCAACCCACTCAGTTCTATCCTTACAAACTATAACCTTAATCACTCACTTTCATTCCACCATCTCAATTGTTTTCATATTTATGGAATCTACTGACTTCCTGTGTTTGTTGTCTTGCACCCCTACCCGCCTCGTCTTCCAAGAGAGCGACCCATTATGACGTCGTGCTTTTTCTCAATACCCATCCCTGCTCTCTCCTGAAGTCATCGAGCCCCTCTCCTCCCACCCATTCATCTGCGATGTCTTTGCCTCCCTGTTCACCTTTAACCTCCTGTTGGTTTTTGAACCTGTTGCCCTCTGTCATTTATCTCCTTCATGAGCCAATCTGTCTTTATACAGAACACCTGCCGGTAGAACCACAACAATGATCGGTAGCTGATATCCACTGGGTTTGAAAGAAAGGTTAAAGGAAATGAAAGTGTGTGTTTGCTTCTATTATCTTGCTCAAGGAAAGAAACCTTGTAAAGTAAATCTTGTTACCAATGAAGAGTTAACCAAATTATCATGCTGCATGCCAGCTCATCACGAGAAATAAACTTAAGTTTGGCACCTAATTACTCACTTTTTAATACAAGCGCTTTGGCTTGTGGAAGAAGATCATGACTCCAACCTGCTGGAAATTCCTCTTTTAAATATTCAATACCTTCTGTAACAAATCACAACGTCCTTGCAGTGCCCTGACAAGCCTTTGACTCCACCATATAAACTCTGCAAATTTGTATGAAGTTCTTGGGTCTTCTTGGGTCTGTATTTATACTGAAACTTAAACAAAGCCTTAAACAAGCATTCCATAGTTGAGTTAATGCACTTTATTTGTTATTGACGTGCTGTTGGACTCTGTGAACTTGTTTTGTTGCTTCTGATTGTCTTGAGTAATGAGATAGGAAGCGAACGATAATTATCCAATAGGATTCTCGAGAGGAACTCCCGACTGCTGCTTCCTTTAAGGGTTAGCCCACTGCCCAGGTTCATCATTCTTTACTTTTGTAATAATGGGCCATCGACTTTAATCTCTATTTTTTAAAAGATTAAATATTTTTCCTTCCTGAAAGTTTCTGTCGTGTCCATCTTGTTTTCCTTGTGTACCCCACCCCATCCCTCTCCCTTCCACAGATCTCCTCATGTGTTTATTCCCCACTGTTTTCTGCTTCCCTCTCCCATCCCTCTTGTCTCTTGCTCCCCTTCTTATACGTTCTGTGTGTTAGCTCGTATACGAGACTTGACATTGTGTATATCAAAAAAAAAAGGAAAAAATGCTGCTATGAAGGCTTAAGCGGTTTCGGCCATTCAGTAAAGACGCAATGAAACAAGTGGGATAACTTCCTGGATTTATTGAAGAATATTAGGAAACGATGCAGACATTCGGCCCCATAACATCCTTTTTGTATTCCGAGTCCCCAGGAGATAAATGTTGCAGCCACTGCCTCCTGACAATTTTGCAAACATTGAGCCAAATTCAGAGGAATCCTGAAGCACAAACTCTTCAGTTAAAAGACCATGATCTTGCTTCGAGCAGATCCATTGCTTTCGATTGGAACAATTAGGATTGGCAGTGAAAAACCCACGAACAAGCTCTGAACTTGTCCAGCACTTGATAGTTGCTTTGATTCATATTTTATTCTTTCACCTGATACAGTGCATTACAATGATGAGCAAGTCAGAAGTTATCAGTGGTGGACTAGGAGGATCTTAACGAATAACCAAACGAACTCTCTGATTCCTTTCTACTAGGTGTGGTGTGCCTACCTGTCGCTTTGCTGACAGGTTTCATCAAAAGACAGAATGTTGTACTTCACAAGCATATTGCTTGTCTGTCTACCTGTGTCTCATTGAGGATGTAACATTAAGTGAAAGGCATGCAAAAGTTTTTTTTATATATAAAACATGTAGTTGTTGCTGCTGTCATCGTTATTGTTTGTGTGGCTTTGATTGTGTAAAGTGTAAACTGTCAACATGTAAGAGAGATTGACTTTGACTTTAAAATAATCCGAACTGAAAGGAGAGTTCCTCGCCATGGACGATCATGACATTCGCATGATTGATGAAAGATTTTGTTTTTGTTTTACAAACAATACCCATGCTAAACATGTACAGATCTATTATTATTATTATTATGTTATTATTATTATGTATTACTTGTGAAAGTTTAGAATTTAGTAAGTTTAGATATACTGTACTCTGTCTATTGTCAGTGTTTAATTTTTTTTGATTCCTTTTTTTAACTTAAGTAAATTTACTCCATCTTAATTCAGTCCTTTTCAATCATTAGACAATTGACGTACATGTTCTTCCAATCGATTTATTGAAGACTGTTGTGTTGAATCTACCGTGGTCTCATTGCTGATATCGGGAACTCGCTGCTCCAAGTCACAAGAACTGAGCACCTCGGTTGCGAGGTCGCAGTTCTCAAGTTCGCTGTTGATATGAGCACCAGTTCGGAGCTGCAAGGGAAGGTGCAATTTACCTGAGGCAGAATGGCTGAGAGTCGCGGCTGCAGAGTTGTGCTATCGGCAGCCATGGACCGATTGATGAATGCTCCATTGCTGCATTGAATCACAGTTTTTCCCCCGGTTGTTCCAAGGAAAATACTTTGGATCTTCAATGGCGTGTCCATCAGATGTGATCTGATCGTGGTCAAAATGTCGTGAACACAAGCATGACCATTTGCTAAGGAACAGTTTCCCTGCTGTTCCATCTGGGTTCCCCACCCCCCCCCCACCCCTACGTCTTAAGTCTCTTCCAGCGATGCAGTGAAGTCTGATCTCATGGAAATTTCACCGACGTGGCTATGTCATGCTCGCCATGAAAGGATATTTTCCACTTTCCTTGAAGGATGTGAAGTGCAGAAAGCAGATACACATGAAAACACTATTTTGAGAATTTCCCAGAAAATCCTATGAAGGAAAACAACTTTAAACTGGAAGGGCACCTGGTAGAGCGTATACCTCTGCCAAGCAATGCTTGATCAAGTAGAACATATTGGGCCCAATACATTTTTGAAATATCATGTTATATATCGTTTTTGGCCCCAGCCTGGTGTTGGCGCAGTGGTTAGGGCAGCGGCTTGGGATCCAAAAGGTCCTGAGTTCAAGCCCCGTTGGGCCACTGAATTAATACACCAGGGGGTTGACTCAGCCTGTCATCCTTCCGAGGTCGGCGAAGTGAGTACCAGTGTACTGGGCCGGTGTATACCCCGGTTAAAATATATAGGTGTACCATATCCCTGTGTTTCGTAAGAGGCGACCAGGGTTGCGTCAGGAAGGGCATCCGGCGTAAAACATGTGCCAAATTTCGATGCGGATCATGCGGATGATCCGCTGTGGCGACCCTTAAAGGGAGCAGCCGAAAGAAGAAGAAGAAGATATCGTTTTTGGCCCCATCTCTCAATCACTTTAAAAATTAAAAAAAATTATCTTATCTGGATTTGGATCTTCACCAAAATTGAAACAATTCTTCCACATCACATACCCAATGTGTCCACCAAGTTGCGTCCAAATCTGTCCATAACTTTTTGAGATATCCTGCACTCAAACAGACAAACAAACAAACAGACAGGGGTAAAATCTTAATCTTCTTCCACCTTCGGTGGCGGAGGTAACTTGCGGAAGTAGACTTTGAATAATGATGGTATATGTTGGCCCAAGTCAAAAGATAGGGCAGGCAACTGCAAGTACAGTACATGTGATTTTAAAAATCGCCGATTTTAAACTTTCACAATGACGTAATCTGCCCCCAAATTCTTTGTGCGCGTGCGCAGGAACTCCAAGGAGCTGCGGAGATTGGTGTGATATATAATGTATCATATGTCTGGAATCAGGATTGTTACTTGGAATGGCTCACCAGACTTCTGAAAAAATACTCGGAGAAGTTCCTGATTGAAAGGGCTGTGCCTCAGCATAAGGAAGGACTTGGAGAACTTTCTCAGCTTGCCCAATGAGCACCTGCTCATAGTAAAAACTCTCGACCAGGTAGGTCGGTGGAACTGGAGTGGAGGGACGTGTGTTACATAACCCCCCGATGGATCATTTTGGGAAAGGGGTGTGGGGGGGCAGTGGGCATCTCTACGGAAGCTTTGACGGCTGTTATAAATATATTGTTTGTTTGGTTCTGGAGCCACAAGAGAAATTATTCTCGATTTTTGCATCTATTGGTAAAAGTTGAATCATCTGTCCATGTGTGTGTATGTATACTTGTGTTCGTGGGTTTCACGATATAAATGTTATCTCCATATGTGGGTTTCAGAAAGTGTAACAGAGCCCTATCAGGTCTCAAAGTATCTACCTTCGTGTGTGCATATATATTTGAGTCTGTGAGCATGTGCACGCGTATTTTTGTGTTTGTGTGTGTGTATGTGTTTGTGTGTGTGTGTGTGTGTGTGTGAGTTGCTGTTGTTGGCTGCTGTCTCCACACATTGGCGGGTTTCAAGAGATGGAATGGAGACCTACCAAGTCTAAAAGTATCCACCTCGTGTGTGTGTTATTGGTTGTTATCTCCATTTGTGGATTTCAGAAGGTGGAATGGAGTCCTCTCAGGTCTCGAAGTATCCACCTCTGTTTTTGGTAAGGGGTGGGGTGGGTGGGTCATGATTCATAGACCAAGCTGTGAAGTTGTTCTTCTCAACGTTTTGTTTCGGAGGGCTCTTTTCAGGATTGTTGCTGAGCCCCAGCCAGCATCCAACTGTATTTTGTTTGTAGTAATATTCCCAGGGATGTTTTTCTCTGTAAGGTTCTTTTTCCTGTGCTCCAATTATGACCGGGACAATTTTGGTGCTCCAAAGCGTCCAGGATCTTTTCACTTCATTTTTGAGGTCTTGGTATGTGGTAATTTTCTTGATTGATTGATTGTATATGTGTGTGTGTGTGTGTGTGTGTATGTGTGTGTGTGTGTCATTGGTTTTAATCTCCAAATGTGGGCTTCATAAGGTGGAACGGAGTCCTTCCAGGTCTCAAAGTATCCCCCTCTGTTTTCAGTAAGGGATCTTGATTCATGGACCAATTTGTAAAGCTCTCCCATTCTACATGTTTTGTTCTGAGGGCTCTTTTGAGGATCATCACTGAGCCCCCGCACAGTTACCAACTGCAGTTTGCTTGTAGTCAAATTCCCAGGGATCATTTTTAGCTCGCCTGTTCGAAGAACAGAGAGCTATAGCGATACCCCCGGCGTGAGCATCAGCGTCAGCGTCAGCATGGGCGTGAAAATGTTAAAGTTTTTGATGCAAGTTATTTTTTCCTTTCTAATGTTTTTATCGACCACACTATTTTTTATACGCCCGATATATATATATATATATATATATATATATATATATATATATATATATATATATATATATATATCTTCTTCTTCTTCTTTCGGCTGCTCCCGTTAGGGGTCGCCACAGCGGATCATCCGTATGATCCGCATAGTGATTTGGCACATGTTTTACGCCGGATGCCCTTCCTGACGCAACCCTGGTCGCCTCTTACGACACAGGGATATGGTACACCTATTTTAACCGGGGTATACACCGGCCCAGTATACTGGTACTCATTTTGCCGACCTCAGAAGGATGACAGGCTGAGTCAACCCCCTGGTGTATTAATTCAGTGGCCCAACGGGGCTTGAACTCAGAACCTCTTGGATCCCAAGCCGCTGCCCTAACCACTGCGCCAACACACCAGGCTATATATATATATATATATATATATATATATATATATATATATATATATATATATATATATATATATATATATATATATATATATATATATATATATATATATATATATATATATATATATATATATATATATATATATATATATATATATATATATATATATATATATATATATATATATATATATATGGGCGTATTATGTGATACCGGTTGTCCGTCCGTCTGTCTGTCTGTCTGTATGTCCGTCCATTCCTGTCCGCACTCTAACTCCCAAAGTTTTCAACTTACACGTTTCATATTTGGTACATAGGTACAGACTGTGGAGACGGTGTGTCATGACATACATTCATCATCTAAAGAGGTTGCCATGGCAACCAGGATGCTGTTTTCCATGTAGTAGCACAATTCTGTATATACCTTCTTGTTCGGGCATATATTGTGCTCACTTGCGCTCTTGTTCCTGATTACAATATACAAATACATATATTGCTTTATAATTATACTTCACTGCAATGCTTTATAAAAAATATTAATTATTAGACTAGTCTTTTAAAAACGATAAATGTATAAACAGGCGAGCATTGGGTGGCTTTGACACCAACTCTGGTTAAGATCTCTTTGAGGTTCTTTTTTAAAAAATCAATCCCATTGCTCCAACAATTACCGGTGCAATTTTGGCACTCTTCAGCTTTCAGGATCTTTTCACTTCAATTTTGAGATATTGATATTTGGTCATTTTCTTGATTTCTGCATTGTTTATGCCAAAATCGCTGGGTACAAACACCTCATTTATCAATGCCTTCTTTTCTTCCTTTTTTGTACCTATACGATATCCAGGCACAATGCTTTGTTTTCTATGTTCACGCTCGATGTTCATTAGGTCGTACGTGAGCATCATTGCCTCGTTTTCAGTGATTGCTTTTGGTTCATGTTTCCATGAGTTTTCTGGAACTGAGATATTGAGATTTTTGCAGATGTGCTAATGGATTGCTCTTTTTTACATCCCGATAGGAGGTGGCTCATACTTTTGTTTTTACCTTGCAGAACCTACACCTATCCGATTGACTCAGTCCTGCCATTTTCTTGAAGCCATTCATGTAGTGTCCTTGCTCTTGGGCATTTATAATGATTCTTTCTCCATCCCAGTTGAACTGACCTCTTCTTAGCCATTCCAAAGAGCCTTCATTGTCTACCTTCCTGCTCTTTTGCCGTTTTCCCAGTTGTCAGTTTATATATATATATATATATATATATATATATATATATATATATATATATATATATATATATATATATATCTGTTGATATTTCATCTTATATTTTTCTTTCACCTTTTTTGCAATTGTTGGGGCTGTATTTGTTGTTTCGGTTTCTTGTATGACATCTTCCATTGGCACCTACCTTTGGAAATTTTTTGCTAAGTGGGTTTTGATCTGGTTTGTTGTCTTCGTGTTTGCTTACAAATTGGATTCGGTAGTCTGTTGCACTTTTCACATATTCAGCCAATCCTACAGTTGTCATTCTGTGTGCTTGGTTGAGCTGCACGAGGCTGATCCTGAAAACATACCTTTTTTCGGCCACTACCTCCTTCTCATCGAGGTGGATATATTCTGAGGATGTATTGATTTTTGTAAAACATTTTGTGGATAGTGAGGAGTTTCCTTGTTTTGATATCCAGTTTATTGATTTCTGATTGTGGCCAGTTTATTATTCTGCAGCTGCATTGGAACACTGGTATTGCGAGTTGCTTTATAGCTTTGATTTTGTTCCCTGGAGAAAGGTATGTTTTCAGAATCAGCCTCGTTCTATGCAGGTATTGTTGTATTTAGGTAAATTTTTATGTTGTCCATTTTTGTTGGCTTATACCTTATACGAGCGTGCACTTGGCACACTTATCTCGACCAAATTCCATTTGAATGTCATCAAAGTAATGTTTCACTAATTTTAGTTGTTCTGCCAATTTTTTGTTGTTTGGTGCAAATAGTTTTCAGTCATCCATGTGAAGTAGATTTGTCACCTTTGTTGTTTCTTTGTACATTCTCTTATTTGATGTCAGGATATATCCATGTCCTTGCTCATTCATGAGGTTGCTCAGAGGGTCCAGGGCCAGACAAAACAGGGAGACGAAAGGTTGTCTCCCTGAAAGATCCCTCGATGTATCTTCACCCTTGTTATTTCGATTTTTCCTTCTGAGTGCTGTAATATCAATATGATATTTCAAAGCTCCGTTGCTTTCTCTATCAGTTTGATTACTTGGGGGTTGATGTTGTACAATTGCACGCATTTTATCAGCCATGAATGTGGGACACCATCAAAAGCTTTTTTGTCGTCTATCCATGTTGTGGATAATTTGGTTCTTCTTGGATTGCAGTTCTCGAGTATGGCCTTGCTTAGTAGTAGGTGATCCGTTGTACCATGGCATCCTCTCTTGCATCCCTTCTGTTCTGCCTCTAGGCCTCCTTCTTGTATGAAGTGATAGTATATAATTTCTGTGAGGATTCCCATCAGAAGTTTGTACGTTGTTGGTAGATAGATTATTGGTTTATACTTTTGAGGTAGTTGGGTGTCTTCAGATTTTGGGATGAGGATGGTGTTACCTACTGTGAGTCACTCATCCAACCCTTGGATAAGTTTGTTGAATGCTCGAGCAGAGTGATTGTGTAGAGCAATCTAGTTGCCTGCTGTGTCGAGAGCAATTGTGTAGAGCAATGCCTGGTGTTGGCTTCATGGTTCGGGTGGTGGGCTTGGGATGCAAGGATCCTGAGTTCAAACCCCCCTTGGCTGTTGAATTAACACCAGGTGGGGTTAACTCGACCTGTCATCCTTCCGAGGTCGGCAAAATGAGTGCCAGCTTGCTGGTATCCTGCGTCGGAGCGGCGACCCGTCCAGGATTCTGCCCAATAGCCAAGAAGACTGCTCAGGCAGCACCAACACTCTGCACAGAGTATGGTCCCAATGGATAGATTGAATCTAGTTGCTTCAGCCCGAAGTTTGGAATTCCATCCTGGCCTGGTATTTTAAAGTTTGGCATTTTTGCTAATTCTTTTTTCTTCTTCTTCATTAAATATCACTGGTGGCATTTCCTTTAGTTGTTTTTTACCTCCAAGTTTTGGATCCAATCCACCCATAAATTTTCAAATTGTGTGTGCGTGCGTGCGCGTGCGTGCGTGCATGCGTGCATGCGTGTGTGTGTGTGTGTGTGTGTGTGTGTGTGTGTGTGTGTGTGTGTGTGTGTGTGTGTGTGTGTGTGTGTGTGTGTGTGTGTGTGTGTGTGTGTGTGTGTGTGTGTGTGTGTGCGCGCGCGCGCGTGTATAAATGACAGACGTTACATTTTTCTCATTATCTAAAAAAATTATACTGAATGTAAAGTGTCAGTCATTGCTTTTTCTCATGATGGTCAGATGAGGAGAACGTTGTGTTTCAGTAAACAGCAAATGCCATTTGAAATGTGAAACGGTCGTCTTGTCGCTCGTGTAAGGTAAAATGAAGGTGCGGTGCAGACAGGAATGGAATCTAAATTTGATCTCATTTATAAACATGACCACGTTCAGACGCACACACACAGTCTTCTGGGCTAAACTTGATCAAAATTGATAACACGTTGGATATTCAAAACGGAAACAGAAAATGTTATGGATAAATCAAACATGAAATTCAAATTCAAAGAGATTCAAATCAAATCAAATCAAATCAAATCAAATCAAATTCAAATCAAATCTAACAAATTCAAAGCTTATGGACCTGCTTGTAAATACATCAGATACCGGACAAAGCTGTTGAGTGATGTCAATGTACTTGTAAACGAATTAAAAGTACATAAGTGCACAATGGATAAACGCTTATGGGATTCGAACCTGGGTATTCTGAAATGACGATGAAATCACCAGGCCATGGAGCAATCACTCACTTCGGAAACGCTTCATCAGTCGCTCACATTGTGCTTCCGAAAGCGTCCCTGTGGAGGTAAAAGTGATTCTCACGTATTCGTTTCCTGCGCTGGAAATGAATTTTCTACTTGCGATTTCACACATCCTGACTTACTGCTAATTGCAGCACAACTTGGAACACTTCTCAGCATGCACCTCATCATTAATCACGTGATTAACAGTCCACTATGTGTCGGAAAACGGCACTGAGTCCTTTTGTTTGAGATTTACTCTAAATGACACACCATGGCAGTGAAACTGAGGGTACTTAGGGCAAATAGTTATGATAATTGCGACAGTTATGGCAATTTTTTTCTTTGGCATATATGAGTACATCAGGGAGAGCGTGATTAAAACAAGGCTAGGAAAAATATTTGCATATATAATTAACCCCCTGCTAGTCAAATAAACTGCATAAAGCTACGCAATATAACCCATTTGCTGTGTCAAACCTGATCTATAGATCAGATCATGAACCACGCTCTATACAGACTTGCAGGGCCGGATTTTAGGCATGGGCAAGCTGGACAGTTTCCCAGGGGCCTCCACAACCAGGGGGCCTCCACATATTTCATGAAAAAAAATTGTAAGGAATAATGTATTTGTGAGTGCCTGAATGGTAGTTGGTCGTTAGTGGAACAGATATAAGATATTCATCGATAACAGATGTAAGATATTCATCTTATCTCATTCTCTATTTTATATAGAAGTTCAGATTCTTTGTTCTTGAAAAATATACTTTATGGATGACTATAAATATGTCTTGTCACCTTTTTAGTATTCTAACGTAGGGTGGGCCTCCACTACTGAAGGCTGCCCAGGGGACACCACATGTCTAAATCCGGCCCTGATACAGAGGGTCCCACCCTCGATACAGAGGGTCGTGGTGCGACGGTGCTGCCGAAGCTGTTTTTCTATGGCTGAGGGTACAATCCTGGATGGGTCGCCACTCCAACACATGAAGTCAGGGGAGTTATTTGGAATTTGGTGAAGGTGCCGGCAATAGCTCGCTTACTCTTCACGAAGGGCCATGGAATCTTTCATCTCTACCAACTTGTGCTGAGGGTTGATGGAGTGCCATCGTGATCAGTCAATGTGTGCCGTCCCTCGGATGGACGTTGAACGGGAATTCAAATCTGCCGCCATTAGTTGGTGGATGTTAAAGACCACACGGTGTCCTTTGTGAAGAGTAGGTGAGCTGCCGTCGGCACCCTGAACAAAATCCAAATTCCTGCACTAACGACTGCTGGGAGGGCAATGGCAAATCACCCCGTGCCTTGCCAAGAAACTGCTTCAGCAGCACCAACGCTCTGTAACAGAGTCTACATATCTTTTCCAAGGTTGACCTCGTTTGTGTGTACCATCAGATTCCCGTGGATCCAGATGACATCCCAAAGACAGCAGTCACCACACCTTGCAGCCTGTTCGAATTCCTTCGGATGTCATTCAGCCTACGCAATGCGGCACAAACTTTTCAACGTTTTATCAATCAGGTACTCTGGGGATTAAACCTCTGCTACATGTTGTAACGTGTCGACCTCAAGGCACTGCAGTGAGTGCACCGGTAACCTGGAGGGCGTCACGGCAGAAAATAAATAAAGACAATGATGTGCCCTTCGTGTTGTTTTAATGGTGAAACCAACATGCAAGAGGAGACAGAAGGGTAACGTTATAATAAATATTTATTAATCCCTCATGTCTACCTTAAGCACAATAATATTAATGAAATGTAACAATTTATGACTTTCTGAAGAATCCACAAATTATATAAGTATGAACGTTACATACAGCAATGCAGCAGCATGATAACTCATGACTCTCGACGTGGCAAATCATCTTAGTGAATCCCCAAATCACCGAAGCAGAGAGAAGAACCCGAGTCAGCCATTAGAGCTGCACCACAGATAATGAAGATGGGAACTCCAAGCTGAAAATGATGATGAGGTTGGAGGGACAACTAAGCTCCGAGGGCAAGCACCGGTCAACACGCTGAGTGCCTTCTCAAAATGGCGCATAAATCGCCCAAAATGATGCCAACGAGGGAATACAAAGAGCAGAGTTTATATTGCCCCTGAGTTGACAAGTGCAAGTGCAATGTCCGACAACTAGGTCCAACGAATCATCGAGGGAGTTCAGAGGGGAGAAGGTTACCTCAAAGGGTAGATGTACGATGATAAGCTGAATCTCCTCCACAGATCTGCACACAATGGGTTAAAGTTGAGTCGTTACGGCTGCAGAATTGATGAGTCACTGAAACCCTCACAGGTTCGCATACAGAGGACTCCGATTCCTCCTTCACTGTGTATGTCGGTTTTAAAATATATGCATCACTTAAAACAGAGCATGGTAGTGCCAGAGAAGTTCCAAAGCCTTCTTGCTCTCCTCATCATCCTTATCTCTCTCTCCTTCCGTTCTCAAACTTCCCTTGCCTCTTCGCTCCTTGGGTTGTTGTTGGTTGTGTTGTTGTCAAATGTAACCTTTTCCAAGCACAATTAAATGAATATACTTTTCTGTAACAGTCTTATTCTTCTTCTTTTAACTTCTCCCGTTAGGGGTCGCCACAGCGGATCATCCATCTCTATTTCGCTCTGTCCTCCACATCTTCCATTATCACTCCAACCACCCGCATGTCCGCCCTCACCACATCCATAAACCTCCTCTTCTCCTCCTACTTGGCGGCTCCATCCTCAGCATTCTTCTCCCGATATACCCCGCTTCCCTCCTGTGCACATGTCCAAACCATCTCAATCTTGCCTCTCTCACTTTGTCTCCAAACCGTCCTACCTGCGCTGTCCCTCTAATATACTCATTTCTAATCCTGTCCACCCTCGTCACTCCCAATGAGAATCGCAGCATCTTTAACTCTGCCACCTCCAGCTCCGCTTCCTGTCTTTTTGTCAGCGTCACCGCCGCCGCCGCCTGTTCTGTAATAGTGTATATAGATGATATTCTAATCACCAGCACAACTGCAAAAAAAACCATCAGGAACACCTCCTTCTCCTTCACCCATTGCAGGACTTCAACATCAGCATCAATCCCGCAAAGCACATATTTAGCATTCTGGAGTTTAATTTCCTCGGCCAGGCATCCGTCTGCTCGAGGACAAGGCGCAGATTATTCCAGATTTCCCGTTACCACCATCTCAATGCAAACGGAAAGAGTTTTTAGGCCTCGTCAACTTTTACCATCAATTTATTCCAAACGCAGTCACAACACCACAGCCAAGTGAATGAGTTATACTCACAACTGATAAGCACCCTGAAGTGTTTCATTGTTCGGAGCCAACCTTGTCAGCCTTCCACGCCATCAAAGACGCACTGGCCAATGCCTCCCTCCTGATTCATCCGAAGCCAGAGGTGCTATCAAGCCTGATGCCACACATGTCTGAGGTCACAGTGGGTACGGCCCTTCACCAGTTCATCAAAGCAGATTGGCATTCACTGGCCTTTTCGAAAATGCAAAAACAAACGGAGTGCAAGTACAGTGCCTTCGATGTGTACCTCGCCATGAAGCACTTCCACCACTTCTTTGAGGTCAGCCCATTCTCTGTCCTGACTGACCACACACCTTTAATTTTCGTTTTGTCCACCCATTCTGATTGTCAATCTCCTTGTATGCTTAGCCAACTCAGTTATATCTTGCAATTCACCATCGACATCCGGCACATCAAAGGAATCACTAACTTTTGCTCTCTCACACATTGAGGGATTGGTGTTGTCTTCTACCAACGCAGCCACAACACCACAGTTCATTGATTAGAATGCACTTGAAAGCCATGCAGTGGGAGGGCAGGGAACTCCACTGTCTATAGTCTGAAACTGGTTTGCTTGCATTTCACGACGTACTACTCCCAGGGACAAGCACTACCCTTGTGTGTGATGCATCGATAAGACAGTCACGCCTTTTTGTTCTTGCAGCATTCTGTCATACAGTCGACACTTTTCAATCACTTGCGCACCTGAGTATTCAAGCAATCCAGCGACTTCTCACCAGGCGCTACATCTGGCTACACATCAACGCCGACGTGAACCGTTGGGCCAAGCAGTGTCTTAAATGTCAACGCTCCAAGATCCAACGTCATACTGTTGCAACACTCGGTAGTTTTTCAACACCATCTGACTTGTGTTGACCACTTCACCCATTGACTAGAAGCTGCACCGATAGCTGACATCATTGCACCTACCATTGCCAGGGCCTTTGTCCACACCTGGATCACATGTTTTGGTGTTCCATCAAGCATCACTACGGATCGTGGTAGCCAGTTCGAATTGGCTCTATTTCATGAGCTGACTCAACTTCTGGGCACTGACCATATGCAAACCACTACTTACCATCCAGCAGCGAATAGTATGGTGGAGAATTTCCACTGGCAAATCAAGTCTTTCCTGAAAGCACATGACAACCACGCACTGGGCGGATGTCGTACCGACAATCCTGCTTGGTGCGCGAGCTGCTCTAAAAGTCAACCTTGGATGTTCTACAGCAGAGCTAGTGTACGGTGCCCCACTTCTCCTCTCAAAAATTATTCTCAGCATCTGATTACACCATTCCCGAAGCCACCAACTATGCCAGCCAACCTCGTTCGGCCATGCAGGACTTCTAGGTGACACCGACACATACACCTTAATCACACCCATTTTTTTTATTTTCCTCAACCTTATTTCGGACTTTGCAAAGTTCTACAATGCTCTAATAAGACCTTCATACTTAATACTAGCAGGGGTACCCTGGTGATATTCTAATCTTATTGGCATTTTGAAGAAAATTTTGTTTTTGTGGGGGCCGAAAACACTTCCCTCCACCCACTAAGGAATGGGGTCAGAGATTATTTAAGATTACCTTTCACATAGCTACAAAGGCTTCAGCATTTTAGAGTATAGAGTAATTTTCAAAAAACAAATTCAACCTCTTTTCAAAATTTTTTTGGCCGAAAACTCTCGTTGGCACTCACTGATGAACCTCTGAAACTTTGACGAATATCTGTTCAGCCATCTCTGAAAACAATGGTGACACACAAACAGACACACAAACGGCCCTCTTAAAGTGTAGATAGTAGGATGAAGAGTAATGGACGCGTTGGGCAGATACAGGCACTGTCTAGCCTGTTCGAATCCTGACACAGCTATAAACTGTCATCCTGGTGTTACTCAGACATGGTGACACATCAATGTGTGTGCCATCCCTCGAACGAACAAAGGAGAAGGGCCCGTCTTGGGAGCCAGAATCACTGGTTGGTAGACGTTAAATATCCCAACAGATTCCTGGTTTCAAACTGTCTCTCACAACTGTTCCAGGAAATGTCTATGCCTGTGAAACGTGGTTCAGCCGACGGTTTTATCGTGTGTGATTTAGATGAAACAAAACCAAATCAAACATATGTGCTGGCCAACACACAAACCTTTCGCCCTCATTTGCGACCAACATGGCAGCACTTGGTGGGACACTGAGAGCGACGACTGAACAAGTATTCCGAAGAATCGAGACAACTGCAGAGTGAGGGGAAGGAGGATGAAGGTTACCAGGAGATGGCGCTTTGGCTCTTCATGAAGAATTGCAATTGAAGACATAGAATCTACAAAGCGAAAATGAAGGCTTGAGATGACCCATGGCTTTTCATTCATCTCTTATTGTTCTTTGTATAAATTAATGAATGAATAAATCCGACATCTTGTTCACAAGGTTTATGAACTATTTGGCATCTGTCAATTTTAGCTGTTTATAGTTATCCGATAGAACAACTTGCTTTATTTTAAACATCTCTATCATATCACCTCATAATGATCACCATGAGGTTGAACTGTATTTTGTTTGAATGTTCTCATAATGAGACACTCTAATGTTTTTGTCAACAAAGTTAAGATAATGAAAGGTATGGATAAAATAAGTGCAGATGAATTATTCAAGAGTCGACAGTGATAGGACCAGAGGCCAGAGCCTGAGAGTAAAGAAGAGGAGAGTTAAGACAGTAGTAACGCAGGGAACTTTCACTCAGAGAGTACTTAATGTATGGAATGGTCTCCCTGGAAAGGTGGTGGTAGCAGAAACAGTAGATAAGTTTAAATTAGAATTAGATAGGTACCTGGAAGTTATGGAGATAGAGGGGTATGGGGATGTTGGCAGGACTTTTATGTAGCTAGAGTATGGATGGGTGATTGTGTGCATCTGTCTGTAGGGGTTTTGTCAAGGGGTGGTGTGTGGTTGATGTTTTATGTTTCTCACCAAAGAACCACCTCCGCCCAACCCCCCCCCCCCGGAAACAACAACAAAAAATACAAGAAAATTAAATTTTGCATTTTTCTTTTTTTCGATCCTCGTGGAGGATCTCTAAGTCTTCCTCACGTTGTTGTTCTTGTGGACTTTTTTTTGTTTCACAGCCTACAGTTTTCATCGAAACTTCCTGAAACTTGGCGTATATATGTAAAAATACCCTGCGCAGACAGTAACCATCTCCGATTTTGAAAATTCCTCCTACAAAAAAAGTTATGACGTCAAAATATCTCCGCTAATGGAAATCGCCTTAAAAATTATCTCCGAAACTAGGCAAGCTTTTTGAATTCTGTTTGCGGGAAACAAACAGGGCATTAGCAGAGATGAATTACCGCACATATGATACATCACTATGACGTCACATCAGTTTTATGACGTCATTCCTATTTTTTGACATTTTTTGTTTCACAACCCAGAGTTTTCATCGGATCTTCGTGAAACTTGCCATGTATATGCAGAAAGCCCACGCGCAGGCAGTAACCATCTCCGATTTTGGAAATTCTTCCTAGAAAAAAAGTTGACATCATAATATCGCCGCTAATAGAAATCGCCTATACCATTATCTCCAAAACTAGGCAAGCTGTTTGAATTTTGTTTGCGGGAATCAAGCCGGGCATTAGCACAGATAATTTATCGCAAACCTGATACATCACAATGACGTCATATTCGTTTTTATGACGTCATCATTAAGAGGATGAGGATCTTAGCTCATTCGAGCTTGTTAATATAAATTGGTGTGGTCTGGGCACAATGGATTGAATGGCCTCTTCCTCTGCATCCAATTTCCTTGTGTATCCCTCAGGTGAACGTTATTTACTGGGTGTGGGTGACCCATTTGTCGCTTGGTGGACGTTAAAAATCCCACGTTGTCTTTGTGCGAAGAGTAGGTGAGTCGTCATTGCGGGTACCCTGAACAAATTACAAATTTCTGCTCAAACATAAAGGGGGGGGGCACTGCATCGGCAGCATGGGCGTGCTCCCGGTCATGAACCAATCCAGGAGGCACGTGCTGCACACAAATGAATGAATTAATGAACCAAAGTATGAAGGCACATTTTTCTCCTAATTCTTCATCATATAATTTCATTGTGGCAATTGCAGTATCAGATTAGACTGTTGTTATATGATATTCCCTCGAATATCTTATAGCACCAGATTCGAACCAAACGGTTCAGGTGGCTGGCTTCAGGTCTTTTGCTCTTGAGTTTGAGCCCCTGGTGGGCTCTTGAAATAACATCAGGTGGGTTGACTCAGCCTGTCATCCAGCTAAGTGGTAACAGGGGCACTGCATTCCAGAAAATGATGCTGGCAGCCTCAAACATCATATGAAACAAGAAGTGTCAGAATAATGAATTTAGCGAGCCATTCCACCCTGACTTGATATCACGTAAATCTATTTCACTGAGCACATAAAAACACACACACACACACACACACACACACACACACACACACACACACACACACACACACACACACACACACACACACACACACACACACACACACACACACACACACACCCCGAATGATATAGTCATGGGAAAGACTACTCCTTGCTTTCCTCATGAACAAGGAACCACATG
>NC_140973.1:27626681-27654181 GCF_056783735.1 Eptatretus burgeri
TCAGGATGTAACAGCCAAAAACAGGTCGCAAACCAGAACGGCACTCAGTAGAGCGCATAACCCCACTAAGCTGAATAGCTTGTTTTGTATCGCACCGATAGGCCAGATCTGGACCTTAACCATAATCAAATCGGCTTGTTCTCGTCACCTCCCCAACTCATCCACCAAGTTTTGTTATAACTCATCCACAACTTTTTGAAATATCATGCTATATATCATTTTGGGCTCTATCTCTCAATGGTGAAGAATGCTTTTTAAAAATTCTAGTGTCTGGATCCAGATCTTCACCAAAATCTAAACAATTCATCCTTGTCACACACCCAAACTGTCCAAATTTCATCGGAATCTGTCAACAAGTTCTTGAGATATCCTGCTCATAGCCAAACAGACAGACAAACAGACAGGGGTGAAAATATAACCTCTGGCGGAGGTAGAAAGGATGCAACATGCAAAACAGGATGCAAAAGGACCAGACGAGAGACGGAGAAAACACCAGCAGCAGAGTTGAAGGCCAATATAGAGGGTGACTTGGACAAATGATGGGTTTGGGGAGGAATGGGGGGAAGGAGTGGCCACATGGGGTGGACAGCATAGATACAGAACGAAACTTCAAGGAGGGAAAACTAGAAGGTTGGAAGGAGGAAGGATTGGGGTGGTGTGGGGGTTAGGATTGACAAAGGTTGAAAAGATCATGGTTCTGGATTAGGGACGATCTGAAAATGTGGTGAACAGCTGCTGTCAAGACCTGGAGGGAAGGATGAGATTAAAGAGAATGCGGAAGTTGGTTTCACAGGCCGGAAAAAGTGTAACAAATGAGTGGTGAGCAGTGATCCCAGATTTAGGTAATGTCACCAGAAGGGGGTTGATGGTGGACCATGTGTGCCCTGCAGAAACCTAAGGGGTGAGTGGGGTACAAAGCATGGAAAGAGCACAAGATGCAAGACCATAAAGCAGGCAGTAGAAGACAGAGAGACCTCTGACATGTCTGCAATGGCGAAGTGATAAGCCCATAGACTCAGCTTCATCGCGGGAAATTCCAATAATCTTGAAGGCCTTGATTTCTATGGTGTCAAGCTGGGCAACTTGTGAGGCAGGGGAGCCAGCCCAGAAGGGAGAGCAGTACTCCATCAAGCTGCGAATGAAAGCCTTGTGGGTGGATAGAAGTGCACGTGTGCCAAAGAAGTACTTTTCTTGCTGGAGAATGCCCAGGCAATTGTGTCCGCATGACTTGATACCTGTGAAACACCAGGATGACTGACAGGCAGACCTCTGAAAATCCGCCTGTGGTTAGCTTTGGAAGCCAACCTTAAAATGCGGTTTGCCTAAGAAAGATCATGGCTGACAATGAGACTGAGGAGTTTGAATGAATGAACTTCTTAAAGAGGATTGTTTAGAAAGTCGATGGGGGGGGGGGGGGTTGTCAGATGGTCCTTTTGTAGAGAGATAGTGAGAGTGTGACATTTGTTTGGATTGAAAGAGGTATTCCAAGTGTTTCCCTGTACAAATGTGCATTTGGCACATGTGTCAAGACCAAACCCCATTTGGATGTCCTCTGAGTATTGTTTTACTAGTTTCAGTTGATCTGCCAATTTCTTATCATTCGGTGTGAAGAGTTTTAGATCATCCATGTACAGTAGGTGTGTTACCTTTCTTGTTTCTTTGGTCATTTTTCTGTTGCATGTCGGATTGTATCCATGTCTTTGTTCATTGATGAGTTGACTCAGTTGGTCCAGGGCGAGACAAAACAGGAGGGGAGGAAAGACTGTCACCTTGTAAGATACGACGTCATATCTTTACTGCTGGAATTTCAATGTTTCCTTCCAAGTAAGGTAGTACTGGCATTATGTTCCAGAGCGTCATCGCTTTCTCAATCAGGGTGACTATTTGGGGGTCAGTTTTGTAGACTTGCATGCATTTTATAATCCATGACTGTGGGACAGTATTAAAGGCTTTTTTGTAATCTATCCAGGTTGTGGATAAGTTGGCTTGTCAGAGCTTGCTGTTTTCGAGTATGGTTTTATTTGACAATATTGTCTATTGTTCCATCGCATCCTTTCTGCTCTGCCTTGAAAGCTCCTCAGTGAGTGAGGTGGTCATAAATTGCATTGGTGATTTTACCTGTTATAAGTTTGTACGTTGTTGTCGGCATGTTATTGGCTGTATATTTGTTGGTAGATGGGTTTGTTCAGATTTCGGGATTAAAAGACTGTTACCTTCTGCGAACCATTCATCCATTGGCTTTTCCCCTTGAATGAGTTAGTTAAATGCTCAAGCGTAGTGAGGGTGGAGAGCATGTAGTTGCTTTAGCCAGAAGTTTGGAATCCTGTTCAGGCCTGGGCATTTGAAGTTTGGCGCTTTTGAGAGATTTTGTCTAATTTTCTCTTCATCAGTTGTCAGTGGGTGCATTTCCTGTGGATGTTGCTTTTTCTTTTCCAAGTCTCGTATCCAATCTGCTTCCTTGTTGTGTTCTTTTTCGTCTTCAAATATACCTTTGCAAAATATTTCTAGATCCTCTTTTTTTTCGGGTAAGTTGTCATATTTTGTTTCTGTTTCCCGAGCTCTTGGTATAACTTTTTTCGGGTTTTTAGGTCATCTCTACCGAGATGACCTAATAAAGCCGGACCGAATGTCCGTACGTCCGTCCGTCCGTCAACAATTTTTCTTTCCGATCTTGATGAAACTTAATATGTGGGTAGACGTCGATGAGTGTTGCACAACGATATAACTTTTGTCCGGGTTCAATGTCAGGATCAAGGTCACGAGGTCACGTAAGTTATAAAAATCGCCATTTTCAAAACCTATCTAGTCTGCCATTCTACAAGATATTCGGCAACTGTTTATTGATTATGATAGTAAAAAATATTATCTTGTATTGAAGTGGACAGATTTGAATTTCCGTCCCGTTTCGCCGCCACGTAACCTGGAAGATGGTCAAAAACACCTCCCGGTACAAAGAAAACTTTTTACTTCCGATCTTGATGATATTTGCTATGTGGGTAGAGGTCGATGAGTGATACCCAACGACATATTTTTCCCCGGATTCGAGGTCAGGGTCAAGGTCACGAGGTCACGTAAGTTGTAAAAGTCGCCATTTTCAAAACCTATCTCGACTGTCATTTTAGGAGATATCTGGCAACGGTTCATCGATTATGATAGTAAAAAACATTATAGAAATGACCGTCACCCCCACACAGGGGTAATTTTTCTTTCTAATTGTTGATTTTGATTTCTTCTGTTGTTGGCCTCATCATAGTTTATTTTCCCTGCTATCTGTTGTATTTGGAGCTTATTCTGGGCAGATAATCATTCTAGTCCATTGTTTTCTATGTTGTATTTCTTTTTTATTTTTCTGATTTTTTTCATGAGCTTTGGACTTCTATTTCCCCTCTTGAATTGTTATCCCCCGCCAACCAACGAAGTTGGCGGGGGATATATAAATGGGTTCTGTCCGGCCGTCACATTTCGTTTCCGGAGCTTAACTACAAATCCCCTCAAGATATATTTACGAAATTTGGTACACATATCAAGCAAGTGGTGAACTGGTGCCTTTTGATATTTTCTAATTGATAGGTCACATGGTTTGGCAGCCATGTTGGATTCAAGTAAAATATTAAATAATGTTTTCTCTGGAATCACATAACCTACCGAAGCGAAAATTTGCAACTATCATCTTCCATCATGTCTGCATACATAGTAAAAATTATGACATCACAAGTCACATGATTTGGTGGCCATCTTTGATAGCATAACACACCTCATCCGATTAACACGAAACTTCACACCCATATTCCACTGGAGGATTGGAGGAAGAATGTAAATTTATAATGTCATAGGTCACATGGTTCGTCAGCCATCTTGGATTGAAAATTAATAAATTTTAAAATTTTTCTTCTCCAGAATGGCTGGACAGATTGAGGCAAAATTTCATATACACTTTCCCCAAGACATCCTTTCAGAAGTTTGTTAATTTCTAATTGATAGGTCACATGGTTTGGTGGCCATATTGAATTTACCCTAAAACCTTCAAACATCTTCTCCAGAATGGCTGGTCAGATCAAGGGGAAACTTCACACACATATTGCACACACTTAGGGAATACAGCATAAGTTTGTTAATCCTCATTTACTGTGGCGGGGGATATCGAAGACTTTGTCTTCAACGGATGCTCGTTGTTATTTATTCAGTGGAGATGCTGTCTTTGCTTGGGTGATATTAGTTTGATTTCCTCTATTCTATTAGTCAGCTCGTCTTTTAACCATGGGTGTCGATCCCAGGGGTGATGGGGTGGGGGGTGGGGGGGACATGTCCCTCCCACTTTTCTACCAGGGGGGACAGAGTATATTCTGTCCCCCCCCCCCACATTTCGAGTCCCATGCCTATTTGAAAAATGCAAGCAATAGCTGTTGGTATGCAGCACGGCTGTTGGTACTCTTCTACATATGGCGCTGGCTGGCCACTCACACCCACTGACCGCAGCTCTGTCGCTCACACTCGTACAGTGTACACGGCTGAAAACGAAACTAGGAATTTTCAGTTGGTACCTACGTTGAGCATTTGCGTTCGGTTCAGCGATGTGTCACAACCTGCGTCGCTAGAGAATGGGGCACAGGTCATTAGACGCCTAACATAGCGAAGCAAAATACCAAGATCCTGGACTTTTTCCATCCTTCAAAAGAGGTGAGGGCGAAAGACCCTACTGACAAGGTTTGCACGGATCTCCCCTTTCCTCCCGCCATTGAGGCGTCTGATTCAGCAGTTGATGCAGCTGTTTCCGTGAGTGATGATGATGAGTGTCCTGAACTCCTCAAGCCACATCAACCAGATCTGGATTCGATTCCAACTCAGACTCTGGCGAACCGAACACTGAAATTTCAAGTGAAATAGTTCAAAGACTTCCCATGGCTTCATTTCGACAAGTGACTCGGTAAGGTTTTGTGCTATACATGCGTGAGTGCAAGTAAGAAGAAGCTGTTTGGCACTTGCTCAGGTAGCTTCGAAGACACGTTCATTAGGAGTGGTTTCTGCAACTGGAAGAAGGCCTGAGAGAAATTCCGCGCTCACCAGAAAAGCAAGCCGCACGCTACCGCCATGGAGAAAATAAACACCCTCAAGCAGACCGACGTGCGCACACAGATAGAAACTCAGATCAAAGACAATCAAATCCTCGCCCAGAAAGCTCTTGTCAAGATTATCACTTCCTTGAGATACCTGGCAGAAGAAGGTTGTGCGATTAGAGGTAAAGATGCCTCGGAGGGAAACTTCAAGAAGTTACTGAGCCGACGGTCTGAAGATGACGCAAACCTGGCCAACTGGTTGAAACGAACAACAAATTACACAAGGGTTGAAATTCAAAACGAGATATTGTCAATAATGAGTCACGCTGTGTTGAGAGAAATATTCCAAGACATCAATGAGCAGTCGGTCCAGTTTGCGGTGATAGTGGATGGAATGCAAAATATCCGTGGCATAGAGCAAGAGGCGATATGCATCAGATACGTGGGATCGGACTTTGACGTGAAGGAGGATCTCATTGGCTTGGACGAAATAAACGCTACCACGGGAGTTGCTATTGCTACGATGTTAAAAGACACGCTACTGAGACTACAGCTGTCTATTACAAATCTCCGTGGATAAACGTATGATGGAGCCAGCAATATGTCAGGATCATACCTCGGATGCCAAGCTGGAGTGAAGAAGGTTCAGCCACTTGCGAAATACGTGCACTGCGGTGCGCACATTACTTACCTGATCACTTCAAAGGCGATGGCGAGTGCGAACTTCATTTGAGATGCTCTAGACTGTGTGCAGGAACTTGGCAAACTGTACTCGCAGTCTGGAAAGTTCAAACACCTGTCCCTCAATTTGCACTCTGATTACCCCATCTCCGCCTCACCGACTGGACTGAAACCAATTTGCCCTACGCAGTGGCTCACTCATGTGAATGATGTCCGCACAGTCATCCAGAACTTCGGGTCCACTTTGGATGCACTCGAGAAGGCCTCCGCGGAGTTCGGCTCGAACACTGGCTGTCGCGCAAGCGGCATTCGAGGAAACCTTGCGACTGGGAAGGTTTTGCTTGGTCTGCATGCATCGCTACCGCTCTTAAAGTGCATGGAAGGGTTTAACAGAGCCCTGAAAATGCCAGTGCACACTGTAGTGGGTATGCTACAGTTGGGCGAGAGTGTGAAAGAGCAGATACAGCACCTTCGCAGCAATGAGGCCTTCCATGACATCATTCGTCCACGTGGAGAAACAGATGGAAGAACACGGCATTGACCCTTTCGCTCCTCCTAGGAAGAGGAGAGCTCCTCGTAGACTGGCTACTGAGGTGCCACCCCACGAGTTTTCGATGGCTGAAGACGCGTATAGAGCAGAATACTTCGTGGCGCTCGATTCAGCTACGTCGAACATGACTACGTACTTCACCTCTACAGACTTGCAATGGTACGGCGGCCTCACAAGGATGTTACTCTCTGGAGAGTATGACCCTGACACCGTTACCATTTATCCAGAATTGTCAGAGAGTCTGAAAGAAGAATTGCTCTTCTTCAAGAAGCAGTACACTGGTTCTTGTATTCAGGATTACCAAGCCATCTTCCAAAAGATGGTACTGGAGGTGCACCAATTGTTCCCGCAGGTTGAACGGTTGCTTCGATTGCTCATGATCTCCCCAGCAAGCTCCTGCTCGGCTGAGCGCTCCTTCAGCGAAATAAACGCTCCTTCAGTGCACTCAGGCGTCTGAAAACCTGCCTGAGAAGTATGATGAGTCAACAAAGACTGAACCATCTCATCGTTTGCCACGTCCACAGTCATCAGTTGGCAGCACTGGATCCCCACGAGTTGGCAAATACTTTCATTTCCAATGTTCCGGACCGTCACACTCTATTTGGATAAATACAGTACAGTATATGTACCTGTATGTGTACATGTATTAATACACTGGATTAATATACTGTATCTGGAACTGAAAAAAACGTTGCAGTCCATTGTTCATGTCGCCAAATCGATTCGTGGGGAGCAGCTGTCGTGGTGATCTATTGCCTGGGCACACCTTGGGAGAAGGGTCCAGTTACCTGTCCCCCCCCCCCCCACATTTTGGCTTGGATCGACGCCCTTGCTTGAAAGGAAGGGGGTATTGATGGATATATTTAATCTGGTATTGGTGTGGTGCAGGCATGATAGGCCGAATGGCCTCCTGTGCATAATTTCCTTGTAATTCCTTGATTGGGGGGGGGGTGGCAGGGGTGTGGGGGCTGTTGCAGGTCAAAAGGTCAAGAGCCCCACAAAACTGTTTTTATGAAAAAATATGCAAATTGTTTATTTTTATAACTGAGTCTGTAATAATAAATGTCAGTGTGTGTGCATGTGTCACCTCCATAACTCCAAAACCGTGAAACCTCACGGCCCCAAACTTTGCATTGGAGTGCATGAATGAAAACTGGGTATTTGGGTAAATTTAAACACCCCTTTTGAAGATTAATTAATGGCTTTTACCTCCATGAATGGCTTATCTTCGGTCAGCCCAATTTTGCCTTATAGTGGTCTGAGCTGCCATTTTGATTTGGCCTATTCAAACATGCCTTGCCTTGTAAACATGATCTCCTCTCATGGACTAATTAAAGTATATAATCGAAACATGATTTTGGATTTTGATTATCGGATCTGGTGGACTAAATAAGGATCAAAATCTGGAGTGAAATCTGAAAATGTGAAGAAATTACCGGTTTATTATAAGTAAGCGTACAAGGGTATTCATTTAAGGAAGGCTATGTATGCTTCCAACTTCTCCATATTTACATAAGAACATGTGGAATTGCCAAAGCTTTGAACTTAACTTTTTCTACTGTCCCAATAATTATATTGAGTGAAGAAAAGATTAACAATATGCCCAAAGTTTAACTTCATTGAGTGCAACCAAAAATTTTTTTTATAGCAGGCAAAAGCTCCCGCGGCATGAGGACTGCAGCTCAGTTCTCTATGGGAAATCCCTGGAGTTTGGAAGGCAAAATAAATTAGAGGATTAGAACAAGTGAAGCGAACTACAAATTCAAGAGAGAATTGAAAAATGTTTTCAGTGACTACAGAGAAATGCATCCCCATGCCATGGCAGGATGGCGGAGAGATGCCCGCTCTAAGCTGTCTGTTCTGCGTTTGAATCAACCCAGCTATAAACTGTCATCCCGATGTTTTCACAAGCAGGGTGATTAAGCAATGCATGTGCCGTCCCTCAGATGGACATTAAACTGGGTGTCGAGTCTGCTGGAATTAATTGGTGGACATTAAAGAACCCTTCACAGTGTCTTTCGTGAAGAGTAGGGGAGCTATATTCGGCAGCCTAGACGCAGGAAAAAAAAAGTGCTGCACAGGAAAAAAAACAAAAAAAACAAGAAGATGACCAGACCCCTATGTATACTATTTTGTTATAATAATGTTTTAATTCATTTACTTTGACAAATTTATGCTCAATCATGAAAATTTTAAAACAAGCAATTTTGATTCGTGTACCCATATAGTTGTTTAGAGAGTGTGTTCTGATTGCCTCACAACAACACAGATTTCGAATATATTTTTCATTGTCAACTATATGTGGGCTGCTCTAAAGTAGGAACACCAGCAATTTACAAGTTCTGCCCCTTGATGGAAAAACATTCAATTTTGTCTACCCAAAAGCATTACAATAATATGTTCAATTTTGTTGATAATTCTGTTCAATATTTTGCAGCTTGGTAAATAAAATGTTTGTCTCTAAATATGTGCTTAATTGTGGTAGTCCAAGAGATGTATGCTAGATCCTGGACAATACCAGATACTTTTGTGGGAGGAGCGAGGGGAATGGGTGGGGTGGGAGTCTGGAGGGAGGGGTGAGGTGGGAGGAGGCAGGGGAAGAGGTGGGAGTAGGGATCCGGCATTGTTCCGTAATGCCGGGTACCTTTGTGGGAGGAGGAAGGAGAAGGGTGGGGGTGGGGTGGGAAGAGGGAGGAAGGGGATGGTCTGGGGCGGGAGTCTGGAGGGAGGGGTGGGGTGAGAGGAGGGAGGAGGCAGGGGAAGGGTGGTAGGCGGGACTGGTGTTGCTCAGTAACGATGGGTACCTTTGCCAGTAAGGAAATAAAAGACTATAAGGTTATGTAGTTATGAAGGTTATATGATTACATCATCAGTGGAGGATTGGGGGTGTCTAACTCAGGTAAAATGTCCCACAACTATCATTTTTACCCTCCTCAGATGACTTCAATGCATTTGAGTCACTTCTAATCCAGGTGACTTCAATGCTGGAGTATCATCAGGATCACAACATTTGCATAGTGAATAGCAAAGGTGAGGTTCTTCTCACAACTTGTGCATCTTGTTATTTGTGCATCATGATCATGTTTCAGTTACCTAATATCTACAACATGTCATAGATGTATCCTTGTTCAAAGTACTTGCTGCTTATTGACTATGTGATTGAATGTCAGGCTGGCCTGCCAGATGCTCGATTAACACGTGCTAAGAGTGACACTAATTGCTATACAGGCTACCAGCTCATTCACTTTATTATACATCTCAAATCTCAAAGGAAGCACCATAATTAGACACTACCTCAACTATCCAAAAGACTTCATACGACAAAATTTAAGAACCCAGAAACAAAGGATTTCCTTATCAAGAAACTCGTGTATGTTTTTGTCAATGAGATTCAGCCTGAAGACATTGATGCCAACTTTGCAGTGTGAAAACAAAACAAATGACATGACATTCCAAGTGATGGATGCTCGGAAGTGGGATTTCCTTCAAAATGACCACAGTAAAAACTGCACTGCTATGACATACAGTACATGTAACAAGGCTAAATTTTGAACTAAACAGATGAGAGACACAGAAACACAACTATTGTAATGGAGAAAAGTACAAGCACAATCGTGCAGAGTTTACACAAGAAACCTTATTCATGCGAAAACCATCTTATTTACCTAATTCTTTCAGAAAAATGCCAGGGTAATAGAAAAGGCCCATTTATATGTTACCAGCAGAGTGCCCACCCTGTGGGCGATCTTGTTCTGGTTCCAAGCATGCAACACGTTCTTCAGATGCATACCTTTATTTGGGCGGTGTATCGGCAAGTGACTGCTCTGTGCAAGCAAAAAAAATAGAAGAAATAACCCGTAACGTTGTGTGTATGAAGCAGAAACATACCTACTGCTTATAATTCAAAAAATTGGGTCAGAACAAATTAATAACGCTTGTAATAAATAATAAGCTTATGTGTTAAGAACGCTTGTATCGGCAAATTTGACCGTTTTTGTATGAATAAGGTTTCTTGTGTAAAATGTATCGTTTTGCCTAATACAAACTGAAATACACACTATTTAATGGAAAAGAAGAGTTTCTGCATTATAATAGTGACAAGGAAGAAAAAACCTGGGTCAGGATAAGCGAAAAATGTTTGTATTAGTCAAATAAGACCATTTTAGCATGAATAAGGTTTGTTGTGTGGGATGTATTGTTTTGCTTCATATCAGATTAAAACATACACTCTTTGAAGATAAAACACGCGTTTCTTCATCATTATAGTGATTTCAAACAAAAATTGGGGTCAGAACAAGGTAATGTGTTAAAAGTTGCTGATATTCGGCAAATAGATCGTTTTTGCATCAGATTTGTTGTGTAAAATGTAGTGTTCTGCTGAGTACAAGCTAAAATACAAATTATTTGATGGAAAACATATATTTCTGCATTAGAACATTGATGAGGAAGAAATTTTCGGGGTCAGGATAAGTGAAAATCGCTTGTCTTAGTCAAATAGGACCGTTTTTGCATGAATAAGGTTTGTTGTGTAAGATGTGTTGTTTAGCTTTGTACAAGGTTAAAACACACACTCTTTGAAGAAAAAAACAACATGTTTCTGTATCATAATAGTGATTTGGAACAAAAATCTGGGTCAGAACAAGCTAAAATGTTAAAGATGCTTGTCATAGGCAAACAAGACCATTTTTGCATGAATAAGGTTTCTTGTGTACGATGTGTTGTTCTGTTTAGTACAAGTTAAAATACACATTATTTGATGAAAAAGACACGTTTCTGTATTGGAATAGTGATTTGGAACAAAAATCTGGGTCAGAACAAGCTAAAATGTTAACGACGCTTGTAACCGGCAAACAAGACCGTTTTGCATGAATAAGGTTTCTTGTGTAAAATGTGTTGTTTTGCTTAGTACAAGCTAAAATACACACTATTTGATGAAAAACACATGTTTCTGCATTACAATAGTGATTAGGAAGAAAAAAACGGGGGCAGGATAAGTTAATAGGTTAAAAATGCTTGCAATCAGCCAATAAGACCATTTTGAATGAATTAGGTTTCTGGTGTAAAATGTGTTATTTTGCTTAGTATAAGCTAAAATACAAATTATTTGATGGAAAACATATATTTCTGCATTAGAACAGTGATGAGGAAGAAAATTTTGGGGTCAGGATAAGTGAAAATCGCTTATCTCAGTCAAATAACACCGTTTTTGCATGAATAAGGTTTCTTGTGTAAAATGTGTTTTTTTGCTTAGTACAAGCTAAAATACACATTATTTGATGAAAAACACATGTTTCTGCATTACAATAGTGATTAGGAAGAAAAAAACAAGGGCAGGATAAGTTAATAGGTTAAAAATGCTTGGAATCAGTCAATAAGACCAGTTTGAATGAATTAGGTTTCTGGTGTAAAATGTGTTATTTTGCTTAGTATAAGCTAAAATACAAACTATTTGATGGAAAACAAGAGTTTCTGCATTACAATCGTGATTTGGAACAAAACACTGTGCCAGAACAAGGTAAAAATGCTTGTATTAGGCAAATAAGACCGTTTTTGTATGAATAAGGTTTCTTGTGTAAAATGTGTCGTTTTGCTTAATACAAACTGAAATACACACTATTTGATGTAAAAGAAGAGTTTCTGCATTAGAATAGTGACAAGGAAGAAAAAACCTGGGTCAGGATAAGCGAAAAATGCTTGTATTAGCCAAATAAGACCATTTTAGCATGAATAAGGTTTGTTGTGTGGGATGTATTGTTTTGCTTCATACCAGATTAAAACATACACTCTTTGAAGATAAAACATGCGTTTCTGCATCATTATAGTGATTTCAAACAAAAATTGGGGTCAGAACAAGCTAATGTGTTAAAAAATGTTGATATGAGGCAAATAAGATCGTTTTTGCATCAGATTTGTTGTGCAAAATGTGGTGTTCTGCTGAGTACAAGCTAAAATACACAATATTTGATGAAAAACGTATATTTCTGCATTAGAACAGTGCTGAGGAAGAAAAATTTGAGGTCAGGATAAGTGAAAATCGCTTGTCTTAGTCAAATAACACCGTTTTTGCATGAATAAGGTTTGTTGTGTAAGATGTATAGTTTTGCTTTGTACAAGGTTAAAACACACAATCTTTGAAGAAAAAAAACATGTTTCTGTATCATAATAGTGATTTGGAACAAAAATCTGGGTCAGAACAAGCTAAAATGTTAAAGATGCTTGTAATAGGCAAACAAGTCCGTTTTTTCATGAATAAGCTTTCTTGTGTATGATGTGTTGTTCTGCTTAGTGCAAGTTAAAATACACATTATTTGATGAACAAGCTCAAATGAGCTAAGATCCTCGTCCTCTTAATGATGACGTCATAAAAACGAATATGACGTCATTGTGATGTATCAGGTTTGCGATAAATTATCTGTGCTAATGCCCGGCTTGATTCCCGCAAACAAAATTCAAACAGCTTGGCTAGTTTCGGAGATAATGGTATAGGCGATTTCCATTAGCGGCGATATTATGTCAACTTTTTTTTCGAGGAAGAATTTCCAAAATCGGACATGGTTACTGCCTGCGCGTGGGCTTTCTGCATATACGTGGCAAGTTTCACGAAGATCTGATGAAAACTCTGGGTTGTGAAACAATAAATGTCAAAAAATAGGAATGACGTCATAAAAATTGATATGATGTCATAGTGATGTATCATATGGGCGATAATTAATCTCTGCTAATGCCCTGTTCGATTCCCGCAAACAGAATTCAAAAAGCTTGCCTAGTTTGAGATAATTTTTAGGCGATTTCCATTAGCGGAGATATTTTGACGTCATAACTTTTTTTTCTAGGAGGAATTTTCAAAATCGCAGATGGTTACTGTCTGCGCAGGGTATTTTTACATATATACGCCAAGTTTCAGGAAGTTTTGATGAAAACTGTAGGCTGTGAAACGAAAAAGTCCACAAGAACAACAACGTAAGACTTAGAGATCCTCCACAAGGATCTAAAAAAACATGTTTCTGTATCATAATAGTGATTTTGAACAAAAATCTGGGCCAGAACAAGCTAAAATGTTAAAAATGCTTGTAATAGGCAGACAAGACCGTTTTTGCATGAATACGGTTTCTTGTGTATGATATGTTGTTCTGCTTCGTACAAGTTAAAATACACATTATTTGATGAAAAAGACACGTTTCTATATTGGAATAGTGATTTGGAACAAAAACCTGGGTCAGAACAAGCTAAAATGTTAAGGATGCTTGTAATCTGCAAACAAGACCGTTTTTGCATGAATAAGGTTTCTTGTGTAAAATGTGTTATTTTGCTTAGTACAAGCTAAAATACAAACAATTTATTGAAAAACATATGTTTCTGCATTACAATAGTGATTAGGAAGAAAAAAAGTGGGTCAGAACCAATTAAAAACGTTTATATTGTTGCGAATCTGGAAGCCATGAGCACACAACATACAGGTCCTTTAGATCAGTTATATCGGTAAGTACATGTTGCCAGTTCGGGTCCCGACCCCAGTCGAATGGGTAATTAAATGTTCCTGCGCTGTGGAGTTATTTTAATAGTCAGGTTTTCTTTTCGTTTATTTTTACACCACCGACATCACTGCTGACGACACCGCATCACCCTCACCTTCACTTCGCTTCCTTCACCTTGCTCTGGCCGACGTCAGGGGTGGGCGGAGCCGCTGCAGAAACATGTTGTTCAACTTCCCCCGACTGTGAGAGGGGCGGTCCTTTGGAAGAAGGCGGAGTTCGGGGAGGTGCCACGCGGCGACCCTCTACAAATCGGCGTGCAGCGGGTGGGGTGACCGTCGCTCGGCCAATCAGACTTCCCTGACTGTGTGTGAGGGGTGGTCCTTTGGAAGAAGGCGGAGTTCGGGGAGGAGCCGCGGAAGGAAGAAGGGCAGGTGTTATCGTGGCTCCATGAACACTTGAATATTAAAGGGGGGAGGTCAGAGGGTGATAAACTGATAATAGTCCTTCAACTGGGGAATTTCTCAAATTTTTACCCCACTTGATAAAGGTTAGAGTAGAGATAGCTGTGGGAAAATCGAGGCAGTTTCAGGATCGTTCTGTACATGCTTCATGTTCCTCTGAATGGTGTTCTTGACTTCAAGGTTGATGGGACGGTAGATCAATGTGAACTGGATCATTTGGTTGGTTTTTGTTTTCTCAGAAGATCGTAAAACAATCTCTCTGTTGGACTATAAAGCCGTCTCTCTCCCTTTTGAAGTTGCGGGTACGCTTCAGTGGACCGACTGCAATGGAGGTGGGAAAGACATGTTTTTTGAAGAACTCACATATCTCATTGGATTTTGATTTTAATTTGGAATTGTCACAGCACAAATGGTGGGGTCTGAGGAATTTGCAATGATGGAACTGGGAGGGGTGGTGAAAGCAATAAAGAAGGTAGTTTTGTGGATCTGTAGGTTTGTAATGGACAGCGGTGGCAAGTCCGTTCTCTTTGACTGCTGAGAAAGGTGACCAAGGTACCTGAAATGTTCCATGAGAAATTGCAGACAGGGTGAAAGGCATTGATAGAGTCGATAAACCATTCAAGATCCTCTTTGCTGCAAGATACATGTCCCGAAAATGTGCGTTCAATTATTGTGAGTCAGTATTATCTGAATTATTGTGTTCAATCTGAAAAAAATTGAAACTGAAAACCCATTGAGAATCGTTATTATAAAGGGGAAAATGCAAAATGAGATGAATGATAATAGGCTACAAGCCTACAACAGGCATAACTGTTATAAGAACTGTGAATGAACTGAGAATAATAAGCCTGTAGGGACACCGAAAGGTATTTGCACTGTGGTTAAAGCTTTCTGACAAGAAAAAGGTTCTGTTTCACACAGAGGTCAAGCGGCCCTCGACCAATAGGCGTGCAGTGGGTGGGGTGACCACCACTCAGCCAATCCAGGCCCACGACAGGAGGAAAGGGGGCCACGTGATGTCACCACGCTCCTGGGCCAATCAAGGGGCCTGCCAATCTCGAAAGTGTCTGCGCACGGAGGGTCTTCTCCCGCCAGCCTTCACCTGCTGACTTCGCTCGCTTGGGTCGTCCGGATCGTGCTGGGGGTCCAGTTCGGCCACGACGACCTGGTCCTTGAAGACCGCACGAGGCGGGCAAGTCCAAGATAGGTCAATAAAGACCACCTGGTCCGACCATTTTTGGGTGTGTGCATATGTGTGTTTGTGGCGCCAGTCAGTAATGTATTGTATAAGTGCTTTCTCGCTGTATATCATTGCCTTGCTTTATTTGGTTTAATTCTGTTCTTACGTGCTCCCCTAATTCCCCTCATTATTGTTGTATAAATAAACCCCCATTTGTTAAATGTTTTCAGCTCGTTCGTGTCAATTCCTTCATTGACTAAGCGTGTCGCGTGCTGGGGAAAATTAGCAAGGCCGTGGCCGTTGTAACGGGACAATCGGGACCGACAGTTCTTGGCGATTAAACTGCTCAGAACTGCACACGGAACGAGCGCGCTAGGCGGCTCGTTTCCGTACAAGTTCCGTCGAGGGTGAAATTCCCCTGTAGTTGGACCACGTGGTTATTTAGGTAAATTGAAATTGGCAATCGACCCTACCCCACGTGGCCTATCCATTGGCGAATTTCGGTCTGATAGAGCAATGGTTCTCAACATGGGGGCCACGAGATTGTTTTCGAGGGTCGCGGGAAGGTTGTCAAAACAAATAAACAAAAATATATAATAAAGAAATTCATAAATATTTTTTGAAAGTTATTTTTCAATTAAATCTCCCATACCAATGTTATAATGTAGTCATTATGAAACAGATTTGAGCAGCAAGTGATGCGTGCGTGCGTGCGTGCGTGAGAGAAGCACAGTGGCGGGTGCTGAAAGTCAATGTTAGCGCTAGCTAACTCCTGCAAGGTGGCTGAATATGGATCAGTGGCTTGTCAAAAAATGTCTGCCAGCTCAAGATGCGGACCAAGACGACACATGTGAAGGTGGACCAACTGTTCCAAGTTCAACTGAAAAACGTAAGGCGTCGGCGGCAGATTTGGCCTCCAACAAGCGTCGGAAATATCAGACTGACTTTCTGCAGTACGGATTCACATGCCTCGCCAAAAATGAAGTGAATATCCACAGTGTGTTCTGTATTCAGAAGTGCTTGCTCACGAAAGCTTGAAACCAGTGAAATTGAAGAGACATTTAAAAAACCAAACACCCATCCTACATTGACAAACCATTAGATTTTTTTCGTCGTAAGGAGGGAGAACTACAGAGCCAAAAGACGACTGTACGTGAGCACTCTACAATCCCTGTCAAAGCCCTGTTGGCCTCATATGAAGTGGCATACCTGGTTGCTCAATCCAAAAAGCCCCATACTATTGCAGAGAGCCTGATCTGCCCAGCAGCGATTGCAATGACCAGAGCTATGCATGGTAAAAAAAATAGCAAGCACACTTGAGACTATTCCACTGTCTAATGACACAATGGCGAGGCGCATTGGTGAAATGGCCAACGACATTAAAGAGCAGCTCATTGACTGAGTGAAGAAAACTGGAAGAGATTCCCTCCAAATTGACGAAACAACGGATGTTTCCAGTGATGCACAGTTACTTGTTTTTGCAAGATACAGCTACGAGGGGAAAATGTATGAGGATATGTTGTTTTGCTCGACACTTGAAGGAATTTGCACTGGTCGTGACATTTTTAACAAGCTGGACAGTAAAATGCGCGAGGAGGGGCTAAGTTGAGAAAATTGCATCTCTGTTTGTACAGATGGAGCTGGCACCATGCAGAGGACAAGAAAGGGACTGAAAGCTAAAGTTTTGGAAGTGGCGCCGCATGTAAAATTCACTCATTGCGTTATTCACAGAGAGGCCCTCGCCAGCAAGAACCTCGAGCCACAACTCCGCAATGTTCTCCAAACAGCAATTAAAGTGGTGAACTTCATCAAATCCCATCCGGTGAATACCAGACTGTTTGCCGCACTCTGCCAGGAAATGGGATCGGAACACGAATCTCTACTATTTCACACAGAGGTCAGATGGCTATCACGGGGGAAAGTTTTAACCAGACTGTTTGAACTGCGTGAGGAGGTTCGCATTTCCCTCTCAGATTGCGGCTCCCCCCTCGCTAACCACCTGACCGACCCCACATGGGTTACTGGCCTTGCATATCTGGCAGGCATATTTGATAAACTGAACAGTCTAAACTTGTCTCTCCAAGGCCCAAACACCAATGTCCTCACGCTTTCTGACAAGGTTACAACATTTACTGAGAAGCTTGAGCGGTGGGCAGCGCGAGTCGAAGAAGGCAGTGTGGAAATGTTCCCTGAGCTCGAGGACTTCATGGACAAATTTTACATAAGCATCCAAACAATAAAAGGACTTATTGCTACTCACCTCAGAAGCCTGCTTGGCCACTTCAATAGGTACTTCCCAAAAGACGACACCCCAGAGAGAAACGACTTGATACGCCAGCCTTTCATCACCTCATCTGCCCGACACCTGTCATCGGAGCTTGAGGATGCGCTCTTGGACCTCTCCTCTGACCGCACATTAAAGACCGCTTTTGCCTCATCCACACTGGAGGAATTCTGGCTGTCAGTGGCCACAGAATACCCAGGACTATCAAAGGCTGCAATTGATATACTTATTCCATTTGGATCTATATTCCTTTGTGAGAAGACCTTTTCCTCACTGACATTTATCAAGAACAAATACAGATCACGGCTCATTAGAGTTGAAGATGATCTTCGTGTTGCAGTTTCCAGCTTAAAACAAAGAATACAGCTGCTTTGTTCAAAGAAACAGGCCCAGCCATCCCACTAAAATGAGTAAGTGAATACTATCTGACAATACAAGCCTGTGCCTTTTCAGATGTAACTGTTAAAAAAAGAATTATTGTGTGTTATTGTATTCAATTATTGTGAGTCAGTATTATCTGAATTATTGTGTTCAATTATTGTGAGTCAGTATTATCTGAATTTTGTGTTCAATCTGAAAAAAATGAAACTGAAAACCCATTGAGAATCATTGTTATAAAGGGGAAAATGCAAAATGAGATGAATAATAATAGGCTACAAGCCTACAACAGGCATAACTGTAATAAGAACTGTGAATGAACTGAGAATAATAAGCCTGTAGGGACACTGAAAGGTATTTGCACTGTGCTTAAAGCTGTTTTGCAGGCCTAGCTATATGAGAATGAATGATAACAGCCTATTGCCATCAGCTTGTACAGCAGTCCTGTTGTTTCCTTCACAATGAGTTGTGCTGTCGGATCTTGAATAAAATTTAAAACTGTACTTAAAGCCAAATTGATTTAGTTTTTGTTTTGTTGTATTTTTTGGTCAGTCATGCAAGGTTTGTGTACGTGTGGTAGCTGTCATTTGTGATAGTAACCTCTGTCTGCAGCAGAGGGTCACTCAATCTTCCAGTCTGTGTCCTGTGCATAAATAGGCTACATACCGCTCTTTGCAATTGCAGAAGCCTTTTTTAAGAATGTGGCTGGCTGTTTTTACTTTGTTATACATCAGAGTGTAAATAATTAATTTGTGATGCCAGTTTAGTTTCATTTAGTTCTGTTTAGTTTTAACAGCTGGCAGTAACTAGGCATTGACCAATGTGCTCCAGGCACTGTGGATTTTTTTTATGCGCTCCGTGACGTCACTGCAGTGTGTTTCAAGTGTGTCGGGAGGGGAGTCGCGAACCCCAACTTAAATTTTCTGGGGGGGTCGCGGCTCCAAAATGTTGAGAACTGCTGCATTAAATGACCTGTCGACTTCGGAGTTATCTGGGGTGACGACCTTCAATTCCTGGTGTTCGGTGGGAGACGGCCCAACTGCTCCATCTAGCGGTCGTTCCTCGCCCCCGAACCCGGCACTACAACACTATCCTCTCCTAAACGGTTCTGTAGAAATTCACCAAACTTGGTAGTTATGACCACCACATGACAAGAAGGTGTGAGAGCAGTTTCATTTTTGGATGCACCCCTTGAGGCTTTTGTGCGTCAAAAGGTTAAATACCAAAAATGCAATTACGGGCACATTTTTAAACATTTTTTGAAATGAAATTCTTTATATGCAATCAACATTGGGGGCTGCATGAAATATGTCACGATTTTTTGGATTTGACCCCAGGTTCATGCCCTAAGCCCTAAGGAATGAGGACTTGGGGTCAAAATGGGAAAATAAATTAACTCAAAATTTGATATCAGGTCATTCCTGTAGGAACTTTTTGCCATCTTTCAACTTTGCTTTAAGTGGGAAGTGTGGGGATTTGCAATGGCACACCATAAACTCTTGCTCTGGTTGATCTGGTGAGAAGTCATCATGCTGATGCTGTAGATAACGATTTGATTTTTGTGTTTATGAATTTCCATGATGCTGGAATAAAGGGAAATATTGCAGACAGCCATGAACTAAACGAATATCCAGAAGTTTGAAGGGTCATGCAATCGGCTTGCAGAGGTCTGTGCTGTTGGTTCATACATCGAGCAAGTGTTCACAGAAGCGATTGCCCAGTCTTCACCTGGTTTTACTGCTGTGGGTCTTTTTTTTTTAACAGAGAATGCATGTAATTCCGTAGATCACATTTGTAGATGTGGAGTCGAAGTGGTCCATGACCTTAATACTGCTTTTGGGTCCTGAGAGCAAAGTGGTTTTCTTGATGAAAGGGCAGGTGTTATCGTGGCTCCATGAACACTTGAGTATTTCAGGGGGGAGGTCAGAGGGTGATAATAGTCCTTCAACTGGGGAATTTCTCAAATTTTTGCCCCACTTGATAAAGAATAGAGGTAGCTGTGGGAAAATCGAGGCAGTTTCAGGATCGTTCTGTATATGCTTGACGTTTCTCTGAATGGTGTTCTTGACTTCAAGGTTGATGGGATGGTAGATCAATGTGAACTGGATCATTTGGTTGGTTTTTGTTTTCTCAGAAGATCGTAAAACAATCTCTCTGTTGGACTATAAAGCCATCTCTCTCTTTTGAAGTTACGGGTATGCTTCAGTGGAGGTGGGACTGCAATGGAGGTGGCAATGCAATGGAGGACCGACTGCAATGGAGGTGGGAAAGACATGCTTTTTGAAGAACTCACATATCTCATTGGATTTTGATTTTAATTTGGAATTGGCACAGCACAAATGGTGGGGTCTGAGGAATTTGCAATAATGGAAATGGGAGGGGTGGTGAAAGCAATAAAGAAGGTAGTTTTGTGGATCTGTAGGTTTGTAATGGACAGCGGTGGCAAGTCCGTTCTCTTTGACTGCTGAGCAAAGTGACCAAGGTACCTGAAATGTTCCATGAGAAATTGCTGACAGGGTGAAAGGCATTGATAGAGTCGATAAACCATTCCAGATCCTCTTTGCTGCAAGAAACAGTACCGATGCAGTCTATATAACGGCCAATAATTCATGGTTGAAACTGCCAAACAAGTGGAAAATTATCATTTTAAGAACATAAAAACATTTTTTGTCTTCGACGAGCTTCTCCTGGGAACTTGGGTGATTCATCATCTGCTGCCAAATTTTTCGATCGCTTTTTATTTAGTTTCACTCCCAGATTCCCAACTGACTGGTTTTTGTAGCACACTCGGATACACCCTTTCTGCCATTCCCTTTAAAATCTGACTTCCAGTATGCCAATACTACTCTTTTGTTTGTTTGTTTTCTTTCTATGAAATGAAGACTCATGGAAGAGTGAGGTGGACGAGATAAAAGGGAAAAGGAAGAGAACAAGGTTAAAAAAGAAAGAAAAATATTTTACAGAAGCGCAAATGACAATGTATCGACAGTGGGGTAGTGGGGCAACATGCACGGGCGAATTAATGAACAGGAAAAGTGGAAGAGGAGGAAACAGACCCATGGACCAGAAGGCTTTCAGGCCACACAGTCATTGCTCTCCAGCAGTGCTTTTCTACTGCACCCTTTCACCTTCCATCCCAGCAGATTAACACAGCAATATGTTTATACCATTCCTGATTAGTGCACCTGTGGCAGTGGAACCTCTGCACCCTCACCTTATACCCCATGGAGCCAATCACCGTTATTGCTGTTACCCACTATGCCATCACTCTGCATTTATTCCACGGGTCTACTTCTTTTCCTTTCTATCACTAACATATCCTTCAGCACACAAGAATTTTGTTATTGTAGAAAAGTAGTTCTCAAGGAAAAACGAAGACTTAGAACTCGTTTATTAAGCCAAACAATGCGTAAAAGATGATGACAATCATTTACACTCAGCGAGAAAGACATCATGGCAAAGACTGAAAAAAAAAAAATGGTGAAAAAGAAATGGAATGTCGAGCAACATACTGACTCGTGTTCCTGATAATTGGACTAAATTAAAATGCATGACCATGATTCCTCATTGGAAGTCTAAATATAGCTTAATAGTAGCATGTAAAACTGAACAACCAAATTGATCACAATTATAATTTTTATTGGACTTTTCATAAGGAGATTCAGGCTAATTTAAATGCACTGTGAACACAAAATAATATACACGTTTGTAAAAAAGAAAGAAAAAAAAGAAATATATCCTGGATGAATGTGCACATTTACAGAAAGACAAACACAAATGCATGTTTACGAGAATCAGACAAGTTGACATGACAATTTACAGGATGTGAAACAATATCTCACAGGCTTCTTGCTTTTCTGCTATAATAGTTTGATAAATCTTCGAGGCAAATCCTATTTTGTTTGCGGGTAGATAGCATGACGTGAAACGTGCAATTTACAGCCTTACGCATGCCCTGTGACTGCAGCTTTGAGTTTTGTGTGTATCTTTCACTATGCACCAAGGCTTTGTACAAAGACCTGACGACATGCTACAAACGACATGCAATGTCATACAAAAGAGCAACGGGTCGTTTTGATATGATTTCCGTGATGGATGGTGTGAGAGAGGCAAAGGAACCTTCTGTCACTGGGTAAGCATTTGCCTGGAGGGACTGTTATTGTGAGCAATAGTCATAAGTGCAAAGATTGAACTGACAGCCTGGCAGTAATATGTGATTATTAACCACCCCGGAATGTCTGTGTGCTACAATAATGGATGATAACATTACTGGTCTTAAAATATGCAAATATCCCCAGAATATAGAATAATAGTGCTTGCTTGTAAGGCAATGAAGTGGTGAGTTATACTCCGAATCAAATGATATTGGTTCGCTTTGGCCCTCAGAGGGTCTTGTAAAAAATTTCCAACCTGAACTGAACCATCATTTTAGGAAATAAGCGAGACTGCGTGATTATTACATGTATAAATAATATTAATGAAGGCTAAATAAACATTGACCACTTTTACATCACAACATTGCCAGTTTGGTGCTCTCACGTGAGCACATACAGCTCCTCGAGCTATGACACCAGGTTTGAATCCTGTATGTTGTTAACCGTGTCGACTAAGGTCCTTGAAATTCATGCACAATTGTATGGAAGTATTCTAATATCCTTGTCCAGATTGTAAAATATGTACATGAGATCCTCCATGAACCTTGGCACTGAAAAAAATGTCCAGGTCACCAATTCACACCATTACAGAAAAAGTAAATGCAGGACAATACTTAGTGAATGAATATTGAACAAGGAAGTAAATTGTCAATTGACTGCATCATTTCTGAAGCGTGACTGGACCGCTGATGTACCTTTGCACGTGAGGGCAGCAATCCGGTCAGGGTTCAGCGATGATGGTCACCTCTCTACATGTTGGGATCTTTAATGCAGAGCAGCAATCCATGCTGGTGTGCAGATCTTATGTTTACCTCGCATCTGATGGATCCCAGCCTTTTACTTGAAATCCCAACCTGCGAACACCAGTCTGACAGGGAATCAAACCCAGACTTAATGACTCATATGGGTGCAATACCTCTGAGCTATTGTGTCAGCCTGCAATATGACTGAACTCATTGTGCACAGGTGTAATAAATGCACAAGTGTTATAAGTGTTCTTATATATTTCTTATATAAGAAATCGGACTTCCGGTTCTGGGTTTGGAGCGTTGGCAGGTCTCCTTCAGGGCTCTCTGCTGTCGATCTCAAAGTTAAGTTTCCAGTCGTTATCTGTCCCGTTTTAACTGTTTATTTTCTTACCTGCATGTTACTGTGTGTTCCTTGTTTGGTTTTGTTTCAAAAATCGTGCTATTTTGTGAGTTTTCGTCGACCTTGTCTTCCCAGGTGCTTAAGGCCTACTCATCGTTCCCCTCAGTGTACAATTGTGTTTATTTGTATTTTTTCCCTATTACCTTCAATTTCTATCTTCCCCACTTTCCCAACATCCCCCATCCCTCCCAACTAAACACTATTTCTTGTCTTAAATCAAAAAAAAAAAACTTTGTCCTTGCACACTCACAAGTCTCGATTCTTCTTCTTCTTCTTCTTCTTCTTCTTCTTCTTCTTCTTCGTCATCCTCCTCTTCTTCCTCCTGCCGCACACCATCTTTATTCGACTGAGCTGACCCTCTCTCGCCATTACCTTCAAGATTTCTTCCGATCTACAACCTTCCATTCCCGAATCTTACCTGTTCTTCAAAAATACATCAAAAAATAATAATCTTCCTTGTATCCTTTCGATCTCTCCACCTCCTACAACCACGTGTCTCTCTCTCTCTACTCTTCCTGGTACTTTTCATTGACCCAGCAGCTTTACACTACGTTTACCGTTCCAAATTCACCACACACTTCCACGATTTTACTTCAACCTTCCCTTTTCCAAATGTTACGCAATCCTTATTTAAAATAATTTCACTTTTGACTATACACCTCCCATAGCCAAGTGCTTCTCCCATAACCATGTGATCTGTTTCGACCCCCTGCGTTTATCGATTCTATTTCACCATTCACCTCAAGATTTTTTTCAACAACACTTGCATGACCTAATCTGATGAAAACTCTCTCAAATAATAATAATAATCATAATAATAATAATTAAAAAAAACGATCTCTCATAATGCTTCATCTTCCTCTTTCACACGTGTGGTACTCTTCACTGCATCATAATGCACTACTCTTCGACTATTTAAACAGACTGCTCTCAATTCGAGCTTTCTTTCATACCTTGCCTAAAAAATCCAACTGTTCCAATGTTTCTTCTCTTCATTCTCTGAATTCGCCTTTATTACATCCATCAAGAACAGTGTTTCATCGCATCTCTGACCTAAAACTTAAAAAAAAACAAGTTTGCTATGAATGTTCACTTTCCATAAACCATTCTTTTTTTCAAATTTCAGTACCAACTCACCCCTATCACCCCTCACTCTCAAAGCAACCATCCCACTCTTCTCCCTCCCAGCCTCTCTCTCACCTCTCTCAAAAACTCCCTCCTCACCTTTCTCCCACCATTCACCCCCTCACTCATCCTTCTCAAAGTTGCCCCCCTCTCTTATCCGCAAAGCTGCCTCCTTCCACTGCCCTCTCACCTCCATCTCTTCACTCAACCTCCTCAAATCCTCAACTGCCTTCTTCCCCCTCTCTTGTCCCCCCTCCCCCCAGCACCACAGAGCCTTTTCTCCTCCTCATCTGGCCCCCTCCCCAAGCTATTCTGCAATCAGCCACACTCTTACAACAACCCTCCATATCTCCCCCTCGTCCCCTTGTCCTACCCTCCCCCTCCCCTCCCACCCCCTGCACCCAAAGTCTCCCTCCCCTCCCTCTTCATTAACAGTGAGGACCTCAAATATCCGGGGCCTTCGCTCAAACCTTTCAGATCTTTCCATACAGGTTGCCATGTACAAACCAGACATAATCTGCCTAACAGAAACTTTCCTCCCCCAAGACGTGTCTGACTCCCACTCTCCCTGGTTACTCCCTCCTCCGGTATGACAGACCTGAGACACGTCCTGGTGGAGGAGTTGCTCTCTTCATCAAAGACTCGATTCCTCACTCTCCATGCACTGCCCTCACTCCCCCACACCCCAGGAATACCCCTGGCTACGGCTTCCCCTCCACTCCCACCTCATGTGTATATGTGTACTGTACCGTCCACCTAACAGTGATGACTCCATCTACACCTCACTATCCAAAAACATGGACCATCTTCTATCTTCTCATCCAAACTCTCTTCCTCATATGTGGCAACTTCAATTGTCATCATGCCAGTTGGATAGGTGTGGGTACCTCTCTCACCTGTCATGGCACCTCAGCAAAAGCTTTCGGCGACTCATTGGGACTGACTCAATACATCAACTTCCCGACCCGGTTCTCAACCAATGGTACTCCATCTCTTCTGGATGTGATTTTGACAAATTTCCCTGACAATATCTGCTGCTCTTTTTCCGCTCCAATCGGTTCTTCTGACCACGTCCTTGTCAAAGTGGACATCTCCCTGGCTATTATCAGAGAACCACTTTACCGCCGTCGAGTCTGGAATTTCACGTAAGCCGACTGGCAGGGTCTCCTAGCAGCCATCAAACTTTTCGACTGGTCTCCTATCGCTACTTTCTCAAACATCAACTCATCCTGGGAATTCTTTCAAAGAAACTTGCTCTCCCTCATGCACAGATTTATCCCCTCTCATCTTCAGTTGTCCTACCCTTCCTTCCGCCCTTGGTTCAATGAAGCTTGTGGCGAGGCAGTTGTCCTGAAACAACTTGCCTTTGCCTCATGGAAAGCAAACCCAACTGAGGGTAATCTCAGTTCCTTCCATAAAGCTCGGAACAAGTGTGTATCTACCCTCAGGAGAGCCAGAAAACAACATCTTTCTCAGCTCAAGTCTGAACTTTCAAACCTCTCTCCCTCCTCAAAATCCTGGTGGTGTCTAATCAAATCTGTTTCTGGTGTATGTTCCCCCTCTATCCCCTCCCTGACCTCAAATGTCTGCACTGCTGATACCGCACGTGAAAAGGCTGAATGCCTAAACTCGGTGTTTACAGCTAAATCTTGTGTCCAAAACCCATCGCTTTCTCTCCCCACCTTACCCAGTCGCACCCAACTGTCCCTGGATGATGTTCTTTTCTTCTGACAAGGTGGAGAGCTTGCTGTCAAACCTCAACTCAGATTCTGCAACCGATCCAGATGGCATCATCCCATGTGTACTAAAAACCTGCTCTTCTGCTCCTGCTCACCCTCTGTTCTATTCACCCTCTAATTTGCTCAAGGTCATCTGCCATCTGCTTGGAAATCAGAAAACATTACTGCCCTGCATAAAAATGGTGCAAAAACAGATCCCTGCAACTACAGACCAATCAGCCTTCTCCCAGTCATCAGCAAGGATATGGAATCCATCATCGCTTCAGACATTAAATCCTTCCTCTTCTCAAATGGCTTGATTTCCGATCATCAATTTGGTTTCAGACCAGGTCACTCTACCCTGGATATGTTGCTTCTGCTCTCCCAACAATGGATGGAGGTCCTCAATGCCAGACAGGAAATCCGAGCCATATCCCTAGCCATATCACGTGCTTTTGACACAGTCTGGCACCCTGCTCTGCTCACCAAACTCTCTTCCTATGATATCCAAGGCCATCTCCACTCATGGCTCGCAGACTTCCTCTCCTGTCGCAGTCAACGTGTGGTCCTAAATGGAGTTCTTTCATCCCCTCTTCCTGTCCAGGCTGGAATTCCTCAAGGTAGCGTTCTGGGCCCTGTTCTTTTTCTGGTTTTCATCAATGATCTCTCCGACTCTGGAGAATCCTCTATATCTCTTTGCTGATGACTCCACCCTCTGCGTACCATCGGTCATCCCTCAGACCGGCAAGCAGCAGCTTCTTCGCTCACTGCAGATCTGGATAAAATCACAAATTGGTCCAACACGTGGAACATGTCTTGCAATCCAGATAAATCTCACACTCTCACTATGTGTCTCCGAAAGGACCGTTTGGAACCCCCCCCATCCACTTTCTCAACAATCCTCTGGAAGAAGTCCTTTCTTTCAATCTTTTCGGTCTCACTATCTGCCATGACCTTTCCTGAGAAAGCCACATTTCAAACCTCGCCTCCAAAGCAAGTCGCCGACTGGGAATCATCCGTTGTGCAAAGTCCTTCCTCGGCCCACCTGAGCTCCTGACCACTTACAAAGCTTTCGTCCGCAGCCTGATGGAGTACTGCTCTTCCCTCTGGGCTGGTGCTCCTGCCTCCACCTTTCTCGGCTTCACGCTGTGGAAGCCAAGGCATTTTGGATCATTGGCATCTCCCGCAATGAGGCTGAGTCTCTTGGCCTCTCACTCTCTCACCACAGGCATGTCGGTGGTTTTTCTGTCTTCTACCGTCTCCTCTCCAGCCTCGCCCCCCCCTCCCCCGC
>NC_140973.1:27659181-27676681 GCF_056783735.1 Eptatretus burgeri
TTTTGTGTAATATTGTGTTTCTTCTTCTTTTACATTTGCTTTTGGTGTAATTGTATATGTGTGCTTTCCGTTCATCGTGAAATAAATGTGCTTTATGTTGAACTGTTTTCCCGCTTCGCTTCGTCTTTTCCTCTATTGAATCTCCATCTTACTTCACGTAAAGGGTTGGTCGTGGGCTAAAACGCCCGATAATTAATCGAACCGTCGAGGCCGACGATAACACCGCTCGGTTATCCCGATAGTACGGAACGGGTCGCTTAAAGTGGCCCGTGTCCGAAGTCGACCTGCGGCGAGGTGCGATCGCCTGGTCTACCCTCCGTGTGGGTACTTAGGTAGGTCGAATTTGGCGAGCAACCCTATCCCACGCGGGGGGCCGATTGGCACGATCGTGGTGAGGCCGAAAGGTCCACCCATGACTGGTTCCCGGCGTTAGTTCGAGAGGGTCCCGACGGGATTGTCCGTCCGTTGGGCGACGTGCCGCGATTCGAGTTAAGTGGCCGTTCGCACGCCGGCTGGCGCGAATCCGCAACAGTATCATCGCCTTGCTCTCTTTCCAGCCCCTCTCCTGCCTCCTACTCCGCGATCGATGCAGCAGTCGAACTACAACCAAGAAAGCAGCTCGCTTGCTAAAATGGCCGCCGTACTGCTCCGTTGCATACTTCACCGAATCGAACGCGATTGCGCACGAGTGGGCTATCTTGCTCCGTTTTACGATCTTTGGTTGTGGAGGGGAGGGGGAGGGGAGGGAGAGGAGAGGGGAGGGAGAGGAGAGGGGAAGGAGAGGAGAGGGGAGGGAGAGGAGAGGGGAGGGAGAGTTGGGAGGGAGGGAGAGTTGGGAGGGAGGGAGAGTTGGGAGGGTGGGAGAGGGAGGGTGGGAGAGGAGAGGGGAGGGAGAGTTGGGAGGGGAGGGAGAGGAGAGGGGAGGGAGAATTGGGAGTGGAGGGAGAGGGGAGGGAGAGTTGGGAGGGAAGGTCGGGAGAGGGGAGGGAGGGAGAGGGGGAGGGAGAGTTGGGAGGGGAGGGAGAGTTGGGAGGGGAGGGAGAGTTGGGAGGGGAGGGAGAGTTGGGAGGGGAGGGAGAGGGGGAGGGAGAGTTGGGAGGGGTGGGAGAGGAGAGGGGAGGGAGAGTTGGGAGGGAGGGAGAGGAGAGGGGAGGGAGAGTTGGGAGGGGAGGGAGAGGAGAGGGGAGGGAGAATTGGGAGTGGAGGGAGAGGGGGAGGGAGGGAGAGGGGAGGGAGAGTTGGGAGGGGGAGGGAGAGTTGGGAGGGGAGGGAGAGTTGGGAGGGGGAGGGAGAGTTGGGAGGGGGAGGGAGAGTTGGGAGGGGAGGGAGAGGAGAGGGGACAGAGAGGAAAGGGGAGGATTGAGGACTCAAGTCACATTTTACATTTGCTGGAATTCCCACGGGTCCCTGTTGGTCTTTTCATAATCTGCGCTCGTCTGTCAATCGATCCGTTTGGGGAGGGGCTTCTCAGTCCAGGGAGGGGCTTCCCACATTCAGGGGAGGAGCTTCAAAATCCAATCTCTGCCATTTTGTTGCTCCATGCAGCCTCCTTCATAAGGTTTGCACTTTCTTGCACTTTCAAGGCTTTATCTTAACTCTAATTCTCTCAATATCTGTGAAATGAAAACGAGAGAAGAACCTTCAGAGTGTAGGCTTTATTCCATTTGATTGAAGCCGCTTCTACGGGCACACCAGGGGATACAGGTGCAGCAAGGAGTACATAAGCAGTAAGGTATACACGTGCAACTAATCACCGCAAAATAAATCAGTATAAGCCCGGAGTCCGATATACTCTCAATTCTCACCATTCAACGAGCACCAAGTGAACCGCCGCCGTAAACGACAATGCCCCTGGGACAATCCCCCCAACCGAGCAGAACCTTAGCTTTATCTATTCCGTGCTCGAGCCGTGCGACATGTGATCACACGTCACGACCTTCAATTCACCACATTTTCCCCGTCTTTAAAATGTAACTAGAGGCCCAACTAACGCACCATGATTACTTCAGCGCTACAGGAGTATACATTTCAAGCAACGCGAACTATCTAAACTACAGAAGCATACATGCCAAGCAGTGAGGATTATTTTGAGTTGTAGGAGCATGGTAATGAGCATCGATATATTATGTAGCGAGCATATAGGAGCATGAGCATCGAGGATGCCGATAATCCCCTTTACAGATTGAGTCGGCGAGGGGGCATTATCCGTCGACCTCTCCGGGAGTAAATGGCGGTTTCACTTGAGGGAGGCTTCCGATCCTCTTGGTGAGCCTCGACTTGTGCCGGGGATGACTCCCCGATCGCTCTCGGGTGGAACGCGGCAGCTCCGTCGCCACCATTCTCAGGTGGAGTTCCTGGGTGGGGGAACACCTGGGGAGGGGATGTCAGAGGGAGGAATGCCAGATGGTGGTGTACCTGCGGGAGGAGTACCTGAGGGAGCCAAATGGCGAACCGACACAGTGGTCTCCCTGCCATCCGGGAGCCTGACATGAGCATACTCTGGATTAGTATCGATGAGTTTGACCTCTTCCACCATGGGTTCATACTTGCTTTGTCGTACCGGGCGTTTCATGAACACTGTTCCAGGATGGGTTAGCCAGTTGGGCACCGATTGGCCGTCAACATAACGCCGCTGGTGAGTAAACATTCGTTCGTGAGGAGTTGCATTGGTGGACATGCAGAGCAAAGAGCGTATGGAATTCAGAGCGTCGAGAAGGGTAACCTCCCACCGCTCAGGGCCCAGTCCTCTCGATTTCAGCGCCAGAGTTACGGCTTTCCAAATAACTCCATTATATCGTTCCACCTGCCCATTACCCTGTGGGTTGTATCCCGTCGTTCGACTAGTTGCTATGCCGTGCTCTAATAGGAATTGTTTTAGCCCGGCCGACATGAAACACGGCCCTCTGTCTGAATGTATGTACGAAGGTTTCCCAAACATAGCGAAGAGGTCAGACAGACATTTCACGACAGTGCCCGAGGTCATATCCGAGCACGGAAATGCGAATGGGAACCTTGAGTATTCATCAACAACAGTGAGTATGTATCTGTTGTCTGTCTCGGTCGGCAGGGGCCCTTTGAAGTCAATGTTTAGTCTCTCGAAGGGAGAAGTGGCCTTGATCAATCTGCCAGAAGCCGCGCCATAGAATCTGGGTTTTAGTTCAGCACAAACAGGGCATGAAGCATTCATTTGTTTAATATCTTCAATAGAATAGGGAAGGTTTTGTCTGCGCACGAAATGTGCCATTCTGGTTACCCCCGGGTGGCACAGAGACACATGGAAGTCTTGCAAAGCCTGACTGATTGTTGCCGAACAGTAGACCCGAGAGAAGGTGTCTGCAGCAGGGTTTTCCCTCCCGGGCCGGTAAACTATGTCGTAACTGTAGCAGGCTAGGTCTATCCGCCATCTCATAATTTTTTCATTCTTAATTTTCCCGTTATTTTTCCCATCAAACATGAATGCCACGGATCGTTGGTCCGTAACGAGCGTGAAATGGTTTCCCAGTAAATAGTGTCTCCATTTATGCAGGGCTTCGACAATGGCGTACGCTTCTTTCTCTATTGCCGAGTGTCTCTGCACGCTTCCAGAGAGAGTTCTCGAGAAGAACGCGACAGGTCGCCCAGACTGATTAAGCGTAGCAGCTATCGCGTGATCAGAAGCATCCGTTTCCACCACGAAGGGCACCGAGCTATCGATCGATAATACCACGGAATTACTGATATCATCTTTGAGGCTGTGGAAAGCTTTTACAACAGCGGCATCTGGTGGGAAGTTCTTGCAATGCACTAGGGGATGTATTTTCTCGGAGTATTGGGAAATCCATCTTGCATAGTAAGCGAACATGCCGATCACCCGGCGCATTGTCTGCAGGTCCTGAGGTGGGGATAGCTCACGAAGTGGGCGCAATCGTTCAGGATCAGGCTTAATCGTGCCGTCCGCTATCGTGTAGCCGAGAAGGTCAATTGACCTTGCCGAGAATACGCATTTCTCGTAGTTGAGGGTCAGATTATATTTTCTAGCAATGCTCAAGAATCTGTCCAGATTCATATCATGTTCCCCCTGATCCCTACCGCACACTGTGACATTGTCCACGTAAACAAAAGTGTCTTTGAGGTTTTCATCTGAGATGATGTCGTCCATTACTCGTTGGAAGCAAGCTACTCCATTCGTGACACCGAACGGAATCCTCCTGAATTGGTAGAGGCGTCTACCTGCCTGGAATGCGGTGTAAGGTTTGTCTTCCTCTCGGATGGGAATTTGATGATAGGCGCTTCGCAAATCGATGGTGCTGAATATCTTATAATTGGCCACGCGTTCGACCATCTCATCTATGCGCGGCAAAGGGTAGGCATCGAGTTGGGTGAAACGATTGACCGTTTGGGAATAATGGACAACCATTCGTTTCTTATGATTCTGATTGGCGGTGACCAACACCTGTGCGCGCCATGGCGAATCGCTCGGTTCTATAATTCCTTCCTCCAGTAATCGCTTGGTCTCTGAAGTGATGAAGTTCATATCAGCAGTGGTATATCGCCGCGATTCGATCGCTATCGGTTTACAGACCGGCGACAAGTTAGCAAACAGCTGGGGGGACGTTACCTCTGCGGTGGTCAAAGCATTTAAAATTAGACGAGGTTTGCTTCCTCCAAAGGGTATTTCGACGCTCGTGTGCTGCTTGAGGACATTATGACCCAGAATTACGTCTGCGCATAAATCACGAAGCACCAGTACCCTTACATCCCGATGCGTGTACCCTTTTACGTCCAATTCAACATTGCAGTACCCTCGTACGCGGGACTGTAGTGATGTGGCGGCCATGCATACCGTATTGTCTGTCGGGTGGATCTTCCATTTCCTGCCCTTCACTAGCGAGCTGTTGACGAAACTTTCAGAGCTACCGGTATCAATCAGAGCCTCAGCCATATGCCCGTTAATTCGTACGTTGATGATAGCCTTGGATAGATTCCCCGGTGAGGCTGCAGTTAGTTTCTTTTGTGAATAGAGAGCCGCAGAAGTGGGTTTATTTCTCCTTAGAGTTGATTTACATACCCTGGCATAATGCCCTTTCTTGTCACAATTCATGCATGTGGCATCTCTGGCGGGGCATTTGTGGCGGGGTGTCTTTTGTACCCACAAAAGAAGCATTTACCAACCGGAGTAGTTGCTGAGGAGTTTGACGAGGTCTGGGTATCCGGCTCCTCGGGTTTTTCTCCATCCCCTGTGTCAGGCTGTGTCTGTGTCTGTGGGGTTCCTTGAGTTTCCACCGTAGCGGCGTTCATTAGCAGCATCGGTGTCCCAAATGACTCAGATTGCTGCTGAGCCGTATCCATCGCTCGAGCCTGATCGACTACCTTTTCAAGAGTGGGTTGCGCTTTCTCTAGTAAGCGTTGCCGTATGTGGGCTGATCTGAGTCCTTGGATAAATGCCTCCCGGGTCGCTTCATTTCGGTGTTCCTTGGCGTTTACGGCCCGGAAGCTGCCGTCTTTTCCCAGCTGTTTCAGAGCTTGCAGGAACTGATCAATTGTCTCCCCGGCTGCTTGCTTGCGTGTGTTGAGAAGATGTCGTATGTATACCTCGTTCTTGCGCTTCATGTAGAGCGCCTGCAGCACGTCAATCGCTGCTTCGTAGGTGTCACACTCCGAGAAGAGCCTGTATACGCTGGGCGAGACATGATTCACAAGGGCGGCCAATTTGTCGGCTCCCTCTTCGATGATGGTCAGATAGTGTGAGAAGGAACGGAACCAATGCGACCATTTCATTTCTGAGTCAGTCGCGTTTGGGTCTGCGTCGAACCTCTCTGGTTTGTAGATCTTGTCCATCGTTGGTTGAGAGAGCCGAGAAAACCAAATGGAATAAATTGAAATGAAAACGAGAGAAGAACCTTCAGAGTGTAGGCTTTATTCCATTTGATTGAAGCCGCTTCTACGGGCACACCAGGGGATACAGGTGCAGCAAGGAGTACATAAGCAGTAAGGTATACACGTGCAACTAATCACCGCAAAATAAATCAGTATAAGCCCGGAGTCCGATATACTCTCAATTCTCACCATTCAACCATCGTGTGCAAGTACAGGATTTATAAACAAACTTTTTCATACGTGTATGGACATGTAATTCACGGAGAGCCTACTCTTTGATTCCAGAGTCACACAAGTATGAAGCTCCTGTGTGAAGCAAGATGACGTCGACTTGATGACGTCACACGTCTGAAGCATGGTAAAAGTAAAGTATTATTTCAAACAATCAATCACATTGCATTTGTTATTTTATGGCCTGCCAGGATAGCTTCGACTCTCAAAGGATTGCACATTCAGCTTTGAGCTAGCTTGCCAGGGTTGGAATCCCAACCCAGCTGAACAAGCTCAAATGAGCTAAGATCCTCGTCCTCTTAATGATGACGTCATAAAAACGAATATGACGTCATTGTGATGTATCGGGTTTGCGATAAATTATCTGTGCTCATGCCCGGCTTGATTCACGCAAACAAAATTCAAACAGCTTGCCTAATTTCGGAGATAATGGTATCGGCGATTTCCATTAGCGGCGGTATTATGACGTCAACTTTTTTTCTAGGAAGAATTTCACAAATCGGAGATGGTTACTGCCTGCGCGTGGGCTTTCTGCATATACATGGCAAATTTCACGAAGATCCGATGAAAACTTTGGGTTGTGAAACAAAAAATGTCAAAAAATAGGAATGACGTCATAAAAATTGATATGATGTCATAGTGATGTATCATATTTGCGGTAATTCATCTCTGCTAATGCCCTGTTCGATTCTTGCAAACAGAATTCAAAAAGCTTGCCTAGTTTCGGAGATAATTTTTTAGGCGATTTCCATTAGCGGAGATATTTTGACTTCATAACTTTTTTTTTCTCGGAGGAATTTTCAAAATCGGAGATTGTTACTGTCTGCGCAGGGTATTTTTACATATATATGCCAAGTTTCAGGAAGTTTCGATGAAAACTGTAGGCTGTGAAACGAAAAAGTCCATAAGAAGAAGATGAAGAACAACAACGAGGATCTTCTCCACGAGGATCTTCTCCACGAGGATCTTAAAAGAATGAGGCAGGAGAATGAGACGGCTGATCAACTTGAACAGACACCTGCACATGTAGCTGGGCAACGAAGTCTTTGGAGGGCAATTTGTGCTCAGCAAACATATACAACAGCATCCGTAATGAATCGGACGAAGTATCTGATAATATTGTCGAAGAGCATAATTGCGGTCCAATGACTTCACCACGTGTGTTCTGCTCTGTAAAACATTTCACAAATTAATCAACAGAAAGGGGGATGGATTTACACTGTTTCCCCAAGAGGAAAGTCAAACTAGCTCCACCATTTGCAGTGCATGCTCGACTACAACAACTTTATCAAGGTAATGGTGGAAAATATCACAACTTCCAAGACAATATCTGAAGTTGCAATTCGGCTTTGCTCCAAACACAGCCATTTCAGATATGTTGTTCTTTTGGCTGCTCCTGTTAGGGGTCGCCACAGTGGATCATCTGTTATGATCCGCATACTGATTTGGCACAGGTTTTACGCCGGATGCCCTTCCTGACGCAAACCTGGTCGCCTCTTACGACACAGGGATAAGGATTGGGTTTCGCCATGATTCCGGGCTGCCCTACACCCTCTCATAGCACGGCCCAGCGCAGAGCTCCCATACTCAAGCAATCCTCCAACCCAAGCCTCCGAGTAGCCGGATTACAGGCGCACGCCACTATGCCCGGTATCACAGCCATTTCAGATATCTGGGTCTCATAAACAAACTGAATTTCACATGTGCATGGGACATGCAGCAAATAAATTGTGTACATTGTACATCATTTCTGGATCTGATGAATTGCCAGTACCCATTTTGGAAGACTCAACGTGCAGCATCGAACTCAAGATGTCTAAATGTCGTACATTTCTATGCCCGTGGGTTTCCCACTGGTTGCCCACTAATATTGTAATAGGCTCTGTGTCTGTCTGTCTGTCTGTCTGTCTGTCTGTCTGTCCATCACTCTATCTCCTAAATGGTTGGAGAGAAATTCACGAAACTTGGTAGTTGGTAAGAAGGTGCAGGAGCAATGGCAATAACCCTGGGGTGGGGTCAAAAGGTCAAATTCCAAAAAATGCAATTGTGGACATATTTTTAAACAAAACTTTTTATATGCAACGAACATTTGGAGACACTTGAAATGCAGTAGAATCTGGATAATAAGCATATGCCTGAATATAGGCGCATATGAAAAATAAGTGCGCACGGGCCAATTTCTCCGTTAAAAACTCAGCACATATAAAAATGTCATCGTAAGGCTTTAAAAACTGAAAATATTATCAACTCGACCACGACAGTATTTCGTGTTTTATTAGTACATAAACTTTGAGTCCGAATTTCTTTCACGTCTAGTACTGGTACTTACAAGAGTTATACGTTAAAAATAACGTTGTTCATCAAGGGTCTTAAAAGGGTGTTTTACGACCCTTTTATGATAAGGGGTCGTAAAACGTTTTTCATCACGATCAGAATGGACACGGCTGTGAAGCGTCCATCACTCACCTGTTAAAAGAAGATTGAGATTATCGCATTTTACAACTCTTGCATGAACCAGTGTCAGACATGTAATAAATTCGAACTTGGCACTAGGACTTTGATGTGAATGGTGAAGAGTGAGAAAGGTTCGAAGAAGATGGGGAGCGGAAGACGGGCCTTTTACCTAGACATGGAAAACGAACTTGTTGCTGAGTTTAAACAGATACTGTATGTGCTCAAGGACTGAAAGTGTGTTTTCAATTTGTTTCCGAGGTTTGGGCAATTAAAATTGCAGTGATGTAAAAACTGACATCTATGCAGCCAATCTGAAGAACATTTACCATTATCAGCGCAGGTCATTGATTTTTTAATCTAAGCGCATATGTGCTCCACTAAATCTAAAAATACGCGTACACGCTTATTATCCAGATGCTACTGTCTTCTTCTTCTTCTTCTTCTTCTTCTTCTTCTTCTTCTTCTTCTTCTTTCGGCCGCTCCCTTTCGGGGTCGCCACAGCGGATCATCCGTATGATCCGCATAGTGATTTGGCACATGTTTTACGCCGGATGCCCTTCCTGACGCAACCCTGGTCGCCTCTTACGACACAGGGATATGGTACACCTATTTTAACCGGGGTATACACCGGCCCAGTACACTGGTACTCATTTCGCCGACCTCGGAAGGATGACAGGCTGAGTCAACCCCCTGGTGTATTAATTCAGTGGTCCAACGGGGCTTGAACTCAGGACCTTTTGGATCCCAAGCCGCTGCCCTAACCACTGCGCCAACACCAGGCTCCCAGATGCTACTGTATGTATCGATTTTTGGGGATTTAACTTCTGGTTCATGTCCCAGCAGTGTGGACTTAGGGTCACAGAGGTCAAAACAGGGAAAAATGATTAAATTCAAAATTTGATGTTGGGTCATTCCTGGTGGAACTTTTTGCCATCTTTCAATTTTGCTTTACGTGGGAAGCGTCGGGATTTGCAATGGTGTGTCATCAACTTTGCTCAATAGTTTTAATTAATTTCTTGACATCTATCCTCCCTTCTTTTTGTCCCATGCCACTCCGCCAACGTCGGAGACGGGGGACATTAAAGATGAGCTCTGTCCGTCCCACCGAACAATCATCCAGCCATGTATTTTTGTGTACGTGATATTGTGTACGCCCTTAGTGGGTTATTAAAAATAACATTAGCCCAGATCCCCCCTTAAATGCATGTTTAACCAGATTGTTTGGTAATCAGACGTTAGATGTGTATCAGCAGGTGTAGCAGACTGTCCAGTGTTCACACAGTGGTGGTCTACCGAGAGGCGCCTTCTTCTTTCTTCCCCCCTCCTAACTAGCCCCCACCCAGCGCCCTGACAGTCAGTCAGCAAGACGTGCCAGCAACCCATTGGCGGAGAGCTGCTGCAATCTCGAATGACAGACCAATCACGGGTCCCCAGGGGTGGTCCGAGAGGCCCACCCCGAAAGGCAAGAGGAACTGCTTTTTCCTGTCTGCGATCGGCTTTATGAGGAGTGGCTTGGCCGGCTGTTCCTCCTCGGCCATGGATCCAGCCTGTAGGTGATCCACAGGTTCATCCTAAATCCAACCACGGAGCCTCTGACTGTCCTTGCTCCCTGCGCGGCTGGACCACGTCTTTTGATCCCATCAATCCACCTGCAGAGTCCAACACCCAGATTTGGCATGGTCTGGTGTACAGGCCAGGCCTGGATTCACATACTGGACCTTGTGAGAAACCAGCTGGAACACACCATAGATCTTCTCTCCTGTGCCGTCGACCTCCGAGGGGCTGGACACATCGAGGCTGCGTGCGCGAGCGATGCCGATAGTACGAGCGCCATCTTGACACGCTGCATGCTCGAGCTGGGCGCTCGAATCCGACACCATCGGCTTGTCAAGAGCAGCATTCGTGCCTTCGACATTTTCCTCTCATCCATGAAGCACCACCAAGTACTCCGTGTCTTGTCTGCATGTTGTCCAGGCCGAAGGCTTATTTTGCTAGGGCTCCCTTCGAAACCCGTATCTGTAGCTCCCAAGTTAAGAGCGGGTTATAGATTAATTATTACTTTGTCATGAATGGTTTGCTTATGTCGTGCTCCCCGATGTGTCCCCAATAAATCTTGCTGAATCATACGAAATTTGCCGCCTTTAATTTATTCATGCCGCGCTAAGGAACAATCGCTCGATTTGTATATAAAACCAAACTGGTTACGGACTGGCAGACTTCGCTCGGTCTCTGATCAAACCCAGTCTGTAGCCGGGGTTTATATCCCCAACTGGTAAGGCCCAGGTGTACTTTGGTATCGTGATCTGAGGCGCGTGACCCGAGACCTGTGCCGAACTAGCCGGCGTTATAACCCCTGAGACGGCGGTGCTGTTAAGTGCCATCGAATCGTCAACAATATTTCCAAAAACGTTGGATATTTAGCTTTCATATTGCAGAAATATATTCCTCATGACATTAGCCCAATCTCATTAGATCATGGCTTTGATTGGCTAAATTATGTTGTCATCGCAACCATCTCGGTAACTTGGCTTGTTTACGCGATATTTCAAAAATGTTCAAATTTAATTTTCATATTACACAGATCTATTCTTCATACCATCCAAAAGGCGGTGGACCTGAGGTATCACTCCTTGTTTTATCTCTCCCTCAAACTTCTCTCCCTCCTCCAAATCCTGGTGGCATCTAATCAAATCTGTTTCTAGTGTATGTTCCCGCTCCATCGCCTCGCTTACCTCAAATTGCCGCACTGCTGATACCACACATGAAAAGGCTGAATGCCTAAACTCGGTGCTTGCATCTAAATATTGTGTCCAATACCTATCACTTTCTGGACCCACCTTACCCAGTCGCACCCAACTGTCCCTGGACTCTGTGTCCTTTTCTTCTGACAAAGTGGAGAGTTTGCTGTCAAACCTGGACTCAGATTCTGCAACTGGTTCAGACGGCAACAGCCCACGTGTCCTAAAAACTTGCTCCTGTGCTCTTGCTCACCCTCTCTCTGTTCTATTCACCCTCTCATTTGCTCAAGGTCATCTGCCATCTGCTTGGAAATTAGCAAACATTACCTCTCTGCATAAAAAGGTGCAAACACAGATCCCTGAAACTTCAGACCAATCAGCCTTCTCCCAATCATCAGCAAGGTTATGGAATCCATCATCGCTTCAGACATTAAATCCTTCCTCTTCTCCAAGGGCTTGATTTCCAATCATCAGTTTGGTTTCAAACCAGGTCACTCTACCTTGGATATGTTGCTTCTGCTCTCCCAACAATGCATGGAGGTCCTCAATGCCAGACATGAAATCAGAGCCGTATCCCTAGATATATCACGTGCTTTTGACACGGTCTGGCACCCTGCCCTGCTCACCAATCTCTCTTCCGATGGTATCCAAGGCCATCTCCACTCATGGCTCGCAGACTTACTCTCCTGTCGTAGCCAACGTGTGGCCCTACATGGAGTTTTCTCATCCCCTCTTGCTGTCCAGGCTGGAGTTCCTCAAGGCAGCGTTCTGGGTCCTGTTCTTTTTTTGGTTTTCATCAATGATCTCTCTGACTCTCTGGAAAATCCTCTATATCTCTTTGCTGATGACTCCACCCTCTGCCATACCATCTGTCATCCCTCAGACCAGCAAGCTGCAGCTTGATCTGGATAAAATCACAAACTGGTCCAACACAATGAACACTTCTTTCAATCCTGACAAATCTCCCACTCTCACGATGTCTTTCCGAAAGGACCATTTAGAACCCCCTCCCACCCCCCCCATCTACCTTTTCAACAATCATCTGGAAGAAGTCCTTTCATTCAAGCTTCTGGGTCTCACTATCTGCCATGATCTTTCTTCAGAAAGCCACATTTCCAACCTCGCCTCCAAAGCCAGTCGTCGACTGGGCATCCTCCGTCATGCAAAGTCCTTCCTCGTCCCACCTGAGCTCCTGACCGCATACAAAGCTTTCATCTGCAGCCTGATGGAGGACTGCTCTCTCCCCTCTGGGCTGGTGCTCCTGCCTTCCACTTTTCTCGGCTTCACGCTGTGGAAACCAAGGCATTTCAGATCATTGGCATCTCCTGTGATGAGGCTGAGTCTTTGGACCTCCCACTTTCTCACTGCAGGCAGGTCAGTGGTCTTTCTGTCTTCTACCTTCTCCTCTCTGGTCTCACCCCCCCTACCCGGCTGTTTCTGCGATATGTCCCCACCATATTTCCGCAGGGCACTCATGGTCTGCCAACAACCCCCTTTTGGTAAAACTACCAAAATCACGAATCGCTGCTCACCTTCACTCTTTCATTCTTCTTCTTTCCCGCCTTTGGAATAAACTCCCACACTCTCTCCAATCCCATTCTTCCCTCCAGGCCTTCAAAACAGCTGTTCACCACCACCTCTCATCTTTTCCCTTCCAAAACCTCAATCTTTTCTACCCCCGTTAATCCACCCCAAACCCACCTCCTTCAAATTCCCTGCTTTCCTTGCTGAAAGTCCCTGTAATGTCCATCTTGTATTCCCCGTGTGCCCCACCCCATCCCTCTCCCTTCCACAGAACTCCTAATGTCTCTGTTCCCCACTGTTTTGTCCTTCCCGCTCCCTCCCCTCTTGTCTCATTCCCCCTTGCTGTGCGTTGTGTGCTCGCTCTCATACGAGCCTTGACAATGCATACAAAAATAAAGTTCTTTCTCCTCTCTCATTTTCCTCTTCTCTCCCCTCTTTAGTTTTTTTCTCCCCTTCATTCTCCCCTTTATAAGTTGTTTTAGTTAATCTCTATATTTGTATTTGTCTCTTCTCCCACCTTTTTTTTTCGTTTCTTGTTACTTTCCTATCATTGAACATTTTTTTCAGTCCAAGTCCCTTTGCCTGTACTCCTGAACCTCAACCCTCCTTTTCTTGAATTTTCAAACAGAGTCATTCCCACCACAAGTGTCATTCCCACCTTGACATACAGTCGCTCTGATGCACACCCACCCTATAATACTGGACAACAAAGATTTTTCTCCTGGGGTGGAAACGTATGTTCTCGACTAAATCGAGTATGCTAATTCTAAATCTGAAGTCAGAATTTTCTCAGCACGTCAGGATTTTGAGTTATGCATATGATCCTATTACAGTAGCTTTCCCTGGCATATGATTTTGAGTGATTACAAAATTATTACTTTTTGTATTTTTGGTTTCAATTATAGCAATACAACTGTTGTAGAATATTATTTATCCTAAAAAGACCTTTAGAATGCACTTTAAATGATTAAAAATGGATGAAAACTGACCAAGCTATGAATGTTTAAGTAAAATTTTCCACGTGGCATTACAATTTTGCGTGCCGCTTCCATGTTGATACGAGTTTATAACTTCATACCAAAATGTTTAAATACAATGTATATATTTTAAGAATTATCAAGTTTGGAATTCATATCATGCTAATGGTATCTATATATTTTTAGGTTAGGCATATGTTACAACAGGCATCATGAATAGGCGAGGCTGTGCGAATCACCCTGATAACTTTTGTTATATCTGTGGGAAATAGATTCCACATAGCCAGTGCAAGAAGCTTGCCAAAAGGGTGAAAGCTGTTTTCAAGTTGTATTTTGAATGTAAAGTTGGAGACCAAGACAAGAGCTGGGCACCTCATGTTAGCTGCACCGTGTGTAACTCGGGGCTTACACAGTGGTTGTGTGGCAAAAGGAAGGGAATGCCTTTTGCTGTGCCAATGGTATGGTGTGAGCCAACGAATCATCACTCTAACTGTTACGTTTGTATGACAGATATTGCTGGTTTCTCAATGAAAAACAAGTCAAAAATTGAATATCCAGATTGTAAGTCTGCTATGAAGCCGGTCCCCCATGACTTGGATTCTGCTGTGCCAGTTCCACCAGAATCTGCTGCAGATGAAAGTAAAACGTGAAAGTAATTACTAAGCACTGATATTAGATGTGTAATGTGGCGATCTGCAATCATAAAGTATATAATAGAGCATGTTGGGTATCACTAATACATATACATATTTTGAAAACCTGACGTGCTAGCGAAATTCTGATTACAGGTTTGAAATCAGCAGCACAGATTTAACCAAGAAAACCTGCATTTCTATTAGTAGCAGACGAAAAGTTTCTTTTTGTTGCCCAGGGAATCAATCCTCGCCCTTTTCCTGTCTCCCATTTTTACTCCAATGAACTCCCATTTAATGCCGTGACCATTAGCTTCTCCTTGTTTCCGACGGTGGTTAGCATGTCTCAGTCAATGTCTTGTTGCTTTTATCCATTGCTGTATTTGTCCACCAACACAGATCGAAATCAGCCTTCACCAGCAAGACGAGCTTTCCATTCTATAATGAGGATAGTCTGATACAGCTTTGAACCACATGACAGCCAATTAAATTTGCACTACCTAATGGTGGATGTATGTTGTTTTTGGTTTGCATTTAAAATTTCAATGTTTTATAATATTATATCTGAAGTGCTGGACCACACTCAGGTCAGCTGGGGTCATCATCTGTCTGCCATCTCCAGCTATTGATGGCACAGTCACATCCCTCTGCTTTTATCCACCGCTTCCAGGGTCATCTGCTTTCTTCCCATTATTGGTATTCCACTTGAGCTTGTCTGAAATTGAACCGTTTTCCAGGCAGTCTATTCATAATTATCCTGCCCCCCGGAGGAAGGGAGCGGGATTTTGTAATCGTCCGGTTTGTTACTTACGAAATCTAAAGATTTCGTAAGTATATTGATGACTTCCGTCATCTGTTTGTGTGTTTGTTTGTTTGTAGGCACGATAACTCGAGAACGGAAGAAGCTACCAATGTCAAATTACATCAAGTGATTCAGGAGGGTGATGGCTAGTGCTTATTAGATTTTGGTCAAAATCGGTCAAAGGTCAAGGTCAAGGTCACAGTGAGGTCAAACACTCGATTTTTGATGGTTTGGTACAGAATCATCGTAGAAACTTCTGGTTTGCATCGCTACCTTCTCCAGAGACAGCTTTTATTAGACAAGGTCAGAGGTCAAGTTGACGATTTCGTAAGTACGAGTCTATGACTGCTTGTTTGTTTGTTTGTTTGTCTGTCTGTCTGTTAGCAACTTTACGGCAAAACGGCTTTAGCAAACACTATCATATTTAATCCACAGGTGGGAAATGAACCTTGGACGACCCCATTAACTTTTGGGTCCAATTGGATCAAAGGTCAAGGTCACAAAAAGATCAAAATCATTTTTCGCTCATAACTTCGTCAAAAATGATCTGATTTGCTTCAAACTAAGCTTATAGTGAACCTTATTCTATTTGTCACTTAAAATCCTACCCACAATGGGTGGGATTTGTTGTGCCTGGCACCAATAGTTGGTCTGTAGTTGGTCAGTTGTTTTGCATATTGGCTTCCACTTGTCTGCTATTTTGGTATCTAGTTTTCCTACATTCTCACCGTATCTAACCCACTTAATTGTTATCGTTCTGATGACATCTCTGAGTTTAGTTCAATGTGTTATTGATGTGTTTGTAAATTTGCCATTTGGTGATTCAAAGTATTGTTACGTTTGAGGGGGGGTATGCATTCAAAGGGTAATTAGGATGTTTAATTAGGTATGCCATGCTGTTCGAGTTTATCAGGATCTCGATGTAATAAGTAGCAATTCAGTGGTGATAAGTTGTCTAGTAAATGTTCATTTCTTCAAGGGGGAAATGATAATTGTCACGTAATTAGATAGGGACACGGGATAGGGTAAGTGTGTCTGCGTAAACCCCTTTTAGTAGTCCCTGGAGGCTGGCCGTGACGTCACAGGACAGTGCAGCGGATGGCTCCGCCCCGTGATCACGATTGGCAGAAGGCGACGGCGGTGGGCCAATAAACGACTCGATTGGAAGTGACGAGGACAGGAGGATAAAAAGGTTCTGTTCGTGATCGAAAAGGAGGAGGAAGAAGATCGGGACAAAAAGATCGTGTTTTTTTGGTGTGGAGGCTGTTGCGCGGGAAGCGTACTTGTTGTTGTGCTGATTCGATCGTGTTCTTCATCGTGTCTTGGAGCCTTGCTGAGCCTCGTGCCTCACCTTGGTTGGCTCTGGGGTTCTGCTGACTCGGAGTACGGGGTCGAACGGCGGGCGGACCTGCCTCCCTCTCCTGCTCGCAATTTGGCGCCAGAACTGGTTCCCTGGCGGCTGTGAGTGGACTTGGGCCAGGACCAGGAGGTCGACAGCACCACGGTTTCTCCTGCCCCCCCCTAACGAGAGCAAGGCCAGCTCGTCCGACACTGATCCAGGGACAGTTGCGTCCACACCACGGTCCAGCCTGACCACCAGAAGTAGCTACGTTTTGTGTGTGTGTGTGTGTGTGTGTGTGTGTGTGTGTGTGTGTGTGTGTGTGTGTGTGTGTGTGTGTGTGTGTGTGTGTGTGTGTGTGTGTGTGTGTGTGTGTACTTGGCACCTTAGAGGGTTTGAGAATTGTATATTCATTGGAATTGTCTGTGTTTTACCCACGCCCGATCCCACACCATCCCGTCGAATCGCCCCGGATCCCTCTTCTTGCCGAGTCTTGTTATTTCTGGTTAATAATAAAAACAAATAAACATCATCAACTCAGTGAAAAGCGACTCGTGCCACCTTCCTCATCCCGTTTGCGGTAGAGCGATTAGAACCGCCATGTTTGGGTTATAAATAAATAAACCGCCTCCATCGTTTCGGCTCATTCTACGTTGGCGGGACTGTTCAAGTCCCGTGGACGTCACAGTATACATCAATCATAGCCATCAATTTGTCACATGCATCAAGCTGGTTTTCAACGGTCCTTGTCACACTCCATGATATGCTCTCACATGTTATTATTGAGAGTCCGAAGCCAATGAGGAGTCTCGGCTTCAATTCCAACTTCACATTGTGTCATTACATAAAGTTGTCTAAAAATATTTCAAAACTGCATCTAACCAATACGTTTTTTTTACAGTTCGCTTCAATATCGTTTCCTTCTTTGCTGTCTGTTATTCTTTTGC
>NC_140973.1:27681681-27701681 GCF_056783735.1 Eptatretus burgeri
TGGACTTCCATCTGGTGAGCTTACGTGATCGAGCAGTGTGCGTAGGTGAGTGAGTGAGTGAGTCATTATCACTTGAACCAAACACACAGTTTTGATGAAACTTGGCCACAAGCTTCATATCTGATGCTTAACGAAGGTGTATTGACCGGATCAAAATCTGTGCTCATTGAGGGGGCCTGGGAGGGTTACACCCCAAAATATTTATTTGCTTTCTTCGAAACTACACACACAATTTCGATGAAACGACCACAACCTTCATCACCCGTGATGTACCAAAGTTTGTTCATGGCATGAAAGAAATCAGGGTCTAAGGAGGTCTGCGGGGGAGGGGGTGAGGTTGAGTTACTGTTGCTTCTAATCCCGGTGAACTTCAGGATGCGCAATCCTATTTCACCCCGACGTTTGACTCTGTCAATAGGAGGGGTTTTCAAATTGTTTTGTCCTCCTCCTCATTCTCCTCACATTTATGTCATTGCTGTGATTGGTCTGCTCAGCCCATGTGACCCCAACATTTGACTCTGTCAATAGGAGGGGTTTTCAAATTGTTTTGTCCTCGTCCTCATTCTCCTCACATTTATGTCATTGCTGTGATTGGTCTGCTCAGCCCATGTGACCCCAACATTTGACTCTGTCAATAGGAGGTGTTTTCAAATTGTTTTGTCTTCCTCATTCTCCTCACATTTATGTCATTGCTGTGATTGGTCTGCTCAGCCCATGTGACCCCAACATTTGACTCTGTCAATAGGAGGGGTTTTCAAATTGTTTTGTCCTCGTCCTCATTCTCCTCACATTTATGTCATTGCTGTGATTGGTCTGCTCAGCCCATGTGACCCCAACATTTGACTCTGTCAATAGGAGGTGTTTTCAAATTGTTTTGTCCTCCTCCTCATTCTCCTCACATTTATGTCATTGCTGTGATTGGTCTGCTCAGCCCATGTGACCCCGACGTTTGACTCTGTCAATAGGAGGGGTTTTCAAAATTTTTTTTTTAAGTTTAATTTAAATTGTTTTCACTTTTCGTAGTCGCTAAGGTTGATTCACACTCGGTTGCATCAAGATTTGTGAACTTTGAATGTTTTGTATCCTCGCTGTATGTGGAACGCATTGCACCGAGGGGAGGCTTCCATCGCTTTCCATGCCGCCTCACGAGGATATCTTAAGTTATATTCGATTTCTGTTTTCACTTTTGGGACGTTCTGGTGTAGCTACAGTTTTAACGGAGATAATTTTCATAAAATTCTAGCAGAAACACTTTTCATGAGGAAAATGTATTTAATTCAAATAACCGTTGGGTATTGAAAGGAACATCACATGCTTTCCGATTTCATTTTCATTTGCTGCCAGTACTGAGGAGTGCCACGTATTTCTACAAAGACAGTATGGATTTCATTGTCTTTAAGAATACGTATCACATTCTCCTTGTTCTTTACCCCGACGCTTGACTCTGTTAATAGGAGGGGTTTTCAAATTGTTTTCTCCTCCTTATCCTCCTCACATTTACGTCATTGCTGTGATTGGTCATCAGATTGGTCGTCAGACCGTCCACAAGGTCAGTAACCAAACACAGCTTGAGCGCTTCAGAGCAGCTCCTGTCAATAATATAGTTAGGCTACGCCCAGGCACGTGGTCAGTTCATCTTCACCGTTTAAACCAGTGTTTCTCAAGGTGGGGCATGAGGATTCAGAATTAATTAATCTATATATGATCGCTTTCATAGCTTTTGCACTTTCAAATTTTCAACTGACAAAATTGAAAAACTTAAACTGACAAAATTGGTTCCTCGAATCAAACAAATCTGCAGCCAGCGTCAAGGGCAGGGCTCCCATTGAAGTGAGTAGCAATTGAATACAATTTGCAATAAAGTTTTGATAAAGCCTTTTGAATACATATGTAGTATATACTGTAGTGTATCCAATCATGGTGGGGCGTGCGATTTTTTTTTTTTTGAAAATCAAAGTGGGGCGTGGGACAAAAAAGGTTGAGAAACACTGGTCTAAACAGTCACGCACAAAGGACACGTCTTCGTTTGGACATGTCTTCGTTAAGATATGGATAGATTTGTGTTTCTGTCATCATTAACTGAAATGTCACCTTACATTGTGTAGTCCAGCTTACAGGAATTTGTATCTACATTTATTTTATCGAATAAATCGATGTCATGACATACAAGGGGTGGGGGTCGCACATAGTCGCCATCTTGTTATGTTTGGTAATCGGCAATGTAAGTATTATCAACATCATTTAGTAATTGGCTTTTATTTGACCTCACGATCATTCATGGTATTCAGCTTGTGTTGTCTGGTTATCGGCTGCACAAGTATCAACATCACGTAGTAATCGACATTTATTTGACACCCGATCATTCGTGGTATTCATTCTTGTTATTTTTTTTAATATTGTCTGGTAATTGGCGGCCCAAGTATCAACATCATTTGGTAATCAGCTTTCATTCAACGTCGGGGTCATTCATGGTATTCAGCTTGTTATTATCTCGCCCTCCGGAGGGAGGGAGTGGGATATTGTAATCGTCCGGTTTGTTGGGTAGTCGATCTAGTCGAAAAAAAAAATAATTCAAAATATTTTTTTTTGAGATTTGTTCTACCCTTATTATCAGTATTTAAAATGGTGATTTCAGTTAATACAATGGCGATTTCGATGAAACTTGGTTGGTCAGTTCATACCATGACCTAGTTGTGCGCAAATGAGAACCGTTGCTATGGACCCATCCGTTCCCAAGCAACGGACCTTTGAAATTTTCAAAAAAATCTCAAAAATTAATTTTTTCGAAAATCAAAAATCGGGCCACGAGCGACTGTGGGCAGTACATTCAGCCATATTGTCAAAAATTTCCATCCGGATCCTATGAAAACTGTCGGAGAAGATAGATTTTGAATGAACGCTGGTCGAAAACAATAAAAAAAGCGAAGTTCGTTGTATCTCAGAGACTATGTCAGATATTCATGAAACTGGTATGGTAGGTTCATGGTATGTCCTAGTTATGTGTGAGAAAGAACCGTTGCTATGGACCCCTCCGTTGCCTAGCAATGGCCAAAAAACCTATAAATGTGGGGGTATTTTAACGAAAAAACAATCTGCAGCATTCACCCTTGAAGCCTTGAAGCAAGAATAATGAATTTTCTTGTGCTTAATCCTCAAGTCATTCCCCATCGAACGGGCCCATTGCGTCAGGTTCTATTGGGTAGGCGACTACCCATGTCCGCCTACCGGCTTGTTTGTCTGTTTGTTTGTTTGTCTGTCTGTCTGTTAGCAACTTTACGGCAAAACGGCTTTAGCAAACACTATCAAATTTAATCCACAGGTGGGCAATGAACCTTGGACGACCCCATTAACTTTTGGGTCCAATTAGGCCAAAGGTCAAGGTCAGGTCACGAAAAGATCAAAATCGTTTTTCACTCATAACTTCGTCAAAAATGATCCAATTTACTTCAAACTAAGCTTATAGTGAACCTTATTCTATTTGTGACTTAAAATCCTAACAATCCTATAGTGAACCAGAGTTGGTGTCAAGGCCACCCAATGCTCGCCTGTTTATACATTTATCGTTTTTAATAGACGAGTCTAATAATTAATATTTTTTATAATTCTCTAACTATTTTTTTCCATTTCATCTGGGAATAAAAAATAATTAATATTTTTTATAATTCTCTAACAATTTTTTTTTGGGGGGGGGGGGTTGGAAATCACTTAAAACATGTAGAAATGCAAAAAAAAATATTTTTTCTCTACCAATTTTTTTTGGGGGGGGTGGAAATCACTTAAAGCATGGAGAAATGCAAAAAAAAAATTTCTCTAACATTTTTTTTTGGGGGGGGACCAAGTCCAAAATCTAATGGCATGATCCTTGGACCATACCTAATCCCTCCACCAAGTTTCGTCGAAATCCTAATCAGTTAAAACGTAGAAATGCAAAAAAAGAAATCGAAATTTTGTTGAAGAAAAAGTTGCAAAACATTTTTTTTCTCTAACAATTTTTTTTGGGGGGAGGGGGCGGTTGGAAATCACTTAAAACATGTAGAAATGCAAAAAAAAAATTTTTTTCTCTAAATTTTTTTTTGGGGGGGGGGTTGGAAATCACTTAAACATGTAGAAATGCAAAAAAAAAATTTTTCTCACAATTTTTTTTTGAGGGGTGGGGGGGGTTGGAAATCACTTAAAACGTGTAAAAATGCAAAAAAAAGAAATCGAAATTTTGTTGAAAAAAAAGTTGCAAAAAATTTTTTTCTCTCAATTTTTTTTTGGGGGGAGTTGGAAATCACTTAAAACATGTAGAAATGCAAAAAAAATATTTCTCTAACAATTTTATTTGGGGGGGGGACCAAGTCCAAAATCTAATGGCATGATCTCTGGACCATACCTAACCCCCCCACCAAGTTTCGTCGAAATCCGTCGAGGAGTTTTTCCGTAATACAAAAAATTTAACATTTTCACGCTCACGCTCACGCTCATGCCGGGGGTATCGCTATAGCTCTCTGTTCTTCGAACAGGCGAGCTAAAAATGCATATTTGTGAAGATCGGTACGGTCCGAAGTTTTTGGGGTCATGGTCATCGGTGAAAATTGCAAATATTCTATTAAAACTACAACATGGTTACGAAAATCATTTTACGGTCATAACTTCGTCAAAATGGTATAATTGACTTCAAACTAAGACATATATTCCTTATTCTATTCCTTATAATCAACATTCAGGTTAAGGATGTATCAAATTTTAATTTGATCCCCAAAATAACTTTATGCCTTAAATGGGCGGGATTTGTTGTGCCTGGTACCACTTGTTATAACTAGTGGTGCCAGGCACAACAAATCCCGCCCATTTAAGGCATAAAGTCTTCGGACCCTACCGATCTTCACAAATATGCATTTTTCACGATATAGACCATGGGCCAATAGTCAAAATCATCCCCCTCCTGGGGATTTTTGCAGACTATCATTTTTCAATAGCCTGTTATATGTCTTTTTGAAATCTGCTTGTCTGCAAGCAGAATTTTGGTGGAATAAAAGTATAGGCTATGTTAACTGTACCTTGCTGATGCAATTTTGATAATTTTAGGAATGGGGGGGTGGGGTGAGATTTTGCTATTTTCTTGCGTACTTTTGAGTGAATCGTGCTGAATTTCACCTTGCTGTATTTAGAAAAGCTCTTCATTATAAAAACTTGAAGAAAATTTAATTGACCCAAAGATCAATGACGTCACAGTGATGTCATAACAGAAAATGATTTTTTTTGAGCATTTTTCTCCAATCATCTCTGACATGTTGATTATTACGAAGCAGAATTAATTCTGATGCTCTCATTATCACACGGATATGAATATCAATCACTTGTCATATTATCAATTAACCATCGCTATAAATTGAAGAAGATATGATATGTTTTATTTTGCATGCGCCAATATTCGTTTCTAATTAGCAAATCTCAGCATTAGTGGACAAACATCAAGGATTATTGAAGCATATCTTGATAAACAATAAATTCACCAATATATATGTTGTCTAGGTTCTCTAAAGCTATCAAGAACAAGTTTAAACTTGTGACATTGGTATATTTGCAAATGGTACAGTAGAGTAAAACAACTAACAACTGTTCATGTGGTGAAACTCTTAACAGTGTTCTCTATAAGTTCCAATGTACTGGCTATATAACAACGGACTAGCACGAAGGCAAACATGGAAAATTATTCCTCTGTATCTTCAAAAATGACATCTTCAAAACTCTCAACTTCTGGAAGGTCCTCTTCCTCTTCATCCTCATCTTCCGGTTCATCGTACAAATCCACAAGCTCTTTCGGCATCAAATCTCCCTTCGTCCACTGGAAATCCAATTCGCCATCTACTATGCACCAACCGTTCCCATCTGGCATTGGTACATCTGGCATAGCCTGGTCTGCCCTGCACCAGACCAGTGCTTGGTAATTAGCCCCCTGTATGTGCATCCGTAGTGATGCCCGGCATTGAGGTAGTATGCTCAAGTCAGCTTCCATTGTAACTGGTCAACAATGATCCAGATTTTGGCTTGAACCTCTCCAAGAACTGCTCGGTACGTAGCTTGTTGATATCAGATGATGTTGACTTCTTCCTGTACAACATACATGTGAAGTGCTCTAACGTCTGATAAAGAGTATCACTCACATCAGGTGAACTTCCTAATGGGAGGAACGTAGCCAAGAAATCCGGATGATCTTTAAGAGTCTTCAAAGGAAGCACCTTCCCCTTTCGTATGAATGAACTCGTTGTGTCGCACCCAGAAAATGCATGCAACGCTGGTAGTGCTGAACAGATATCTTTTCCAGCTTCTGCGATTACACGATGAACGTCAATCATCCGTCGTTTGTTGCCGACTCCTGTGTCAAATAACACTCGCTGTTGAATATCTTGCGCAAATTTCAGCAGCAACAAGAATACATCTGTGTCTGGTGATCTAATTACAATTGTGGACTCAGATGAGGAATGTGAAGCGACATGTAGGCAGTGCAGAATCATCCTTGTGTCTGCTTCCTCTTGAGTCGAATGTAGCTCCTCCACATCTTCTGATTCAGTAGTTTTACCATCTGAGCTTGTGATGGATGTGCAGTCTCTCTCACAGACAAACAGAATTCTTCTTTCGACCAGTTTTGCAGAGTACTTTGGCGTTTTCCATTCCAGCAGAAGCAGTTTGGTAAGTTGTGTTTTATTCTTTGAGTTACGCAGAAACTTCTTCCAGTCACGTCGGATCTTCATAAGCGGACTCTTGATTAAGTGCGTTGACGATGCTCCTCTGTGTTCTCTCTCTGCTTCTTTGATCGACATGTCTCTGTAAGTATCAGTCACGAAGTCTATCCGTCATACTTTAGGAAGTTGTGCGAACAAACTTTCAGCTCACCAAATGTTTCTGGGATGGAAACTTGTGTCTGTAGTAGGGCATTTCCATCGATTATGTAACTCATGCTTTCGTTGGTCGGTCGCTGTGACAAGTTAGCATGTCCTTCCAGGGTATGCATTAGCTTGGCCCTGTCTGTTTTCGTTGGGGATCCTGTAGCTGTTGCTAGAGCCCATGGAATGGGCCCCAATGGATAACTGAGGACCATTTCCATGCTTATGTTGTATTTAAGAGCCAGCAATATCAATTGGCCAAACACATTCCGTTGTGCAACAACATCCTTAGTTTTTTTGTCTGTCCCTATAACTTTAACTGACTTTGCTCGTGACGCAAATGTTTTGAGTTTCTGTTTCTTGATTGTTTCGTGGAAACTCTTTTCTTTCTTGATTAGCCTTTCTTTTACAAATGCTTCGTGTAATATGTTCCAACGATTGTCCACTGAGAGAAGATCCTGCTCAACTTCGGGTGGAGCTGGTACTCCTGATGACAGACAATAGAGGACATCTTTACCCTCAACATCGAAAGGGTTAATGAAGCTTGTGATGGTATCAACAGCATTGCGAACATCGGTTTCACTGCAGAGTATTTCCGAGGTCTTTATATCCTTGTGTGTTGAACATCCTTGACTCTCCATTCCTGTCAGTTCCATGGTGGCTTGGACATAACCTGTCCGCGAGTGTCTTGTCATACACCATCTGTAGTAAGCAGAATAGTTTCTGCTGAATCCAATAATTCCCCCGTGAGATTTTGCATGTCGATTGATGGTTTGTTCAATGATAAGATCAACTGCATTTCTCGATGACTGTACCTCGGATCTGTTCACACTGAATCCATTTAACCGCAAAAGCTCTTGAGCTCCAGGAAGGGAACTGGGGAGGTTTAGGAGAGTCAGCATGTATACTATTGTATATCTTGCATAATTTGGTCGGTCATAGCTGAAAAACATGCGACACAGGTTTTGCAGACACCACAGATGAAGATCCAAATTGTTCTCTTTGGTTGCTCTGAGAAACATCAAGACCAGCCATACTTTATCCATATAATCCAACCAAAACTGAGCGGTTTTCCCCATTTCTCCCTTGCGAACCTTTTCCTTGAAACTGTTGTAGAGCATCAGCAGCCGTGTGCAGCTATTGTTAGCCAAAATTTCCGATAGATTCTCCTTACTTGGAATGAGTGATAAGCGTTGCAGGAGGCCTCTTGTTTCGTCTCCAATAATCTGCCCCTCTGATGTCTCGAAAGCCCTCAACAACAGACGCTCTAAGGCTTCAAGTGTTAGCCTGTGAACACGCAATGCTCTGTTGTAATGTTTACCGGACATCACTTTGTTAATGGACTCACTGGCGCAGATTCCAGCTTCCACTACTATTTCCTCAAAGCCACTGGACTGAAGCCGTTTTCCAAGAGCACCAAGATATGCACAGGTAGTGTGAAAAACACCCATCCTGACAATTACGTCTTCAAACAAACGGTTATTCTACCAGACAAGGGCATATGCTTTTTTGCCACCGCCAGATCAAACGTCACGATTGTGTAATGCTGGCCCACTTCTCTGGATGCTGCCTGGGAAAGTTTCAGGAGGTGTTGGACAGTGGCATTCTCAGTAACCAGGGCATTCACGGGAGCCATGTAGTCAACTGTGGATAACACATCCTTGTCATCTTTGCTCTTCGCTGTCATGGTTACCCAACCAGCCCATCTAGGTACCATCTGGGTCACGTTCTGCAGCAGTGCCCTGCAAAATACCCACACTGTATCCGACCATTGGGCCCAAGTTTCTGTGTCTGTTTGTGGGGCATCACTGATGGATACTACAAGGGATGGTTCAGTCTTGGTATTGACAAAACATGGCTCTATCTCTTGAGGATTGTAAACCACTGAGCGCTGCTTGTTCTTGAGAACGGGAACTTGAATGCAAGAGGGGTTGCTGCAAGCATCTACAAGAACCTCCTGGATCATTATCCCATGGGCCGTGTGTGTTGTGCCAGTACCCGAAGGTGTTTCTTCGTTCAGGTCAAAATTGTCCCAGCATAGATGACTAACAACATTTCCGGCTGGCTGAATTGAAGGTGGAATAACGCCTTTTCTCTCCACTATGCTCTTACACATGGCCGTTTCCAGTTCCAGTAAACGAGAGTAGGAAACACAGTGTCCATATCGATTCAATAGAGTGACTATTTCAGCACTACCAGTCAAATGCCTTAGTGTCATACCCAGAAGAATGTGTTTGGGCATTGTCCATTGCCCTCTTGTCAAAGCTTGGCAAATATCTTCAGCAAAGGAATCAACCAATCTGCTTCTTTTCGTCGACGCATCTGCAAATTTCTTTCCAGTAATCACCCAGGAGAGAAAATCTTGCAATTGAGTAGGTGGGTGGATAATTCCTCCTAACAAGTAAGAAGATAATAAGTAAGAAGCTCGGTGAAGGTGGCCAAGGCATCTCTGTGGATTCTTCTTTGGAGCCAAGAATAAGTCTTCTTAGGAGTAGTGCTGCTTCTTCAAGCCGTTTCAGGTCGGATGCAGCAACCTCAAATGCAGACTTGATGGCCTGACCTTTTGGAACTTCCGTCGAATACACAAGTTCACTCCTGTAATTAGGTTGCCAAAACTGTATTTTGCTTCCAAATTTCTTTGTCAACTTTGCTTTTATCTTGTCAGTTTTATAATTGACATTGTAAAATTCGGGGCTATTGCTCAACATAAACTGCAAATATCGGTCCTTGAGCATTGTAACTGTTTCAACGTTAGCCCCATGGATAATGCTGTTCTCAACATATTGGCAGACATGCTCAAATGCAGCTGCATGAGCATTCTGTTGTTCCACGACAGAAGTGTCGAGATCAGTTTTTTCATGCCGTTCATCTGTGTGTGTATAATGCTTACGACATGACGGATGGTAGTGTGCCTCACGGGCGATTAAATCAACATTTGTACTTTCGCCAATATATAGGCATCTTTCATTTTCTCAGCGGCTGCTTTGATTGACTCTTCTGCGCAACTTGTAACACACTTCACAAGCCTCTCTTCCTTCCCCTGTACCTTTTTTACGTGATCGGTTGCAGAAGAGACATTTGTTCGCAGGAAATAATATTGCAGCCAATTCTGAGGATCTGCGTCTCTTGGCACTACATGGTACTTCATCGTCTTCAGCAGAACCCTTTCTTTTGAGGAAGCGGGACGTGTTCGTGAAATTTGTATAACACCATCTGTGCGCTCCGTGCACGTTTTTGTCGAAAGTTTTTGGTACCTCCATACAAATATCATCAAGCCTTTCACTGGCATTAGCTCTCTTCTGTCGCAGTTCAACTGTTTCTTTTATCTTCGAGAAACTAACATCTGAAAGTAGTCTAACTTTTTTATCTGAGTTGTGTTTCACATAGTGTATAATACAGGATAAGCCTTCATGTGAATGTTTGGCTTCAGACCGTGAGCTGGCCTTTAATTTCAAGGGTTTTTCATCTGTTTTCTTCTTGTCGGCCATTGAAAAGTCTCATCTAAACTGAAATACAGAAATCAATAAACATCAACATCAATTCAACAATCTGTGAATACTACATGTATGATGGCAGTGAGCTAGTGAACAACAGAAATTATGCATAAGTTTTAAAGAAAAAAACATCCACAAATGACAAATTCCAAAATTAGGTCTAAAAACAGCCTGAAAATGACTTTTTCGGAAATGATGTCACTGTGACGTCACTATAGCGGCCATCTTGGATTTAATTTTGAGATTTTCAGTCAGATTTTCAAAAAAGATTTTGAGACCGAAACCACGGGGTAACATCCCGGGTCAGATTGCGGGAGAGTGTGTCGGAGTGGTGCTGAGGTGTCGTCCACCAGACGGCGGTCTCCTTGGGTTAACTTGAGGCGGTCCCTTCGGGTGGGTGCCTGGAATGTCCTATCCCTAAGAGAGGATGATCACCTGTCTCTGTTATCATCTGAGCTCAAGTGTTTGGACATCGGGATTGCAGCTCTCTCTGAGGTTCGGAGACCGGATTGCGGCGAGATAATTGTGGGTGGTTACACCTACTATTGGTCTGGTCGCTTTGATGGTTACCATACCCAAGGAGTTGCTGTAGCTGTGTCCAATAAGCTGACCCCAATGATAATTGAGGTAACACCAGTCAACGAGCGTATTATGACATTAAGGATTCGTCACTCCTTAGGTGTCATTTCCGTGGTCTCTGTTTATGCTCCGACTGAGGCGAGTGATCTCACCGTGAAGGATGCATTCTACGCCATGCTCGAGTCTGTGGTTGAACAGTGCCCCAGACGAGATACACTTCTAGTCTTGGGGGATTTCAATGCATCGACTGGAACTGATAGGGATGGTTATGAGGTGTGTGTTGGTCCCCATGGGTCAGGAACTATGAACCAGAATAGCACTAAGTTCCTTGACTTTGCAAGAAGTCATGGACTTAGGGTGGCTGGTTCATGGTTTCAGCGCCCACAAGCTCATCACTGGACTTGGTATTCCAATGCTGGCGGTGTGGCAAAGGAGATTGACCATGTCCTCATTGACGGTCGTTGGAGGATGATCCAGAACTGCAGGGTCTACCGGAGTGCTCAGTTCTTCAATACTGACCACAGGCTTATTGTAGCAACTCTAAAGCTGCACCTTAAATCCTGGAGAATGGTACCATCCCAGCCTAGGCTGGATGTTGCCAAGCTCAGGGATGAGAGAGTAGCTGAGGAGTTTGCGAACAGGCTGAGTGGACACTTGGGGGGTCTGGGTGCTTTGGGGGGTCCTGAAGAGTTGTGGAGCGCCTTTAAGACCACCGTCCTTGATGTTGCCGGTGGATGTCTTGGAACTCACCGCAGGGCAAAGAAGAATTTTGTCTCTCAAGGGACACTGGATACCATTGACCAGAGTCGCAGGGCCAGGCTGAATGGCAGAGCTGAGCTGTTCAGGGAGCTGAGGCGTAAAACTGTACGTGCACTGAGGGTGGACAAGGAGGCCTATGTGCGAGGAATCTGTGAGGGGGTAGAGCATCACCTGTGGACAGGTGATCCTCATCCCGCTTACAGGGGAATTCGCGCATTACGTTCATCCAAGCCCATCCCTCGGAGCACTGCAGTTCGAGCAGAGAGTGGTAGGCTCTTGACAGAGGAGTCTGAAGTGAAGGCCCGCTGGGCCGGTTACTTTGAGCGGTTGTACCAGGCTGATCCCCCAGCTGTCGAGTTGGACGTCAAGGGTGTTACAATCCCTGTTGCTGACCCACGAATCAACTGTGGTCCACCTTCGCTTGTGGAAACACGGGCTGCGGTGAACCAGTTGAAACGGGGCAAAGCTCCAGGGATTTGTGGCATCCATGCCAAACTTCTCAAGGCTGGTGGAAATGCTGCACTCGTGTCGTTGCATGCAGTTTTGTGCTCTGCTTGGAACACAGGCATCATCCCAACTGACTGGAAGAGGGGCCTTGTTGTCCCTCTCTGGAAAGGGAAGGGTGATCGCCAAGACTGCAACAACTACCGAGGGTTGACGCTGCTCTCAGTGCCGGGCAAGGTCTTTGCTCGGATAATTCTTCATAGGGTTCGCCACCATCTGCTTGAGCACCAGCGTCCAGAGCAGTCAGGCTTTACACCAAAGAGGTCAACGATTGACCGTATCCTTGCCCTTCGTGTCCTCACCGAACGCAGACGAGAGTTTCGGCAGGGGCTGCTTGCAGCCTATGTTGATCTCTGTAAAGCGTTCGATTCAGTGAATCGGGATGTCCTCTGGAGGATTCTTGGTCTTCGTGGGGTGCCACCAAAACTGATCGATCTGATGTCTGAACTCTACTCTGGTTCTGAGAGTGCTGTGAAGTGTGGTGGTACCACCTCTGACTTATTTCCAGTTGTTACTGGAGTTCGTCAGGGATGTGTACTTGCCCCCACACTTTTCAGCACTTGTATGGACTGGATTTTAGGGAGGATGTCGGAGAGATCAAGTTGCGGTGCATCGTTTGGGAATGTCAAGATCTCGGACCTTGATTTTGCAGACGATGCAGTCATCTTTGCGGAGACTTTAGACATCCTTTTGGGGGCCCTCGAGGTGCTGAATGAAGAGTCAGAGCCGCTGGGATTACGGGTTTCTTTGGTCAAAACTAAGATCCAGGCTTTCGGTGACATCTTGGATGCTGCTGTCCTGTCTGTGTCTGTTTGTGGTGAGGATGTTGAGGTCGTGGAGAGATTCACTTACCTTGGCAGTGATATTCATGTCTCTGCTGGCTGCGAGTCAGAGGTCAATAGACGTCTGGGTCGGGCCTGGGGAGTCATGGATTCACTGGATCATGGGGTGTGGCGCTGCCGGTACCTGTGCGGGAGGACGAAAGTCCGAGTCTTCAGGTCCTTGGTACTTCCAGTCTTGCTCTATGGGTGCGAGACTTGGACTCTGACCAAGGATCTGAGACGGAGACTTAATTCCTTTGGTACTAGGTGTCTTCGGAGAATCCTTGGCTATCGCTGGTCGGATTTTGTGTCCAATGAGCGGTTGCTGAGAGAGACTCGGATGAGATTTGTTACCTGCATAGTCCGTGAGCGTCAGTTGCGGCTGTATGGACATGTGGCTCGTTTTCCTGATGCTGATCCTGCTCACCAGATTCTCTCAGCGAGGGAGTCTCATGAGTGGAGGAGGCCAGTGGGCCGACCACGTGCCTCATGGTTGCAGCAGGTTGACCACCATCTCAAGGAGATGGGGATGGGCCTGGCATCTGCCTGGGGGATGGCCAGACGGAGGCCCCTGGAGTACCGACGGAAAGTGGACGCAGCGACGCGCTGTTCTGGCACATGCTCTCATACCTGACCTGACCTGATTTTCAGTTAAGACTTGACCCAACTGTAAAGTATGAGAAATTTCAGCGTCCTTGCCTAAGGGATAGCGAAGATATTTACGGAGACTAAATTCCCTATTTCAGAAAGGGGGGTGGGGTTACTGTGGGGCGTCACACGACCACACCCACCACCGATTTTTTTTGTTTTTTTTTTATTTTTATTTTTGCAGACAACCGGATTGTGCTAGGGCATGAGTCAGGCTATCTGAAAAACATAGTCTACAAAAATCCCCAGGGGGGGGGATGGGGGTCTACGGTGGCCCATGGTCGAGGAATGGGTAGGATTATAAGTGACAAATAGAATAAGTTTCACTATAAGCTAAGTTTGAAGTAAATCAGATCATTTTTGACAAAGTTATGAGCGAAAAACGATTTTGATCTTTTTGTGACCTTGACCTTGACCTTTGATCCAGTTGGACCCAAAAGTTAATGGGGTCGTCCAAGGTTCATTGCCCACCTGTGAATTAAATTTGATATTGTTTGCTAAAGCATTTTTTGCCGTAAAGTTGCTTACAGACAGACAGACAAACAAACAAACAGACAAATGAAAAATCGTGCTTAGCACGACACTTGGCGAATTAGTTGACCTTTCCGTGTGGTGGTCCAAGCTGTAATGTCATGGAATGTGTGGTGTTTATTTGTTTGTACATTAATAAAATGACACGACGTCACAAATAACAATTATCAGGCGTGCGTTGTCATGGTAACGGCAGCAGATTGAAAATTTTCACAACTCATTTAAAGCCACCATGTGACATTCAACAACTTATCATCGGTGCTTGTTGCCTTCATTCTGATCGTAGATAATATTTGAAAATACCTCGGAACATTGCTTTTCAACCAGCTTTAAGATCCCGTTACCAGATTTGAAATATCTTGTAAAACAAAAATGTATATTTTATATGTGTTTTTCATGTTTTGGGTGACCCTGACCTTGACCTTGGGTCAATTTCGATCAAACTTTTTATACATATGTTAATATTACATGCATAAATAGACAGTATAATTTTCAATGTAATAACTGCAAAAGTCTTTGAGAAATAGCCATGTGTAATTCACAGGATTCCCCATTGGTTTATAATGGGCGATAATATAAAGTGATGCAGAATCCAGATCCTGATCTAGAACATCACCAAAGTCACATATCCTTTTGCACTATGGATTTCTATCAGCTGTTAAAATTTCATCCAAATCGGTTAAGAATTGTGACCTGAAGAACGAATAGAATTTTTTTTATATCACGCCAATAGCTAAAAACTTTGACGTCATACGATTGCGAAAACTGTGCATCATTTGTACTAACATGCATTTTAAAACATTTAGATATTCCATTGAACTTTGTTTTGGCATCAACAGCAAGTCGCTACGACTTCCGGTTACTGAGTTATGTTCAAAAGCTTGTTTTCACCTTTTTTGACGTAACATCGTGACGTTAAGTGCGATTATGACGTGATTTGATCCCAGACTATTTCAGCAAGATTGGCTATCACGTGTTAAAATTTGAGAACGATTGCTTCAGTAGTTTCGGCTGCACACGAGCGTAAATATTTTTTTAAATGACGTCAATAGGCAAAACTTTGACGTCATATGCTTGTGGAAACTATGCGTAATTTGTAATAAGATGCATTTAGTAATCATTTATATATTTGAATGAAGTTTAATTTGGCGTCAATCGGAAGTCACTACGACTTCCGGTCACTGAGTTATGTCCAAAAATGTGTTTTCACGTTGTGTGACGTCACGTCGTGACGTTTAGTCCGATTAAGACGGGGTTTGGACGCAGACCGTCTCAGGTGGATTGCCTATCAGGTGTAAAAAATTTAAGAACAACTGGTCCAGCCGTTTGGGCTGAAGACGACCGGACAAACAAACCAACAAACGGAACAGACCAACATACTTAACAAAATCGAAGATTTCGCCAAGTAACAAACCGGACGATTACAATATCCCGCTCCCTCCCTCAGGAGGGGCGGGATAATTATTGTTGTTCTTTGACCCTTTTTTGGCCTTATTATCTTGCCAAAACGAATTTTTTGCAAGATATGTTAGTCAGCTTGTATGTTTTTTTATTATTATTATTTTTATTTTTTTTGTTTGTCTGTAATCACGTATAAAAAATTCTGCAGAGCACAGTTATCATTGGAAAATTTTGTAACTTCGTATATCAGAGTCCTATAGAGGTCCCTTTCAGCGCATAAAATTTTCAAGGTCAAAGGTCAAGGTCACTTTGTCGCAAATCAGGGGAGTCGACGAAACCCTTATTTTTTGAGTAATTTTGATCGGATCGTCTTCAAACTTCATGGGAATATAGTTCATAGTCTGGCGCTCAGCTGATTAATTTTTGGTGGCGATCGGCCTTGACCTTCATGGTTGGCCCTGGAGGTCAAAAGCTTTTAACCCCAAGGTCAAATTTTGAAATCTTAGATACCATATCGAGTAATACCTCATATGAAAGTGCTTGATAAGTGCTTTCCAGATCTGTCAAAAGTTTGATGCTATGACATCATTTGATGACGTCATGACGAAAAAACGGATTTTTCATGAAAATTTTATTTCCTCAGTTCTCATCAAAATCTCTTGATATTTCATGTACAACGGTCCTGGAGAGATACCATTAACCGTACGAAAATATAAAGGTCAAGGTCAAAGGTCAAGGTCACAAAAAGGTCAAGCATCAAGGTCGACGAAACCCTTATTTTTTGAGTCACTTTAATCGAATAAATAAGTCACTCATGTTCACATTTTGGCAAGATACTGGTCACCCTGGGGGTGACATTGGTTTATTTATTTTTTTACTTTTTTTCTCAGCAACCACTTGTCTCATTGACACAAAATTTCAAGGCATGAGCGACTCCCCGTGGAGAATATTTTAATGATAATTGTGACATCATAGGTCATGTAGCCATCTTGGATTAAACTCAAAAAGTTAAAACATATCTCTGAAACCACGAATCGGAATTTTTTTTAAAGTTGGCACATCTCATTCTCCTCCCAATGGCGAACAGGGGATTGAAGGATGACATCGGTGAAGTGGTAAACCAGCCACAAATGTTTGAATCAAAATCCTAGTTTACCATTGAGATGCCGTGTGTATGTCCATGCCGTAACATTTTTACCAATTGAGGTTTTGTCATCAAATCTTCAACAAGCCTTTATTATGAGATTGTGGAGAACACAAATGAATAAAATGTACAATTTTTTTTTAACTGTTGTTTTCATCAAGTGGAGTTTGAGTACAAAGCAGACGTGGACAGGCTTTGCAGTTTGAGATGCTTTCTAGTTGGAATTGAAATTGTCCTCTTATGCAAAATACTCTTCTTCTTCTTTCAGCTGCACCCGTTAGGGGTCGCCACAGCGGATCATCCGTCTCCATTTCGCTCAATCCTCCACATCTTCCATTGACACTCCAACCACCCGCATGTCCGCCCTCACTGCATCTATGAACCTTTTCTTTGGCCTTCCTCTTCTCCTCCTACCTGGCGGCTCCATCCTCAGCATCCTTCTCCCGATATACTCCGCTTCCCTCCTTTGCACATGTCCAAACCATCTCAATCTCGCCTCTCTCACTTTGTCTCCAAACCGTCCTACCTGTGCTTTCCCTCTAATAAACTCATTCCTTATCCTGTCCATCCTTGTCACTCCCAACGAGAATCTCAGCATCTTTAACTCTGCTACCTCCAGCTCCGCTTCCTGTCTTTTTGTCAGCGCCACCGCCTCCAAACCATACAACATAGCTGGTCTCACGACCGTCTTATATACTTTCCCCTTCTGTCACAAATCACTCCTGCAACTCTTCTCCACCCACTCCATCCTGCCTGCACTCTCTTTTTCACTTCTCTCCCACACTCTCCGTTACTTTGGACAGTTGATCCCAAGTATTTAAACTCATCCACCTTCCCCACTTCAACTCCTTGCAACCGCACCATACTACCACCCTCCCTCTCATTTATGCACATGTACTCCGTCTTACTCCGACTGACTATCATTCCTCTTCTCTCCAGTGCGTACCTCCACCTCTCGAGGCTCGCCTCAGCCTGCTCCCTACTCTCCCTACAGATCATGATGTCATCCGTGAACATCATCGTCCATGGGGACTCCAGTCTGATCTCATCCGTCAACCTGTCCATCACCATTGCAAACAGGAAAGGGCTCAGAGTCGATCCTTGGTGCAATCCAACTTTTACCTTGAACCGGTCCGTCATTCCTGCCGCACACCTCACCGCTGTCACACTGTCCTCATACATATCCTGCACTATCCTCACATACTTCTCTACAACTCCCGACTTCCTCATACAATTCCACAACTCCTCTCTTGGCACCCTATCATAAGCTTTCTCTAAATCCACAAACACACAATGTAACTCTTTCTGGCCTTCCCTATACTTCTCCATCAACATTCTCAAAGCAAACATCGCATCAGTGGTGCTCTTTCCTGGCATAACCCCATATTGCTGCTCACAAAGCGTTACCTCTCCTCTCAACCTCGCTTCTACAACTCTTTCCCACAACTTCAGGGTGTGGCTTAACAACTTTATCCCTCTGTAATTACCACAGCTCTGCACATCACCCTTGTTCTTGAAAATCAGAACCAGTACACTTAATCTCCACTCCTCCGGCATCCTCTCACTTTCCAAGATTTTATTAAACGATCTGGTTAAAAACCCCACTGCCATCTCTCCTAAACACTTCCATGCCTCCACTGGTATATCATCTGGGCCAACTACCTTTCCACTCTTCATCCTCTTCATAGCAGTCCTAACTTCATCCTTACTGATCCACCTCACTTCCAGATTTATTATCTCCACCTCTTCCAACCTTCTCTCTCTCATTTTCTTCATTCATCAGCTCCTCAAAGTACTCCATCCACCTTCTCAACACACTCTCCTCGCAAGTCAGCACATTCCCATTTGCGTCCTTTATCACCCTAACCTGCAGCACATCCTTCCCAGCTCGGTCCCTCTGTCTTGCCAATCGGTACAAATCCTTTTCCCCTTCTTTTGTATCCAACTTCTCATACAGCTTGCCATATGCCTTTTCCTTGGCCTTAGCCACCTCTCTTTTTGCCTTTTGCTGCCACTTCTTGTACTCCTGCCTACTTTCTTCATCTATCTGACTATCCCACTTCTTTTTCACCAACCTCTTCTTCCTTATACTTTCTTGTACTTCCTCGTTCCACCACCAAGTCTCCTTATCTTCCTTCCTCTGTCCAGATGTCACACCAAGTATCTTCCGAGCTATCTCCCTCACCACTTCTGCTGTAGTTGCCCAATCATCCCATCCATCTTTACCACCATCCAACACCTGTCTCACCTCCTCCCTAAATTCCACGCAACAGTCTTCCTCCTTCAGCTTCCACAATCTGGTCCTTGGTTTAGCCCTCACTCTGTTCCTCAACCTCACCTCCAAAATCATCCTACAGACCACCAATCGATGCTGTCGAGCTACACTCTCCCCTGCCACCACCTTACAGTCTCTAATCTCTTTCAGGTTGCATCTCCTGCTTAAGATGTAATCCACCTGTGTGCACTTTCCTCCACTCTTGTATGTCACCCTGTGTTCCTTCTTCTTGAAATACGTATTTACCACTGCCATTTCCATTCTTTTTGCAAACTCTACCACCATTTGCCCTTCCACATTCCTCTCGTTGAGACCGCACCTACCCATCACCTCCTCATCCTCTTTATTCCCTTCCCCAACATGCCCATTGAAATCTGCTCCAATCACCACTCTTTCATCCTTGGATACACTCTCCACCACTTCATCTAACTCACTCCAGAAATCTTCTTTATACTCCATCTCACACCCAACTTGCGGTGCATATGCACTGATGACATTCATCATCACCCCTTCAATTTCCAACTTTACACTCATCACTCGGTCAGACACCCTCCTCACCTCCAATACCCTCTTGACATAATCTTCCTTCAGGATTACCCCGACACCATTTCTCCTCCCATCCACACCATGGTAGAACAGTTTGAAACTACCGCCAATGGTCCCAGCCTTGCTCTCCATCCACTTGGTCTCTTGTACACACAGTATGTCCACCTTTCTTCTCTCCATCATATCAGCCAACTGTCCCCCTTTGCCAGTCATCGTCCCAACATTCAGAGTTCCAACTCTCACCTCCACACTTCTACCCTTCCCCCTCCCCCACTGTCTCCAGACAGTCTCTGCTGACCACCGGTATCGGTGGTGGTCGTTGGTAACCCGGGCCTCGACCGATCTGGTATGGAAATTCGTTTTGTTGTCCGCATAATGATTTGGCATAGGTTTTTACGACGGATGCCCTTCCTGACACAACCCTGGTCG
>NC_140973.1:27706681-27714181 GCF_056783735.1 Eptatretus burgeri
AGGCGGGAAAAAGAGGAATGAAAGAGTGAAGATGAGCAGTGATTCGTGATTTTGGTAGTTTTACCAGAAGGGGTTGTTGGCGGACCTTGAGCGCCCTGTGGAAATGTGGTTGGGACAAATCGCAGAGAGAGCAGGGGGGCAAGGCTGGAGAGGAGTCGGTAGAAGACAGAAAGACCACCGACCAACCTGCGGTGATTGAGTGAGAGGCCCAAAGACTCAGCTTCATTGCGGGAGATGCCAATGATCTTAAAAGCCCTGGTTTCGACAGCGTGAAGTCAAGAAAGGTGGGAGGCAGGAGCACCAGCCCAGAGGGGAGAGCAGTACTCCATCAGGCTACGGACAAAAGCTTTGTAAGTAGTCAGGAGCTCAAGAGGGCCGAGGAAGGACTTTGCACGACGGAGGATTCCCAGTCGGCGACTGGCTTTTGAGGCAAGGTTGGAAATGTGACTTTCCCAGGAAAGGTCATGGCAGATAGTGAGACCCAGAAGCTTGAAAGAAAAGACTTCTTCCAGTGGATTGTTGAGAAAGTGGATGGGGGGGTTTTGTAAACGGTCCTTTCGAAGAGACATAGTGAGAGTGTGAGATTTGTGTGGATTGAAAGACATGTTCCACGTGTTGGACCAGTTTGTGATTTCATCCAGATCTGCAGTGAGCGAAGAAGCTGCTGCTTGCCGGTCTGAGGGATGACAGATGGTACGGCAGAGGGTGGAGTCATCGGCAAAGAGAAATAGAGGATTTTCCAGAGAGTCCGAGAGATCATTGATGAAAACCAGAAAAAGAACAGGGCCCAGAACGCTACCTTGAGGAACTCCAGCCTGCACAGGAAGAGGGGATGAAAGAACTCCATTTAGGGCCACACGTTGACTGCGACAGGAGAGGAAGTCTGCGAGCCATGAGTGGAGATGGCCTTGAATACCATGGGAAGAGAGTTTGGTGAGTAGGGCAGGGTGCCAGACTGTGTCAAAAGCACGTGATATGTCCAGGGATACGGCTCGGATTTCCTGTCTGGCATTGAGGACCTCCATCCATTGATGGGAGAGCAGTAGCAGCATATCCAGGGTAGAGTGACCTGGTCTGAAACCAAATTGATGATTGGAAATCAAGCCATTGGAGAAGAGGAAGGATTTCATGTCTGAAGCAATGATGGATTCCATAACCTTGCTGATGATTGGGAGAAGGCTGATTGGTCTGTAGTTACAGGGATCTGTTTTTGCACCTTTTTATGCAGGGCAGTGATGTTAGCAGATTTCCAAGCAGATGGCAGATGACCTTGGGAAAATGAGAGGGTGAATAGAACAGAGAGAGGGTGAGCAAGAGCAGAAGAGCAGGCTTTGAGGACACGTGGGCTGATGCCGTCTGGACCGGTTGCAGAATCTGACTCGAGGTTTGAAAGCAAGCTCTCCACCTTGTCAGGAGAAAAGGATACAGAGTCCAGGGACAGTTGGGTGCGACTGGGTAAAGTGGGTAGAGATAGTGATGGGTTTGGGACACAAGATTTAGCTGCAAACACCGAGTTTAGACATTCAGCTTTATCACGTGTGGAATCAGCAGTGCGGCCATTTGAGGTAAGGGAGGGGATGGAGGGGGAACATACACCAGAAACAGATTTGATTAAACGCCACCAGGATTTTGAGGAGGGAGAGAGGTCTGAGAGTTCAGACTTGAGATGAGAAAGATGTTGTTTTCTGGCTCTCCTGAGGGTAGATACACACTTGTTCCGAGCTTTGTGGAAAGAACTGAGATTGCCCTCAGTTGGGTTTGCTTTCCATGAGGCAAAGGCAAGTTGTTTCAGGACAACTGCCTCGCCACAAGCTTCAGTAAACCAAGGGCGGGAGGAAGGGTAAGACAACTGAACACGAGAGGGGATAAATCTGTGCATGAGGGAGAGCAAGTTTCTTTGAAAGAATTCCCAGGATGAGTTGATGTTTGAGAAAGTAGTGATAGGAGACCAGTCTGTAAGTTTGATGGCTGCTCGGAGACCCTGCCAGTCGGCTTGAGTGAAATGCCAGACTCGACGGCGGAGAGGTGGTTCTCTGATGACAGCCAGAGAGATGTCCACTTTAACAAGGACGTGGTCAGAAGAACCAATTGGAGCGAAGGAAGAGCAGCAGATATTGTCAGGGAAATTTGTCAAAATCAGATCCAGAAGAGATGGAGTACCATTGGTTGAGATCCGGGTCGGGAAGTTGGCCGATTGAGTCAGTCCCAATGAGTCACAGAAAGCTTTTGCTGACGTCCCATGGCAGGTGAGAGAGGTACCCACACCTAGCCAACTGGCGTGATGACAATTGAAGTCGCCACATAAGAGGAAGAGAGAGTTTGGATGAGAAGATAGAAGATGGTCCATGTTTTCGGAGAGTGAGGTGTAGATGGAGTCATCACTGTTCGGTGGACTGTACAGTACACATATAAACATGAGGTGGGAGTGGAGGGGAAGCCGAAGCCAGAGGTATTCCTGGGGGTGTGGGGGAGTGAGAGCAGTGCAGGGAGAGTGAGGAATAGAGTCTTTGATGAAGAGAGCAACACCTCCACCAGGACGAGGCTCAGGTCTGTCATACCGTAAGAGGGAGTAACCAGGGAGAGATACTTGGGAGTCAGACACGTCTTGGGAGAGGAAAGTTTCTGTTAGGCAGATAATGTCTGGTTTGTCAGTGGCAACCTGCATGGAAAGATCTGAAAGGTTTGAGCGAAGGCCCCGGATATTTGAGGTCCACACATTTAATGAAGAGGTAGGGGAGGAGGCTTTGGGTGCAGGAGGTGGAGGGGGCGGGGAGGGTAGGACGAGGGACGAGGGGGAGGTAAGGAGGGTTGCTGAAGGAGTGTGGGGTATTGCAGAATAGCGAGGGGAGGGGGCCGAATGAGGAGGAGAAAAGGCTCTGTGGTGCTGGGAGAGAGGGGGGACAAGAGACAAGGAAGATGGCAGTTGAGGGTTTGAGGAGGTGGAGTGAAGAGATGGAGGTGAGAGGGCAGTGGAGGGAGGCAGGTTGGTGGATGAGAGGGGGGCAACTTAGAGAAGGAAGAGTGAGGGGGATGAAAGGTGGGAGAAAGGTGAGGGGGAATTTTTGAAAGAGGTGAGAGGGAGGCTTGGAGGGAGAAGAGTGGGATGGTTGCTTCGAGAGTGAGAGTGAGGGGTGAGGGCGGTGAGTTGCCACCGAAGTCGGAATATAAGAATGGTTGATGGAATGCGAGCATCCATGGCAAACTGTGGTTTTTAAAAGTTTTAGGTCAGAGATGCGATTTAACACAATTCTTGATGGATGCAATGAAGGCGAATTCAGAGCATGGAGAGAAGAAGCGCTGTAATAGTTGGATTTTTTAGGCAAGGAATGAAGGAGAGGTCGAAATGAGAGCAGTCTGTTAAAATAGCAGAAGAGAAGTGCATTGTGAAACAGTAAAGAGTACCACATGTGTGAGAGAGGAAGATGAAGCATTATAAGATCGTTTTTGTTGTTAATATTAATGTATGAGAGAGTTCAACAGATTAGGTCATGGAAGTGTAAAAAAAAAAGAAATCGAGGAAGACGAGGAGGAAGTTAAGAGGAAGAAGAAGTAGCAGAATCGGGAGAAGGTGAGCGTGTTGTTGTTATTGTTAGGTTTTTTTTTTTTTTTTTTTTTTTTTTTTTTTTTGAGTTGTTTTTTTTGAGGTTGACGATAACACCGCTCGGTTATCCCGATAGTACGGAACGGGTCGCTTAAAGTGGCCCGTGTCCGAAGTCGACCTGCGGCGAGGTGCGATCGCCCGGTCTACTCTCCGTGTGGGTACTTTGGGAGGTCGAATTTGGCGAACAACCCTATCCCACGCGGGGGGTCGATTGGCACAATCGTGGTGAGGCCGAAAGGCCCACCCGTGACTAGTTCTCGGCGTTAGTCCGAGAGGGTCACGACGGGATTGTCCGTCCGGTGGGCGACGTGCCGCGATTCGAGTTACGTGGACACTCGCATGCCGGCGGGCGCGAATCCGCAACAATATATATCTATATATATATATATATATATATATATATATATATATATATATATATATATATATATATATATATATATATATATATATATATATATATATATATATATATATATATATATATATATATATATATATATATATATATATATATATATATATATATATATATGTATGTGTGTATATGTATACCGTGGGGTGGGTTACCACAAGATAATGGGGGCATCTCAGGTGCATCCATGCCCACAGGTAAGCTTTAGTCCAACCCGGACGCCTCTCTGCCCCGCTCCCTTTGATTCCCTCCCCCCTGGTAGCCATCAGCTCTAATCCCGTACAACACACTGGAAGGGGTCTCACTGGCTCCTCTGGCCTTCCTGGGTCGCCAAGGTCCTACCCACCTTGGTCGCCCAACCAGACCCTCTCCCAGTTGCCTCCAGACACTGTCACCATTAGCCACCAGGTGGTGAATCTCCTTGAAGGGGGTCGCAATTCACGCTCACCGTGAGCTTCAGCAATCCCTGTGGACAAGCACATCATCCCCACCCACAAAACCCACATGACTCCCCCACTCCATCGGCCTTACATGTGACACCTGCATTTCCAACACTTCACCGACCATGACCTTCCCTGTTACCACACCATGCCCAATAAAAAAAAACAATGTGTGCACTATACATTTCACTTAAAACAACTCACACAGCACTTCTCACCCGATCCACGCACCAGCCATTGGACAGCCACTCGTGCCCGCTTTGTTTCCAATTATCCACTGTCCCGATTGTCACTCTAAAACCCAGCAGAACTTACAAACCCATGCCAATTTTTCCACAATTCATTTTTTTTTTCACTAAAGGAGGCACTTCGCCACAATCTCACCAGCCGTGCATGGCCCTATATGCTCAGCCCGATCTAGTCTCCCGGACCCCCGACAGTGATCTCCGGACCCGACCTATGAAAGGGCATCTCGGATAGACTTGTCGGTTCAGCAGGAGGATTCACCCTCTCCGAGTCTAAAAGTCTATTGGAGGGTCCCTCCATCGCCGGGTACTGGCAATATCGTTGCATGTGTCCTCTTCGCCCGCACCGGAAACAACTCCCCATAAAAGGCCCCCGTGAGTATCGGTGAAATGTCTCTTCCGGTTCCGGACCCCCTCGGCCATAATCGAATTGCTCTATTGGCTGGGCTGGACCCCGCCGCTTTGGCGCACTAACTGCCGGATTACCCTTTATCAAAGTTGACAGTTTCTGGCAAATTTCCTGAAACATTTGGGTAATGCCAATTTCTCCCAGCCCCCCTCCCTGATCCTGGATCTCCGCCTGTCGGATCGTCACAGATGGCCTCTCTGGAACCCGACCCGGCCGACTTCACGAGGCCAGCCTGGCCGCGCACTCGGCCGCTCGGTGAACGGTGGGTGGATCCTGTAACTCCACTAGCGCTCGGACCTCAGGGTCAGGGAGAGCAGCTAAAAATTTCTCTAGTGCCAGTCTGTCCCACGCCTCCACTGTAAGGTCCCGATACGCGATCCTGACTGATTGCTAAATGTCCTGTGCCAGCTCCTGCACTGTCTCACCCGGCTTTAATCTGCGGTGCTGGAGCTGAGCCCGTACCAGATCACAGTTTGCCGCGAACCCAAACCGACGGCTCAACGCCTCGCAAATGTGGGAGCTGGTCAACATCTCCTCCGCGATCACGTTTAACACGTCTGCGGCTGGTCCCCGCAACGTTGCCACCAAATTCCCTGTACGTTCCTGCTCATTCCACCCGTTTAGTCGGGAAATGCACTCAAATTGCGTCAGAAAAGCTTCAACGCTCCCCGACCCGTCGAAATTTACCAGGGGGATCACTTTTACGGTGGCCCGCTTCTCAGTTTCTCCCTTGTCCGAATCCAGCCCAGGGATCAAACACCCTTGTGGCTGCGTATCCAATTTCGGAGCCCACTGTGGCCAAAGATGTTTTGTGGTGAGGGTCTCATGGATCAATTTTGCCTCTTGTTCCAAACGTTGAATGGACCGATTCACCTCTTCCCACAGGATCTTCTGGGCCCGCACAACCTCCTCCAAGACTCCGTCGCGAGTTTGTAGCTGCTCCTCAACCAACCCGGACACTCTACTTACAAAAGACGGCTCTACCAGGCCTTTATCCAAGACTTCATCTTGGCTCATAATTTTATCCTGTTCGTCCAAACGAGCCTCCAATCCTTTTACCTCCTCCACCAAATTCATCCCTTGCTTCCTCAGCTCTCCCCACTCTTCAACTTGCAGCTGCATACGAGCATCCACACAGGCACGATGACGTTCCAGGCTTTCATCCACTTTATCAACCCGAATGTTCGTTGCATCAATTTTATCTACCAATTTTTTTCGTATATTTTCCCCCTCCAATGTAATTGCTACCTTTGTTTCCTCCAATCTAGCCTCGAATTTGCTTTGTATTTCTCCCAATTTAACATCCACACACTCCTGCATCTCATTTTTCATTTTCTCCATCTTTTCCCCCAATTCATCCTTCATTAAATCAATCCGTGCACCCAACTGTACCCCCATTACCCCCAATGGATCTGTCATTTCTGCCCTCTGTGCCGTCATTTCTGCCCTCTGTGCCACGAATTGATTTGTCATTTGTACCGTCATGTCCCCTATTAAACGTTCCAACATTGTCTGGATCGACATCGCGCCGGTTTCCGGCGCTGCCGGCCCCATTACGGGCAATGAAGCACGGTCCACGCTCGGAATAGGGGAGGTTCCAACCCTACCCCCGTCTCTCCCCTCTTCCCCCGACTCGCTGCCAGACACGTGGCCTTCCTCCTCAAACATCTGCACATCCGCCATGGTGCAGAAGTCCAGTTTGCCGCCAATTAATTTAAATTTGAAAAATCCCGCCAAAATTTTCCAGCGCTCGCGCGCTTTTCTGTAGTAGTTTTATATTCCAATTCGTGGCGAGATTTTAATCCTGGTATATAATTTAGAGGGGTTCGAACATCCAACACCTTGACACCAATGTGACGTCCACGGGACTTGAACAGTCCCGCCAACGTAGAATGAGCCGAAACGATGGAGGCGATTTATTTGTTTATAACCCAAACATGGCGGTTCTAATCGCTCTACCGCAAACGGGACGAGGAAGGTGGCACGAGTCACTTTTCACTGAGTTGATGATGTTTATTTGTTTTTATAATTACCAGAAATAACAAGACTCGGCAAGAAGAGGGATCCGGGGCGATTCGACGGGATGGTGTGGGATCGGGCGTGGGGAAAAACACAGACAATTCCAATGAATATACAGTTCTCAATCCCTCTAAGGCGCCAAACACACACACACACACACACACACACACACACACACACACACACACACACACACACACACACACACACACACACACACACAAAACGTAGCTATCTCTGGTGGTCAGGCTGGACCGTGGTGTGGACGCAACTGTCCCTGGATCGGCGCCGGACGAGTCGGCCTTGCTCTCGCCAGGGGGGGGGGGCAGAAGAAACCGCGGTGCTGTCGACCTCCTGGTCCTGGCCCAAGT
>NC_140973.1:27719181-27726681 GCF_056783735.1 Eptatretus burgeri
TCCACCTGCGTGTGTGAATCGCACACCAAGTTTGTATCTGGACCTGGGAGCCATGGGACTGCTGGCCACAGCCTCTGCCTACCCGGTCCAAGAAATAATTCCAGCGGGGCCAGGAGGGCCAGCTCAATCGGTGTACAGACCGTTTCGAGAAAGTGAATTGAGATCGATGAAGGAACGAGTACTAGAACTGAGAGGGAATGTGGGAGCAACAAAGGAATTGATAATGCAGTGGGTTGAGGCACACCGCTGCTCGCATAGAGACATTGGAGTATTATGCCATGCAGTGCTGTCCCCATTTGTGTGGAAAAGGGCTAAACAGGATGGTAATTGGCCAGAGGAAGAGCCACAGGGAGCAGCGGCATGGACTGCTGCACAGAGGCAGACTGCAGTCAGCTCCTCTATGATGCAATTGAGAGCGCAATGCGGCCGGCAACGTTAGATTGGGATAAGATCTATGAAACAAAGCAACGCCAAGGGGAGCGGGCGACCGAATTCATGCATAGATTAGTGCAGGCATTCTTGCAATATGGGGGTTTTCAAGTTGAACAAGAGATACCACAACGAGCGTTGACTAACTTCCTAATGGAAGGACTCAGACCCCAGATTAAGAAGCAGTTAAAGTATGTAATGCTAGGCTGGCAGGCAAGACCAGCAACTGAGATTTGTACAGCTGCCGACCAATGTTCATCCCAGTCAGAAGAGAAGGAGAGCGCGAAAACAAAAATTAAAGAGGAAGTGTTCCAAATGGTATTATTAGACAAAGTGGCAGAGCAAAGGAAGAATAAAGATTGGAGAAAGTGGGAGCTAGAGGAAGATGACACAGACTCAGAAGATGAAGAAACGGCTAGACAGTGGGATCGCCGAATGAGAATCCAACAAAGACCCCCGCCGGCGGCACCGAGAAGAGGGAAACCCAAGAAACAGGTGGGGAAAGTTCAAGGTTGGACACGATCGCCTCTACTGATGCTCAAAAACTGCAGCAGGCCAAAGCCGAGCACAACCAACAGCGCCGCCGCAGGAATGCTTCCAGTGCGGGAAGGAAGGGCATTGGCGAAGGAATTGCCCTCAAGGATGGCCGGGGTTTCAACAAGACGTTGGATCAAGACGGCTGCAGGGTCGTAAGTCGTATTGACACACCGCGGGTGGACCCGTGTTGCAGGGAGCAATGCTGACACTAACACCAACAGAGGAGCCGACCTTCACTCTGGATGTTTCAGGTAAGAAGCTTCCTTTCTTAGTCGACACGGGAGCCACTCATTCCACTATTGCAGTGAAGGAACTGCCAGGAGTTGAAAAATAAAACACCAAAGTACAAGTAGTAGGATTAGGGGGTAAGGTACAGACATTAAAAGCAACAACACAATTACCAGTACGGTGCGGACCTTTGCAAGAGAAACATGCTTTCCTTCTCACAACCACTACGCCAGTTAATCTGCTAGGTAGAGATTTGTTGTGTAAACTAGGATGCACGATAGCATGCACAAAGGGAGGGGTTTATGTTGATATTCCCAGGGATAAGACACATTTGGCAATGATGATCCTGATGACACCGCATCCGATTGTTTATTGGTGGAGACTGCCAGAGGAACCAATTAGAAATGCTTGGTCATGCCTAAATCTTATCTCAGACGAAAATAAGGAAATGCAAATGTGGCTAGACAATGCACAAGTGACAATGCACACATATTATAACCCTCCACATTGTACAATCTATTATGATGCGGGAGGGGATGATATTGAATTTGCGGAGAAAATTGCTCCGCATTTGGAAACACGTAATGATTTATTGCTTTGCCGCCTAATGGTTGGTAAGGAAGGTGTCGCAATGGAGGTTAAGCTCACAGACGAGCAAAAGCAGTTGACAAAGTATCCGCCGGGAGTAACCTCACATGCAACAATGACTACAGCAAAGGGATATCACCCAAAGGATTTGGGATTTATGGTTTACCGCCTACAGGAGGCAGCAGTGAGCTGCACAGAAACAATAGTGCACTGGGAAGTGCATAAGCTGGAGAATAACGAAGGATGGATCTGTGATCTTATGGGAAAAGAGATACAAGGACTGGTGGAAGAGGTTAATTTACCACCAAAGCGTGAAAAGGCATTGGAGATGATGAACACGGTAGAAAAGGTGGAAAATCTGATGGGAGAGGTTCCACCACAATTGTGGACCAAACATGACAATGATGTGGGTCGAATCATTGGGGCAACGCCCCTAGTGGTTAAACTCAAACCGGGAATGCCTTTGCCAAATGTGCGCCAATACCCTCTCCGAAAGGAGGCAGAGGCTGGTATTGCACCAGTAATTAAGTCCTTGAAGGAACAGGGTATAATTGTGGAAACTACAAGTCCGTGTCATACACCTATATTGCCAGTAAAAAAGCCACAGAAAGATAAATGGAGATTTGTCCAAGATTTGTGAGAAGTGAATGAGATAATTCAAGGTGTTCACCCTGTGGTACCTAGTGCAGAGGGACTGATAACATCTATTCCCGCTAGCTCCACTCATTTCTCAGTCATCGATTTATGTTCTGCGTTTTTTAGTGTACCCATTGATAAGGAATCGCAGTTTTTATTTGCCTTTACGTACAAAGGCCGTCAGTACACATGGACTGTGTTGCCCCAGGAGTTCGCAGATAGTCCAACATTATTTTCGCGGGCTCTACACAAGGATCTAGAAGATGTTGTTTTCAAAGGTAACTCAGTGCTGCTACAGTATGTGGATGACTTGCTAATTTGCTCCCCAAATAAAGCAGCGTGTACAAATGATACGCTGCAGCTGCTACGGGCGTTAGCAAGAAAAGGACACAAGGTAAACAAAGACAAACTGCAAATGGTCCAAGAAAGGGTTAAGTATCTGGGACACCACATCTCCCACGGAAAGAGGGAGTTGGACAAAGGGAGGATAACTTCGATCACGGAAGTCCCCCGCCCTCGTACGAAGAAGGAGATGATGCGATTCCTAGGTATGGCAACTTACTGTAGACAATGGGTTGTTGATTATGCAATTCTAACTAAGGAACTGTATGTTGTGGTCGGGAGAAACCAGCCACATCAAATTGTGTGGAATGAGCAGATGGGGGAATGCTTTACAAAATTGAAAGCAGCACTTTCGGTGGCTCCCGCTCTAGGGCTACCAGATTATGACAAAACGTTCTTCCTTTACTCTCATGAAACAAAGGGATTTGCACAGGCTGTGCTAACACAATCGCACGGTGACCACCAACGACCAATCGCATACTTCAGTCGAAGGCTGGACCCGGTCGAACGCGGCCTGCCTCTTTGTTTACAAGCAGTGGCTGCAGCCAGTTATGCAGTGAAACGCACGGCAGAAATTGTAATGGGGCACCCGCTGGTTTTAATGGTTCCCCACTGTGTTGCGGCTTTGCTCACACAAAAACAAACACAACATTTAACCAATACACGTTTGATGCAGTATGAGACGACTCTCCTACACCAACCGAATCTACAGATTGAAAGATGCAACGTTCTTAATCCAGCCTCTTTGCTGCCAACGGAGGACGACGGCGACCCACACGATTGCACGGAGGCGATCCAGGAAGTATCCACTGTACGCCCGGATCTAAAGGATCAACCACTAGAGTGACCGGACCTCACCTTGTTTGTTGATGGTTCGGCATACTGAGGACTAGATGGCTCGGGGCATGCAGGATACGCTGTGTGTACAATTGACAAATTAATGGAAGCGTCCCGTCTGCCTTCTCATTTCTCCGCCCAGCAGGCGGAATTGTGTGCCCTTATTAGGGCCTGCGAGCTGTCTGCCGATTCTGCGGTGAATATATATATATACTGACTCTAACTATGCTTTTGGTGTTGTCCATGACAAAGGTGCGATATGGAAAATGCGAGGGTTTCTCACCTCTGCAGGAACACCAATAAAGAATGGCAATTTGGTGTCTGAGCTGTTGACAAGCATTACACTGCCAGCGGAAATCGCAGTTATTAAATGCCGTGCACACCAGAAACTGTCAACTGACATTGACAAAGGTAATGATAAAGCAGATAAAGCTGCAAAAGAGGCGGCTAGTCTGCCTTTGCCTTCGATAATGCCAGCACGATTGGCGAAGGAGCAAATCAAGCTGCACCAATACAGCTTGTCAGACATTATTGCAATTCAAGCTGCTGCAACACAGGAGGACCATGATAAGTGGTAAGCAGCAGGAGGAGCAGCGGATGACGATGGACTTTGGTCAAACAGGGGGAAGGTAATAGCACCTGTTGAAATCCTTCCATGGCTTGCACGCATGGCCCATTTGAATGGACATGTGTGCAAGAGGGGGACTGTGAGACAAGTCCAAGAATCATGGTATGCCCCAGGGATTGGGAAGATAGCAGAAGGGGTCTGTAAAACTTGTCAGGTATGTCAACAACACAACCAACACAAAATTGATAAGATAGGGCAGCCGGGAGCCCACCCGGCCCCCTGGGGTCCTTTTGTGCACCTACAAATAGACTTTATAAATATGCCACCATCATGCGGATATGGAAATGTCTTGGTAGTGGTAGACATGTTCACTAAATGGGTAGAGGCATACCCATGTACAAAGGCAGATGCTGCCACCGTTGTGAAGCACTTGTTAAAAAGCTTCTTCTGCCGATTTGGCATCCCTCACAAAATATCACATGATCAAGGGGGACACTTTACGGGGGAATTAACACAGGCAGCGTGTAAAGCACTGGGAATAAAACAGGCATTTCACTGTGTTTATCACCCATAGTCAGCGGGCGCCGTGGAAAGGCAGAACGGTATCCTAAAGAACAAGCTGGCGAAACTAACAACGGAAACAGGGTTGAAGTGGCCAGATGCATTACCCTTGGTACTAATGAGCATGCGATCCACAGTGAACCGGAAGACAGGGTTATCCCCTCATGAAATACTAATGGGAAGGCCGATGCGGCTTCCCGTGACTGCCCCCACCAACATAAACAAATTGAGTATTGCAATGATGGATGAAAACATGCTGACATTCTGTAAACAGCTCTCCAGGATCGCGAGGACGATACACACGAGAGTGAAGGAGGCCTTACCCGAGCCAGTGGAAAGGCCGTATCACACCTTCCAGCCAGGAGACTACGTACTGATAAAGCACTTTACAAGGAAAACGGCCTTGGAACCAAGGTGGAAAGGACCGTTTCAGGTATTGCTGACCACCCCAACTGCCGTAAAGTGTGAAGGTAAGCCTGCTTGGATACACTTTTCACACTGCAAACTTGCCATCTCAGCAGAGGAGGAGGCTGTGCAAGAATGAACCCATTACAGCAAATCCTAGTTGCTATAATTGCCTTCTGGATGGGAAGCTGGGAAGTGGAAGGGCAAATTGATAACTGGACAATCCAACCCATCCAACAGAGGGGGAAAAGAGCAATTGGGAACCACACTGAACATTTACACGAGTTGGGAGTACATGGGATAAATACATTCTTACTTTTGTCGCACAAATATGCTACATTGAGTAATAAGACCAAGTGCTGGGTGTGTGCTTATCTCCCGCACTCCTCACAAACGGGTTTGCCATTATCTGTGATCCCATTTGAGGAAATAGACTATTGTGGTGCTGCTTGGTACAACAATTTTAATTTGACTATAACAACCGGTAACTCATCATGTGTAGACTTTACAGGTGCGTGGTACCCTCCTTTTAATTTAAAGAAAAGACCGTACTTCAGAATCACATATAAGCGTATGGGGTTTATCTGCCTTACTTGGACAAAGCCTCATGCCAGATTTCAGGCAGGGAACTCCACTTGTAATATATCAATAGAGATAAATGACTTACCAGCCAACAGGAAGGGAGAGAATGGAACATATCTGAAGGTTGCATCTAATGGCACATATTTTGTGTGTGGGTATAGAGCCTACCCATGGCTGCCAAACAAATGGGGCGGTTCGTGTTATCTTGCTTATGTCGTACCGCACATGCGTTTGATCACTGATCCATTCTCTGGGATAGATCAAACACGACGTAAGAGAGCTATATCAGATGGGGCATATGCAGCAATGATAATTTTCCCCCGATATGGGGCCTGGGTGGCAGGAAGAGAACTTATCAGCATGGCATCAACATTGGAAATAATGGGGAACGATACCGCTGATGGGTTTGAAAAAATTAGCGCGGAGCTGGTCGCATTAAGGACTACTGTAATGCAAAATAGAATAGCTTTAGACATGATTCGAGCTGAGAAAGGGGGAACATGTGCTGTAATTGGCAAAGAGTGTTGTACGTACATCCCAGATAATTCAGAAAACATTAATGACCTCGCGGGTCACATAAGAAAAGAGGCGAGCAAATATAAAGACTACAGTAATGATAACATGAGTAGCTGGTTAAAGGGATTGTTTGGGGGTTGGGGAGGAAGTGTTTTAAGATTTTTTATAACAATCCTGATAATCATCATGGCAGCCTTTATATTACTGATGGTTTTCAAGGTAATTGCCCAAAAGGCCATTGGAAAGTGTTTTTCAGGATGGACAACAAAGCCCAGTACCCAGCTAGTACAGACTGAGATGGCCCCGGTGAACACTGCTGGACTGCTGCCATCCTCAAACCTCCCTGCACTTACACCTACCCCCCCATTCCAATACTATGTACCCCACCCATGTCACCCCAACCCACGAACAATGAAACATATTGTAACCTTGCAGTAGTCGCCGATCCATTACTCAGGCTTCCTCCGAGTGATGAACAATTGCTTCAACTCACATTGGACGAATGTCTTTCGTTGCTTGCACCAATTGAAGGGCAAGGTAGAAATACCATTTGATTTGCCTTGTTGGTAATTGCTGGCAAGTTGTGCCTTCATTATACTCTGGCTTGCAGTTTATCGAATATCTTTTTGCTTTGTTCATAAAGAACATTACATTTATATACTTTAACACTGCCTTACTTGTTGTTCATGAAGTTCATTAAGCGGCAATATGTAATCAAATATTTAATGGAACGTATATTCCTGTATAACTTCATTCTTGTTTAGCCATGAGCAATTCTTGTACGAACAGCTTTTGGGAGTGCTTGGCTTCCTTATATTCTATGTTTAAATGTTGCGATATTTCCCGATTTCCCTTGTTGAAGACTTGGGGTGTTAGTGGACCGGTTGGAAAGTGGGTAGGAACCCCCTTTTGGGCTAGGGGGCGCAGGTGGAACTCCCGACCGTCTTGGACCATCTGGAGCTAAACATAACGATGGCCACCCACTGGGAGTTGCTATCTGCTGACCTGCCGGCCTGCGGATGCTCCTTTTCTTCATTTGTAGTTTCTTTTGCAAATGTTTCAAAGAAACAAGAGGAGGGAAATGTCGGGGATTGTATGTACTCTAACAGCAACCAAACATGTCTACTAGTGTTTGGTTAAAACTCTTTGCCAATTGGAAATGGGGAAAGGATAAAAATTCCCAATGTTTATCTGTGCACTGTCAAGGAACTTGTTTTGGCATTGTTACAACACAGCTGGTCTTGTTGACCGTTTGAAATGGCCTTGCTAAT
>NC_140973.1:27736681-28086681 GCF_056783735.1 Eptatretus burgeri
CTCCTTTGCCTCTTCCCGCAACTCTTCTCAGCCGACTCCAGAACCCAACTCAATGACACACCGATGACTTCGCCTCCTGACTCGACTGACTTCATTCGCCTTGCGCTCGCCTTCTTATTGGCCGGCAGGAGCAGCTAATATGCAAATATCCGGATCAGGATGACCTCGGGGCCGGAGCCACGCTCGCCCATTGGTTGGAGGAAAGTGGGCGTGAATCTCCCCTGATCCAAGAATTTGCAGATATCTATTTCACACAGACGCGCCTGGAGGTGGGGCCATGCCGCCCCGCGCTTGCTAATGGGACGGAGGAAAAGTGGGCGTGTAGCGTTCTTGATCCGATTTTTCCCTCGGAAAGGCCGCTATTTGCGCTCGCAGCTCGGTGCGTTCGGCACCAATCGCCCAACGGGCCCGAGACAGCCTGACGCTCAGTGTTCACAGGTGGTGCGGGAATGGCCGTAGGAGAGAGGTGAAGGTGGTGGAGGGTTTTCGGTGGTGGTTTGATGGTTATGGTGCCGTTTGGGAATGGCGGTGATGCGATGATGTGGGAGCGAGTTGTGAAGGTAAAGGTCGTGGCTGTTGGCGTTGTTGTTGTTGTCCGAGCGTTGGAGCGTGGTTGCAGTTGGTGACGATGGCTGGCGTGGTGGTTGTTGTGTGATGGTGGTTGAGACGTGGTTGGTTCAAAATAAAGAGAGAACAGAAAAAATGGCGAACTCAAAGTGTCGCAGCCCAAATGGATCACATAAATTCCCTCTAAAAAATGGGTTTGGGCTAACAACACATGCACTGAGAGATATCTCAGCTACGGGCGCTTCATGGTGTAATGTGAATTTCCACAGCCCAAACAATATATATTAATTCAGTGGCCCAACGGGGCTTGAACTCAGGACCTTTTGGGTCCCAAGCTGCTGCCCTAACCACTGCGCCAACACCAGGTTGCTTCTCATGCAAAATACAATTGTATTTATTTGCAGTTTTATAAATTTAATTCGGAATATCACACTCAGAAACTTATCAAGTTAGAATCTGCAGCAAGGAAACTAAAAACGAATTGCTTGCCAAGGAGAATCATCACTGTTATGAGAACTGTTTTGTCATGAGCAAAAATGCACGAGGTTTATTGTGAAAGATTCATTTAAATTTAATGACAGACTTATTCCCCATAAATTAATTGATGTGTATTCAGTTGATTTCATGAAAAGCTTCGTTAAAGCATTGCAATTGAAATGGGGGGTAAACCTCAGAAAGATGATGCTTGGTAGATCACGTGATGGTTAAGTATGCCTGTAAGGCTCTTTGGACAGAATCGATACAAATTTACTTCCCATTGCAAGACAAGGTTTATGATGGAAGTCTATGTCATGGCTGAGTTGTTTTTACAATCCTTCCTTTTACACACCCTCACACATCACCCCTCACTCTAAACCTTCACCTTCCTCTCCTCCAGTTGTCAAAAGAACATTGGCACAAAACACCGGCTGAGAGTTCAGCGGAACACCATTTCACATCATCTACAACCACGAGGTCAGAAAATGCAATTCTGAAGAATTCTTCCCACGCTGTCCAGCAGGAAACGGACGGAATGATTACACATTGCTTTATTGCCAGGCTATAATTTAATTTCACTACAGAGTAAAAATGATGAGTATTTAAGTGCTTCTTGTGCGTGATAAAGTTTTCACCACATTTTGAATTTACTTTCATAAATTGCCATTTGAAGGAGAGCAATAATTTTTCCCCTCCAAATTGAACACAAGTACAATGACTTGGGAGGTGCAGCTTCAGAACCTCTGAATTTTCCTCATGACAATGAGAGCAGGCAGGATAGCCTCGAGGCATGCACATTTCCCTCTGAGCTGTCTAGCCAGGGTTTGAATCCTGACAAAGTGATAAACTGTCATCCTGGTGGCTCATCAATGTAAAGTATGTGCCATTCCTCGGATGGATGTTAAACAGGCATCCCATCTGCCAGCATTAGTTGGTGGATGTTGAAGACCACACGGTGTCCTTTGTGAAGAGTAGTTGAGCTATCGCCGGCACCCTGAACATATTACAAATTATTGTTCGAACCTTCAGGGGACAATGAATGCATCAGTGATACCCGCTCAGTGATGGGACTTGCAGTCGTGTGAAAGAAGATAATAATCCAATCTAAACTTTTGGCTGGCATAAACCAACTCGCATAGCTGATTGGAGAGTTTTGGACCATAATGCGACAAAATCATGCAATTAGAAAGTGATTTTTAAAAAACATTTGTCTTCTGTATCGTACGACAATTGTGTGCAGACAAAAGGCTTTTTGACTTGACATCCATTAGTTGAACCCACCCCTCTCAAATTTTAATCTCCACTGTCACATATGCAATTCATCTTTGGCAATATAAATGTACAACTGGCTATTGTGGTGCAACACAGAAGGAAAGGGTTGTAGTGTGCACAACACATATTGCAAGGCAGAGCCAGGGGTGGTGTAGTAAGTAAAAGTTGATGAAGATAAATGTTTGGCAAAGAGTTATACTCCGTTTGTTATGTTCATTTCAATTTGGTATATTATATGTTCTATATTCTATAATGAATGGCCTGACCAAAATTGCATAGACCAGTATACAGTAACATTATAGGAAGGGGTGGGGGAGGGAGGTGCATTATTCGAGTTCCTTTATACTCGGAGTAACGACAACTTGCAATTAGAAGCCATTTTGTATCCATCGAGCGTGGCGTACCGGGTAGGGAAAGTTTTTGTTTGCAATTGAATGGAACAGAAAAGAAGAAATTTCGGAAGAACAAAGGAGTAAGACTGCTGCGTTAAAATGGAGATGAGCCAGAAGTGAAGAGTTTGACATTTTTTCAAACTCTTCATTCCTTTTAGCATCAGTACTGTGCCACTGAAAACATGCATGTGCATGAAACCCTTCACATGTGCTGAGAACATGCATGTGCATGAAATCCTTCACATGTGCTGAGAACATGCATGTGTATGAAATCCTTCACATGTGCTGAGAACATGCATGTGTACGAAATCCTTCACATGTGCTGAGAACATGCATGTGTACGAAATCCTTCACCTGTGCTGAAAACATACATGTGTATGTAATCCTTCACATGTGCTGAAAACATACATGTGTATGAAATCCTTCACATGTGCTGAAAACATGCATGTGTATGTAATCCTTCACATGTGCTGAAAACATACAGGTGTATGAAATCCTTCACATGTGCTGAGAACATACAAAGTATGAAATCCTTCACATGTGCTGAGAACATGCATGTGTATGAAATCCTTCACATGTGCTGAAAACATGCATGTGTATGAAATCCTTCACATGTGCTGAGAAAATGCATGTGCATGAAATCCTTCACATGTGCTGAGAACATGCATGTGCATGAAATCCTTCACATGTGCTGAGAACATGCATGTGTATGAAATCCTTCACATGTGCTGAGAACATACATGTGTATGAAATCCTTCACATGTGCTGAGAACATACAAAGTATGAAATCCTTCACATGTGCTGAGAACATACAAAGTATGAAATCCTTCACATGTGCTGAGAACATGCATGTGTATGATATCCTTCACATGTGCTAAGAACATGCATGTGTATGTAATCCATCACATGTGCTGAGAACATGCATGTGTATGTAATCCTTCACATGTGCTGAAAACATGCATGTGTATGAAATCCTTCACATGTGCTGAAAACATGCAGGTGTATGAAATGTTTCACATGTGCTGAGAACATACAAAGTATGAAATCCTTCACATGTGCTGAGAACATACATGTATGAAATCCTTCACATGTGCTGAAAACATGCATGTGTATGAAATCCTTCACCTGTGCTGAGAACATGCATGTGTATGAAATCCTTCACCTGTGCTGAGATCATGCATGTGTATGTAATCCTTCACATGTGCTGAAAACATGCATGTGTATAAAATCCTTCACCTGTGCTGAGAACATGCATGTGTATGAAATCCTTCACCTGTGCTGAGAACATACATGTGTGAAATCCTTCACATGTGCTGAAAACATGCATATGTATGAAATCCTTCACCTGTGCTGAGAACATGAATGTGCATGAAATCCTTCACATGTGCTGAGAACATGCATGTGCATGAAATCCTTCACATGTGCTGAGAACATGCATGTGTATGAAATCCTTCACCTGTGCTGAGAACATACATGTATGAAATCCTTCACATGTGCTGAGAACATGAATGTGCATGAAATCCTTCTCATGTGCTGAAAACATGCATGTGTCTGAAATCCCTCATTCTTTTCTATACCCATTAAATCTCTCATCTTCAATGGTTTTCCTTTTCCCTCATCTCGTGAATACAGTTTATTACTCTCTTCTCGTTCTCTCCCTTTTTCTCACACTCCTTTGATTCTTTTTTCAATGAGCAGCTTGGCCGTGCCCGCACGGGATCTAAAACCGGGTAGAGATTAAGGTGGCAAAAATGCAAATCGCATCTTCTGTCAGTGAACCAGCAAGCTGGGAGCAACAATTCACATTTATAGCCACGCCTGATACAATTTAAATGCTGTAATGGCGGTGAGGTGCTCCATTTGAAACTGTTTGTTCAATATATGTCACGTTTTGATGCCTGCGGTCCATAATAAAAAAAATTGTATTGTTGTCAAAGCCACTGAACAATTGCAAATTCATAGTAGGATACACGACTAGTAAACCGTTTTGCTACAAGGTGAGGCCAAATGCAAATGGATCCTGAATTATTTTGGAAGTAACCATGCCATATAGACATGACATGTTAACAACAACACTTTTGAATAAATTACTAATTTAAATAAATAAATAAACAAACTTACATTGCAGACACACATTAAGTGGTGTTTATTTTTGAGCAACTTTGCCAGGATGTTCTCGATATGTTATAAATTATCTATGCATGTTTCGAAGATTATTTATGTCTGTTTTCGATTTATACCCAACTGCCAACTACATTGTGATTCCAGTACCACACATAGAACTTACCTGGCACTGAAACCACCCCGAATCAGTTTCCATCTCAAACCACAAACTATATCTTCCTTCCGGCGTCTTCATAATAGAGAAAAAGCATAATATATTTTTTTGTGTAGACATAATTGAGGCTTGGGGAAGAGCTAGTACACTGAACGGTTCAGGACATAACGGGACAAAAGGAACAGTAGAAAGAAGGACAAACACTAACAGCAGAGTTGAAGGCCAAGATAGAGGCAGACTTGGACAAACAATGGGTATGGGGAGGAATGAGGGCAGGAAAGGATGCATGGGGTGGACAAGATGGACACAGAAGGAAACTCTCATGAGGGAAAACTGGAAATTTGGAAGGATGAGGGATTGGGGTGGGGGTGGAGTAGGGTTAACGAGGGTAGAAAAGATCATGGTTTAGGATTGGGGACGATCTGAGATGGTGGTGAACAGCTTTCTTAAAGGGGCAGTTACTTCCCTGGGATAAATACCATGCTTGAGCAGGTCCTTCCTTTGAAATAAGGGCAATTCAATGCGATTTATTTCTTTTTCAGGAATTTCATTGTTAAATAAAATCTGAATGGAGTTTAAAAGAAAAGTTAAAATTAATGATGAGTAGACAATTATGAATGGCACTCACAAGGGCAAAAATAATTTAAAAAAAACAATCGTCAAAAGAGAAGACTTACCAGAGTTGGTGTCAAAGCCACCCAATGCTCGACTGTTTATACATTTATCGTTTTTACAAGACTAGTCCAATAATTAATATTTTTTATAAAGCATTGCAGTGAAGTCTGATCCAAATAATTTTAAAGCAATATATGTATTTGTATATTGCAATCAGTAACAAGAGCGCAAGTGAGCACAATATACGCCCGAACAAGAAGGTATATACAGAATTGTGCTACTACATGGAAAATAGCATCCTGGTTGCCATGGCAACCACTTGAGATGATGAACGAATGTCACGACACACCGTCTCCACAGTCTGTACCTATGTACCAAATATGAAACGTGAAAGTGGAAAACTTTGGGAGTTAGAGTGCGGACAGGTACGGACGGACGGACAGACGGACGACCGGTATCACATAATACGCCCCGATGTATATATCGGGCGTATAAAAAAATACTGTGGTAGATAAAAACATTAGAAAGGAAAAAATAACTTGCACCAAAAACTTTAACATTTTCACGCTCACGCTGACGCTTATGCTGATGCTCACGCCGGGGTATCGCTCTTGCTCTCTGTTCTTCGAACAGGCGAGCTTACCAGAGTTGGTATCAAAGCCACCCAATGCTCGCCTGTTTATAGATTTATCGTTTTTAAAAGACTAGTCTAATAATTAATATATTTTTTTTTATAAAGCATTGCAGTGAAGTCTGATCCAAATAATTTAAAAGCAATTTTTTGTTACGAATTCTCCCCCGCCCGGCGTGCGATCGGCCACGTAACTCGAATCGCGACGCGTCGCCCACCGGAACGGACAATTCAATCGTGACCCTCTTGGAACTACCGCCAAGGAGCTAGCCACGGGTGGGGGTTTAACCTCACCACAACCCAGTCCGCATTCTACCCGCGCGAAATAGGGTGAATCGCCGAATGTCGATATACCTAAGTACCCGCGCGGGTAGCGTACCGAGGAGTTGTACCACGCCGCAGGTTGACTCTGGACACGAACCGCTTTCGCGGCTCGTTCCGTGCTGCAGGGATAACCGAGCAGAGTTATCGTCGACCTCAACGTTTCGTGATTATTTTCCGGGTGTTACACCCTTCTACCAATTTATTCCGCGATTCAAGATGGCACTTTCAAACGGGAAAAAGACGACGAACGGGATACATTTCACACAATACAAGGACAAGCAAGGGGCAGTCATGCAATTTACAGGCAATGCAATGAAAATGAATCGTGCACGGGACGGGGACAAAGAAAACGAGCAAGGCAAAAGCACTACAACCGACTATAATTATTATTTACAAGCACTTACACAGTTTCTACTTTACCAGACACGGCGCCACAAGATCCATACAAAACCCCGAAAAGAAAATGGTGACTTCCCTTTGGGCCGTCGAGTCCTCCTCCCACGACCGTCGGCTTGGTCGCGCCTGGCCCCGACTCCTCTCGCGGTCTGCGAGCTCTCTCCGGCATTCCTCGCCCAAACGCACAGGTCCGCCACACCACCGGCGCTGCCGCGTCTCCCGTCCGTGCCTCCGTGTACAGGCCTCTCGCCAAACCGCGAGCACAGGACCAGAACGAGCCAAGACCCAGCCTCCACAGCTGCCAGAGCAGACGAGCGCAGAGGAAGAGGAAGAGGAAGAGCCAGCGAGGAAGAAGAAAACGCAGAGCCAGGGCCAGGATGAGAGAAGAGGGAGTGAGATCCACACGGAAGGAGAAGAAGAAGAAAAAGAAGCAAGCACCCTACGCGCGTCCGCCCTTTATGGAGCGGGGCTCCGCCCTTTGCTCCGCCCGTTCTCGGCTCCACCTCTCTTCGAGGCGTTTCCAGATAGCTCTCGAAGGGGGGGCGTGCCCCCACTCCGATCGCCTCACGCCGTGCATCCACCAATCGGGAGCGAGCTGCCCCACCACTCCCCTTCACACCAAGCGTGGTGGGGGGGATTCAGGCGGAAGCATCAGGCGGGGAAATTAGACAGGAAAAACCCCACAGGCGTTGTTGGTTTTCTTCTCCACGCACCGTACACATGCGTTCTTGAACCCTTTCCAACACGGAAAGGGTCGTTGCGCGGTCCGTGGAGAACAGCGTTCGGATTGTGGGAAGTGGCGAAGGTGGTGCTGTTGTAGGTTTGATCCAAAATAACGATAAAACAAAAAAACGGCCATCTCAAAGGACCACAGCCCGGTGAACACGGAAATTCCCTCTAAACAACGGGTGTGGACTAACTACACATGAACTTATCGATATATCTAACCTGAGGACATTTCTGGTGTATTGCAAATTTCCACAGCCGTAACAATATGTATTTGTATATTGCAATCAGTAACAAGAGCGCAAGTGAGCACAATATATGCCCGAACAAGAAGGTATATACAGAATTGTGCTACTACATGGAAAACAGCATCCTGGTTGCCATGGCAACCACTTTAGATGATGAACGTATGTCGCGACACACCGTCTCGTCTGTACCTATGTACCAAATATGAAACGTGAAAGTTGAAAACTTTGGGAGTTAGAGTGCGGACAGGAACAGACGGAAACAGCATCCTGGTTGCCATGGCGACCATTTTAGATGACGAATGTATGTCACGACACACCATCTCCAGTCTGTACTTATGTACCAAATATGAAACGTGAAAGTGGAAAACTTTGGGAGTTAGAGTGCGGACAGGAACTGATGGACGGACGACCGGTATGACATAATCCACCCCGATACATACATATATACATATATATATATATATATATATATATATATATATATATATATATATATATATATATTGTTGCGGATTCGCGCCCGCCGGCGTGCGGACGGCCACGTAACTCGAATCGCGGCACGTCGCCCACCGGACGGACAATCCAGTCGTGACCCTCTCGGACTAACGCCGGGAACTAGTCACGGGTGGACATTTCGGTCTCACCACGATCGTGCCAATCGGCCCCCGCGTGGGATAGGGTTGCTCGCCAAATTCGACCTACCTAAGTACCCACACGGAGGGTAGACCGGGCGATCGCACCTCGCCGCAGGTCGACTTCGGACACGGGCCACTTTAAGCGACCCGTTCCGTACTATCGGGATAACCGAGCGGTGTTATTCGTCGGCCTCGACAGTTCGATTAATTATCGGGCGTTTTAGCCCACGACCAACCCTTTACGTGAAGCAAGATGGAGATTCAATGAAAGAAAAGACGAAGCGAAGCGGGAAAACAGTTCAACATGAAGCACATTTATTTCGCGATGAACGGAAAGCACACATATACAATTCCACCAAAAGCACATGTAAAAGAAGAAGACAATGCAATATTACACAAAAAGCAAATGCAACAATGCAGATCTAACCGACTACCAGGCACACGGCAACACTTATACAATTTTACTTCACAGACGGCGCCGACAACACATATTCCCAAAGCAAAAGAAAAAGAACCACCCTCAAGGATGAGGCGGGCCTGGGGCCGAGACCGGGTCGGGCCTACCCGTCTGATGATGAGACGCGAAGTGGCGGTGTTGCCTCAACTCCGCGGGCCTCGCAGACAGTGTCTGGTAGGGGGTGGGAAAGGGGCCCCCTTTGTCGCACTATCTCAGCGCGGGGGGAAACAGGAGGGGGTTGCTGATGCTCGGGGGAAGGAGGATATCACCCTGTCTCGGGTCCCGCGGCGAGCGTCTCCTCCTCGACCTCGGTCGCGTTGCTGGGCTCTCCCTCTGCAGCTCCCGGCACCGACGCGAGCACCCCCTCGTCCGCCTTCGCCGCCGTCACCTCTCCACAGCTCCGTCTACTCGCCCTCTCCGTCTCCTCTCTTGGTTCGTCCCAACTCTTCACTCTTGACTTCTCCCACTTCTTTCCAGCTCCACCGACGACTCTCTTGAACTCCGCACAACTCTCTTTACTGACGAACGCAGCCATTTATATAAGCCCCGTGGCTTCGCTCTTTCACCCTTGACCCTTTGCCTCCGACCCTTCACCTCTCAAACTGGCTCCCCATTGGACCGAGGAAAAGTGGGCGTGAATGCTTTTTGATCCATGAATTTGCATATAGCGTCCTCACTCCAACGCCCTGGAGGCGGGGCCAATTCGCCCCAGCTCGCCGATTGGACGGAACAAAAGTGGGCGTGAGTCGTTTTTGATCCGTTTTCTGCGGAAAGTCCGTGATGTTTTTGAATACACTGCTCGGTGCGCGCCCTGCACGAGTCCAGTATCGGTCCCCACGAGTGGCGCGAGATGGTGTGGATGCGATGGTGGCGAGTTGTGACGGTAAAGGTCGTGGCGGTTGTGGTGAAGCGGCGTTGTGGTTGGTGGTTGTTGTTGTGAAGCGGCGTTGTGGTTGGTGGTTGTTGTTGTGAAGCGGAGTTGTAGTTGGTGGTTGTTGTTGTGATGGCTGTTGAGACGTGGTTGGTGGTGGTAATAATGGCGGCTGGTCCAAAATAAAGATAGTAAAAGAAAAACGGCTATCCTGAAGAGTCGCAGCCCGACTGAATGACATTTATTCCCTCGAAACAACGGGTTTGGGCCTAACTACACATATACTTACAGAGATATCTCACCTAAGGGACCTGAGTGATGGTTTGCGAATTTGGTCAACCACAACAATATATATATATATATATATATATATATATATATATATATATATATATATATATATATATATATATATATATATATATATATATATATATATATATATCGAGGCAATGCAATGAAAATGAATCGTGCACGGGACGGGGACAAAGACACGAGCAAGGCAAAAGCACTACAACCGACTATAATTATTATTTACAAGCACTTACACAGTTTCTACTTTACCAGACATGGCGCCACAAGATCCATACGGCAATCCTCGCCCGGATTTTTGTTACGAATTCTCCCCCGCCCGGCGTGCGATCGGCCACGTAACTCTAATCGCGATGCGTCGCCCACCGGAACGGACAATTCAATCGTGACCCTCTTGGAACTACCGCCAAGGAGCTAGCCACGGGTGGGGGTTTAACCTCACCACAACCCAGTCCGCATTCTACCCGCGCGAAATAGGGTGAATTGCCGAATGTCGATATACCTAAGTACCCGCGCGGGTAGTGTACCGAGGAGTTGTACCACCATGTATATATATATATATATATATATATATATATATATATATATATATATATATATATATATATATATATATATATATATATATATATATATATATATATATCAGGCATATAAAAAAAATGTGGTATATAGAAACATTAGAAAGGAAAAAATAACTTGCACCAAATACTTTAACATTTTCACGCTGACGCTGACGCTCACGCCGGGGGTATCGCTATAGCTCTCTGTTCTTCGAACAGGCGAGCTAAAGAGGAGATTAAACAAGTCGAGATACATGCCAAATAAATAAATAAATAAATATATAAATAACATATCCTCCAGCATGCGACATCGCTGGGGTAGCTTCGGCACCCGGCGATGCCGCTGTGCAGCACATGGAGACAGAATTGGGAGGGAGCGGTGTGCGATAATTGATTCATTGATTAATTGCATAATTAAAATAAATAAATAATTATAGTAAAATAATTAATTTCTCAATTGCCAAATAACATACCTAAACCACCACTGTTTCATCTAAATATGTAACTTTTTGAAAATTACGTGATTAATCGAAAAATTAAATAATTAATTGATTAATTGATTTTTCATTAAATCAAAAACACACTTTATAGCCAAATCTCTTGGTCACTGCCATGTGCAAATATCAGCTTCTGAGCTCAAAAGGAACCTGAGATATTACCCAGATGAGCTCCATTGGGATCCATAGAAAGGTTTCTTTAAAATTGGGATCTAAAGAAAGGTTTCTTTAAAATTGGGATCCAAAGAAAGGTTTCTTTAAAATTGGGATCCAAAGAAAGAAGGTTTCTTTAAAATTGGGATCCAAAGAAAGAAGGTTTCTTTAAAATTGGGATCCAAAGAAAGAAGGTTTCTTTAAAATTGTGATCCAAAGAAAGTTTTCTTAAAACTGGGATTCAAAGAAAGAATAAGGTTTCTTTAAAACTGGGATCCAAAGAAAGGTTTATTTTAAATTGGGATCCAAAGAAAGAAAAAGGTTTTTAAAAAATTGGGATCCAAAGAAGGAGGGTCTCTTTGAAATTGAGATCGAAAGAAAGAATAAGGTTTCTTTAAAATTGGGATCCAAAGAAGGAAGGTTTCTTTGAAATTGGGATCCAAAGAAGGAAGGTTTCTTTGAAATTGAGATCCAAAGAAGGAAGGTTTCTTTGAAATTGGGATCCAAAGAAAGGTTTCTTTAAAACTGGTATTGTTATTGCTTGTTTAAATATGGATGAAACTGGAGAAAATGCAATGGAATAATTTATTATTTATATAATAAGAGATGAGCAAACTGGAAGTTCCCCTCCAACCCCCCAAAAAAGCAGCTGAAGGCGATCAAAGGAGATCCAGGAAACGTTTTCTTTCTTTCAATTACCAAATAATTGGTTGCGTTGCATTGAAACTAAGAGATGAGAAGCGGTTTCCACAAGACTGGTGACCTGTTGTCAAGCTATTCATCGTGCTAGTAACCCATCACAGCAGATACGAGTGATTTTCTGCAGCGAGGGCGACATCATAAATCCAAATGAGTAAACTTGCACAGACACTGGGTGAGGCATGGAAAATGCTAACATTATTGACTGAAACCTGGATGTTTTGCAATGAGACATGAAACAAAGCACTATTTCATAGCCTCACCTTGCTGCACATAAGATAAAATGCCGACTTCTGGTCATGCTTGTGTCATGGCCCTTCCCCACGCATAACCATCTTACTTACAGGTTACTATCCTCAAAAGACAGACTCAGACTGGATATCCTCCATCTCTGGCATGCCTTCAGTAAATATTAACTTCTTATGCTTATGGAGCACTGCTCTCTCAATGGGCTGGAGCCCTCATTTCACATATGTTTCATCTGGTTGATATGGAATTCAAAGCTCACATCATCACTGTAATCTCCCAAAATGAAGCAGGTATAGCGCATGTTGCTTTCTGGTCTCAGAAAGGTTGGTATCTTCTCTCTTTTATACCACCTCTCTTCTGGTTTTACTCCCCATCCTTTTTTTTCAGCCTTCTATCCTTATCCATCCCTGCAAAAACTACACATGCTTTTCCAGTAACCCTCTCCTTGTTAGCCTTCAAAAATCCAAACTTAGTGCTCACCTCAATTCCTTTGTTCGTATTTTCTTCCATGTTTGGAAATACCTCCTTCAGTCAGTACAATTCCATTCTTCCCTCCAGGACTTCAAACTGGCAGTACACCACCATCTTACATCCATACCCATGATCCTTTCAACAGACATTAACCTTTCCCAGCCCTAACTATTTTACTTACTGATTATTATACTTATTTCTTCATCTTTTCTTCTCTCTTCCTATTTGATCATACACCTGTTTTTCCATGTCTGGCTGATTCCCCAGATTGTTACCTTGTTACCCTTATACAAGTCAAGCTATTGGATCCCAAAAAACATTTTTCAAATTAATGTCAACATCTCATATCAACATAAAAAAAGCAAAGTTGTGAACAACAACCAAATAATGCAGATGTATCCGTTGTCTCATCCTTTCCTTCAGTCCTTTAAGAGCACTGCCCATCATCAGCATGTGTTTTGTCCAATATTCAACACTGCCCTTTTATTTTCACTGGTACCAACCTCCACCCCTATAATCCCCCACCCCCAAATACAGCACTCCCTTCTGGTCCCACCCCTACCCTTCCTGCCACTCATCCACTCATGTATGATGTATTTGTCTCTCTGTTCACCTTTGATCCTGTGTCAGTCTGTGAACGTGCTGTCCTCGAAATTCATTAGCTTCTCCATGAGCCTAGATTTATGTATGGATAAAAGGTAATTTGCAGTTTTATAATTACCCCATGCACATGAAGCACAAAGCCAGGTTAAGCAATTGGTTCACTTTGTCTGTCTGTCTGTTTATTGACAACTGTCAGGTTATGATCGAGGAACAACTTACCGTAATTTCATTTGAATGTTATATTTTGAACACTAATCGGAACATGAATCAGAAAACGAGCTTGTTGTTTAGCAGTACTGTAGCTCTGAATTTGTCCTGATTGCACATATGCAGAGAGGAGTGAGATGCTTTTTCGTACTCTGTCTGCCTGTCGAGCAATCAAACAAAATTGAAAATAATTCCAAACAGGAAACTTACTGTTTTTGCAACGTCAAAGGACTCAAACAACTGGCATGAAAACTTAATGTAAGATGAATGCACGAATGACAAACAAATTTAATGTCAACGAATGGACACGACATGTAATGTCAAATAAGGTGGTGTGAAATACGCTGCAGCAATGGCGGTAAACTTCCGAATGTTTTTGTCTACTACCTTTAAAATCGTTATTTTATTTCAATTGAAATATATATATATATATATATATATATATATATATATATATATATATATATATATATATATATATATATATATATATATATATATATATATATATATATATATATATATATATATTTGAATATTGGAGAACATAAATCGCTTTATTGGCACTTTCAAAACCTTTTCGTTTAGCATTACTTGCACAAAATATTACAGCATTTTACTTCAACATGACCAATCAAATTTCCCACTCGCAGACCATGCCCATGTTTCTAAAAACTGTGTGGGGGTAAGGTGTTCTATGAACTCTCTAGTTGAATGTATTGCATTTGAGGCAATACTGCTTGTAAGACCCTTTTATTGTAAACGTGCCATATATACATGCATGTAGGTCATTGACATCCCCTGGTAGAAGATAATTAAATAAAGCTACAGTGGTATAAAGAAAGATTACTTTGGGATTTTATCTGTTGAATTGTTGAATGAAAAACAGAAGCAGCAATCAATTAGGAGTCAATTGTTGTCCCTGTCATCATGCATGAAATACATTAATAGTTAATGAGTGTGATATTGTTGCTCATTCAACTTCCTGCTTAAATTTTTTTTTTAATTGAATTCCTTATTTTACGGGCACTGTGATGATAATCATTCTCTGTAATTAAGACAAAATTGAACAGGCTTTATTTTCTTGAACAGAACAGGTTTTAACAAAAAAATTGCTGAGCCATTGAGAGTTTGTTAAAATAATGTGTTTATTTCAATGTTCTGGCTTTTGCATTTCCATGATATTTCCGTTGTTACCCACTGGCTCATCTGAAAATTTCAAGGCAAAGCACTGGTCCCATTGGCATCTCACCTGTGAATGGGAAATGCTGCTGGCTCTGTAAAAGCAAGCAAATGTAAGCATAATCATAAATACATATTTATTTTGCTGATATCAATGAAAGGCGTCAAAACACAGTGAAAACTAACGAATCCCTCACACATTAAAAACCTCAGACCTGATGCTAATAAAAGGCCTGTTGTGAGGAAGAAGGCCAATCGAGTACAAGATGGTACTACCTCACCAAGTGCTGCCTGTACTCCATGTTTCTGTACCACCAAACATGCAGTGTCAAACTCACTTTTCCAACTCTTAGCCACTCAGCAAGATGCATTCCTCATTGTACTCTCCACTCTTTGTGCCATTACCTGTGTGTAAAATATTTTTATGTGAGGATACCAAGATAATAGTATATACGAAGAGACAAATAATTGTGTGGTGATGCAGGCTGTTTTCCTGGCTAATCAGGCATTATGGGCCAAGGAAGCCAAATACAGATCAAACCCAAAGCTGTGCTCAGTTTTGTCATCAGTAAATTAGTCTTTGAGGTCAAAGGCCTTTGAAAGTAATCCAAGCTGTCGTCAATTTCTTCACCAAAAGTGGCAGCAAATTGGCCTTTGTCGCTACAGGATATGGCTACATGAAAGGTCATACTATTTACACCTTTCCTAAGTTGGCCTCTGTTTCCTCCACATATGGCAAATTTATCCCATGTCTCCTCTTCCACATCTCACATTTTTACATTCTATTGTTAGGCCTACTTGTCTAAGTTGCATGGTATAGAGATCAACATATCTTAGATAAAAGGCAACAGTTACATTGCAGAAGTCCCAGACAAGGTCAGTGGGATATTCCCATGGACTCTGGTAGATCGAGAGAAAAGGTAACATAAACCATCACTTCCAAAATGTTATCTCATCTGTCCCTGGATCATAACTACAGTGATTGGCCACTGGCTGAGAAAGAAGGGTGCACAGGTGGTCATGGACAGGGCAGGCATTATGTTCATACCAACGTTGCTTCCAGATGGGATTGGGGTGTTTCATGGGTAGCACTAGACCAGCCATTATGCTTTCCTTTTGATGCAGTCTGTCCTTGAATTCAAAGGTAGAGGTAGCCAATCCAGTAGATGAGGTTGAAGAAGCCAAAAGTGATGGGGAAGAAAACACGAGAGTAGGAGTCCAGCTTGGTTATACGGATATGCAACCGGCCTTGTCTCCAGCTGTCATTTTTACACTCATCGAAGCAGCAGAAGAATGCTGAGCAGTCCTTACCATCTAGGCACTCATAGCCATGTTCAGGTTCAGAGTTCAGCGAGGCTATTCCTCCAGAATATCCTTGTCGACCTGCTGCCTTGCTTGATGGGTACAGCGCATTGTTGAGTAGTTTATTGTCACCCAGAGCCGAACCAGGCCGAACAGTAAGTACACCAGACCTCTGTAGATAAAGTATATGATGTGATATTTGGCATGTGACAATGAAAGGATAAGCCAACTAGAACAAATAACATTGTGAACATGATAGCATAAAAGATTGAATTGAAGGAAGATATTACAATGCAAGTATCAAATAAAAATTGCCAACATAAGTTCATCGGCACCCATACATTTTACTTTTTATCAAGAAGAGCCATTAATGGAGATTACTGGAGCCAGTAAACGATATCTTTTTTTTTTTTGAATTCCATCTTTTGATACTCACATTGAGATAACAGCCAAGCCAGCACACGCCAACGCGCGCACGCACGCACGCACGCACGCACGCACGCACGCACGCACGCACGCACGCACGCACGCACGCACACACACACACACACACACCTATATATACATATAATTGTAAGTTTTGGCTCTTATGATCGTTTTAGTTGGGATTATTGAAAAAACGAAAATGTTTTTTATGCAAATACAAATAAATAACCCTTGTATATCGTATGTAGTTTTAATGGCTTTCATAGAAGTAGTAAATCAAAACAGATCTTGCAATTATCAATTCAGATCTCGTGGGTAAAAATTGTTAAATATACTCTTCATTTGCAAGAGAAAAATTATGCTTGAATCAATCATAGTGATGCGTCAAGTGAAGCATTCAGGTGATGTCACATATTTCTTACCAGTGATGAACGATGCTTTTTTTTCTTTCCTGCCTGTAACCTTTTGCGGCTCACAAAGAAGGTTAACATGGCAAACTCAATCATGGCAGCAAACACGAAGAAGAAGCACACAGTTACAAAGAGATCCATTGCAGTGGCATACGAGACCTTGGGTAATGACTTGCGGGCGATTGTACTCAACGTTGTCATCGTGAGCACAGTGGTTATGCCTGACAGAGGAAAACACAGTGAAAGCATTGAATTGTGGGAACTAAATGATGCTTGTGATGCAATTTGATTTAATTTGATTTTACACTTTCACAGCATTAACAGGACTACATTATATATCTCGCAAGATTGACATCCCAGGGATCTTGTGAATCGCTGATGAAAGTGGATGCGTTATTGAGATCAAGTTGAAACATGTAAACATGAAGTGCACACACATAGATACAATATGCCGAACTAGTAATTAAATCCCAACGGTTTTAGATACTGCACACAGAGTATCAGCATTATGCTTTCCCCCTTCTTGTCTCCCTATCTGGTAAATTGGATCCACAGACCATGATTTTGAGCTTGTGAAGCTTTTTGTTTGCACCTATGAAGTCGAGGTTTGTGGAAGAGCTACAACTCAGAATGGACAAGAATATAACAGGACATGAAGAACACAGTGGGAAGCAGGAAAGCACTCCAACAGCAGTGTATAAGGACAAACAGAGCGATACTTGGAGAAATAATGGGCATGGGGAAGAATGACAGTCCAGGCAGGATGAGGCCACAGGGGGTGAACAAGCTGGATGCAAGCTAAAATACAGCAAGTGGAGAAAGGGAAAATCCGGATGAAACAAAAAATGAAAAGGTTGGTGAGGGGTGGGGGAACGTTAATGAGGGTAGAAAAGATCATGACTATGGATGGCCAGGGATGACCAAAGGAGGTGAACAGCCATTTTGACATCTTGGAGGGAAGACTAAAATAGAACAAACCGAGGAGGTTGGTTCCACAGGTCAGAGAAAAGTGTAACAAATGAGTGAAGGTAAACAGGGAACCTGGTTTTGGGAGTTTTACTAACATCTATCAATGCAGGCTGCCGCTGAAAAATTGGACATCATCTGTTTAACAGAATCCTTTCTCCCACAGGACATTCCTGACTCCACGAGGTCTCTTCCTAGCTATTGTCTCCTCCGGTTTGAGAGGTTGGAACCCCAACCCAGCAGCAGAGTTGCACTTTACATCAATAATTCAATTCCTTACTGTCTTTTTACTCCTCATACACCTCCAACCCCCCCCCCCCAATAGTCCATTGGGCTGTGATTTCCCCTCCGCTCCCACAATTTCTTTGTCTGTGTGTTGTACTGTCCCCTGAACAGTGACAACTCCATTTACATTTCTCTCTTGACCAACTTTTAACCACCCATCCCAACTCTCTTCTTCATATGTGGTGATTTCAAGTCACCTTGCCAATTGTCTGGTACTGGTTGGTACCTCTCTTTCACCAGAAGTGGCACGTCAGCAAAGGTCTTCTGTTGACTCCATGGGCCTGACTCAATCTATGAATTTTCTGACCCGCATTTCTGCCAAAGGCAAATCCTCCCTTCTGGACTTGGTCATGACCAACATCTCTACTAATGTCTCTTGCTCTTCCTCTGTTCAAAATGGTTCATCTGATGATATGCTTTTGAAAGTCAACATCTGACTATTCTTAGAGAGCTGCCTCAATGCCGGTGAGTTTGGCAGTTCACTCAGGGAGACTTTTATGCACAAATTCATCCCAACTCATCTTTCGTTCTCACACTCTTCTTCCTATCCATGGTACACTGAATCCTGTGGTGAGGCATTTGCCTTGAAGCAACTTTCCTTCTCTTCCTGGAAGAGAAATTGGACCAAAGACAACTTCAGGTTACTCCATAAAACCTGCAGCAAGTGTGTGTTCATTCTCAGGAGAACCAGAAAACGGCATCTGGCCAACCTCAAGATTAAACTTTCAAACTTGCGTCCTTCCACAAAAACCTGGTAGCACCTTGTTAAGTCTGACTCAGGAGTATGCTCCTCCTCCATTCCTTCCCTCATTTCAAATAGACGTGTATGTTGTGAGTCGGCTGAATGCTTCAATTCTTTGTTTGCTTCCAAAGATTGTGTCCTGAACCACTCGCTCTCTGTACCTACCCTACCCAGTCGCACACAACTGTTCCTGAACTCTGTCTTTTTCACCGGAGAAGATGGAGATGTTTCTCGCAACCCTCAACTTTGATTCTGCAAGTGGTCCAGACGGCATCAGCGCACCTGTCCAAAAAACCTGCTCCACTGCTCTTGCACATTCTCCTGCTTTTTCACCCTATCATTTGCCCTCGGTCATCTTTCATCTGCTTGTAAGTCAGCCAAAATCACTGCATTATATAAACAAGGTACAAAAAGCAATCTTATTAACTACAGACATATCAGCTTACTTCCAATCATCAGCAAGGTCCTGGAATCTATTATCGCAGTTGACATCAAATCAGTCTTCTTTTCCAACAGCCTTATCTCAGACCCACAGCTCGGATTCAGAGATTGTCACTCTGCCATGGACATACTGCTTCTGCTCTCAGAACAATGGATGGAGGCCTTTAATGTCAGACATCAGATCAGAGGCATCTCTCGAGACACGTCTCGAGCATTCAATACAGTCTGGCATTCTGCCTTTCTCTCCAAACTCTGTCTATGGCATCTAAGACCACCTCCACACATGCCACCTGGATTTCCTCAACTATTGTAGCCAATGCCTGGCTCTCCATGGGATCCTCTAATCTCATTTCCCCTCCTTGTCAAGGCTGGGGTGTGCCAAGGTAGTGTTTTGAGCCCAGTCATATTATTCATCAACTATCTCTCTGACTCTGGAATATCCTCCTTATTTATTTGCTGATGATTTCTTCTGTCATAACATCTCTCATCCTTCATATAGACATGCAGTAGCCTCTTCCTTCTCTGCAGACTTTGATATAATCACAAGCTGGTCAAAAACTTGTAATATGTCTATTCATTTCCTGACAAATCTCACTTTTGAGCCTCACTAATCATCATTCTTGGGCAAATCACAATTCTAAGTTGGCCTCCAACTGGTTAATCTCCATCGTGCAAAGTCTTTCCTTGGTACACCGGAACCATTATGTATCTACACGGCCTTCATCCACAGCATGATGGAGTACTGCTCTCCCCTCTGTGTTGTGCCCTTGCCCCACACCTTCCAAATTTCTAGCTTTTCCTTACTGAGAGTTTGCTTCTGTATCCATGTTGTCCACCACCTGATTCCTTCTCTACCCTTCATTCTTACCCGCATTCCTTGTTGTCTGTCTCTGTGTATTTTGACCTGCTTTTCACATTTCTCCTTCTCTTTCTGTTGTTCATTTTGTTCTGTTGCTTCCTGATCCATTCTGTGTTCTCGCTCTTCCAAAAATCATGACTTTGTAAATAAAAAAAATCTGAAAGATCTCTGACTTTTGCATAGCAGTGTATATCATTGTAGGTTGGGTATGTCTTTCAAGCAGACAAGGCATCATATAGAGATAGAGCTGGATGCAAGATTGAATCAAATGATGGATGAGTAGCTGATTGTAGGGAAAAACATTCCTGATTTATAAATGTCAGAGGTGGATGAGAAAGAATACAGTCATCCCCCGCTATATCGCGGTTCACCTATCGCGCCCCCGGTTCATCGCGGGTTTTCCCTTGGAACCTCACTAATTTTTTTCTGCGGATTCCCCCGGTATATCGCGGTAATAATATATAGAATAGAAATTATTTAAGCATTAAATTATAACGCGTGGTGCTCGACCAGTCACACAATGCACGAGACAAAGTTTCGCTTGTGAACTTCGAATATTTTTTACGTTTTTTCTCCAAGCCCTATGATGCCGCCCAAACGCCCAGCACCTTCTCAGGCTTCTGGCAAGGAACCGAAGCGCCAGAGGAAGGTCCTGACGCTCCAGAAGAAGGTTAAAGTGCTCGATATATGCTTCGGGAAGGAAAAAGGTTTGCCACGGTTGGACGAGCACAGCCAAACCGACCAGGCCAGACAAGTCGATCTCCGGCACCTCAAACCCGATCATTGCCAAGCCGGCCAGACCAGACGAGTCGATCTCCGGCACATCGAACTCGATCATTGCCAAGCCGACCAGACCAGACGAGTCGATTTTTTTGGGAGGCATCCATTCATCGCGGATTTTCACTTCTCGCGGGGGGGTTTGGAACGTAACCCCCGCAATAAACGGGGGATGACTACTGACAAGATCAAAGAGGATGAAGAGTTCATCCCCTTTATCCCTTCATCCTTTCAGCCAGAATAACTGCCATATTCCTTGGGATCTGTAATGTTCAAAGGATGCATGACCCATGGAAAAAGTAATTTTCTTCAGTGCATGGCAAAACAATCTCATGAGACCAGAAAAGGGGGAGAGAAAAGTTATAGGAAGAAGTTAACAAAACCTGAATTGAGACAATTTGAACCAGTGGAAGACATTCAAGTTGAATGTTTGAAAGAATCAATAAAGCTGCTGACTTACAGAACTCAAATGGAATAACATGGTTATTGGTTAAAGTTCTAACCTTGAACTTGCTGGTGTAGTGGTAGTCAACACCACAGATGAGAAGCAAAGTGCTAGTTCAGAGGATAAAAGAAAATCAACGTTCGCAGTGTAATCCTTGCAGATGAACCCTTCAGTGCTGGATGTGTGATAAAGCCATTAACAACACAAAAGGTTCCTTCCTGGAAATGAGGACATAAAGCCAGTAATCCTCTTTCAGTTTTTGAGTCAGAATGGAACATTGGCTGGAGAGAAGAGAGTTACTGACATAGAGAGCATCTCCATCACCATTGAGAGTTGGGGTAATCAACTATAGAGTGTGTGGCAAAAGAGGGAAATTATTCAGTTGGGCTCAAGATAGGAAGGGATTCAATGAGGCATATATCTGCAGATGCAGCAGCCACTTGAATAAACAAATTTGATAGGTTGCAATGTGGATTTCTGCTCTCGAAAAACCAAACACGGAGGAATGACTGGAGAGACATCAAGGTGTGGAGTGGGCGAGGGAGTGGAGAAATAAGCTTTGCTCCAAATTTGATTTTGCTTATTGATTTACCCATAGATTATAAAACGCATTCAGTTCAATGTTAAATGTGTTTATAAAAAACGTCACCAGAAGTCGGGCAAGACTTAACGGAACCATGATAAACCATTCCTTGGAATGCTCAGCAGGTGTAAATATTCTTCATACTTTTGCATTAATTTCTGGTGGTCGGGCTTCCACCCGCCCTGTCTCTCTTTCATACATGTGCACCCCCCCCCAAAACCCCCAGGCCCCACCTCAGTTCACACGTTTTCTTCCAGACACCCACACAGTGGTTTTCCACTCCAATTCTATTACCTCATCTCTCTATTCTCTCATTTGTGGAATCAATACCATATGTGCCTCATGGTCTTCCCTCCAATCTTTAAAGAAGCGTTTCTCAACCTTTTTACCCTTGTGGAACCCTTGAAATAGTTTTCATGTCTCAGGGAACCCCTGCATATAAATTATTATATACCATTATTAATATCTAGCTCTTTTATATTTTTATCGTAGTTCACGTGGTAAATATAATATATTTTTTTTCGGATACCTGGTTTAAGGAAAAAATGACCCCCTTTTTGTCAAATTTATTGGCAATGAAAAAAAAACAAAAACATACTGCTCGTTTCTGAGAACTCACACCAAGGTTTTAATTCACAAAAAAAAATCTTTTTTAAATCAAAAAAAAAACAACACACCTCATGTAACTTGATCAACAAAACTTAAACAAATAAAGCGAGAGAGAGAGAGAGAGAGAGAGAGAGAGAGAGAGAGAGAGAGAGAGAGAGAGAGAGAGAGAGAGAGAGAGACAGACAGACAGACAGACAGACAGACAGACAGACAGACAGACAGACAGACAGACAGACAGACTTTGCGAGACTTCGCACTAGGAAGCACAGAGAAGATAGATGGACACCGTGCATGTGTCCCGTACTTGAGTCAGTCACTCAATGATACACGAATCCGCCGCGTACAGGACGTCCACTAACCAGTGACGGCGGTTTCACACTTGCGCCATATAGACATTGTTCAATACATTCCCTATGGTTGTTATAATTGTAAATAATAGGAGGTTGAAGCCTCTATTATAATAACCAAGGAGTTTCCAACAACATGCCGTATGTGTATAGTAAAATTACGAATATTAAATCAAACAAAAACTACTCAAAAATACATTAGCCTATTTATTACTGTTTCTCGCGGAACCCCGGTTGAGAAACACTGGTATAATGTGAGGAGGGAAAAAGGTTTTTTTTGTTGTTGTATTTTTTATATTTTAAGACATGAAACAGAGGGTATGGTTGAGTGGGATAGAAGGAGGGTGGAGGGAAAAGTGGAGAAAATAAAAACTGATGGTAATAAGGAGAAAATAGAAATAAACACGATCGTGCACACATAACAGGAAGAAGGGTAGGCCTCAAGGAAACCTGATATGAAAAGATGATGAAAACTCAACAATTAGCACAAGTTTTAACACAAGATCGAACTAGAAACACACATTAAACACAAAGATTACAATATGACAGTGAATACGCAACAAAAACGACTGGAAAAATTATCTTTGAGAAAGTCGGCAGAGACCCTGAAGCAGAACCGCCACCGTCGCTAAAGGGGGATGGCACGTTTTGATATAATATTTAATTACGACGTGGTTAATTAAATTTTAGCTCTTAATGATGATTTGTTTTTATTCCACTGTCATTTTCCAATTGGAAAAATAAGGTTTAAACTCAGAAGGTTGCAACAAACACAAAGCTACAAGTGAGAAAAGTAGTCAAACAAAGTCAGGTGATCATTTTGGAGAATGTCTGCTAGAGCCCCCCTCCCACTACCTCCCCCTCTCCACCCCCTGCCCCCTCCACCCCTCCACCCCACACCTCTTCCATGAGGACAGATAGCGATGGTTCCATATCCAAAACCATTTATAATGCCATCATCTACCTGTGTGCCAAGTTTCATGCATTTTTGCGAAAAGGTGCAATTCTTTGAAAACTGCACATATCTCCTGGAGACCTAGACTATAATTTGAACATAAACGTGTTTCCTTAGTGAAAAGCGTGCCAGAATAATTTCATTTCGTTATTGCAGTGTACACAGAAAAAAAATATACAGCGTTTTGATTAAACCAAACATTGGAACAAGTGAGATTGTCTGGGGAACAAATAATTGTTTAAATAGAGTTTGAAACTTTTTTTTTTCTTAAACAGATCAGTCCTTTTCTATTCACAGAACTGCTGGTAGCAATATTGTCAAGCAAGACTGTGCTGCTGATGTATCACCTCCTGTAAAATGGGGCAACAATTTTAACATCGACGAACTAATGCTAGCAGATGGGACTCCCAGCTTAACATCCATCCTTTGGATGAACACCAATCGGATCGTTTATCAGACTGAGAATCAAACTCAAACTGTACAGCACAAAGGTAAGTGTACTACCTGAACACCATCTAGGCAGGGCTATATATAACGATATGCTCATGGAGAAGCTAAACAACAGAGACCGCTTTACTGACCAACACTGTGGGGAACGAAGAGAAAACCGCATTGACACAGTGCAAACGAATGGCAGTAATGGAATAGGCAGAATTAAGAAATGAAATAATCAATTAATTCTACAATTAATTAATGGGAGTCAGCAAGAGAAGATGAGATTGGAGGTGGAGGTAGGAGAAATCATGAGAGGACAATAGGCAGCATGCTTTAAAGCAGTGTTTCTCAACCGGGGTTCCGCAAGAGGTCGCTAGGGGTTCCGCGAGAAACAGTAATAAATAGGCTAATGTATTTTTGAGTGGTTTTTGTTTGATTTAATATTCGTAATTTTACTATACACATACGGCATATTGTTGGAAACTCCTTGGTTATTATAATAGAGGCTTCAACCTCCTATTATTTACAATTATAACAACCATAGGGAATGTATTGAACAATGTCTATATGGCGCCAGTGTGAAACCGCCCTCACTGGTTAGTGGACGTCCTGTACGAGGCGGATTCGTGTATCATTGAGTGACTGACTCAAGTACGGGACGCATGCACGGTGTCCATCTATCTTCTCTGTGCTTCCTAGCGTGAAGTCGCGAAGTCGCGAAGTCTCTCTCTCTCGCGAAGTCTCTCTCTCTCGCGAAGTCTCTCTCTCTCGCGAAGTCTCTGTCTCTCGCGAAGTCTCTGTCTCTCGCGAAGTCTCTGTCTCTCGCGAAGTCTCTGTCTCTCTCTCTCTCTCTCTCTCTCTCTCTCTCTCTCTCTCTCTCTCTCTCTCTCTCTCTCTCTCTCTCTCTCTCTCTCTCTCTCTCTCTCTCTCTCTCTCTCTCTCTCTCTCTCTCTCTCTCTCTCTCTCTCTCTCTCTCTCTCTCTCTCTCTCTCTCTCTCTCTCTCTCTCTCTCTCTCTCTCTCTCTCTCTCTCTCTCTCTCTCTCTCTCTCTCTCTCTCTCTCTCTCTCTCTCTCTCTCTCTCTCTCTCTCTCTCTCTCTCTCTCTCTCTCTCTCTCTCTCTCTCTCTCTCTCTCTCTCTCTCTCTCTCTCTCTCTCTCTCTCTCTCTCTCTCTCTCTCTCTCTCTCTCTCTCTCGCGAAGTCTCTCTCTCTCTCTCTCTCTCTCTCTCTCTCTCTCTCTCTCTCTCTCTCTCTCTCTCTCTCTCTCTCTCTCTCTCTCTCTCTCTCTCTCTCTCTCTCTCTCTCTCTCTCTCTCTCTCTCTCTCTCTCTCTCTCTCTCTCTCTCTCTCTCTCTCTCTCTCTCTCTCTCTCTCTCTCTCTCTCTCTCTCTCTCTCTCTCTCTCTCTCTCTCTCTCTCTCTCTCTCTCTCTCTCTCTCTCTCTCTCTCTCTCTCTCTCTCTCTCTCTCTCTCTCTCTCTTAGTTCTTCTGTTTACCTTTATTGCTTCAGCTTTTTTGTTTAAGTTTTGTTGATCAAGTTACATGAGGTGTGTTGTTTTTTTTTATTTAAAATTTTTTTTTTTTTGTGAATTAAAACTTCGGTGTGAGGTCTCATAAACGAGCAGTATGTTTTTTTTTTCATTGCCAATAAATTTGACAAAAAGGGGGTCATTTTTTCCTTAAACCGGGTATCCGAAAAAAAAATATTATATTTACCACGTGAACTACGGTAAAAATAAAAAAGAGCTAGATATTAATAATGGTATATAATAATTTTTATGCAGGGGTTCCCCGAGACATGAAAACTATTTCAAGGGTTCCACAAGGGTAAAAAGGTTGAGAAACGCTGCATTATACCCATGTAACCACATGGCTTCCTGTACTGACTCTTCTTCCTCCTTCTTCTGCTGAACTACCATCTTAACTTTTGCCGACCCATATTCACCATACACCTTCATGATTTTTTTTTTCTTCAACCTTTCCTTTACCTATTCTTTAAGAAAAATAAATTCCTTCTGACCTTACACCTCCCGTAACCACGTGTTTCTCTACACCCTCTTCTTCTTCCTATAACTTTCGTAGAACTACCAGCTTCCTTCTGCGTTTGCCGATCCAAATTCACCAAACACCTTCACGATTTTTCTTCAACTTTTCCTTCACCTAAGCATACATAAACTTTATCAAAAATATAAATAAATAAATAAATAAATAAAAAAGGGTCTCTTAAAATGTTTCAACTTCCTCTTTCACACGTGTGGTTCTTGGTAATGTATCATAATTCACGACTCTTTCTTATTCAAAAGACTTTTCAATTTGACCTTTTCTTCATCCTGTGTCAAAGTCCCACTGTTGCAACGTTTCTTTTTTCCATTCTCTTAATTCTCCTTTATTGCATCCCAAGTAATGTCTTTAATCACATCTCTGACTCTAAAAAAGTTTAAATCACAGTTTGCAATGCATATTTTTGTTCCATCAATCATCCTTTTTTTTTCCAACTTCAGTGCCAATTCACCCCATCAACTTAAATCTACCTCCTCCTCACCCCTCACCTGTTATCCCCTCTCCTTTCCACTCCCATCTTGCCCCTCATCCTACCTCCGCTCTTGGCCCCACTTCACTGTCTTCTACTTCAGTATCAGTTCCTCCTCTGTTGTCCCAAAGTGTGTAGTGTTCTAACACCTGTGGGCTCCATTCCAACCTAACATATGCTGTACGTATCTCACTCTCTCAATCAGTACACTCTTCATCACCACAAACATGCTCTTTCCATCCTCTCAGCACACCTCCCCCTCTTCCCAACCCCTCAAATCTTGTACCTTCCCCTCCGCTCCCTTCTTCACCATAACACTACTAAGTCTCATCCTTCCCCTCTCTCCACCTCTCCCATCGTCGTCCTGCACCTTGGCCGTGCCTGCTCTCCGAACTTCCCTCTCAAAGCAACCTTCACACTCTTTCACCCTCACCTTTCTCAAAAACTCCCAAAAAACCCTTCTCCCTCCAATCTCCCCCCTCACTCCCCCTTCTCAAATATGCTCCACACATCCACAAAGCTGCCTCTTTCTCCTACCCTCTCTCTTTCATCTCATCACTCCACCTCCTCCAATCTTCAACTGCCCTCTGCCCCTCTTATATTACTCCCCATTATACCTTCACCCATCACCACCAAGTCTTTTCGCCTCCCGATCCGGCCCTCTCCCTGAGCTCTTCTGCAATCCCCCACACTCTTTCAACAACTCTCCTTACCTCCTCCCCTCATCCCTCATCCTTCCCTCACCAGTACCCAAAGCCTCCTCCCCTCCCTCCTCTTTAACAGTGTGGACCTCAAACATCCAGGGTCTTCACTAAAACCTGACAGATCTTTCCATTCAGGTTGCCACTGACAAACCAGACATAATCTGCTTAACAGAAACTTTCCTCCTTCAAGACGTCACTGACTCCGTTGTGTCTCTCCATAGTTACTCCCTCCTCCGGTATGACAGACCTGAGTCTCGTCCTGGTGGCGGAGTTGTTCTCTTCATCAAAGACTCTATTCCTCACTCTCCATGCACTGCTATCACTCCCCTACACCCCCAGGAATACCTCTGGCTAGGACTTCCCCTCCACTTCCACCTCATGTTTATATATGTGTTGCACCGTCCATCAAACAGTGATGACTCAATTTACATCTCGCTCTCCGAAAACATGGACCAACTTCTAACCTTTCATCCCAACTCTCTCTTCCTCATATGTGGTGACTTCAATTGTTATGCCAGTTGGCTGGATGTGGGTACCTCTCTCACCTCCCATGGCACTTCAGCAAAAGACTTCTGCGACTCATTGGCACTGACATATCTGTCAACTTCCCGACCCGCATCTCAACCAATGGTACTCCATCTCATCTGGATCTGATTTAGACAAATCTCCCTGAAAATATCTGCTGTTCTTCCTTCGCTCCAATCGGTTCTTCTGACCACGTCATTATCAAAGTAGACATCTCTCTGGTTGTTGTGAGAGAACCACCTCAGTGCCATCGAGTCTGGCATTTCACTCAGGCCGACTGGCAGGGACTTCAAGCAGCCATCAAACTTATAGACTAGTCTCCCATCTCTACTTTCTCCGACATCAACTCATCCTGGGAATTCTTTCAAAGAAACTTGCTCTCTCCCATGCACAGATTTATCCCATCTTGTCTTTGGTTGCCCTACACTTTCTCCTGCCACTGGTACACTGAAGTGTGTGGTGAGGCAGTTGTCCTGAAGCAACTTGCCTTCACCTCATGGAAGGCTAATGCAAATGAAGGCAATCTCAGTTCCTTCCACAAAGCTCGGAACAAGTGTGTGTCTACCCTCAGGAGAGCCATGTTCCCCCCTCCATCCCCTCCCTTACTTCAATTGGCAACACAGCCGATAATGTATGTGAAAAGGCTGAATGCCTAAACTCCGTGTTTGCTTCTAAATCTTGTGTCCCAAACCCATCGCTTTCTATACCCACCTTACCCAGTTGCACCCAGCTATTCCTGGAATCTGTCTCCTTTTCTCCCTCACAAGGTGGAAAGCTTGATGTCAAATCTCGACTCGACAAAAAAGCATCAGCCCAAGTGTCCTAAAAACCTGATCTGCTGTTCTTGCTCACCATCCCTCTGTTCTGTTCACCCTCTCATTTGCTCAAGTTCATCTGCCATCTGCTTGGAAATCAGCAAACATTACTGCCCTGCATTAAAAAGGTGCGAAAACAGATCTCTGAAACCACAGACCAATCAGTCTTCTCCCAATCATCAGCAAGGTTATGGAATCCATCATCACTTCAAACATTAAATCCTTCTTCTTCTCCAATGACTTGATTTCCGATCTTCAATTTGCTTTCAGGCCAGGCCACTCTACACTGGATATGCTGCTTCTGCTCTCTCAACAATGGAGGTCCTCAATGCCAGACATGAAATCAGAGCCATCTCCCTCGACATATCGCGTGCTTTCGATATGGTCTGGCACCCTGTCCTGCTCACCTCACCTTTGGTATCCAAGGTCTTCTCCACTCGTGGCTCGCAGACTTCCTCTCCTGTCACAGCCAACGTGTGGCCATAAATGGAGTTCTCTCATCCCCTCTTACTGTCCAGGCTGGAGTTCCTCAAGGCAGCAAACTGGGCCCTGTCTGTTCTTTTTGTGTTTTTCATCAATGGTCTTTCTGACTATGGAAAATCCTCTTTATCACTTTGCTGATGACTCCACCCTCTGCCATACAATGTCATCCCTCAGATCAGCAAGCAACAGCCTCTTCACTCTCTGCAGATCTGGATAAAATCACAAGGTGGTCCAACACGTGGAAAATGTCTTTCAATCCTGACAAATCTCACACTCTCACTCCGTCTATGGGAAAAGACTGTCTGGAAAAAAGCCCCATGTACTTTCTCAACAATCCTCTTGAAGATGTCCTTTCATTCAAGCTTTTGGGCCTCACTATCTGCCATGATATTTCCTGGGAAAGCAGCATTTCCAACCTGGCCTTCAAAGCCAGTCGCCGACGGGGTATCCTCCGTCGTGCAAAGTCCTTCCTTGGCGCACCTGAGCTCCTGTACACATACAAAGCTTTTGTCCGCAGCCTGATGGAGTCGCATCTGGGGCTGGTGGTCCCACCTCTCACCTTTCTCAGCTTCACGCTGTAGAAACCAAGGCATTTCGGATCATTGGTATCTCCCACGATGAGGCCGAGTCTTTGGGTCTCTCACTCGCTCACCGAAGGCAGGTCGGTGGTATTTCTGTCTCATACCGTCTCCTCTCCCGCCTCACTCACATTGCGATGTCTGCGATATGTACCCCCTCCATATTTACACAGGGCGCTCAAGGTGCACCAGAAACCCCCTTCTGGTAAAACTACCAAAATCACCAATCACTGCTCACCTTCATTCTTTCATTCCTCTTTTTCCCCACCTTTGGAACAAACTCCCACACACTCTTGAATCGCAATCTTCCCTCAAGGTCTTCAAAACAGCTGTTCACCATACTCTCTTATCTTCCCCCATCCAAAACCATGATCTTTTCTACCCCCACTAATCCGCCCCAAACCCACCTCCTTCAAATTCCCCGCTTTCCTTCCTGAAAGTCCCTGTCGTGTAAGGACCTCAGGTCAGGTCAGGTATGGGAGCATGTGCCAGAACAGCACGTCGCTGCGTCCACTTTCCGCCGGTACTCCAGGGGCCTCCGTCTGGCCATCCCCCAGGCAGATGCCAGGCCCATCCCCATCTCCTTGAGATGATGGTCAACCTGCTGCAACCACGGGGCATGTGGTCGGCCCACTGGCCTCCTCCACTCATGAGACTCCCTCGCTGAGAGAATCTGGTGAGCAGGATCAGCGTCAGGAAAATGAGCCACATGTCCATAAAGCCGCAACTGACGCTCACGGACTATGCAGGTAACAAATCTAATCCGAGTCTCTCTCAGCAACCGCTCGTTGGACACAAAATCCGACCAGCGATAGCCAAGGATTCTCCGAAGAGACCTGGTACCAAAGGAATTAAGTCTCCGTCTCAGATCCTTGGTCAGAGTCCAAGTCTCGCATCCATAGAGCAAGACTGGAAGTACTAAGGACCTGAAGACTCGGACTTTTGTCCTCCCGCACAGGTACCGGCAGCGCCACACCCCATGATCCAGTGAATCCATGACTCCCCAGGCCCGACCCAGACGTCTATTGACCTCTGACTCACAGCCAGCAGAGACATGAATATCACTGCCAAGGTAAGTGAATCTCACCACGACCTCAACATCCTCACCACAAACAGACACAGACAGGACAGCAGCATCCAAGATGTCACCAAAAGCCTGGATCTTAGTTGTGACCCAAGAAACCCGTAATCCCAGCAGCACCAACTCCTCATTCAGCACCTCGAGCGCCCCCAAAAGGATATCTAAAGTCTCCGCAAAGATGACTGCATCATCTGCAAAATCAAGGTCCGAGATCTTGACATTCCCAAACGATGCACCGCAGCTTGATCTCTCCGACATCCTCCCTAAAATCCAGTCCATACAAGTGCTGAAAAGTGTGGGGGCCAGTACACACCCCTGACGAACTCCAGTAACAACTGGAAATAAGACAGAGATGGTATCACCACACTTCACAGCACTCTCAGTACCAGAGTAGAGTTCAGACATCAGATCGATCAGTTTTGGTGGCACCCCACGAAGACCAAGAATCCTCCAGAGGACATCCCGATTCACTGAATCGAAGGCTTTACAGAGATCAACATAAGCTGCAAGCAGCCCCTGCCGAAACTCTCGTCTGCGTTCAGTGAGGACACGAAGAGCAAGGATACGGTCAATCATTGACCTCTTTGGTGTAAAGCCTGACTGCTCTGGACGCTGGTGCTCAAGCAGATGGTGGCGAACCCTATCAAGAATTATCTGAGCAAAGACCTTGCCCGGCACTGAGAGCAGCGTCACCCCTCGGTAGTTGTTGCAGTCTTGGCGATCACCCTTCCCTTTCCAGAGAGGACCAACAAGGCCCCTCTTCCAATCAGTTGGGATGATGCCTGTGTTCCAGGCAGAGCACAAAACGGCATGCAACGACACGAGTGCAGCATTTCCACTAGCCTTGAGAGGTTCAGCATGGATGCCACAGATCCCTGGAGCTTTGCCCCGTTTCAACTGGTTCACCGCAGCCCGTGTTTCCACAAGCGAAGGTGGACCACAGTTGATTTGAGGGTCAGCAACAGGGATTGTAACACCCTTGACGTCCAACTCGACAGCTGGGGGATCAGCCTGGTACAACCGCTCAAAGTAACCGGCCCAGCGGGCCTTCACTTCAGACTCCTCTGTCAAGAGCCTACCACTCTCTGCTCGAACTGCAGTGCTCCGAGGGATGGGCTTGGATGAACGCAATGCGCGAATTCCCCTGTAAGCGGGACGAGAATCACCTGTCGACAGGTGATGCTCTACCCCCTCACAGATTCCTCGCACATAGGCCTCCTTGTCCACCCTCAGTGCACGTACAGTTTTAAGCCTCAGCTCCCTGAACAGCTCAGCTCTGCCATTCAACCTGGCCCTGCGACTCTGGTCAATGGTATCCAGTGTCCCTTCAGAGACAAAATTCTTCTTTGCCCTGCAGTGAGTTCCAAGACATCCACCGGCAACATCAAGGACGGTGGTCTTGAAGGCACTCCACAACTCTTCAGGGCCCCCCAAAGCACCCAGACCCCCCAAGTGTCCACTCAGTCTGTTCGCAAACTCCTCAACGACTCTCTCATCCCTGAGCTTGCCAACATCCAGCCTAGGCTGGGATGGTACCATTCTCCAGGATTTAAGGTGCAGCTTTAGAGTTGCTACAACAAGCCTGTGGTCAGTATTGAGGAACTGAGCACTCCGGTAGACCCTGCAGTTCTGGATCATCCTCCAACGACCGTCAATTAGGACATGGTCAATCTCCTTTGCCACACCGCCAGCGTTGGAATGATGAGCTTGTGGGCACCGCCAGTCCAGCGATGAGCTTGTGGGCGCTGAAACCATGAACCAGCCACCCTAAGTCCATGACTTCTTGCAAAGTCAAGGAACTTAGTGCTATTCTGGTTCATAGTTCCTGACCCATGGGGACCAACACACACCTCATAACCATCCCTATCAGTTCCAGTCGATGCATTGAAATCCCCAAAGACTAGAAGTGTATCTCTTCTGGGGCACTGATCAACCACAGACTCGAGCGTGGCATAGAATGCATCCTTCACGGTGAGATCACTTGCCTCAGTCGGAGCATAAACAGAGACCAGGGAAATGACACCCAAGGAGTGACGAATCCTTAATCTCATAATACGCTCGTTGACCGGTGTTATCTCAATTATCATTGGGGTCAGCTTGTTGGACACGGCTACAGCAACTCCTTGGGTATGGTAACCATCCGAGCGACCAGACCAATAGTAGGTGTAACCACCCACCATTATCTCGCCGCAATCCCGTCTCCGAACCTCAGAGAGAGCTGCAAACCTGATGTCCAAACGCTTGAGCTGAGATGATAACAGAGACAGGTGATCATCCTCTCTTAGGGATAGGACATTCCAGGCACCCACCCGAAGGGACCGCCTCAGGTTAACCCAAGGAGGCCGCCGTCTGGTGGACGACACCTCAGCACCACTCCGACACACTCTCCCGCAATCTGACCCCGGGATGTTACCCCGTGGTTTCCCTCCTATCATCAAAGATTGGGGGTCCCGAAGGCTTTGCCACAATCCCGTCATCTGGTGAGCTGCCCTGCGAAGGGAAGCTGCACAGGAAGTACTCCCACGGAGTGGGTTTTCAGATTTTTTTGCATTTTTGTGTTTTGCGGAATGAAGGGTTTTACGGTGGCTGGAGTGCAAATCCTGCCACGAACCTCCGAATAAAAAAGTAACCCAACTGCAGGAGGACGTCCACAGACACAGTTGGGCACTAGATATGGATGGCCGTTGGCTCACAAGGAGCTCCTCTGCCCTTTAGGACCTGAAAGGACCTGAAAGCTCGTAAGGACCTGAAAGTCCCTGAATGGTCCATCTTGTTTACCCTGTGTACCCCGCCTCATCCCTCTCCCTTCCACAGATCTCCTTATGTCTCTGTTCCCCACTGTTTTGTCCTTCCCTCTCCCGGCCCTCTTGTCTCCCGCTCCCCTTGTTGTACGTTCTGTGTGTTCGCTCTCATACGAGCATCGACATTGTATCCAAAAAAAAAAAAAAAAGCAACAGCAGGGACCTGTGAAACATCTGCACAATGTAAAATGTGACTTAAAGTCCTCAACTTCCCTTCCCTCACAAACCCCCAATCATCAAGCCCCCCCTCCCAAACCACAAATAATCAAACCCCCCTCCCAAATCCCAAGTCCACAACCTCCCCTCTCCTCTCTAAGGCTTCAATCCCAGCCCTCCCCACTCCAAGCCTTCAAACCCCCTCCTCATCCCACATCACAACTCTTTGACCTCCCCCCACAACTCCTCAAGCCCCCTTCCCCACTGAAAGTCTTCAACCTCCCCCACCCCCCAATAGCTTCAACCTCCCCCTCCCAACTCTCCCATCTTTGCTCTCTCTCCCCCCTCCTCCCAAACACGACTCTTTGTCCTCTGCATCATCCTTCTCAGACTCACAAAAATAAAAGGGCGTCCCCACATCGATCATTACATCTTGTAATTCTTCATTACCTCATCAAAACAGTGGAGTATTTAGCTCTTTCCCCTCCCTTATCATGCTATCACAGACTTCAAAGAAACCAACATCAAAACAGCAACAACATGGCTCCGACATGTTATGACCCGCCACGTTCACCTGTCCAACTCACAATCCTGCGAGATATGTAGACACCCCATGGAACTGCAACTCTCAAGTGACCAAGAGCAGCCTATTTTTGCCAATAAATGACCCTAAACCAATTATTTTCTTCCTGATGCACACTGTATACACATATCGTTGAAAGTAAATAATGACGGATGTTTTCTTTCACAATTTCATGAGATTCCTGTAACTCCTTAGATAAAGACGTTTATAATGACATGGGTTTAATCATCCCTGGTCGAGTCATTGAAGAGAAACTAGTCAGAAATAATAGCAAGGGTCCGAGTAAACTCCGTGATAAAAGCCCTTGCTCAAGAGAATGCAACGTTATTTGGGCGGTGTTTAGCCAACAGACCGCTGCCTCGATCACTACCGAAAATAAAAAAAATAACCCGTGCTTGAAGCAAAAGCATACCCAATGCCTAAATATGTCCCTATATCAAGTGCCTTGTTTGCTATATGCCAATATATCTCCCGATATGTGCATATGTAATACATTGTGGTTATATATCTCGGATTTATTCCAATTGCACTGACCTATGGGTTGACACCAAAGGCCTGAAGCCAAAGGACTGAAACCTGAGGCCTCTATGTAATGTGGCCTTCACAAGGCCCATGATGCTCATCGGCTCCAACCTTTCGCTATGTGATGATCCCTTTAACAGTCACTTTGGTCGTTTTACACTAAAGGGAAAACTTACAGGGAGGGTAAGGCGATTGTGAATGTGACAGCTCCAAAGATGTATTTGGCTTCGCACATCATCAAAATGGTGGCCAGTAGGGTAAGAATACTGATTCTGGCTCACTTTTCCCCATGTAAATGAATGGGGGATTTTCAGCGATTCCCTTTTTTTTTCCCCTAAAAATAAACCCCCTTTTTATCCGTTTTTCCCTGCTGTGCAGGGGTTTGGCTTTTTGTGAGGCAATGTTTTATGGTCGGATGCCCTTCCTGGACGCCTCTTACAACACAGGGATATGGTACACCTATTCTAACCGGGGCATACACCGGGACCAGTATACTGGTACTCATTTCGCCGACCTCGGAAGGATGACAGGCTGAGTCAACCCCCTGGTGTTAATTCAGCAGCTGAGCGGGATTCGAACTCGGGACACTGGGATCCCAAGCCGCCACCCTAACCACTAAGCCAACACCAGGCTTTGTATATATATAACCAGGCTATCCCAAGGTATATTTATTTGTCTCCCCTTTAACCTGGGGGTTGAACAGCTCACTCATTGAACCTATAAAGATTTGTTCATTCTCAAATTCCTTCAATAGTTTAATTTTCTTTGCACAATAATCCCCATCTAAAATATTGACAAACAAAACATTTGAATCTTTATATTTTTTAAGATACCCCTTTGTGCCATTACGAAATGATAAACTTCTCTTAATGATCTCATCTGACCACCGTCCGAGTTGCAAATCATTTTTGTGTATAAACCACGCCATAAAAAAAGTTTTGTTTCAAATGTTTTCAGTTCATGCCGTGAAAATGAGGAAGTGTTTTTTGACACGGTCGTGCTGTGTGGTTTTAGACAGTCATGCTGTGAAAAAATAGGAACTATTCTGTGAGACAAGGTCTCGTGTTTATATTTTATCTCAGAACACGAACTGAAAACATTTGAATCGAAACCATTTTAAGTATGTTTTGTAAATGATTCATACAATCGCCCAGTTATTTTCCAAGCTGTCATTTCCTGTGGCCGCACCCAATGTTTCGGAGATTTTCTCATTGTAAGCCTTATAAGTGATTCACCAGACAAAGTTTCTGCCAGACAGGATTTTCATTTTTACAACTGAGACATGGATGATCTCTCTTCCGATGAAGGCAAAAGCTTACTACAGAGTTGGTAAGTTTGTTTGGTTTTCTCTTTGAACGATGAAGCAAATGATTATTAATTAAATCATGATAATTCTGATATATATATATATTTTTTTCCCTGACAGGGCATTGGAAGAAATTGAGTTTACGTATCACGACGTGGTTCATGAAATTAATACTCTTATTGAAGAGATCAATGATTTTAGAAGAGAATTGAAAGACATTTTCAATGAGTGGCACGAAGTCTTATCACGTCCTATCATCTCGAAGGAATTAAACCAATGGTGAGACACGTGTGTGTGTGTCTGTCTTCCTACCTACCTCTCTCTGCTCTTATTGAAGAGATCAATGATTTATAATGACCGGTCTCTGATCTCGAATGAATTAAACCAATGGTGAGACACGTGTGTCTATGTGTGTCTATGTGTGTGTGTGTGTGTGTGTGTGTGTGTGTGTGTGTGCGTGTGTGTGTGTGTGTGTGTGTGTGTGCGCGTGTGCGTGTGTGTGTGTTGCTTTCCCTGTCTGTCTGTCTCTTCATCTATACCCTTGACTTTTTTTTTTTTTTTTTTTCAGCACTATCGCACAACATCAGCTGTTGAAGCAATCTTGTACAACACATGATTTTCTGGAGGTAAATATTTCTGAATTATTATTAATATCACTCTCTCTTTAGAATGTCGTCTAATGTTGGTTGCATTATTAGTTTGAACGCGGTTTTGTCAGTACACTGGAATTAATTTTATTGACCTTGAAAGGATGACAGGCTGAGTCGGCCTCCTGGTGTGTTAATTCAGTGGTCAACGAGGCTTACTCATATTACCATGTAATTATTATCCACTTTTTGTTTCAAAACAGAATATGGTGTCTGAGTTTCGAAATCACAAGACATCTGGAGAAGATTGCTGGGAAAGATTATACATTCTCGCAAATGAATATTTAATATTTTCAATATTAATAAATTATATTTGTTTTGTATACAATTACTTGATTCTGAATTACAAGAAGAGGATCAAAACATGAAGGGAGGGTAGGTGCGCCCCCCCCCCCAATGACCCATCACCCCCTCATCCCATCCCTCCCCTCCCCATGTGTGTGTGTGGGGAAGGGTGGGGGGTGGGATGAGGGAGGTGGTGGGTCAAAGGTGGGGGGGGGGGCGCACAGGGGGGATGAGGGGGGTGGGGCTTGTGTGGGAGGGGCTTGTGTGGGCGGGGCTTTGGTGGGGCTTGTGTGGGCGGGGTGTGGGTGGGGCTTGTGGGGTGGGGCTTGTGTGGGAGGGGTTTATGTGGGCGGGGTTTCGGTGGAGCTTGTGTGGGCGGGGTGTGTGTGGGCGGGGTTTATGTGGGTGGGGCTTGTGTGGGAGGGGTTTATGTGGGTGGAGCTTGTGTGGGAGGGGTTTATGTGGACAGGGTTTATGTGTGTGGAGTTTTTGTGTGGAGCTTGTGTAGACAGGACTTATGTGGGAGGGGTTGATGTGGGCAGGGTTTATGTGGGCAGGGGCGAATGTGGATGAGGTTTGTGTGGATCAATGGATGGGTGGAGAGATGGGTGGATGGGTGGATGAGTGGAGCTTGTGTGGATGGGTGGATAATTTTTTAATTAAATAAACATGTTGTGTGTGGGGGAACTAATTAACTAATCACTAATTATGTGAATATGGGTGGAGCTTGTGTGTGTGGAGCTTGTGTGGAGCTTGTGTGGAGCTTGTGTGGAGCTTGTGTGGAGCTTGTGTGGGGTTTGTGTGTGGTGGGGTTTGTGTGGGGTTTATGTGGGTGGGGCTTGTGTGGGTGGAGTCAAAAAGGGGCAGAGTCAAAAAATTCCAATTTATTGGAGCTTGGGGGGGGTTTGTGTGTGGTGGGTTCGTGTGGGGTGTGTGTGGGTGGGGCTTGTGTGGGTGGAGTCCAAAAGGGGCGGAGTCAAAAAATTTCAATTTATCTTTGTCTTTTGTAATTCCTGTGAATAAAATGAACCTAAAATCTCTTCCCCTTCCAAATCATATCTTATAAGTCCAAGGAACCGTATCTATTACATCAACAATTTTAAAAAGTTCTTTCGTCCATCGTTCAGTAAAACCCTTTTCAAAATGAGATTTCCACCTCTATATTCTTACGATATCACCAACTTTGAACTTAGGTTTTCTGACATTAATCTCTTTTCATATTTTAATTTTGTAAATGTTTCTGATGGTTTCATATTCGTTGACGTGTGAATCGTGTCATTATACTTATCCACAATATCCTGAATATAAGATGACCATTGTTGTGAACCGAGTTGTGTGAATTTTTTATATAGTCTCTCTTTTAAGGTATGATTAAAACGTTCAACAACAATGGCCTTCCCTTCATTAAAGGTACTGTATAATGTAATACTGTTATTTTTTAGAAAATTCATGAATGTCTTGTTATAAAACGCTCTACACTCATCAGTCCACAATTTTTTTCGGTTTTCTCTTACTTATATTTAATATGTGTTGAAAGGCTAATATAAGAGTATAACCTGTTTTGTTTTTTAAAGGGATAAACCACACATATCTACTCCTCAAATCAATAACGGTAAAAGCATACTTGTACCCTTTATCATTATTGAGTTCAATCAAATCAGCAGACCAGATATAATCTACTTCCTTGGAATAAACTTTCCTTCTCTGAAACTTTGTGAATATTGGTTTATGTAATTCATCAGCTAATTGCTCTTCAGTCTTAATGACATCATTAGAGCTTACAAGTTTTTTGAATTTCCAAGTCCAAGTTTCAATTTAGCACTAATCATCTTCTTCACGATGAACCTATCAACTTTTTCTCTCAAGGTTGGATTTTGTATCAGAGACAAATTATACAACATTTCTCTATCGGCTTCATGCTTTTCTTCCAACGTTGTGGTATTCCCATAATCAATATCGTGTCTCATGCACACTTCATCAACTCTATTGATTGGTTTACTCCAGGATTTAGGATTGTCTGCCTCATCTAATCTTTTATCCAAGTTTGTGCCTGGACCACAGAAAGAATACCCTGGAAGATGTAATTCCCTGGTATTCCAGTAGTTGTAAATTTACTTCCTGATAAAAACTTTTGTATATCTCCTCCGAGTTTGTGTTTGGAGATAAATTGATTTTTTTTGAACCACACACCGAACATATACCTTTTTGTATAACCCTGTTATTTTTACTTTTAATATATGAAATATTTTTAGTATTACTTTTCTTTTTACATTTGAGACAATAACTCATTTATTTATGAGAACAATTCCTCCAGTCTCCAAAACCCCTTTTAGTTTCCAACATGCACATTTGAATCTTAATTTTTAAAACATAAAGAATCCTAAGAAATGCCTTCACTCTCTCCTCCATTTATTTAAGAAAAAACTTGAATTAAAATGAATGGCTTGACGATGTCAATAGTCTTGAAGAAAATATTGCAAATAGACTTGTCAATTCTTTGGTTTCCTCCTCGGTGGGTTGAGTTATTTTCTGTAATACCGCCAATCTTTTTTGAATCTCACTGGTTTCCATATTTTGATATTTATTTTGTCTCGCTCTTTCCTCCCTCTCCTCCCTCTCTCTCTTCTGTTTTTCCTCCTTCTCTTTCTTCTCCCTCTCCTCCTTCTCTCTCTTCTCTTTTTCCTCCTTCTCTTTCTTCTCCTTTTCCTCCTTCTCTTTCTTCTCCCTCTCCTCATTCTCCTTTTCCTCCTCTTCCCTCTCTTCTTCAACTCCTTCCTCATCCCTTACTATCCTTGAATCGTTTACACCCCATAGAATATTATACATATATTCATCAGGATTTCTTGTTATTCCTGCATCGAAAATAATTTTTTTACAACAGGAAACCAATAAAATTTCTTTTGAATTTCTAAAAGAGCCTTACCTTTTCTTAACTTTATAATTTTTTCATTATTTAACATTCTAATTAAATCTAAAGTTGTCGGTTTATCAACATCAGCATAATGCCAATCTTTTATTGAAAATACCTCATTCTTATGTTGTAGAACATATTTATTAAAATACCGAATACCCTTTTCTTGAAGGTATGCTTGGACACAGAAATGATAATTTTCTTGAAGCCTTCTTGCTGTCATTTATGTATTAGAAATATATGTTAGAATAATATTATGGCACGAAACACCTCCCCATCTTCCCATAGTTAAATCATTTTGTATTTCCTTACTTATTATATATAATCCTGTTTTTTCTGTTTTCATGAGATAAACAAGGGCAAAACCATTATTATATTTACCCTTATTAAATTCTTTTTATTTGTTGTTTACTAATCGTGGACCCACAAAACTCATTCTCGATACCAAGTGGATAATATTCTTCCTTACGAGACTGATTTAATTGTTCCAGGTCTTCGAGGTTAATTTTAAATGACCAATTATACCCTAAATCATTCATATCATACCCCCATTGTTCTATTCTCATACAAACGATACGCCCTTCTTTATAAAAATTTATTTTAATTCGAACTGTGAATTCTGTATGACCTGATGATAATATCAACACTTCTGTATCTTTGGAATACACAGCCGTTTTATTTAAGTATATATATTGTGATAAATCGCTTAATCTCACCAAGTCATTCGCGTCAGTTGGGCTTGGATAATTTTTTAATTTATAAGCATTTTTCATGTTAATATTTTTGTTTATATTATATTTATGTCGTTCAGCCTGTGCCTTTGTATAATAATTTGATAAATCAATATCCAGTTCTTGAGATACACCAAAGATAGAACCATCTTTACCAACATAAGTCATTTATATTAGATTAAAAATAATATCATAAATTTTTTTATTTTTGTTGAGTTGAAATAACACATATAGACATAATTGACCACAACACTTGGAATTTAATTCTTGGACTTGAAATGTTTGATAAACACCATTCTGTAAGAATTTTATGACTTCAACAGGTGGTGGAAGACCAAAACTATCAAAATAATATTTGTCTTGATTATTAAAAATACAAACCCAATGAGAACCGTTCCCATTATTATCTTCTAAGTTCATAATAATATTCTTTGTATGTTTCGGCACATTTGTTAATTCATCTCTCATACAAATAACCACATTTTGAATTTTTAATTTCTTACAATATTTGGCAAGTTGTAAATTTGATGTTGTATTCTTTCCAAATTCTTTCAACCACTCATCAATGCTCATTTATTTATTAGAAAGATATAATCCATTACCTCTTTTCGTTAATTTTACACCTGCTTGTGCAATAGAAGAAAGCATATCTCCAACTAACAATCTCGCTTTATCAGGCAGACCTTCAAGTTTTTCAGCAAAATCTACAATTACGCCACTTCCACTAATTTGTTTCTCCAACTCTTTGTTATGTCTTTCCAATTCTTTTTGAGCCTGGAGTTGAGCCTTCCTTTCGTTGGCAGTTTTCACCGCTGTTGAAATACCACCCGTCAATGCTCCAACCGCACTTAAACCAGCAAATAAAGGAATTAGAAATGGGAGAAATCCTCCACTCGTCTCTCTTATTGAATATTTTTTCAACATTGGTTTTGTCATTTTAATTTTAAGTGAGCCAGTGTCATTCAAGATTTTAACCTGTTCTCTTGTGAGCAAAACATCAATTCTTACTGCTCCTTTTCTCTGAATTGTATTAACGTTAATCGTACAAGGCTTTTGATTTTGAACACAAGATGATAGTTTATGAAGATTGATTTGATTAACATATACCCCAGTTGGTACTTTGCCACTCATTTATTTAACAAAAAATTATGTGAGACTAATCATCACACCATTATCTGTATTAATCTGCAATTCTGTTTCTTCCAAAAGCAAACAATATGTATCAACTTCTTCACTCTCTCCTCTTTCAATGTATAGGGAAGTATCCACTCGATTAGACTTTATAGTTTCCTTTTGCGCGCTCAGGTCAAACGCATAGATTGTATACAAACTTTTAAATGCTGTCATATCCAAAATAGGTTCTTTATTTCCATTACTTTCACACACCTTTTGGTAAGACTTGTATGCTTCAGCAAAATCATTTTTTTCCCAATTAATTTCCAATCTATCTCGTGGATAAAATGTTCCATCTAGAGAAACGCGAAGTTGTTTCACCTTAGCATTATCACTCAATGCATTATTCTTATCAGTCGCAGTATCACCATCTGGCTTTTAAAAATGATCCACAGATATCGTGGCTTTCCTTCCAGAACACCCAAATTCCACGTGTAAGTAGTTTGATTGAGTTTAACGTGTTGACATCTTCTTTTGAGGTATGATACACTGAGTGGTTTCTTTGAGTTAAGTCTTCGATTCAACATCTCTTCTGTTTTAAGATTAGGAGTATATTCACTGATATACCAACTCATCTCCTCAATTACAAATTTATTCTGATCACCAAAAGCATTACCAACACCAAAAAGCAATCTATTTTCATTATCATTCCTTTGTAGTTGAAATCTAATTTTAAGACCATACAGAACTTTATCATGATCACAAAATCCAAATATACCTTTAAGAGGAACCGCCACAGTAAAACTATTTTCTGCTTTTGTATCATCATTATACGCTCCTTTCCTTTGAATATATCCAGGGTCTGTGTTTGTTCCCGTTGACATATCAGGAATAAAACCTTCGACAGACCCCTTTCCCATTCTATCACTGAATGTATAGAGTGTAAATTTTATCATTTCAGATACAGCAGAGACATAATCAACCGCTTCAACTTCTTGTGTTCTAATATACAAACGCACACTATCAAACATTTTCCAGAAGAAATCATTTACAAGTGTAGCGTTTGTGTTATTCCCAGCTTTAGTGAATTTAAATTTACACAACAAGAAACTTTCGGAGAGATTCAAATAGGTTTGTTGATTATTTATTTCAAAACTTTTTGTACCATTCGTATTCCAGTCTGTTCCAGTTATTGCATTTACCTTGAAGTAATCTTCTTTTTTAGTGGAGTTTGAGATAATAATAGTATCATCCAAATCATAGATACTATCAATTGCTTCCATACTTGTATTTATTTAGGAAAAAAGATGTTAAAACTTTTGAAACCCTGATCCAAGTATTTGAATTATTTTCTGTCGTTCTTGGGGGGACAACTGAGTTTTGCCTTTCTTAATTTCTTTTTATTGCTTGTAATTTATGAGATTCCTTCTGAGCATCTTTTATACTCTTTACAGCACCTGCTACATTTCCCACAGCAGAAGCAGTTGAACCAATTAGATCTTTATGTTTAAGAATAGTTGAACCAATACCCATGAGAGTATCAATTATCCCATCTCCTCTAAATTGATGTCCAACACCCCTTTGTCTCTTAGGTTTATAGTATCCTCTACCAAGATACATACCTTCACCCTTGTAGTATGGGGAAAGGAACATCCCATCCCCTGTAATTATTTTATATTTTCCCAACTCGTGTTTCCTCACAATAACCATCGTATTTATTTATTGGAAAACTTCACGTAGGTGAATTCTGATGGATATAACTTCTCCATTAAAAGAAATCACACGATTATCTTGGTCGGTTATCCTAAAATTTACTCTGTGTATGGTTTTTCCTGACACAGGTAGATAAACCAAATTTTTAGGTTCCATATTAAATTTATAACCAATTGGGGTTGAGTATGCACTGAATGAAAATATTGTATTTGTTTTTTTTCCATCATTATAAGCACCATCAATCAAATCACAGTGAATTAACACCGAATTTATTCCTGAGGATATTTGAATGACATTATCACTGTAAAACGTCCCATTAGTTTCAATCTTTTTTGAGGAGAAACCCAATAACTCTCTAAATGAATTATCAATTGTGAAATCAACCTTGTAGTTATTTTTAACTTTAATCGTTGATTTTGAAGTATGTTTTTGAATGTTTATAACAATATTTTTTGGTTCATCACCCTGTTCTTTCATAAGACGAGCAATTTCGGAAGATATTTGAGAAATCTCATATGCTCCGGGTGAGACTGTTATCGCTTTGTATCCACTTCCGGGATTATAACTAAACTTGTCATTTTTATCAGTTATATTAAATAAGGTATTATAAGTTTCCATGGACAATAAAGATGCCTCATATTCTTTTGTTGTGTCAAGTTGTAGTGGGTATGGGAATGAAGATGTGTGGTCGCTTGTTGTGAAATTGAAACTAAGGATTGTGCTTCTCATCTTATTTAATATGAGATAAAATGTCTTTATATTGATATTTATTAATTATTTTCATGTTCATCAACTGGTCTAAAATGGCTGATGCTTCATTAAAACAATTGTTATTTCCAGCCTTCTGACTGCCTAACAACAATAACAGTCTATTAACTAATTGCGATGGGTCATTTGGAAGAAAAACTAACACCTGAACCAAGGATACTTAAAGCCTGAATAATGTGTTTCTCCTTCTCATTCTTCCTACTTTTACCAGAAAGAATAACCTTATAATTTAGAGTGTTCAGCAAATCAATATATACTCTATCATCATTATTTTCCATATCCAATGGTTTATCAATATACTTTGATTCATCCTTCACAGTTGAACCTTGTCTTCCATCTTTGTGAGAAGAAACATTAATCTCGGAGTTAGTTTAACAGGGGGTTGAGCAGAACTTAAGAACCTTAATTCATCATTAAATATCAATACCTTTTCTTGAACAAGATGAAATATTGCTGGTTGTTCTGTTGGAATGAGTCCTGCTTTGGTTTTTGAATCCGCTGAATATTCATTGTTTTGAACAGCATTCACAATATAATCAGGGGTTGATTAATCTCTTCCAGTTGTTGAAATAAACCTTCATCATGTTCTAATTCTCCAATATGCTCTAATTCTTCCTCCGTCATTTGACTGAAATCTTTCAACATTTGGAGCTTTCTGGGAGTATATTCTACTGTGGGAACTGTGGAAACATCTTTCATTTTTTCTTGGGAAGTTTTTAAAAGTGGTTTAAAAAATTTATCTTGTTTTCTTTCAAATGCTTCTTCGCCCGTTAGTTTCTGTTCATGCGTTTCTTCTTTATGTCTTCCTGTTGTTTTACAACTTTTGAAACCAACTCTTGATGTTCCTTAAATCTTCTTGCTCTTTCTTTTACATCCATTTATTTATTGTAAAATATCATTTAATGAATTGTAAAGATCAACAGGGAAATTTTCCTTTTCTTCATCATTCAAGTAGATGTGTTCAAATAAATCCTTTTCTTTAAATATTTCATCAAATTCTTTATTAACATTAATGCGAGTTGTAATTTCTTCTTCACTAATACTTGCATCTCTGCTTTTCATACGTTTGCGTTGAGTTTCTTCATCAACATCAAAACCGAATGATAAAATCTTCACTCCACTCAGATGTTTAATAATTTGTCTCGTTCCTTCTGGATTAGTTTCTAATATCCCAACACCACCAGATTTTAGTTTCCTTAACTCACTCTTACAATGTGAATATTTTGTTGTACCAAGAGAAACCTCCTCAAACATTTGACCTTCATTCCTCAATCGCATATGTTCCTCCACTGAAATATAGTGATAATCTTCACCTTTTACTTCTCCAGGTCTTATTGCTCTAGTTGTTGTTGATACAATGCGTATCACGGGGTGTTTTTTAAGTAAATTTACAATATTCTCATTTGTACTACACAAGAACCTTGATTTATGAAAGTTTTTTCCAGAAGCAGATTTACCCACAAGATTTATAATAATAGTTGTCATTTATATATGTAATTGTTTATAAAACAAAAAATATATCCCTTAATATCTCATCTTGTTTCACAACAATATATTTATATTTTTCAGTCGTGTGCTTCATATAATCCTCAAATTTCTTTTTACTACATAATGTAGAACAATTATCTCTCCAAAATTATTGATATCTATTGAATTTAACTTGAATAAAATAAAAGTATTAGCATTGTTTCTGATGGAACGACGAGGAAGTTGAAAGTACGATTGACTAAGATAAATACAATTACAAGAAGAATGTCTCCCTCTTGTGTAGTAGCTGTCCATTACCGTTTGGTTTCTCTCATTAACACAATCATCAAAGATAACGAGGTTCTTTTTTGATTTATCCAAATCTTGGGAGACGGTATATCATCCGTATTATCACTAAGAATACAAGTTATAGGATTTGATTTCTTTTTACATCTCTGTGTATCACAAAATAGTTGAATTATATCTTCAATGTTATAATCATTTAGGTTTTTTTGACGTTTAAATAAACCGATTATATCTTCTTTTTGAAGACCAGCATTAAAACCTTGTGAGAGTAGTTGATACTCTGGTTGAAAACTCGACTTTGTGAAAATTATTAAATTGTCATAATCTAAAAAGTTGGGAGTGAGGAGCATTTTTAAAAGTAAGCAGGTTTTTCCACATCCACTTGAACCAACTATGAGACATCTTAATGAATTTGGGAGATTTTTATGGTTGTTAAATTTTATCTTATTTTCCCAAATAGGTAAAAAATCATTCATTTATATATTTGAAAAACAGGTTATTTAATTTATTATTGGCTTTTTTAGAAACTCTATATTTTATCCTAAGTTCAGGTTTAATTTCAAGATAATCCATTATTTTATTTATACAATATCTTGTGTTGATATTTCCCTGAAAATTACATCCATGAATAATATACAACAACAATCCTTTGAACATTTCTCTTATACGTTCAGTTTCTTCCCTTGTAAGGAAAGGTGTGTTATCATCCTCATACTTTACATTCATTTCTCTAATCAATCTTGTAAAGTAATTCATTTTTGGTGTAAATCTAAAAGAATTATTTTCCTTTTTATATTTTTTATTATCATTAATTAGAAGATAATCACAGAATATACATTGTTTATAGGCTTTTGACTCTGTGTTTAATCCCCGTCTTTCACACGCAGGACAATTCTCAAATTTGTCATATGGAGAATCAGGAAAGTCTAGCATATTTATAAAGTAAAACTTTACTTAAACTGAAATTCATCTATACTTTCAGTTGTATATTACCATCGATATCGATATACTTTTTTTTCATTATCAGATTCAACGACAACATTTTTTATATTAAAGGTAATTTTAAAATTATCGTTAACTACTATTGAACGAAATGTCATTTCACCTGATATATTAACATCCTTTATTTCATCAGGATTTACATCTTTAGGGTTGTTGAAAAAAATACAAATTTCTCCTTGCATATTACAGATGGTCTTATCTTTTCTTTCTAAAGCTTCATCCATAAGGTTTTTGTTCTTTGATACTTTTTCTTGTTTCATTGCTTTTTCTAGTTTTGAATATATTACTAGAAGGAGAGGAGAAACTTTTGTTAGAGATACTTTAATTGATGTTCTACCAGGTATACTAAAAGCCCTTCCACTGAAGGAAATTGAAGAACTCATATTATTTACCATAATAGTTTTTATCCAATAGTTGTTATATTTATCTTTGTTCAATTTTACATCCTTGACATATTTCTCAGTATCTTTAACAGATGAAGAGATTGATTGAAACTTGTCTTTTGTGTCTTGAAACATTGTATTTATTAAGTGAAAAAGTTGGAGGATAAAATGGTTTTAAGCACAGATTCACCTGTAAAACAAAACGAAATTTTCATCAAGAAAATTTTAGTTTAAGCAAAGTTTTATTCTATAAATATGGTGAATACAACGTACTGCGATGTTTGTAATCACGAATATAAACATTATAGAAAACACCTCCGAACCAACAAACACACATTTAATCTGTTTCATAAAATATCTCCTCTTGAGTTGGAAAGAAAACATTGTGATATCTGTTCAAAGGATGTTTTGAAGAGTAGTTATAATAAACATCTTCAATCACAAAAACACAAGAAAAATGAGTTTAAAGTAAAGGGAGACTATTATATTGAAAACACTGATGGGGCATTTAAAGGGCATATAAAAATAAGGATTTTTCAATTTGGAGAACCCGGTCCATCATCAATAGCTGAATCAATTGAAATAGTGAAACCTGATGTTGAAAATTTTATTAAAAAGACATTAAAAGAAATGAAAACTTTAAAGTTTTATATGGGAGTGAAAATGAATATGAAAAGACAAGATGAAGAACAAACTCCTTATATGAGAACAGATCTTCATTTTATAACATCATTTCAAGATTTTTTGAATAGTGGGGTTTATGAAGAACTATCAAGACAAGAGGAGGATGTTGATAATACAGTGGTAGGAAGTGGATTCAATATTAAAAAAATCATCTTTTAGATATACACATTCTAAAATCAAACCCTCTTAAAGCTTCTTCTTATATTGAATTACCAAAAGAAATAAAACTAAAGAAGGCAGTTGTTAATATTAAGAACAATGATAATAAATGTTTTCTCTGGTCTGTTCTTGCTCACTTACATCCACCAAAAATGTAATTCAGAAAGAGTAAAACAATATATGAAATATGAGAATACCTTGGACATTAAAGATTTTAAATTCCCAATGCCACTAACAGATATTCCTAAATTTGAGAAAAGAATAATATTTCTATTAATGTATATGGATTAACGGATACAAACAAAGTTCAAATATTAAAAATTTCAAACAACTATAAAAATGAAGAAACACACATTGATCTTTTATATTTTAGTGTTGGAAAGAATTCACATTACACATACATCAATAATTTATCAAGATTAATCTCTTCTCAGGTATTCAGACCAGCAAACAAAATATATCCTTGTAAGTTTATGTCTTAATTCATTTCATACAAAAGAACGATTAGAACAACATTCAAAATATTGTAGTAATCATAAATCAGCTGTAATTACAATGCCTAAACCTGGTGAAAAGATTTCTTTGAAGATTATAATAAATCTATCATGCACCCATTTGTGATATACGCTGATTTTGAGTGTATCCTTAAAAAGATAAATACTGCTTCTCCTAATCCAAAAGAACCATATACAAATAAATATCAAAAACATATTCCTTGTGGTTTCTGTTATTATATCAAATCATCTGTTGGAGAAAAGTATAACAAACTTGAACATTATCGTGGAAAAAATGCTTCACAAGAGTTTGTAAAACGATTAGAAAAGGATTGTATAAGACTCACTAAATTAATGAAAGAAACAAATGAACCGATGAAATTAACCAAAGAAGAAAAATTAGAATTTAGAATGAACAATATCTGTCATATTTGTGAGGGGGAAATTAAGGAGTCTAAAGTTAGAGACCATTGTCATCTTACTGGTAAATATAGAGGTCCCGCTCATTCCTGTTGTAATCTTAATTATAAATTACCTTCTTTTATTCCAGTCTTTCTTCACAACAGCGCCAACTATGATACACATCTATTTATAAATGAACTTTCAAAAACACCAGGGAATATTTCTGCCATAACAAACACAAGTCAAAAGTATATTTCATTTTCAAAAATGATATTCACAAAACCTTTAACTCGTATTAGGTTTCTAGATTCTTACAAGTTTATGGGAACACCACTAGCCTACCTCGCATCAAATCTAAGCTCCACGGACTCTTTTCCAAATCTTAATTCATTCTTTCCAAAAGAGGAAATTCTCACTAAAGAGGAAATTCAGATTAAAGAGAGAATTCAAAGTAAAGAGGAAACTGTAATTAATGAAGAAATTCTAACTGAAGATGAAATTCTAATCATAAAGAAAATTCGAACAATGAATGAAATTCTAACTAAAGAGGAAATTCTGATTAAAGATGAAATTCTGATTAAAGAAGGAATTCTTACGAGAGAGGAAATTCAAACAAGGAATGAAATTCAAAGTAAAGAGAAAATTCTTACAAGTAAGGGAATTTATCCTTATGATTATATGGATTCATTTATGAGATTTAAAGAAACACAACTTCCATCAAAAGAAAGTTTCTATAATAACCTTTATGAAGAAGAGATAAGTGATAAGGAATATAAACACGCACAAGAAATATGGAAATTATTTAAGATAAAGAACCTTGGAGAATATCACGATTTATATCTAAAAACAGATGTTTTATTGTTAGCTGATGTGTTTGAGGCTTTTAGAACACTCTGTCATAATAAAAATTGTTATGGATTAGACCCTGCCCACTATTTCACAGCTCCTGGTTTAGCTTGGAGTGCAATGTTGAAAATGACAAAACAAGATATAGATTTAATCAGTGATGTGGATATGCTTTTGATGATTGAGAAGTCCAAGAGAGGTGGAATATCACAAGTATGTTCAAAAAGATATGCTAAAGCAAATAATAAATATCTTCCAAATTATGATAGTGAAAAAGATAGTAATTATTTGATGTATTTTGATGCTAATAATTTGTATGGATGGGCAATGTCTCAATCTCTACCTTATGGTAAATTAGAGTGGGTGGAAGAAAAGGATTATGAAAAGGCTTTGATGAATATTGTTATTTCTTCTCAAGAGGAATTGAATGACGAAGAAGAAGGTTATTATTTTGAAGTTGATTTGAGGTACCCGAGTGTTCTTCATAATAAGCATAAAGACCTTCCTTTTGCATGTGAGAAAGAAACCCCAAAGAAAGAATGGTTCAGTGATTATCATAAAAGTTTTAATATTAAAGGCAAATCAACAGAAAAGTTATTAACAACATTCTATGATAAAGAGGGATATGTTTTACATCAGAGAAGCTTAAAACAGTTTTTGAGAGAAGGATTGAGAGTAGCTAAAATTCATAGAGTTTTAAAAATTTATACAAAGTCCTTGGGTGAAAAAGTATATTCAATTCAATACAGATATGAGAGCAAATACAAAAGTAAAATTTGAAGGGGACTTTTATAAATTAATGAATAATGCTGTATTTGGAAAGACTATGGAAAATGTTAGAAACAGGCAAAACATTAGATTCGCAACATCTTGGAAAGAAGCTTCGAGATTGATAAATAAACCAAGTTTTGAGAGAAAAGAGGTTTTGTCCGAGAAATTTTCTGCAATTCATATATGAAAAAGGAAAGTATTGTAATGGATAAACCAATTTATATTGGAACAGCAGTTCTTGATTTATCAAAGATATTGATGTATGATTATTTGTATAATGACTTAAAGAAAGAGTATGGTGAAAATGTTTCATTGTTGTATATGGACACTGATAGTTTTATCCTAGATATAAAAACTGATGATGTTTATGAAGATATGAAGAAAAATATTGGAGTATATGATACAAGTAATTTCAGCAAGAAGAGTGAGTTATTTTCCAAAAGGAATGAAAAGGTTATTGGTAAGTTTAAGGATGAGTTGGGTGGAAAAGTAATGAGTGAGTTTATTGGATTGAGAGCAAAGGCATATGCTTATAAGTATGGTGATCAGATTGATAAGAGGTTAAAGGGAATAAAGAAATATGTAATAAAGAAATCAATAACTTTTAGAAATTATTATAATTGTTTGATGAATAAGAAAGAAGAATACAGGAAAATGAATACAATAAGAAGTTATAAACATAACATATATAGTGAAGAAGTAAATAAAAGGCATTAGGAGCCTTTGATGATAAGAGATTTATTTTAGATAATGGAATAGATTGTGTTCCATATGGATATTGTATGATAGAGTGTATAAAATAGATTGGGTTTTAACGATGGGAAGAAGGGTTAGGGTTTTTTAAGGGCTACACCGCTTTTTTCACAATATATAAATGGTTAAACCAAGTATTAATCAAACTAAAGAGTGGAGAAAATCTCAGTCTTGGTATATAAATGGAAAACATAATGAATGTGAAAAATATCAAATAAGTCTTATTGAAAAAATAACTAAAACAAAGGTAAATAAAACAAATAAGCGAATCAATTTAAAAAGTAGTAAGTTAGAGGATGTAAAGAAAAAATGAATATCCTTGAATGGACTGAAAACTTTGATGGTTATCAATTGAACAATGAAAAAACAATTTACTATAATCTCAAAATGATATGTGGCTCAGGAGGTGGTCAAACAAGAGCATTAAGAGAAGTTTATCATTTCGTAATGGCACAAAAGGGGTATCTTAAAAAATATAAAGATTCAAATGTTTTGTTTGTCAATATTTTAGATGGGGATTATTGTGCAAAGAAAATTAAACTATTGAAGGAATTTGAGAATGAACAAATCTTTATAGGTTCAATGAGTGAGCTGTTCAACCCCCAGGTTAAAGGGGAGACAAATAAATATACCTTGGGATAGCCTGGTTATATATATACAAAGCCTGGTGTTGGCTTAGTGGTTAGGGTGGCGGCTTGGGATCCCAGTGTCCCGAGTTCGAATCCCGCTCAGCTGCTGAATTAACACCAGGGGGTTGACTCAGCCTGTCATCCTTCCGAGGTCGGCGAAATGAGTACCAGTATACTGGTCCCGGTGTATGCCCCGGTTAGAATAGGTGTACCATATCCCTGTGTTGTAAGAGGCGTCCAGGAAGGGCATCCGACCATAAAACATTGCCTCACAAAAAGCCAAACCCCTGCACAGCAGGGAAAAACGGATAAAAAGGGGGTTTATTTTTAGGGGAAAAAAAAGGGAATCGCTGAAAATCCCCCATTCATTTACATGGGGAAAAGTGAGCCAGAATCAGTATTCTTACCCTACTGTGGCCGTATGATTTTTGAATGTTACACTTGTGGGTGGAGAAAGGCCAGCTGTCCAACTAATGTGTGGAAAGGAGCATTATGCATGGATGACAGATGGACGAACAAGCGTATTATTATCTCGATTATTATTTTTTAAAAGCAAAATTATGATGCAAGATCAAAAATATTATACATGCTCAGCCTGTTATATTTTTCAATAAACACAAATCTCTGGGTTTTATGAATGTCTTACTTTGAATTTTGCTTTAGTTGTTTGATCAGGACGCTGCAACATATTGCGGAGATCGATCTGCCACCTCAATCATATGATGAGCACTGTACAAGTGTTGCATGTAGCAACAATAATACTCCAGAACGGACACACCAAAACTAGGAATGGTTGAAGTTGTAAATAATATGGGAAGTCCATTTGTCGAAGTAATGGTTGGCAACTTGGTTGGCAATGACATAATGGATGAGGCTGTGAATATGTCCATAAAAAACTGGACAAAGATCAGCTGAATGTGTTCGTGAAAGAGAAGTTTCACCTCAAACGAAGACACTTGATCATCTTATTTTGAAAAGCCTGGTGTTGGCTTAATGGTTAAGGTGGCTGGCTTAAGATATTAGGGTCTCGAGTTTGAGCAGCTGTCATGTCGTTAAATAACATCAAGTGGGTTGACTCGGTCTGTTATCCTTCCGAGGTCGGCAAAATGAGTACCAGCTTACTGGAAATGGGGTGGAGGGGGGGGGGTATAGGCACGCTCCCAGCAATGATGCAACCAGCAGCTGCAGGCTGCAGACTGCATACAAAATAATAAAACCTTAATTTGAAGAAAAAGGTAAACTTGGTTTGACAACCTGTTCGAGATGTGTCTAAAAGCAAACTACAAGTGTCTTATTTGAAAAGTGACTGCTGTCTTTTCGCCAGGCTATACATTGATTTCCAAACACAGGAGGGAAATTGATTTCCAAACACAGGACGACTTCAGACACGAAAACCAAGCTTGTCCTCTTCCCCTATCTCAAAATGAGTTGTTGAGGTTGGGAAGTAAGTCTGATCTCCTTGGTTGTCTTTAAGGATGTGCAGAATCTAAGACTGATGCCATCATTTTAGATGGTCCTGCTCTTGTCAACATGTGGAATCCATCTGCTGTAAAAACTTTTGATGAGTATGCGAAGAAGATGCTCATATACTCCATAAAAAGTCAAAAAGTGACTTTCAAAATGACGTATGAATGCTAAATGAAGCATTTTGCACATGCACTGTGTACATGTTTCCACTGATTTGGTTCAACTTGGTTGGCACTTTTCACCTGCCATTACTAGCACAAAATCTGTGATTCAAATTGACTTTTAAACATAATTTTCAGTCGTTAGATGATAAAGTGGCAATTTCAGGATGGTTAACCATAATTGTTCTGTTCCTGAATGCAAATCGGACTCATGGAAATATACGAATATGAGAAACATCCTTGGAAGAAAGGATTTGGGTTTGTACAATTTCCTATTCACACAATTAGCTAGCGACGGCCGTGGTTACAGCACACACCCAAGAACGGGCACTACTGCTTTCACCAACAGATGCAAAAATATAGTACAATTTCTCTTGTGGCCCCAGAACCAAATAAAACAAGGAAAACAAGACATAAAATGTCATAGCTCCCATTGTTTTTAGAAATTTTGGTGTCTGGAGTTAAAGGGCTAGCCCATATTTATTTACAACTAAAATGGCTGCCAGTCTACCAGTTGGCTATCTTTGATCAGATCGCAAAATAAAGTGATGTGCACGTGTACGCCATTGTTTACTGTGCTTGTGCCATGTTTGAACAAAATAAGACCATGCCTGTCTGAGAAATGGTTGGGGACACGTTAAATAACAAAATGGCTGCCAGTCGGCTATCTTGGATCTGATTGCAAAAAAAAAAGAAAAAGATGAGCATATGTACGCCATCATTCCTTATCAGTGTGCCAAGTATGAACAACATCAGTAAATGCATGTCCGAGAAATGGTTGAGAACGTGTTCAACATTGGGGTTTTTTTTTACAACTTAAATGGCTGACAGTCGGCCATCTTTGATCGCATCGCAAAACAAAATTACGCGCATATGTATACTATAATGTGTTGTCTTTGTGTCAAGTACAAATAAAATCAGTCCATACATGTCCGAGATATGGTTGCAGATGCACGCACGCACACATGGACACAAAAACCAAGACTAAATTCATAAGGCCCTGTTTCGGACTAAGTCCAATAGGGGCTAAAAAATATATACTTATACCAACACTCACAGCCCATACCACTCCCACTCGCACCCCACCCCCTCCTCCCAAACATGAATAATAGTAAATATAATCATTTTAATCTTCCCCTGTGCATCGCCAAGCCTCAGATATGACCTTCCCATCGGTGTTAAGAAGCATGAAGGTTTGGTTGGAACGCACCATCTACGAACCTTCGGCCTAGTTCACAGGCCCATGTAATCATGAGTTTTTGCAATACAAACTACAACATATCAACTTTTTGGACGAGTTGATGAGGAAGTTATCCAACTGTTTCATTGTACAAAGGCACACCAATTTCTCAGGGGTACACTTACAAGCACTTTTGGCTTCTTAAAAAGCTTTTTTATTCCTTTCATTCTACAATTCTTATCTGGGAGGCATGAAATATGTCCAGGCTTCCCCGATTTACTTCATACTGGGGGTTTCTGCGCATGCACGCCGAGCAGTCTGGTGCGGATTATGTCATTTCGAAAGTGCCATGTTGCAAAAGGTCAGTCGGATTGACATTGTATAACACAGGTACTTTGACAATAGTTTGAAGTCCCAGATGAGACGCAAGTGAGGGAAAGCCATCAGGAGAAGAATTAGGTTTGACAATTCTGTAAATGGCAACAGTTTCTTCACATTGACGATAACAAGGCAGAGTAATTTGCCTTCCTTGCAGATCACATTGGTAATCTGATGAGAGAGAAGCAAGTTGTCACAACGAAAGGTTCAAATGTTCTCTGCAATCTTCAGTGGGATTCTACTATCCTTGCGACTTGTGATCACGAATAATCAGATACACATATGATTCTTCATATGGCAAACGGTTCTTCGAGTCATGATTTGAAGAAGATATGTCTCCCCACTGTGGACACAGATATTGTTGTTTTTGAAAATATCAGTTGTGGCTATAGCATTCGGTTCTCGGAGATATTTTCGATACATAGCTGCCCATATGAGATTTCCATTTCAGTTGGCCCTGAGAAATTGAATGCCCTATCAATTGTTGTTATGTTCTCCATATGCCTTCACACACCATTGAGCCAAAGTTTACATTTTTATTAAAAGATGCACAATTTTTCACATGTCGCCTGGGCTATTAAAGGCAATTTGAAAAAAAGCAAAGAAAAAGCCAAATCAATGGCCAAATGGCTAAGGCTAAATCAAAAGTGATGAAAGTGTTGCCTTATCACAACCATACCCAATGAAGTGCGTGCTGGTGTAGCATCACGGTTGATCCAAAAAGAGACCCAAGAGAGGACGACAATAAGACTGCAGGGGATGTACGTCTGAATAGTGAAGTAACCCATCCGTCGAACCAGGTCAAAGTACACCGTCATTACCACGTACTCACCTGCGTACAAAACACAGCACACGTTTCATAACATAGCACCCTTACTAAACAGCATCAGCAGGGCACAGATAGACCAAGCTATGGCATTCAATAGTCTCTGTCAGATTTCTTACATTTGCTTTATCAATAAAATATGTTGGTCAACATGACCCGTAAAATTGCGTCATGATTTGCACTATTTTATCTACAGTAGTATCGTAGATCAAATAGTATTTTTTAAGTTAAAAAAAAAGTTGTGCATTCTAAAATTGTAGTGCGTTTCACTGACAATAGGATAACAAGCCGTAAGGCCAGAGACAAACGAGTGCACGATATTAGACTTCTTTATTCTAAAGTACTTCCAACTGCATACCGCTCGGCAGATGGCGCTTAAGCATATGATGCATCATCTACTTGGTGCTGCTTTAGCAACATACAGCACACTTTCTCCACCTCTAAGTGGCACGAGTTATCAGACAAAATCTTCCAAATGCTGGGAACACTTTGTTATACATACAGATCATAAATATATGTGGAAAAATTATCATACAGATCATACATACAAAAAAAAACATTCAGATCGAACAGGGTGACCGGGTGACACAAAGACAGATTCTTCCTGACTTGGTAGGGGTGACATGACTGAAGGCCTCGTCACAGTTTGAGCATCATGTGGGCCAGACATGAGGGCATGTGCATTTGCTCTGGTCAGAACTGACTCAGACATATACCTTGGACTAACTGGCGTAGTTGGTGTTGGAATGTCTTGGATTGCTGACTCAAGAGAAACCTGATGTGGTGGTACAGCAAGTTCAGAATCAATTCTCACTGATGGCTGTGCTAAAATATGGTCCTGAATTTGGTTAACGTGCCATTTTCACACTTTACCATCATCAGTTTTAACAATGTAGTTAGCTGGTCCTAGTCACCCTGAGAAAATTCCTGCTATCACTGAGACAACTGTTGGTACCCACTAGCAATTCTAAGTAATCATATGCAATCACAAACCGCTTTACTTTGAAGGTACGACCAAGTTGTGGGCATGACAGAGAGATGGACAGAGACCCACTAGGTCTCAACAAATCTAGTCTAGATCTGAATAAATGCCCATACATATGCATACTGGGTGTCTCATAAATTGATATCTGTACAGCATTCCTATAATGCAGCAAAAAACCATCAACCATTTTGTACAGAGATTACTCCTTTTTTTCAAAGCAAAGCACATCTTAATGGATGACTCAGCCTGGCCATTCATTGCTTTGGTGGTATGGTACTGATTTGAGGTGATTGATACCATTTTGAACCATTAAGCTATTGAAAGCACCAGAAACAAACAGGACCATTATCTGAAATCAAATCTTCAGGTACACTTTTGTTTGCAAAAATAGACCGAAGTTTCTCCACTGTGTTTTCTGTGGTTGTAGATTGCATGATAACGGCCTCTGGCCACTTGGAGAACGCAATGCCTACAATCAAGAAAATGTTCCCAAATGGGCCAGCAAGGTTGACATTAATTCTTTGCTATGGCTTGTCTGGAGTAGGCTAAAAGAACAATACCCAGCATGGTTGGTGACATTTGACTGGCGTGTAAAGCAATGCCGAATCATACATTTGATTTCCTTGTCCAGACCGGGCCACCACAAGAGACTGGGCTAGGCCTTTGGTTTTAACGGCTCCTTGGTGAGTGGTTTATAGCTCATCGAGACAAAGTTGGCTGAATTTCAGAGGAATCACTGACCTTATACTCCACATCATATAACCTTGAGCTAATATAAAGACAGTTCTGATGATTTAGATGCATATGGCTGATACTCAGGTGTTTAAGGTAGGTCATTCCAACTACCAGTGGAGATTGCCCATTTGACACAGGCGAGCACAGAATCGTGGGTTGATTCAATTTTGAAATGGACTCAAGGAGATGTGGATGGGCCAGGTATCTGCCTGGGGGATGGCCACATGGAGGCCCATGCAGTACCGGCAGAAAGTGGATGCAGCGACGCGCAGATCCGGCGCATGCTCCCATACCTGACCTGCCTGACCTGTCGACAGGATGTGAGATGCGAAACAGATAGGGCTATCGTCCATTTTGAGTGATAGGACTGCTCTGATGCCTTAGGTAGAGCAATTGCATGCTAAGATAAGTGGACATTTAGATTCCTCGTGAATGAGAACCATATCCTCTGTGAGTATGAGCTTGATACCAACAAAAGCAGTCTGTTGGTCAGATCTCCATGCCCAGCATTCTTCCTTTCTGAAAAGTCGAGTTAATGGGGCCAACTCAGAGCTCAGATTGCTGATGAGTCCTTGGTAGTACTGTGCCATAATTGATGAATGAGTGAAGCTGGATTTTGTCCTGTGGCAGTGGCATGGTGAAAACATATTCTTCTGATGTAGGCCTGTTGGTCGGATCTTCGTATCCAGCGTTCCTCCTTTTTGAACAGTCGAGACAACAGGGTCAACTTCATAAAGTGGTTGGCCTGTATATCCTAACCAAGCTCATTGGAAAATAGGAATTGATGCTTTTGAAGGATTTGCTCAAACCAAAGTGGTGTGGGTTGTACAATGTGAATGGCTGACAAATCCAGCTTGATGTGATTCAGTCAGTCATGACCAAGAAGGGATGGTCCACTTCCTCGAACCACATATAACTTGAGACCGATATGAATAGCTCACTGTGACATCAGGTCAGGTCAGGTATGGGAGCATGTGCCAGAACAGCGCGTCGCTGCGTCCACTTTCCACCGGAACTCCAGGGGACTCCGTCTGGCCTTCCCCCAGGCAGATGCCAGGCCCATCCCCATCTCCTTGAGATGATGGTCAACCTGCTGCAACCACGAGGCACGTGGTCGGCCCATTGGCCTCCTTCACTCATGAGACTCCCTCGCTGAGAGAATCTGGTGAGCAGGATCAGCGTCAGGAAAACGAGCCACATGTCCATACAGCCGCAACTGAATCTCACGGACCATGCAGGTAACAAATCTCATCCGAGTCTCTCTCAGCAACCGCTCGTTGGACACAAAATCTGACCAGCGATAGCTAAGGATTCTCCGAAGAGACCTGGTACCAAAGGAATTAAGTCTCCGTCTCAGATTCTTGGTCAGAGTCCAAGTCTCGCATCCATAGAGCAAGACTGGAAGCACCAAGGACCTGAAGACTCGGACTTTCATCTTCCCGCACAGGTACCTGCAGCGCCACACCCCATGATCCAGTGAATCCATGACTCCCCAGGCCCGACCCAGACGTCTATTGACCTGACTCACAGCCAGCAGAGACATGAATATCACTGCCAAGGTAAGTGAATCTCTCCATGACCTTAACATCCTCACCACAAACAGACACAGACAGGACAGCAGCATCCAAGATGTCATTGAAAGCCTGGATCTTAGTTTTGACCCAAGAAACCCGAATCCCAACGGCTCCGACTCCTCATTCAGCACCTCAAGGGCCCCCAAAAGGATATCGAAGGTCTCGCAAAGATGACTGCATCATCTGCGAAATCAAGGTCCGAGATCTTGACATTCCCAAATGATGCACCGCAGGCTTGATCTTTCCGACATCCTCCTTAAAATCCAGTCCATACAAGTGCTGAAAAGTGTGGGAGCCAGTACACACCCCTGACGAACTCCAGTAGCAACTGGAAATAAGTCAGAGATGGTACCACCACACTTCACAGCACTCTCAGTACCAGAGTAGAGTTCAGACATCAGATCGATCAGTTGTCGTGGCACCCCACGAAGACCAAGAATCCTCCAGAGGGCATCCCGATTCACTGAATCGAACGCTTTACAGAGATCAACATAGGCTGCAAGCAGCCCCTGCCGAAACTCTCGTCTGCGTTCGGTGAGGACACGAAGAGCAAGGATACGGTCAATCGTTGACCTCTTTGGTGTAAAGCCTGACTGCTCTGGATGCTGGTGCTCAAGCAGATGGTGGTGAACCCTATCAAGATTTATCCGAGCAAACACCTTGCCCGGCACTGAGAGCAGCGTCACCCCCTCGGTAGTTGCTGCAATCTTGGCGATCACCCTTCCCTTTCCAGAGAGGGACAACAAGGCCCCTCTGCCAATCAGTTGGGTTGATGCCTGTGTTCCAGGCAGAGCACAACACTGCATGCAACGACACGAGTGCAGCATTTTCACCAGCCTTGAGAAGTTCAGCATGGATGCCACAGATCCCTGGAGCTTTACCCCATTTCAACCGGTTCACCGCAGTCCGTGTTTCCACAAGCGAAGGTGGACCATAGTTGATTGGAGGGTCAGCAACAGGGATTGTAACACCCTTGACGTCCAACTCGACAGCTGGGGGATCAGCCTGGTACAACCGCTCAAAGTAACCGGCCCAGCGGGCCTTCACTTCAGACTCCTCTGTCAAGAGCCGACCACTCTCAGCTCTAACTGCAGTGCTCCGAGGGATGGGCTTGGATGAACGCAATGCGCGAATTCCCCTGTAAGCGGGACGAGAATCACCTGTCCACAGGTGATGCTCTACCCCCTCACAGATTCGTCGCACATAGGCCTCCTTGTCCACCCTTCGTGCACGTACAGTTTTACGCCTCAGCTCCCTAAACAGCTCAGCTCTGCCATTCAGCCTGGCCGTGCGACTCTGCTCAATGTTATCCAGTGTCCCTTGAGAGACAAAATTCTTCTTTGCCCTGCGGTGAGTTCCAAGAAATCCACCGGCAACATCAAGGCCGGAAGTCTTGAAGGCACTCCACAACTCTTCAGGACCCCCCAAAGCACCCAGACCCCCCAAGTGTCCACTCAGCCTGTTCGCAAACTCCTCAGCTACTCTCTCATCCTTGAGCTTGCCAACATCCAGCCTAGGCTGGGATGGTACCATTCTCCAGGATTTAAGGTGCAGCTTTACAATTGCTACAACAAGCCGGTGGTCAGTTTTGAGGAACTGAGCACTCCGGTAGACCCTGCAGTGCTGGATCATCCTCCAGCGACTGTCAACGAGGACATCGTCAATCTCCTTTGACACACCACCAGCGTTGGAATACCAAGTCCAGCGATGAGTTTGTGGGCGCTGAAACCATGAACCAGCCACCCTAAGTCCATGACTTCTTGCAAAGTCAAGGAACTTAGTGCTATTCTGGTTCATAGTTCCAGACCCATGGGGACCAACACATGTCTCATAACCATCCCTATCAGTTCCAGTCGATGCATTGAAATGCCCCAAGACTAGAAATGTGTCTCGTCTGGGGCACTGATCAAGCACAGACTCGAGCGTGGCGTAGAATGTGTCATTCACGGTGAGGTCACTCGCCTCAGTCGGAGCATAGACAGAGACCAGGGAAATGACACCTAAGGAGTGACGAATCCTTAGTCTCATAATACGCTCTTTGACCGGTGTTACCTCAATTGTCATTGGGGTCAGCTTGTTGGACACAGCTACAGCAACTCCTTGAGTATGGTAACCATCAGAGCGACCAGAACAATAGTAGGTCTAACCACCCACCATTATCTCGCCGTAATCCAGTCTCCGAACCTCAGAGAGAGCTGCAATACCGATGTCCAAACGCTTGAGCTCAGATGATAACAGAGACAGGTGATCATCCTCTCTTCGGGATAGGACATTCCAGGCACCCACCCGAAGGGACCGCCTCAGGTTAACCCAAGGAGACCGCCGTCTGGTGGACGACACCTCAGCACCACTCCGACACACTCTCCCACAATCTGACCCAGGGATGTTACCCCGTGGTTTCCCTCTTTTCATCAAAGATTGGGAGTCCTGAAGGCTTTGCCCCAATCCCGTCATCTGGTGAGCTGCCCTGCGAAGGGAAGCTGCACAGGAGGTACTCCCACAGAGTGGGTTTTCAGATTTTTTGTGTGTTTTGCGGAATGAGGGGTTTTACGATGGCCTGAGTGCAAATCCTGCCACCAACCTCCTCATAAAAAGTAACCCAACTGCAGGAGGACATCTGCAGACACAGTTGGGCACTAGATATGGATGGCCGTTGGATCACAAGGAGCTCCTCTGCCCTTTGACAGGTTTTGTTTTTAAACCTGCTGGGTGTTCATATCCAAACACCCTCCTCGCCAGAAAACCTGGTGGGGGAGACGGTTTAGTCGCCGACAACCCGACCATGGAACAGGTTTACATGGTACCTGTAGCAGGTCACAGATCTAACCTGACCTGACCTGACCTGTGACATCAGCTACCCAAATCGGCTTTATTTTCTCGCTGGTGTAGGTATAAATTATAAGTTCTGAATTTACCATTCTTGGATGTGGACTTACCATTCTGAATCTTACCATTCTTGGATGCATCGGTTGATAGAACCGCATGTGGTTTCATTACGTCCATCTAGCGGAAGCCTACCTTCACTGGACATTACACCCACTGGGACTCCTATTTTATTTTTTTTATTTTTTTTTTTTTGTATACCTTGGTCGAGGCTCGTATGAGAGCTAACACACAACTCACAGCAAGGAGGCATGAGACAAGAGGGGCGGGAGTGGAAGGGACAAAACATTGGGGAACAGACACAGGTGAACTGTGGAAGGATGGGGAAGGATGGGGATGGGACGGGGAACATGGCGAGGGGAAGATGGACATTAAAGGGACTTTCAGGAAGGAAAGCAGGAGAATTGAAGGAAGTGGGCTTGGGTGGATTATCGGGGGTAGAAAAGATCGAGGATTTGGATGGGGGAAGATAAGAGGTGGTGGTGAACAGCTGTTTTGAAAGCCTGGAGGGAAGAATGGGAAAGAATAGAGTGAGGAAGTTTATTCCAAAGGCAGGAAAAAGAGGAATGAAAGAGTGAAGATGAGCAGTGATTCGTGATTTTGGTAGTTTTACCAGAAGGGGGTTGTTGGCGGACCTTGAGCGACCTGTGGAAATGTGGTTGGGACAAATCACAGAGAGAGCAGGGGGGGGCAAGGCTGGAGAGGAGTCGGTAGAAGACAGAAAGACCACCGACCAACCTGCGGTGATTGAGTGAGAGGCCCAAAGACTCAGCTTCATTGCGGGAGATGCCAATGATCTTAAAAGCCCTGGTTTCGACAGCGTGAAGTCGAGAAAGGTGGGAGGCAGGAGCACCAGCCCAGAGGGGAGAGCAGTACTCCATCAGGCTACGGACAAAAGCTTTGTAAGTGGTCAGGAGCTCAAGAGGGCCGAGGAAGGACTTTGCACGACGGAGGATTCCCAGTCGGCGACTGGCTTTTGAGGCAAGGTTGGAAATGTGACTTTCCCAGGAAAGGTCATGGCAGATAGTGAGACCCAGAAGCTTGAAAGAAAAGACTTCTTCCAGAGGATTGTTGAGAAAGTGGATGGGGGGTTTGTAAACGGTCCTTTCGAAGAGACATAGTGAGAGTGTGAGATTTGTCTGGATTGAAAGACATGTTCCACGTGTTGGACCAGTTTGTGATTTTATCCAGATCTGCAGTGAGCGAAGAAGCTGCTGCTTGCCGGTCTGAGGGATGACAGATGGTACGGCAGAGGGTGGAGTCATCGGCAAAGAGAAATAGAGGATTTTCCAGAGAGTCCGAGAGATCATTGATGAAAACCAGAAAAAGAACAGGGCCCAGAACGCTACCTTGAGGAACTCCAGCCTGCACAGGAAGAGGGGATGAAAGAACTCCATTTAGGGCCACACGTTGACTGCGACAGGAGAGGAAGTCTGCGAGCCATGAGTGGAGATGGCCTTGAATACCATGGGAAGAGAGTTTGGTGAGTAGGGCAGGGTGCCAGACTGTGTCAAAAGCACGTGATATGTCCAGGGATACGGCTCGGATTTCCTGTCTGGCATTGAGGACCTCCATCCATTGATGGGAGAGCAGTAGCAGCATATCTAGGGTAGAGTGACCTGGTCTGAAACCAAATTGATGATTGGAAATCAAGCCATTGGAGAAGAGGAAGGATTTCATGTCTGAAGCGATGATGGATTCCATAACCTTGCTGATGATTGGGAGAAGGCTGATTGGTCTATAGTTACAGGGATCTGTTTTTGCACCTTTTTTATGCAGGGCAGTGATGTTAGCAGATTTCCAAGCAGATGGCAGATGACCTTGGGAAAATGAGAGGGTGAATAGAACAGAGAGAGGGTGAGCAAGAGCAGAAGAGCAGGCTTTGAGGACACGTGGGCTGATGCCGTCTGGACCGGTTGCAGAATCTGACTCGAGGTTTGAAAGCAAGCTCTCCACCTTGTCAGGAGAAAAGGATACAGAGTCCAGGGACAGTTGGGTGCGACTGGGTAAAGTGGGTAGAGATAGTGATGGGTTTGGGACACAAGATTTAGCTGCAAACACCGAGTTTAGACATTCAGCTTTATCACGTGTGGAATCAGCAGTGCGGCCATTTGAGGTAAGGGAGGGGATGGAGGGGGAACATACACCAGAAACAGATTTGATTAAACGCCACCAGGATTTTGAGGAGGGAGAGAGGTTTGAGAGTTCAGACTTGAGATGAGAAAGATGTTGTTTTCTGGCTCTCCTGAGGGTAGCTACACACTTGTTCCGAGCTTTGTGGAAAGAACTGAGATTGCCCTCAGTTGGGTTTGCTTTCCATGAGGCAAAGGCAAGTTGTTTCAGGACAACTGCCTCGCCACAAGCTTCAGTAAACCAAGGGCGGGAGGAAGGGTAAGACAACTGAACACGAGAGGGGATAAATCTGTGCATGAGGGAGAGCAAGTTTCTTTGAAAGAATTCCCAGGATGAGTTGATGTTTGAGAAAGTAGTAATAGGAGACCAGTCTGTAAGTTTGATGGCTGCTCGGAGACCCTGCCAGTCGGCTTGAGTGAAATGCCAGACTCGACGGCGGTGAGGTGGTTCTCTGATAACAGCCAGAGAGATGTCCACTTTAAGGACGTGGTCAGAAGAACCAATTGGAGCGAAGGAAGAGCAGCAGATATTGTCAGGGAAATTTGTCAAAATCAGATCCAGAAGAGATGGAGTACCATTGGTTGAGATCCGGGTCGGGAAGTTGACCGATTGAGTCAGTCCCAATGAGTCACAGAAGCTCTATGATATATAAAATTGCCTTGATTAACACCCTTGTTAACATAGCTCAGAGGATTTGCTCACCTGGTAAGCTTCCTCTTGAAATAGACAAAATCATGAAGATACTTGACAATGGTTATCCAGAGTGGATCATTTGGAGATACGTACACAAGTTTCCCAACACAACAAAGGAACACAAGATCGGTCCTGAGAAGTGTCCAGTATATATCAGGATGCCATGGAAAGGACATTCATCACAAAGGTTCGAAGAACAAATTAAAGATACGGTTTCTCACACGCATCTGTCTGTGCAACCTCGAGTAATATTTACGTCAGTCTGCTTACGTCAGTCAACAAGGATGTGCTTCCCACCTCACAAGTCAGCAAAGTTATATATGAGTTTGAGTGCCGATGTGAAGCTCGGTATGTGGGACGCACAACCCAAACATTGGCTCATCTCATCAAACAGCATGTCTCCCTGGCGATCCGAGGAAAGAACTTGGGAACGAGGATGCAACCAGTACGAGCAGGCAAGAACGTTCAAAGACCGGCGGCCATTACATCTTCTTCTTCTTCTTCTTCTTCTTCTTCTTCTTCTTCTTCTTCTTCTTCTTCTTCTTCTTCTTCTTCTTCTTCTTCTTCTTCTTCTTCTTCTTCTTCTTCTTCCATTGCACGGCACCTGGAGGCCATTCCAGATTATGCAGACCAGTACAATGCAGATATGTTCAAGATTTTAAGCTGAGGTCGAACTACAATGCATTCATGTAAGTTAGAAGCAAACTTCATCCATTCCATGGACCCGACATTGTGTCGACAAAAGGAATTTGTACATTCTCTTATTCTATTTCAACACAGAAAGATTACAGGGATTTCTCCGACAATGGTTGGAGGTGATGACACGAATGGTACGTGATCTCAGGCAACTCTGCTCCAGCCAATCGGAGCCAACATAGCGGTGATGGAATCGACCAAAGGGCATTCGGAATCTGATTGAAGTCACGGCCGCAGAACCAATCAGTGTCGCTTTTACTTGGACATGCTTATAAAAGCACATGTGATCAGTGTTTCTGGTTTCTTTGCTGTGTATCACCTTGAGAAGAACAGCACGAAAAGCTTCGGTGTTATTTTTTATTATGTCGTGTTTGTTTTCATGTATTTTAAAAGTTCTGAACTGAGCTTCAGAATGAGAGGTCTATTCGCTAACGATGGAGACTGCAGCACCATTGTTATCTTATAATTTGATAGTATTGTCGAGTCCAGGGGGTTTACCTCCACCTGGACGGATGGCCAAACAGCCTTGGAGGCTTATAGCTGAGATTCTCGGAGATTATGGCGCGCGTGGGAAAGAAACAGCTCGACACTTCACCAGGACGGTAGCACAGCACAGGGGTTTTACTCTCGAACCCACAATAGATACACAGACACCAGCAACTTGAATAAATAATGATTTAATAAACAAAAATCAGCAATTATAATGGAAATTAATCAAGGCATGAGGTAACCTAAATCTAATTTTGAGGCGCCTCCACACAGACTTAAATACAGACAAGGGGAACAGAATAAAACTAGAACGGGCACTCAGTAGAGCGCATACCTTCGCCAATGCTACATTTCCCCCCCCCCCAGAAACCGTTGATTGTGAGGGTATTTAATCCCATACCATATCTGCCATCTCATGTGTTATGACGGCTTAAAAACATTAAATTTCCTGTGTCATATCGTACATCACAAGATTGGGCATTGAATTCACATTTTGGCATTGGTTGCATGCAAATTGGATAAAAATCGACCGCCCGATTTTGACCTTTTCATAACCTTGACCTTTGCACTCTAAATTTTGTAATTGGTATGAGAGTGTGGGGAACAGAACAGTCAACATTTTGGTGTTGGTTTCATGCAAATCGGATAAGAATTGACCGTGTTATGACTAAAACCACACATTTTGCAATGTCGTGACCCCCCCTGACCTTTGACTCCCAACCGCTAATAAGGGTTATTACGTCATTGTGTCATGTCACATATCACAAGACGGGGCATTGAATTCTGAACATTTTGGCATTGGTTTCATGCAAATTGGATACAAATTGACCACGCTCTGGTAAAAAGACGATTTTGACCTTTTTCATGACCTTGACCTTTGACCCGATCGCTGCCAAAATCTAATCAAATGGTCCTCGGATAATAACCAATCATCCCACCAAATTTGCTGCGATTCAGTTCAATACTTTTGGAGTTATGCGAATAACAAACAAACAAACAAACACACATATTCGGAAATAAATAAATAAATACACAGCGATCAAAACATAACCTTCGCAACAAAGTTTGAGAAGGGAACAAAAAAGAAACCCCTCCTTTATTTTGACACTTAGCTTAGGGTCCAAGAGATGGTCTCAGTAGCTTGAAGGTCACCAAACCATTTCATTACTGCGTGGGAGGGCACGCCCCAAAATGGTGCCGAGCCACTCTCAACCGCCGTGCAGCCTCTTCGTGGATTGTCCTCACCAACGTCAATATTCTGCTTTGCAGAATGGTACCGTCTCTTTCCCCCGATGGATCGACATGAGGCTTTGGCACTGGTCCCACACGTGGGCAAACACCTCAGCACGAACACAAGAATTGTGCTGTCTTCTTCATGCCTCGAAGGACAGCCAGCCGTAATGCCCTGCTCTTTCGACCGTCGATCCTGCCTCTCTCGCTTCTATCCCACTCGAGCCTTCGTCTCCAACCATGTCTCTCTCTTCCTGCAATGACCTGCCTCCCCATTCTCCTTTTGGACGCACTGTTTTCTCTGATCATGTCCCTCACACGAGACTGACTAACCACACTCTGCTCCTGCCACGAACAGCTTTCCCATTCTCCTCCCGAGACGTCTCCTCTTCTTTTTGATCGTCTCCTTCACACCGAATTCCACTCATGCATTTGCTTCTGTCCCGCTCCGACGTCACGCCTATCAATCACCCACTTCGGGAGCGTGACTTTCGCACCCCCCACACCCTCGTCACCCTTGGAGACGGGGCTTCTTGCCTACTTGGTCGTGCAGCTCAGTTGTAATGATTGTGGTTGTTATAAAAACGTAATTCCATCATTGCTGGTTTGTAATACAAAAACATAGTGAAAAAGTCACAGGGAGGCAATCACATATTGGGGGAAATGATCCTTAATCCCTATCTAATTAACACCACACCACCCCCTGTGTGGTGACAATAACACTTAAGCTCACAGTTTCCCTACCTAGTTTACATCGGGATGTCTCCTACACATCCATGGGCCAAGCAACTCTATATGATCCTATCTTTCCGATGAAATTTCTCCATCTACCCCACAAACGTATTTGTATTGTTAACTTTCATATTTTCTGTTATTAGTCTCGCCCCGAAGGGGATGCGAAACAATTGCAGTGTGTGTGTGTGTGTGTGTGTGTGTGTGTGTGTGTGTGTGTGTGTGTGTGTGTGTGTGTGTGTGTGTGTGTGTGTGTGTGTGTGTGTGTGTGTGCATGTTTGCGTTTATGTATTTTTTTCACTTTAAAAAAGCTTTTCTCTGCAACCGCTTATCCGATCGATGCAAAACTTTAAACATCAGAGGGACTCCCCGTGGATCATATTTTATTGCTAACTCCAACATCATAGGTTACATGGTATGGCAGCCATATTGGATTAAAGGAGAAAAATTCGATTTTTTAATTTTTTCCAGAGAAGATGATGTCCAAAGTTCTTCCATTTTTTCAACATGGCTGCCACCCCAAGTGACCTATGACATCATAATTATAATTAAAAAATTCTGCATGAGTCATCACACCTGTTAAAATTTTGTGTCAATCGGACAAGTCGTTGCTGAGAAAACACGTTTAAGGAAATCATCGAGCAAAAAAAAGGCCCAAAATGGGACAAAGAATAATAATTAATAACGAATAATAAAAAATACCCCCGAGCGGGAGTGCCGGTCATCTCTGCCAGAGGTCGACAGAAGCAAAATCAAATTAGCGGCATCGATAATCGATTCCATGGCTCGTGGATCTGGTCGTAGAATGCAGATCGCCAGAACAGTCGGTCACTTCAAATAAATGATGGAGACACTTTTCTTGAAGATTACAATGAACTGTAGATTTATCTCAAATGCATCAGTAATTATTAACTACGATAATACAAGTTCAAAAAGTAACTCTGTGCCAGACTGGAATAGGAGCAGTTCATAAAGTACGTACGCTCTACTTTCGGGTTTCAAAACCACCCACCCCCCTCTGTATGCAGGCGAGTGACCACCCACCCACCCACCCCCATATGCGTCTCATATCACAATACTTGAAGATTACAACGAACTGTAGATTTATCTCAAATGCATCAGTAATTATTAACTACGGTAATATAGTAATATGGAACAATTATTGACGTCCACGGATTCAACATGACATCGAAAATGTTCCTGTGAACGGGGATATTTTTCCCCCTCGCGATGACGACAGGCTCACCTTCAACTTATGAAACGCTTTCATGTCGTCCAACACCACTTTCATAAAGTATGTATATGCAGCCGTCGTACCACCCACCCACCCCTGTACGCAGCCCGTACGTGGGCTTTAAACCACCCACCCCCCTCATTTTTGTATGTACTTTATGAACGGTCCATACGGGGCAAAAATTTGCGCAGGACCCGGAGCATCTTCAGAGATTGGCGCCGGCCTCCGAATGACCACTTCAAATTAGCACTAGACATGTAAGAATCAGAGCAAAGTTTGAAGGGCTATAAAATCGGAACGAGAGCAAATTTCAAAAAAATGGCTCTTGTTGTTCTAGACAATAGTCCATAGTATCTGAATCACTCATAACATTTGATCTCTCTTGATAAATGAAGGAGGAGATACGATTTGAAATTGACGATTTCGCAACTTTGACAGCCTCGTGACCTTGAAAGTTATATCGTTGTGCATGTCTCATCAACCTCTATCCATTCCACTATTGGTTATTTATCTCCACTCGGTTTGATTGTGGACGGACGGACTATGGACGGGCGGGTGGACAGACTTCGAGACTGGCTTTATTAGATTATCTCTACTGAGATGATAGAGATGACTTAAAAACAAATTATCTGAACAGTAGCAATTGGGTATCACAGCCTGTAAGGCCAATGTTACCCGAATAATAAGCTATATATAATGGAGCAAATATATGAATGTATGTATTTTTGTAGCGAACGTAGTGAGCTTCATACTTAACGCGTGCACATGAGAGAATAGGAAACAACAACAACACAACACCCTGGCAATTTGGAATCGGTGTCGTTGGCTATGACCCTTTTGCTTCCGGTTTTGTCATGGGGAATGATGCATGCCAGGAGATAAAGGCATCGTCAGAGACATGAAAGACCCAAATAATATCAGACATGGTGTATATTTCCTCCACTGATTTTAAAAAAGATATCTCCCACATCATCAAAAAATAATTTTTAATCGTGATTTACGTTATTTGATCGCTGATCCCGAATCCAGGCCGAAGTAACCGGAAATTGCGTATACAGTTGTGAACAAGTTATAGGTAAAGTCAGAAGCGAATGTAAGACGAATTCTACGTTCGCTTTTAGTATTTATTTTTTTAGATGAGATCCTGTTCTAGGCGGTGTAGTTGTCGTTGTAAAGGTAATGTTGAGGTAATATGCAGTAGTGTTATCACGGTTATAGAAATGCATAAATAATTAATTTGATCTATAGTATACCCAATCACACCTTTATGACTAAAAAATTAACAAAAGGAGAGAGGAAATGCTCTCGCAGTTTTAAGTCCACCTAATTTTATAATAAAAATATCTCCCGCATCATCAAAAAATAATTTTTAATCGTCATTTACATTATTTGATTGCTGATCCCAAATCCAGGCCAAAGTAACCGGAAATTGCAGCATCGAATGTAAGAAGAATTCTATGTTTGCTTCTAGGCTTTGCCTATTCCATATTATGTCTGCTCTATCACCATTGGTTGGACAGCTGCCCTGATGCCACCCACAATTGTAAGCTGAGAAAAAAAATCACATGTCTACCATGTTGGTGTTATTGTTGCCCAACGCATCTTCGGAAGTGTCATATTCACAATCACTATATCCTCCCTGTAAGTTTTCCGTTCAGTGTAAAACGACTAAGCCACTGTTAGTCCTGGCCCTGGCATAGAACCCCGTATACATTTCTGACCGCATCGACTTTGACAGTTGATTTGAGTATGGAATACCTCTAGCTTCAAGAATCTACTAGGTGGAATTCTGAAATTTGTAGCAAAATCTGGAAAACAACCATTTTCCAAAATGGCCACCATCAGGCCAGCACCAAAAAAGAAATGCATATAACTTCTGAAAGGAACGTAGTATAAGGACGATTTTGGTGTCTATTATCGGGTTTTTAGGTATGCCCAACACAATGGTGGTGTCAAAAAGCACTTTAGACGTTGCCCAGTTACCGAAATCCAAAGTAGGCCTACTGTTACCCAAATTATGGGAATGTATATACCTTTTGATAGAAGTGTAGCCTTTTTCATTTTTTTTTTGTTTTGGAGTTTGGAGACAAAGCTCTCAGCCCCAATTTTTAATATCGACGATCAATAACTTAGTGGAGAAATAAGGAAACATTTTTCAGTTCGAGGTGCAGTCGTTGCTGCTGCATTCTGATGCTGCACAGCCTGAGACGACTGCTTAGAGCTCCTGGTATGCATGAAAGAATGATCAGAACTGATGTTCAATTGTTCATTGCAATGATATACCAGTATTATATTTATTTAACACTGTCTAAAAGTGGTAAATGGTGAATCTGATCATTTATTTTTCAGTCCATTCAAGGGTGTTGTGAGGTATGTGGGTGTGGTGGTGGTGGTTGTGGTGTATGTTGATTATATGTGGAAATTTCTTTCATTCTTTTTCAGGTGATGAAATTCTGAAAGATCCGAAACATGGCAGATAGAAAGAGAAGAAGTACCACACCAGAAGGGCTTAACCTTCGCCTAAAGCCTTCTCCCACTGCTATTCATCCCGACAGATGTATTATTTGCCAAAAGAAAGCCAAGAGCTCAGAACCACTCCATGGTGGGGCAACAGGAAGAAAACGTGTTCGTGATGTAGCGGAAGTGAAAGATGACGATGTCAATAAACGGCTGAAAATTCTTGGACCTGACTTCAAATTCAAATATCACAATACTTATTCTTGCTATAAGAAATACACGGATGTAAGAAACCGTTCGACCAGTTCTAACGAACCGGCTGCAGATGAGGCGACAGAAGAAGTATTATCTGACTCGAACATTCACAAGACATCGACACGCAGCTCCACCATGCCTCGGCCAGGACCCATGACAACTGTTAACTCAATCTATACAGAATGTGTCATGTGTGCATGTGATAGGGTCTGGATCAAAACAAGGGGGGAACAGGTGCGGGAAAAGTTTCGGCTCTGTAAGTTCGAAAGTGCACATAAGTTTTTGGACGCTATCCGTTATCGTAAAGATGATGTATATATCCGATGTGCAGACTTATACAGTCCTTAAGATGTATATGCTGCAGATTTATATTGTCATGCGTCTTGTTTTAAACAATATGTGTCAAAGTCAGATCAGAAAGAACCTAAATGTGAACTCAAAACAAACCCGAAGACTGATGTCTTCATTGATGTCATATCTCGTATAGATCCACTCCTTCAGGGTGGGTATGGCTGTACAATGACGGAAATCAGAGAGATGATTGTGATGAACCTTGATGATAGTGTGGAAGTATATAATCGAGATGTTAAGACATTTCTCACTGATTACTATGGCAATAGAATTCAATTCTGTCCAAGTTGTAGGGTTAATGACTCCGAAATGTGCTTCTCAGCAGATACAAGCAGAGAAGATCTAACTAGAACACTCCGCAATAAAGATGTAGTTAGATCCGCTGGTGAAATCCTCAGAGACACTTTCAGTGAGGTTGATTTTAAACTCGCAGATCGATTTTGCGACGATGGCAAAGAATTACGAGAGTCGTGGGAAAAGACTCCAATGCCTGACCAGGTACTGACATTCTTTAGAGCATTATTTGGTATTAAGCGGTCACGCATGCTAAAGATTGAAATGCTTGAGATGGTTAATGGTGATCGCGACGATGACGAGGTGGATGGTGACGGTGACGGTGACGCTAGTTCAGATGACAATATCCTAGAGGTGGAGTGGGCTGTGCGCAATCAGCACAACCAGCTAAACTGCCTCTTTCAGATTATGTCCAATCAACTCTTTCACGGTGCTAAAAAGACTCCTCTGACTGCCTCATTTGGCCAGTATCAATATGGTAAGAGCCGCAGCCGCGAGGTTCTGACAGCGGCAAACCGTATGGGTGTCAGTTCCAGTTATAACGATGTAAGGAGATCCAGGCGGTTGCTCGCTGCCTATGCAAAAAGGCTGGGCAAAACTGTGATCTTTTGTTACAAACAACAAGAATCAGCATGTCAAAATAACTAATAAGTAGTCAGTCAATTAGGTCAGTGACATCTTGGGTAGCGCAGATAGGTCAGTACACTAAATATTGCCTGTTCATCCAACGTCAGGATGGGACGTAAGAACTAATTGGTTTATCAATATCATAACTTGCCACTCTCTGTGCTTGAACTCATATTCATACCACGACAGGCAATGACTGTACTGTGTGATATTATTCTGCAATGTTTTTTCTCTCAGTATTGTTATTAAATATTAAGAATCTGTACAAGCCCTCGATATATGTTTGTCATACTTCGATTAAACTTTGTGTGTATCTTATTTAACTGATTTGATTGTTTGCCATACTTGATTGGCAGTCATGCTGGATTTTGGCAAACTAGATAATGTTAAATATAATACTGTTACCTAGGACTGTCAAGATGGCCACACCAGACACCATTTCTGTTAAAAGTTATGCACGTTTTCATGTTTGACGAATTTAGTTTGGTGGCCATCTTGTTGTTCGGTAACTGAGAAACATCAAAAATGTTTTTTTGGCGCCAAGACTGTGTCGGGCATACCTAAAACTCCATAATAGACACCAAAATCGTCCTTCCACTACATTCCCATCAAAATCCAAAGTTATACACATTTTCATGTTTGATGGATTTTGGGTGGCGGCCATCTTGGATTTCGGTAACTGGGCAACGTCTAAAATGCCTTTGGACCCCACCACTGTGTCGGGCATACCTGAAAAACACATAATAGACACGACATTCATCCTTCTACTACATTCCTATCAAAAGTTATACACATTTTCATGTTTGATGGATTTTGGGTGGCAGCCATCTTGGATTTTGGCAACTGGGCAACGTCTAAAATGCTATTTGATGCCACCACTTTGTCGGGCATACCTAAAAACCATATAATAGACACCAAAATTGTCCTTCTACTACGTTCTTATCAGAAGTTATATGTATTTCTTTTTTGGCGCTGACCTGGTGGCGGCCATTTTTGAAAATGGCTGTTTTCCTGATTTTGCTATAAATTTCAGAATTCCACCTAGTAGATTCTTGAAGCTAGAGGTATTCCATGCTCAAATCAACTGTCAAAGTCTATGCGGTCAGAAATGTATACAGGGTTCTATGCCAGGGCCTGGACTATGTTAAAAGGATCATCAATATATCGAAAGGTTAGAGCCGATAGGTATCATGGGCCTTATGAAAGTGATAGTACGTATAGGCCTCAGGCCTCTGGTGTCAGCCTATGGCCCAGTGCAATTGGAATTATCTGAGCTATTATAGCCACGATGCATTATATATGCACATAAGCAGTCGGCATGTTTTTGCTGCATGTACATAACCCGGATTATTTTTTTTATTTTCGGGAGCAATCAATGTAGCAGTCTGTTCCCTATACACCGCCTAAATAAAGAAATGTGTCAGAAGAACGTGTTGCATGCTTGGACCAAGTTCGACCACAGGATGGGTACTCTGTGAATGGAGCAATTGTTGGTTTGATAACCATGATGTATTATATCTGCATATAGGCAACAGACATGTTTTTGCTTCACGTATGGAACCCAGGTTATTTTTTTTACTCTTTTGGGAGTGAACGAGGCAGTGGTATGTTGCCTCTATACCATCCATATTAAGGAATGTGTCAGAAGAACGTGTTGTATGCTTGGAAAATATTGCCTGTAGGGTAGGTACTCTGCTAGTAATCGTAATAATAATAATGATTCACATACATTTGCTTGCTCCTCTGATTCTGATCTGGTACAGGTAGCACAACTGCTGCTTCATGTGTAAAATAAAGAAGTTTGTTTTAAGCATAAAAACCAGACTGTCTGCTGTACTAACTTGCAATTTCCAGCCTTTTGGCCAAAATTCCCAAGTGCTGCTCCAGGATTGCATGAATAGAAAAGTGGAAGAAGCAGACATGGACAGAGGTCAGCGGTGTGTTTCTCTCCTGCTACGGTTCAAGCCGGCCGACTGTGCATTTCTTCTCCAACCACTGTCCCATTGGTCCATTCTGTATTCTCCCACCTGCTACCTTCACCAGCAGGCGTCTTCTCTTGCTTGCCACGTGTTCCCCTGCTATGGTTAAAGGTGAGACTGGCACTTGTCGTTCCTTTTAAACACTGCCCAGGCCTATGTGAGTGATCGTGTGTGCGGCACCTAGGAGAAGATAGATTGATCTGTTGTGGTTATATTATGTGGGAATTGTTTTATCCTTCATGTCTTTATGCAACAAATTAATTATTGAATTATTAAGGAATGGCGTATACCTCATGTCTGCCGACATTTTGTGATGATAACTCGGGGTTTTTTCGGAGTCCTTGGAGGGTTAAAATTCTCATCTCTGTTTAATAAATGGCATGGAATTTGTCTGCCGAATCACAGGCATATGGCAACAGCTCACATCATTATATATTTCCACCTTAAATTACCATATAAAGGATGAGTACCATGCCTAAAACCAATGAATGTCTTACAGATGGAAGTGGGGCTTTGCTTCTTTTGTTGTATTCATTCCTCGAGTTGTTACAATGCAACAAAATGATGGAATGGTGCCATTACAAAGGTATTTTGGCCTTTATGGGTTTGTTATTCTTTTGATTTTTAAATTTATTTTCTGCTAAACAATCAGGGCCATTTTCACTCTTATAATTTCCATATACCTAAATCTTCCAGCAATATTACCACTACTTTTCTTAACCTATCTCTTTAACTTTGTGTTCACAACTGAAATGAGTACTTTGAGTGAAATTAAATAAACTTGAGGGCAAAAGCCCAAAGGCAAAAGCATGCAGCTGTTAAGCCAATGACATTTGCAATAAAAGTAGTGAGTTTTCAGGTTGGATTAAATCATGGCTCTTGCATTTTATTGCTGCATGGTCCATGGACATCAAAAGCTGCTGCTGTTTTATGGATATTGTCAGTATCTTTATGCCAAAGCTATTAGCCAATTGTCTGCACTCACCATATGTGCAGTGGCTTGTCAAAACCATGAAGGATAAAATGGGGTTCAGGCTGCAAAGATTAAATGTAACTGATCACTAGATTATGATAATTTTTCCACAGGAATGAGTCTGTCATTTGAAGAACCCTCTCAACAATGGCTTCCAAAATAAAGCATTTCATGTTAACCCCCATTTTAATGTATTCATAAACGAGGCTCAGCAGCATCTGGCTGCTGTTATGAATTTTGTATATTGGGCTGCTGTGTTTTTCAAAGGTCCTCAAAAACTTTTAAAATCTCAGATCAACGATTTTTTGGGGAAATAAATACTGTACTCTAGAATCTGCTTTAAAATGTCTTAAGCCAAATTTACAAAAGGATAATAGCAAAAAAAAAATTCAGATTCATTTATATGTTATCTTACAATAAGGGCTGACAGGATGGCCTAAAGGTATGCACACTCGTCTATAAGTCATCTAGCCTTCGTTTGAATCCCGACCCAGGTAACGATTGTCATTCTGGTGTTGCACAAGCATGGTGATTCATCAATGTGTGTGCCATCTCTCGGATGGACATTAAATGGGTGACCCATCTGCCAGCATTCATTGGTGGATGTTAAATATCATCCCATGGTGTCCTTTGCAAAGAGGAGGCGAGCTATTGCCGGCACCATGAACAAATTCCAAACTTGCAACTATTGGAGGTGCCTCTTCACGGTGGTTGCACCCCCCCAATGGGGCCAAAAATCTTCCCTGCTGCCTGGATTCCGCAGACTAGTGGAGTCATGGTCAGAGCGCCGATTGGTCCCCATGGACCGGCCCACTCACTCTCATCTTCCACACGAGCACTCAAAGATCACACTCACACATGCTTCACATATCCACAACAAAATATTTCTTTCTTTTTTTCTTCTTTGGGGAGTGACGTCCCTCTGGCAGTCCTCCACTTTCTCCTCATTCTAGCCAGAGACATAGAAACCAACCCGGGGCCCCGACCACCTCAACCCCAGAAATACACAGATAACCTGTACATTCTCCAGTGCAACACAGAAGGCCTCGTCAGCAAGACCACACAACTTCAACACTTCAATGTCACAAACAGCATTCATATAGCCATCATCCAAGAAACCAAATTGCACAAGAAAAACAAAACACCGACCATCCCGAACTATGGACCGATATGCTCAGGCAGACCGAAAAGCAGAGGTGGAGGCCTCATCAAATACATTCACAATTCAATTCGATACTCAAATGTGTCAAAGACTATTACATGCTACATCAAATAAACTTGAGACAATATATATATATATATATATATATATATATATATATATATATATATATATATATATATATATATATATATATATATATATATATATATATATATATGGGCTGGTTTAAGCATAAAGAAAATTCATAGAATTTTAAAGTTCAATTAAAAGTCACTGGTTGAAAAATATATTGATTTTAATACCAAGATGAGAACAGTTGCTAAGACTGATTGAGAAAAGCTTTTATATGTTAATGAATGATGATGTAGTTGGTAAGATGATGGAGAATGTATGAAATTCGACAAAACACAAGTTGCATCTTGGGAACAGGCTAAAAAAAATTAATAAACCAAGTTTTAAACAGGTGGAAATCCATTCAGAGAACTTTTATACTATTCATTTGGAGAAGGAAAGCATCATGATGGATAAACCCATTTACATAGGAACTTCAACACTTGACTTGTCAAACTCATGTATGACTATTTATTTAACAACTTAAAGAAGAAATATGATGAAACAGTTAATCTCCTCGACATGGATAGTTTTATTTTGGAAATTAAAACCAGACATTTATGATGATATGAAAACAAACAGAAACATTTATGACACAAGCAATTATAAAAGTGAAAGTAGTTTATTCTTTATGAAAAATAAAATGCTGATTAGAAAATTTGTAGATGAGTTGGGTGGAGAAATAATGAGTGAATTTGTATGATTGAGAGCCAAGACTCATGCTTATAGAAATTATTCTTCAAAGAATGGTGTTTCTAAATGTGATATAAATTGAAAGGGATTAAGAAGAATGTAATCAGAGACAATAAAGTTTGAACATTATTGGAACCGTTTAGTTTTTAAGAAAGAAGAATATAGAAAAATAAATACTATAACAAGTTATAATCATCAACTGTACTCTGAACAAGTAAATAAAAAGGCTCTCGATGCGTATGATAATAAAATATACATTTTAGAAAATGGAATTGATACACCCACCCTTAAGGATATGTGTTAAGATGTTTAAAAGTTAAGATATACATAAGTGCAAAAAATAAAAAAGATATAATTATATAAGTGTTAAGATATTTAAGAATTAAGATATACATAAGTGCAAAGAAAAAAATTAATTGGGTTGGGGGGATTTTATTGGTCTACTGACACCTTTTTACTGGTATATAAATGACTGAATCAGACAAAGGAATGAAGAAAACCACAGCCTTGGTATTTAAATGGAAAACATCATGAATTTGAAAATATCAAATAAGACTTATTGAAGAAATAACCATAACACAAGTAGATTAAACAAATAAGTGAATAAAGTTAAATACAAATGAATTAAAGGATGTAAAAAACATAAACATCCTTGAATGGACACAGAACTTTGATGGTTGCCAAATAATCAATGGAAATATAATTTACGACATCTCAAAATGATATGTGGCTCAGGAAGAGCTCAGACCAGAATGTTCAGAGGTTTATCATTTCTTCTCTGCTCAACAAAGATACTTAAGACAAGAACAAATCCCAACATACTATTTATTAACATTCTCAATGGTGATAGAAGCCATAAGAAAATGAAGCACTTTCATAAACTACAAGACAAACAAATATTCATCAGCTCTCTTTTTGAGTTCAATGACCAGAGAAAATTGGTCGTTATAATTAATTAATTCACACAATGATGATAATATAGAGAGAAATGACAGATTTTGACCATTATTACATCATTATCATCATTATTACTGTCAACCTCATTAGGGGGAGAAGTTGTAGTTTGGAGAGGGATTTTTGAGAATGGTCGGTTGTGGGACCCATTCATTTACAGTGCCTAGAGAAAGTCAACACCTCTTTCAAAAATTTTCAAAAAAAAAAAATTCAAAGATTTGAAATCTGGGGGCGGTCATGCTGAAAGGTGAACTTCCGGTCCCAATTTCAGTTTTCATGCAGAGGGCAGCAGGTTTTCCTTGAGGATTTTTCTGTATTTTGCTCCATCCATTTTCCCTTCTATCCTGACAAGTGCCTGAGTCCCTGCTGGTGCGAAACATCCCCATAACATGATGCTGTCACCACTATGCTTCACAGTAGGGATGGTGTTCTTTGGTTGATGTACTATGTTGGGTTTGTGCCAAACTTAACATTTTGCATTTAGGCCAAAAAGTTCCATCTTGGGTTCATCAGACCACAAAACATTTTGGCACATGGCCTCAGAATTTCCAGAATATTTTTTTGCATACCTCAAACAGGATTCAAGGTAGGCTTTTTTAAGTAATGGCTTCTTTCTTGCCACCCTCCTCAACAGGCCAGACTTGTGGAGTGCTCGGGATATTGTTGTCACATGCACATGCATACAGACAGTGATCAGTCTTTGCCATAAAGGCATGTCACTCTTTCAAAGTTGCCATTGGCTTCTTGGTGACCTCTCTGATCAGTCTCCTCCTTGCCTCGTCATCCAGTTTAGAGGGACGGCCCAATCTAGGCAGGGTCTTGGTGGTACCATACGCCTTCCACTTCTTAATGATTGTCTTGACTGTACTTCAAGGGATATTCAAGGCCTTTGAAATATTTCTATACCCATCCCCTGATCTGTGCCTTTCCACAACTTTATCCCAGAGGTCGTTTGAAAGCTCCTTTGTACTCATGGTTGAGTCTTTGCTGTGAAATGCAGTACCCAGCAGAGGAAACCTACAGGAACAGCTGATTTTATTCTGAAATAATCAGAATCACTACACTTGAACAGGTGGAGGCCAAGTAACTTGGTGTGTGATTTTGAAGGTGATTGGTTACATCTAAGCTAATTTACAATTGTTATTATCAGGGGGTGGTGGGTGGGTGGACACTTATCCAACCAAGATATTCTAGTTTTGCATTTTTAATTAATTTTCTGAAATTTGTAGAATTTGTTTTTCATTTGGAAGTTGTGGGTTATGATGTGTAAATAAAGGTTGAAAAAGTCGGATATAATTACAATTTAATTCCAGGCTATAAGGTAACAAAAGGTAAAATTTTGAATGGGGGTGTAGCCTTTCTATTGGCACTGTACATGTAAAATTGTGGGGATTTTGTCCCTCAACTCTCATTTTCCAACTACTCACGTACACATATTCTCTATGTGTAAAGATGTACAGACTTATAATGCCAACCAAAACTAGAGATGATATAACAAAAACTGCAATAGCAACTTTAATTTTGCAGGTTTGAAGTTTCACATGAAGGAGCTGTTACAAACAGATAAAGACATTATACAACACTGGACTTGACTTCAAACAAGCACAGGTTGAGGGAAGCAACATAATTTAGGAAAAGTGACATAACATCCTGGCACAATCTGGGAGCTGGCAATGTCATCTTCCGATCTCAACTTTCTATATGGAGTCAATGGGGAAATTAAGGAGAAATATTCCCCACCCCTTCCATGGGATGCTAATCCATGGGGTTTGTCCATGCTCTATCCTATAAATGCTGAGCGTCTAGGAATGAAGTAACACGTTCCATTTTTAGTCTTTGGTATAACTCGGCCAGGGTTAGAATCGTACTGCCATCTTCTCAGACTCGGAGCACATCGTCTTATCACAATTATTCTGAGTCTTGTATGTTTGTGTTAACTGTAAAAGGTGAGAAAAACTATTAATGTGAAGAATGATTGGTTTTACCTGATGGAGTTTTCAGCAAATCTGTATCATTCCTCAAGCCAAGGAAAGAAAACTGATAGAGCTTCCACGATCGTTCGCTTGCAACTTCAACTGATGTTTGACTCCACCGATAGATGATTTCTTCTTTGGGGTATCCATCTGAGGAATTAAAACATAAAAAACAGCAAAGGAAAACAAAGTGAGGGTGAAGTGCAAGAAAGCATCATCACACTTTACAATTGATGGCGTTGATTGACTTTAAGAAAACGTGTAATTAAAAACAGTTTGGAAATGCTCATTGCAATCCAAGTGATAACCCTCTTATTAAAAATAGTATGTGGTTCACTTCCTGAAAAGGGATGCCAATGTCTTCTTCTTCTTCTTCTTATACTATGACAACTACTTATTTAATGGTTCAAATTAGTCCAACCTTCTTGTTGGATTGGCCACAAATATTTGTAATTCAAAAAAGTTTGGAAATGCTTCTTGAAATCCAAGAGATAAACTTCGTATAGAAAGTGTCTGGCTCACTTCCTGAAAAGGACATTCCAATGTCTACAAATAGTTTTACTTCTTCTTTAATGGCTCAAATTAGTACCGCCTTCTGGTTGGATTGGCTACACGAACATTTCTCCCCTATCTCGAGTAATCTCTTTCTGCACCTTACCTCTCATGGCTATTGCCACCAATTCAATTTAAGTTTGCTCATTCTTCTCTTTGCCAACTGCATCCATGTCATTGACCTGCCTGACCACATCCTCCTCATCTTCCCTAAGCGCACACCCCAACCAATATACAAATCATTGATTATATCACCAAAGGAGCACACAACGCACGGGTGCCAATCTACATTGCCAGACGGAGAAAAACATGCATATCATATCAGATGCGTCACTGGAATGGGAAGTGGCATAATATAATATATACAGGGTGATCCATAATTAAGTCCTTTTTTAAAAAAAAGCAGAGCCGATCCGTCTCTTCATTGATGGACCAATGAGTCATCCTGTGTGTCAAAAATTTGGAGCAAGAAGAAGAAGAAAAGGAAGACAAATTTACCCGTGCATAGAGTGCTTTAACTCCTACTCCCCGCCTCCCATCCCCGTCCTCACATCCTGCTCCACCCCCCCTTCCCCCTTTCCCCACGTTCGTCTTGATGCCCCTTCCTACTGGAAATGTATCACACAATGACAGGCTTTGACAGACAGGCCTCTCCGTTTTTTTTTGGGGGGGGGGGGAGGGGACAGGGAGCGGATACAGAAGAGGAGAACAAATTTACCCATGCAAAGAGTGCTTTAAAGAGTGCAAAGAGTAAAAAAGAAATTTGTAATACCCTCTGTCACCACCACCAGGTGTCGCCACATGGTACAAATTTACATCTAGAATTCCCCTCCCACCCGCGCACACCCCCTCGTGAAGCCACGACCACGTAGCCTGAGTTAACCCCACACAAAGTTATATTTGTACCCCAAGATTGGAGTTTGTAACTTAAAATATGTGGCCGTGCACAAGGAACAAAACCATACAGAGAGGCAGATATAAAAAGGTCCAAGTGGCCAAAAACTCCAAATGGTCAAGGGTCTAATCTGTCTGAAGGGTGTCAGGGGTCTGAATGGTGTGAAGGTCTGAGGGGACTGAATGGTGTGAAGGTCTGAGGGGTCTGAATGGTGTGAAGGTCTGAGGGGTCTAAAGGGACTTAAGCAGTGTCAAGGTCTAAATTAACACGGTCTAAATCGCGAGCCACTCCCTCAGGGTGACTGAGCACGAGCCACTCCCTCAGGGTGACGGAGCACGAGCCACTCCCTCAGGGTGACGGAGCACGAGCCACTCCCTCAGGGTGACGGAGCACGAGCCACTCCCTCAGGGTGACGGAGCACGAGCCACTCCCTCAGGGTGACGGAGCACGAGCCACTCCCTCAGGGTGACGGAGCACGAGCCACTCCCTCAGGGTGACGGAGCACGAGCCACTCCCTCAGGTTGACGGAGCACGAGCAACTCCCTCAGGGTGACGGAGAATGTTTCCTTCAGTGGATTACATCATATCATCTGGTCTGATGAGGCTATTTTCCATGTTGGTGGATTTGTCAGCAGGTATAAATGCCACTACTGGGCAGGAAATGATCCAGAAACGATAGTCAAATGCCGCCAAAGTCGGCCAAAAATGTTCTCTGGGTCAAAAGGCTATAAAAGGTCTTCAGGGTGAAGGGATCTAAAGGTGTCTAAAGTGTCTAAGGGTTTTAAAGGTAAAATGTCTTCAGGGTCTAAAAGGTAAAAGGGGTCTTTATGGGTCTTGTAGGACTTATAGGTCTTTTGAATCCTCAGGGTCTTTGGGTGTATTATGGGTCCTCATGGACCTTTGGGTCATGTGGGTCTTTTGGGTCCTCAAGGACTTTTTGTTCCTCTGGGTCTTTTGGTTCCTCAGGGTCATCGGGTCTTTGGGATATTTTGGGTCTTTTGGGTTCTTAGGGTCTTTTGGGTGTTCGGGAACCTTTGGGTCACCTGGGTCGACTTAGTCTTTGTGGTATTTTGGGTCCTCAAGGACTTTTGTGTCATCAAGGTCTTTTGGGTCTTCTTGGTCATCAGGGTCTAATGGGTCATCTGGCTCTTTTGGGTCTTCTGGGGTGTTTTGGGTCTTTTGGATCATCTGGATCTTTTGGGTCCTCAGGGTCTTTTGGAGCCTTAAAGGGTATTCAACGGTCAAAGTCTCAGCAGTCTAAAGGGTCGAAAAGTAATCCAATAATACGTAATTAACAAACGTACGTGTGTGAAGTCAGGGTAAAATTGACATTTAAAAACAGTACGTAATTAAGACATGTAGTCACACGGCTTCATGGACGGACTGACCGTGTTTTTCATTTTTATTGTACACCGTTCCTTCCCAATTCCATATGCAGGTGATGCATGACATCATCGCCGGGTGATGAAGGAAGGGAGTACTCAGTTTTTACTCCGTTTATTTGTTTGTTTTCTTGCTTTCTTTCTTTCATTCTTTCATTCTTTCTTTTTTTCTTTTTTTCTTTCTTGGCTGGGCGATATATCAGCCATCCTTTGAGCTAGGAAGCTGAAATTTGGGGACAAAAGTGAAGATGTGCTTTGGAAAAAACAGTAATTTGGGCTGCACTTAGAGTTGGCTGCTCTTAGAGCACCCTTATTCTGGACATTTCCATCTGTCTGTCTGTCCGCGAAACTTTGGTCAAGCCGAGGGGCTAACCAACTCAACCGATTCCAATGAAATTTGGTAGGTAGGACCAATATTTCTGGGAATCGTGTGCTTTCGAATATGGGACCCTGGGCCCGAGCAACGGCATAGCAACGGCCCTTTAAAGTGGTCAAAAAAAAATCGGAAAAAAAATAAAATCGAAAAATCGAAGCTTTGAGTTCTGTGCACAATCTATCTAGCTCCGTCCATGCCAATTTGCAGCCCAAACAAAAAATATTTGTAGGAGGAGATAGGTTTTGGGCGAGTACATGTCAAACATTTCAGAAACGGTTAATTGCGAATATCTCTAAGAGAAAGGGTCTGATTTTGATGAAACTTGGGTGAAATGTGTACAATGTGGTAGCATGTACACAAAAATGAATGGTTGCTATGCACACCTCCGTTGCTTAAGGCCCAGTCACACCTTGACGTTTTAGCCAGCAATGGCAACGTATCAAAATGTATGTAAAACGCTGGCTTGCGTTGAACTTTTGATGTTTTTTTAAAAAGATTCGGACGTATTCATAACGAGTTGGTTGTATGCATAACATATTAGCAACGGACATAAAACGTTTCGTTGTCTTATAGATAACTTATACCAACGAATGCTTAGCCTGTTGTCGGCGTTCACAACCTATGCCCAATGATAGTCTAACTTATGCATAGCGCGCTGCACGTATTGCCGACGATCACGTGGCGTAGCATATTAAAAGGCTGCCGCACAACGATTTAAATCATAACCGCTGGAGAAATGGAAGTGTCAACATCGCAGTCACACCTTGGCGATCTTGCCAGCGTATGCCGACCTCTGAAAAATGCGTCTAAAACGCTGGTGCACGTCGAATACGGTATGGGTAGGTTTGGTATACATGAATAGAACGCTAAAGTAGGCTATCATATGTCATAGTAAGTGGAGTACGTCTTGTAATTTTAAACGTGTTAAAATTTTTACGACGTACTTGCCGTATGCCTCACACGTTCCGCATGCGATGGGAATAAGTTGTACGCACGATATGCGAACGTTGGCACACGTCGACAAAAGTTACTTGTAAGCTACTCATAAGTCGAAACACGTTGAGCTAATGTCTAGCGTACCCGAAAGTTATTTCTAACTTATGAGTAACGTGGTTTGAACCAATTCCTTACGTATTTCCAACGCACATTGACGTATGTAGACGTATTTGATTGACGACTTCCGGACGACCAAACAACTAAATGAACGTGTTTCTAACTTACAACTACCATATAATGGCGTATTGGCAGCGTTTAGGGGAATTGGTATATAAAAACTGGGCTTCACACAGGAGGAACCCGTCAGTGTTCCAGACTCCATGGTTTTTTTGTTTGTTTGTTTTTTCTTCTTCGGCATGACGGTGATGTTGACACTTCGATTTCTAATGCGGTTATGATTTAAATCGTGGAGCGGCAGCCTATTAATTATATTATATTGTTACGAATATACGCCGCCCAGCATGCGAAAGACTGCTTTTCACTAATAACGGCCGCACACCCACTGGACGAGCAATTCAGTCGTGACTTCCCGGAACAACGCCGAGAACCAGTCACAGGTGTGCCGTCAACGCACACCATGGCCCAGTCCGTATTATATCCGCGCGCGACAGGGTCAATCGCCGAATATCGATATACCTAAGTATTCGCGCGGGTAACAAACCAAGGGACCGTGCCACGGCGCAGGCCTGTTTGGACACGAGCCGCTTAAGCGGTTCGTTCCGTTCTGGGATAACCGAGCGGGTATTATCGCCAGACCTCGCCGGACCCGATTCTATTATCGGTATTCAAAAACCAACTAGTATTCCGAATAAACAATATGGCACTTCAATGGAGGCGGAAAAGGACACGACGAATGGATTAACATTCACACAAGCACATTTATTTACTACACACGTATACAGGGATGCAGGTATATACAGGCATGCAATCAATGGGGGAAGGGGACAAGACACGAGCAAAGTAAAGCACTACGACCATCTATGATTTACCATGTACATTCACTTAACAACAGTTCTACTTGAAAGACTCAGTGCCACAAATTTCACTCAAAAGAAAAGCAAAGAAAAGACCCCCTCACAGATAAGGGAGTCAGACTGGACCCGTGGGCCTTTATAACGTGGGGCTTTGGTGACCAAAAGGGCCCCACGAGACCGTTGCAGGTTACCTGCACCCTCGTGGTGCCTTGATGGGGCGAGTCGCGATGTCCCGTACCCATGGCAGTTAGCGTAGCCACGGTTGAGCTCGGACCTTGCCAAGCGGCAGGCTAGCTCTCTCCGGCTCTCCCCACACGCACGCGCAGGTTCGCGCGACACAGCAGTGCTGCGCCTCCAGCCCGCGTCTCCTTTGCGACGCCCGGACCTCCATCGACCGACCGCTCCAAGCTCCTGACTCGGACACGAGCCCAGATCTTCACGCAGCTCCGGCAGAAGCAGCACAGCTCCTTCCACGGCGTCCAGCGGCAGCAACAACACCAGCAACGGCAGAGCGAGTTCCTTCCACCAGCACAAGCAGCAGCAGCAGCTCCCCCTCGAGATTCTCCTCAGCATGAGCAGCAGCAACAACAGCAACTCCAGAGAGAGATTCAGCAACGACCGAGAGAGATTCTCCTCAGCACAACTCCAGAGAGAGATTCAGCGACGACCGAGAGAGCTTCAGCAACGACAGCGAAAGAGCGGCAGCAACCCCATAGAGAGAGAACGAATGCTCCGTGCGCCCTTTTTATTACCACGCTCCGTCCCTCCGCTCTCGCCCGCCCTCCTTCCAGAATATGCGGGAAACTTCCAGAACATGCGGGAACCTTCCCGAACGAAGCGTTTTCCCGCCAAATCGGGGACGCTCCCTCGCCGCTGTATTTGTCTTCTTCCACACACCGGGTGGAATTAACCGTGGAGACGCCATTCGCCCGGGGGAGGGGGGAACGGGGGCCGCCTGCTTTCCCTTGACGAAGGCCAGGCCTCGAGCAACCGTGTGCCGAGGTGGAAACGCGGTGGTGTGGTTATGAGGGTTGTGGTTAAGGTGGTTGTGTGAAGCGGTTGGTCCAAAATAACGATAGCAAAGAATAAAGGCTAACTCAAAGATCACAGCCATGTCGACACAAAAAATCCCATTAAACAACGGTGGGGAAATCTAACTGAACACGGACTTATCGGTATAACTAACTAAGGACCTATATGGTGTTCTGCGAATTTCCACAACCGTAACAATATTATAACCGCACCAGAAATCGAAGTGTCAACATCACCGTCATGCCCAAGAAAAAAAGAAACAAACAAACAAAAAAAACCATGGAGTCTGGAAGACTGACGCTAAACATTACCTCGACGCGTTTCAACTTAAGAGTAGCTTACAAGCAAGGAATGTCGACGTGTCTCAACGATCGCGTAGCGTGTTAACAACATGTCACTCATAGGTTATAAATAAGTTTCAGGTACGCTAAACATTACCCCGATGTCTTTCAGCCTATGAGTAACTTAAAAGTAACGTGTGTTGACGTGTGTCAACGATCGCATAATGTACCTAAAACTTATGGCCAGCGTAGCGGAACTTGTGAGTCATACGCTGGCATAAGTCGTAAAATTTCAAGCATGCTAAAATTTGAAGACAACTGCAAAGTACAACAATAAAAGCCAGCGTACTACGACGTATGGCAGTGTTTTTCAGCGTGCTCTCAATGTTTCCAAAACTTACCCATAACGTGTTGGACGTGGCCAGCGTTTTAGACAATTTTTTCAAAAATCGGCATAAGCTGGCTAAAACGTCGAGGTGTGACTGGGCCTTTAGCAACAGCTAAAATACTTTATCGTACATCGTACACTTATTGTGGACTGTACAAAAAAAACAATACCTCCGAAACTGGAACACCGAGGGACCTGTTTTTTTTGTGTCCAAGGAGAATGTCTTACAGCATCATATAAAAAAATAAAATCTTTAGCGAATAGATAAATGGAATTACCAGGGCTGCCATTTGTTAGAGTCTCTTTGGAAACATGCCTGAAATTTCACAAGGCGGGTTTCTGGGCGCAAACTAAGAGGGCTCTGATAATCATATTTATTGTGCTAAATTGATTGATAGCATGTACATGAATATCGGCTAGTCGCGTTGGCCAGCTTTCCATCTAGACCGAGCAGCCATGTCGCCTACCGGCTTGTTTATTTATTAATCAATGAATTGATCAATTACTTAATTATTATAGATTTATTTTAATGGGGGTGGTAGTTTTAAATCAGGAGTCTCCAACCTTTTTGGGTGGAGGGCCACAAAACCAAAGTGGAGAGGGGCGGAGGGCCGCACCCAAAAAAAGGACACTAAATTCCGGGAAAAAAAATATATATATATATAATTAATATGCGGAAATTTAAACAAAAATTAGTACTGAATATATTTTTCTTGCCAACGAATATAATAAATGAATAATCGTGTTAAAAACACGTGTCTAATATGAATCAAAATCATAATAAAAATTACAGAACGCTTTGATCATTGACCCTGACAAATTGGCAGTATCGCGGGCCGCATTGTAATGTAAACTTAATATGGCACCGCGGGCCGCATAAATCCGTCTAAGGGGCCGCATGTGGCCTGCAGGCCGTAGGTTGGAGACCCCCGCTTTAAATAATTACAACCAACGTAAACAATCCTTTTTATTTAAAAAAAAAAATGTATATATGTATGTGTGTGTGTGTGTGTGTGTATATATATATATATATATATATATATATATATATATATATATATATATATATATATATATATATATATATATATATATATATATATATATATATATATATATATATATATATATATATATATATATATATATATATATGTATAAAAGCTTGGTGTTGGCGCAGTGGTTAGGGCAGCGGCTTGGGATCCAAAAGGTCCTGAGTTCAAGCCCCGTTTGGCCACTGAATTAATACACCAGGGGGTTGACTCAGCCTGTCATCCTTCCGAGGTCAGCGAAATGATTACCAGTATACTGGGCCGGTGTATACCCTGGTTAAAATAGGTGTACCATATCCCTGTGTCGTAAGAGGCGACCAGGGTTGCGTCAGGAAGGGCATCCGGCGTAAAACATGTGCCAAATCACGATGCGGATCATACGGATGATCCGCTGTGGCGACCCCGAACGGGAGCAGCTGAAAGAAGAAGAAGAAGAAGAAGAAGAAGAAGAAGATGAAGAAGATATATATCTACATATGTATGTATATATTTATGTATGTATATATATATATATATATATATATATATATATATATATATATACATATATATATATATATATATATATAGACATATATATATATATATATGAGCAATATCTCAGGCACCTTTTGAGTGAGGAAGCTGATATTTAGACACGGCAGTGAACAAGTGATTTGGCTCCAAATGGCATTTTTGATTTATTGATTGATCAATTAATTATTCATTTTTTGATGCATTAATTTTCGAAAAATTAGATTTGGCTGAAACAAAGGTGGTTTAGGTTTGTTATTAGCTAATTTAAAAATCAATTCTTTTCCAATTACATATATTTTTTTAATTTGTCAATTAATCAATCAATTATTGTACATCGCTCCCTCCCAATTCCGTCTTCATGTGCTGCATGATGGCATCACCCCGGCAATGTCGTGTGCTGGAGGGTTTGTTATTTATTTATTTGGCACTAACAAATACCACCTGTCACTTTGCTGACGGGAGTACCAAAGGGGGGGAGGGAGAAAAAGAGGGGGGGGAGGGAGAAAAAGAGGGGGCGAGGGAGAAAAAGAGGGGGGGGAGGAAGAGACGGGAGTGGGAGCGAGGAGGGGTGGGGGATCGAGGCGGGGGTGGGGGAAGGGAAGACAGTGTGAGGTGAGAGGAAGGGAAGGCAGACATGCGGTGGAGCATCAATAACCACTACATCCGGACGCGTCCAGAGACAAACGCCGCCCGGACGCGTCCGAAACCAAGCTGGCCAGAGACAAACACCGCTTGGACATGTCTGGAAATAAACTCCCGTCTGGACATAAGCAACTCCCGTCTGGACATAAGCACCACCCGGACACAAACCCTGCATGGACACATCCGGAGACAAACTCCGTCCAGACATAACCACCGTCCGGATGTCAAGAGACATAGAGACACAGAGAGAGGGAGAGAGATAGAGATAGAGATAGAGATAGAGATAGAGATAGAGATAGAGATAGAGATAGAGATAGAGATAGAGATAGAGATAGAGATAGAGATAGAGATAGAGAGAGAGAGAGAGATAGAGATAGAGATAGAGATAGAGATAGAGAGAGAGAGAGAGAGAGAGAGAGAGAGAGAGAGAGAGAGAGAGAGAGAGAGAGAGAGAGAGAGAGAGAGAGAGGTTTCATGAAACGCGCGCACGCACGCACGCACGCACGCACACACACACACACACACACACACACACACACACACACGGCTAATATTGGCAACAACCCAAAAGCCATGAGTGCCTTTCACCAAAAAACAAAGTTGCATTTATATAGACGTTTCAGGGATATGACATTGTTTCACAAACATTAATCTTTAAAAACAGCTGCGTGTGACGGGTGGAAAAAAAATTTGTCTCGGTAATTTAGAAAACAAGTTAATATGGCAAACGGCTTGGAAATTGGGTGTTATTTCACAACCACTCGCTCAGGGCGACGGAGCAGAGCCACTCGCTCAGGGCGACGGAGCACGAGCCACTCGCTCAGGGCGACGGAGCACGAGCCACTCGCTCAGGGCGACGGAGCACGAGCCACTCCCTCAGGGCGACGGAGCACGAGCCACTCGCTCAGGGCGACGGAGCACGAGCCACTCGCTCAGGGCGACGGAGCACGAGCCACTCGCTCAGGGCGACGGAGCACGAGCCACTCGCTCAGGGCGACGGAGCACGAGCCACTCGCTCAGGGCGACGGAGCACGAGCCACTCGCTCAGGGCGACGGAGCACGAGCCACTCGCTCAGGGCGACGGAGCACGAGCCACTCGCTCAGGGCGACGGAGCACGAGCCACTCGCTCAGGGCGACGGAGCACGAGCCACTCGCTCAGGGCGACGGAGCACGAGCCACTCACTCAGGGCGACGGAGCACGAGCCACTCGCTCAGGGCGACGGAGCACGAGCCACTCGCTCAGGGCGACGGAGCACGAGCCACTCGCTCAGGGCGACGGAGCACGAGCCACTCGCTCAGGGCGACGGAGCACGAGCCACTCGCTCAGGGCGACGGAGCACGAGCCACTCGCTCAGGGCGACGGAGCACGAGCAACTCGCTCAGGGCGACGGAGAACGTTTCCTTCAGTGGATTACATCATATTATCTGGTCTGATGAGGCTATTTTCCATGTTGGTGGATTTGTCAGCAGGTATAAATGCCACTACTGGGCAGGAAATGATCCAGAAACGATAGTCAAATGCTGCCAAAGTCGGCCAAAACTGCTTGTTTGTTGTGGAATGACTTCAACCCATCTCATTGGATATTATATCCTCCACAATACAATAAATGGAGAGCGATACTCAGAAATGCTTCAAAACCTTCTTCCAAAAATTCAGCGATGGGACACTGTGAAGATGAAACCATTTTTTTTGTAAGATGATATCCATCAGCACTTCTTGGTTGAAGTTTGTAATTGGTTGGATACCCACTTTCCACGCAGATATATTGGGTGATGAGCACCGACAGAGTGGCCATCCAGGAGTCCCGATTTAACTCCATACTATGTTTTTGTGGAGATGGGCTTAAGTAAGAGTATATGCCACCAAACCTACTAACTTGGACACATTAGAAAATTCTATCTGCAATGTTTTTGCTAATTAGTCATAGGAGTTTCGTAGGCATTCAGTGGAAAATGTCGAATGATTGAAAAAAAATAGGCTGAGAATGCAGGAGCTTATGTTGAAATTTGTTATTCACAAATTAAAACAGTAATAAATGGCCTTTCAGGAAAAAAATATTTTGGTATTTTATTAACATCAACATTGTATTTATATATTTAAAAAGGGACTTAATTATAGATCACCCTGATATACACAGTATATACACACATCTCCCAACGTCCTGCTCAGTAAAGGAAAGTGCGCGTAATATGCCGCCACCACTTTCCAGGCAGGGGTCGTGATCACCGCTTCACCCACAGTTCAGTTGTGCGTGTTTTCAAATGGTGTCTTCTACTTTACTGTGTGTGCATGCAGCACCATCTCAAAGCTTCCCTGCTTTCCAGGGTTGCGGATTCCCCTCATTGGTCATTAAGTCTGCTGCAGGTGCAGCCGAGTACCCAGTGGTATAACTGAGCTGTGGGCAGACTGGGCCCATATTAGCCTTGGTTGGCAGCCAGTCTCGGAGAAGGAACCCTGATCTCAAACCCGGGTGCCTGTGCTTGGTATCCTGCTTCAATTGCCTTGTGGGTTACCCTGGGAGAGGAGGAAAGCTAGAAAATCCAGAAAACAAAATCCAGAGTGGAGCGCCTGAGGCAGTCAGATACAAAACTCTGATATCCTTCCAGGAACTCCTGCAGCTGACTTAGTACCAAATGTATTGACACGTTCATTCCTTTGGATCACATTAAGTATGCCGAGAGTGGGGTTCTGATGCTTGGGCAACTCAGAACCTCCTTGTCACCCTGCCCACGCTTCGTTGTACAGCATTGACATAATACAGGAAGTAGCAGTTGCCATTTTTAAGATGCCAGCTCTTCGTATTGCAAGCTGGAATGTATGCACTATGTGCACTGGCCTCATTGATGACCTACTGCAGGTCAACAATGCCCGCGAGACAGGTGTAATTGACAGAGAACTCAGCAGGCTTAACATCAATATTGCTGCACTTCAAGAGACAAATCTTGCCGATTGCGGATCACTCAGGGAAAAAAACATTACATGTTCTTCTGGCAGGTGAAAAGTGCTGAGGAAACTCATGAGCATGGAGTAGGCTTTGCAGTGAACCATTTACTGCTAACAGTGACTGAACTACCTACAGAAGGCTTTGAAAGGCTCTTGACTCAACCAACACAGGCTATGTCAACTTCATGTGCATTTACGCCCCAAAATGCAGCTCTTCATCTGATGTCATAGACCAGTTTTACGTGGCTCTGGAAGCTGCCATTGGTATAATCCCCAAGCAAGAAGGTCTGTATATGCTGGAAGACTTCAATGCGAGGGCGTGGACAGACTACACAGCCTTGACAACTTGTCCCAGATGTCACGGAGTTAGAAAGATGAACGAGAACAGACTGAGATTACTGGAACTGTACTGTTCCAGAGAACTGTATGTAACCAACAGTTTCTTCTGGGCCCAACTGAAGCATAAAGCATCAAAGAGACATCAGAGGTCTCATCACTGGCACCAGTTGAATAAAATCTTCACCACACGAGATGCCCTCAACACCATCCTCCTCACTCACAGTTACCACAGTACCAACTGTGACACTGACCACTCTATTGTGGCCAGCAAGGTCAGAATCAGGCTGAATAAACTGCATCACTCCAAGAAGAAGGGGCAGCCACAGATCAATGTCAGTAAGATGGCAGACCCGGTCAAGACCGAACAGTTTTTGACTCCTTGGGCCAGACCCATTCGGGCAGCTTTCCTGATCACTATAGTGTTTGCATCAAGGGCTGAGGTGTGGATTGCATCAAACAGGAAAAGGAAGCAAATAAATACTGATTGGTATGAATGGAGACATGACAGAAGCCAAGAGGAGAATTCTTATCAGCGACAAAGCTTCGCTAAGCCAGAGTACACACGTGACACCCTCAAAGCAGCCAGGAATAAGGCAAAACAGACTGCTCGTCGCTGCACCAATTGGCTGAATCTGTGTGAGAGCATTCCATGACTCTGGAAATGCAAGGGGGATGCACGAAGGCAATAAAAGGGCAACCGGTCCAACGCCAACCAAAACAGCTCCACTCAAGTCGAAGAGGTGATCAACGATAGCGGCATGCAGATGGAGAGATGGGTAGATCACTACCTTGACCTCTGCTCCTGAGAACATGGTAACAGATGCAGCCCTGAACTCTGTCACTGATCTTCCTGTCATGGAGGATTTGAATGAGGAAACCCACAATGGAAGAACTAAACAAAGTCATCGACTATCTCTCCAGTGGCAAAGCCCTGGGAGGTGATGGAATAACCTCTGAAATCAAAAACAGGAAAGCAGCTCTATTGCAGCCTCTCCATGACTTCCTCTGTCTATGCTGGAAGAAAAGATCTGTGCCCAAAGACATACGGAATACAAACTTTATCACCATGTATAAAAGCAACAGAGACTGAAGCGACCAATAATTACAGAGTCATCTGACTGAGTACAGTGGGAAAGATATTTACTCGAGTTCTCAAGGGAAGACTGCAGACCCTGGTATTGCACGTGTATCCAGAATCCAAGCATGGTTTCCGATCTGGACAGTCAACTGTGGACATGATATTCTCACTCAGGCAATTGCAGGAGAAAAAGCATGAGCAGTGACAGTCCATTTACATCGTCTTCATCGAGTTAACCAAGGCCTTTGACTTAATCAACAGGAGGAGACTCTTCAAGCTGCTCGAGAAGATCGGCTGCCCACATGCACTGCTTGGCCTGATATCGTCATTCCATGAGAACATGCATGACTATTTTTTTTTGTTTTTTTTTGTATACCTTGTCGAGGCTCATATGAGAGCTAACACACAACATACAGCAAAGGGGGCATGAGACAAGAGGGGTGGGAGTGGGAAGGACGAAACAGTGGGGAACAGAGACATTAGGAGATCTGTTGAAGGGACAGGGATGGAGCAGGGAACACGGGGAATACAAGATGGACATTTCAGGGACTTTCAGGAAGGAAAGCAGGGAATTTGAAGGAGGTGGGTTTGGGGTGGATTAACAGGTAGAAAAGACGAGGATTTGGACGGAGGACGATAAGAGGTGGTGGTGAACAGCTGTTTTGAAGGCCTGGAGGGAAGAATGGGATTGAACAGAGTGAGGGAGTTTATTCCAAAGGTGGGGAAAAAGAGGAATGAAAGAGTGAAGGTGAGCAGTGATTCGTGATTTTGGTAGTTTTACCAGAAGGGGGTTGTTGGCGGACCTTGAGCGCCCTGCGGAAATATGGTGGGGACAAATCGCAGACACAGCGGGGGGGGGGGGGCGAGACCGGAGAGGAGACGGAAGAAGACAGAAAGACCACCGACCTGCCTGCGGTGAGAGAGTGAGAGGCCGAAAGACTCAGCCTCATCGCGCGAGATGCCAATGATCAAAAAATGCCTTTGTTTCCACAGCGTGAAGCCGAGAAAGGTGGGAGGCAGGAGCACCAGCCCGGAGGGGAGAGAGCAGTCCTCCATCAGGCTGTAGATGAAAGCTTTGTGTGTGGTCAGGAGCTCAGGTGGGACAAGGAAGGACTTTACATGACGGAGGATTCCCATTCGGCGATTGGCTTTGGAGGCGGGGTTTGAAATGTGGCTTTCCCAGGAAAGATCGTGGCAGATAGTGAGACCCAGAAGCTTGAAAGAAAGGACTTCTTCCAGAGGATTCTTGAGAAAGTGGATGGGGGGGGGGTTCCAAACGGTCCTTTCGGAGAGACATAGTGAGAGTGAGATTTGTCCAGACTGAAAGACATGTTCAACGTGTTGGACCAGTTTGTGATTTTACCCAGATCTGCAGTGAGCAAAGAAGCTGCTTCTTGCCAGTCAGAGGGATGACAGACGGTATGGCAAAGGGTGGAGTAATTAGCAAAGAGATAAAAAGGATTTTTCAGAGAGTTGGAGAGATCTTCGATGAAAACCAGAAAAAGAACAGGGCCCAGAACGCTACCTTCAGGAACTCCAGCCTGGACAGGAAGAGGGGATGAAAGAAATCCATTTAGGGCCACACGTTGACTGCGACAGGAGAGGAAGTCTGCGAGCCATGAGTGGAGATGGCCTTGGATACCATTGGAAGAGAGTTTGGTGAGCAGGGCAGGGTGCCAGACCGTGTCAAAAGCACGCGATATGTCTAGGGATATGGCTCTGATTTCATATCCGGCATTGAGGACGTCCATCCATTGTTGGGAGAGCAGAAGCAGCATATCCAGGGTAGAGTGACCTGGTCTGAAACCAAATTGATTATCGGAAATCAGGCCATTGGAGAAGAGGAAGGATTTAATGTCTGAAGCGATGATGGATTCCCAAACCTTGCTGATGCTTGGGAGAAGGCTGATTGGTCTGTAGTTACAGGGATCTGTTTTTGCACCTCTTTAATGCAGGGCAGTAATGCTTACTGATTTCCAAGCAGATGGCAGATGACCTTGAGCAAATGAGAGGGTGAATAGAACAGAGAGAGGGTGAGCAAGAGCAGAGGAGCAGGTTTTTAGGACACGTGGGCTGATGCCGTCTGGTCCGGTTGCAGAATCTGAGTCGAGGTTTGCCAGCAAGCTCTCCACCTTGTCAGGAGAAAAGGACACAGAGTCCAGCGACAGTTGGGTGTGACTGGGTAAGGTGGGTACAGAAAGCAATTGGTTTTGGACACAAGATTTCGATGCAAACACCGAGTTTAGGCATTCAGCCTTTTCACGTGCAGTATCAGCAGTGCGGCCATTTTAAGTAAGGGAGGGGATGGAGGGGGAACATACACCAGAAACAGATTTGATTAGATGCCACCAGGATTTGGAGGAGGGAGAGAGGTTTGAAAGTTCAGACTTGAGCTTAGAAAGATGTTGTTTTCTGGCTCTCCTGAGGGTAGATACACAATTGTTCCAAGCTTTATGGAAGGAACTGAGATTACCCTCAGTTGGGTTTGCTTTCCATGAAGCAAAGGCAAGTTGTTTCAGGACAACTGCCTCACCACAAGCTTCAGTGAACTAAGGGTAGGAGGAAGGGTAGGACAACTGAAGATGAGAGGGGATAAATCTGTGCATTAGGGAGAGCAAGTTTCTTTGAAAGAATTCCCAGGATGAGTTGATGTTGGAGAAAGTAGCGATGGGAGACCAGTTGAGAAGTTTGATGGCTGCTTTGAGACCCTGCCAGTCGGCTTGAGTGAAATGCCAGACTCGACGGCGGTGAGGTGATTCTCTGATAATCGCCAGAGAGATGTCCACTTTGACAAGCACGTGGTAATGTTAGCTACAATGGAATGATGTCAGAGGCATTCAGGATTAGCAGTGGTGTGAAGAAGAACAGTGTACTAGCACCCACACTCTTTAGGGTATTGTTTTCTCTACTGCTGTTGTACGCCTTTGGAGATTTGACTGAGGGCATTTACCGACACACCAGGAGGAGAGGAAACTTTACAATATCACAAGGCTTCAACCTGGAGGGAAAAATGACATTGAAGAGAATGTGGAAGTTGGTTCCACAGGCTGGAAAAAAAGAGGAACAAATGAGTGGAGGTGAGCAGTGGTTCTGGATTTTGGCAGTTTCACGAGGAGATGTTTGCCAGTGGACAAACTTTGCATCTTAAAATGAGGGCTGCATAATATATTGTAATGGCGAAACTGGAATAAATTTAAAACAAAGGTTAAATGAACAAAATAAAGCAACATTGGCCTGGAATTTGAGTTGGATAGGACCAATGTTCTGCACACCATGCAGAACAAATGTCGAAGATTGGTTTACGAGGCATGACGCGACAGGCTATGCAATTGGTGTAATTAGCTAGACATTGGTCATGCACACAAGTACACACCCTTAATGTTAACTGCAAACTGGAGAGTTCATAGAACACCTTAACCCACACAGTCTTGAGAAAAAGGACGTGATAAGAGTCTATTTCAACTCTTGCTTTGCGTTTCCAAGCACAATCTCTGTTCGTTTTGTTCGTGAATCTTGCATAATAGACGTGATGGTAAACACAGTGCGATGCACCACCATATTTGTCAGAATGCAGCATCTCACACAGATATTCTCCCCTCGGAGCATGATATAGCATGAATGCTGACTCTCATAGTTACTCACCCTCAGGGTATGAATATTTTTTTCCCAACTACTGCTAAACGCGTTTTTGAAAGTGCCAAAAGGCGATTTGTGATCTGCAGTGTTCAAGTACAAAATTCAATTTAAATAACATAACAGTTTTAAAGGTTGTAGAAAAAAATTTTTTGGGGGAACTTGGCCGCCGTTGATACAGCGTCTCTTACACCACCTTATTTAGCATGTTACATTAATTCTTAGTACCTGTTGGTTGTGTCCATTATGATGCCCCTAAAAACAGTAAGTTTCTTGCTTGAAATGATTTTCATTTTATTTGATTGCCAGACAGACAGACTCAAAAATGTATCCCACCCCTCTCTGCACATGCACAATTGGGACAAATTCAGAGCCACAGTACTGCTAAACTATCGGTTCGTTTTCCAATTCATGTTCTGATTCGTGTTCAAAATATAACATTCAATGGAAATCAAGTTGTGAAATGTCAATCAAGTTGACATTTGTAGTCAGTCAGCCAGACAGACAGACACACAGATAAAGTGAACCAATTGCTGAACCCCACTTTTTGCTTTGCTCACATGGGGTAAAAACGGATAGTGCCTGGTACAAGCAAGCAAGAAGAGCAAACAATACTATGATACTCATACACACAACCTTATAACTGCACTAAGCCATCTACTTCAACACACATCATAGGCTCAGTGCCAAAAAGTACCACCCTCATCCATACACAAGTCACACAAGTGAGCACAAAGTGCACAATATGCTACTTCACAACACTCAGACATACAGGAAATCAAAGTCGTGCTCTGGAAGTGCAACAACCAAAGGGTTGTGTTGACTGTCCATGTTCTCCTCTTGTCTGGTCGGTACAAAATTGGTAGAGTGCATCGAAGTATGAATTCTGGTTGGTGCACCCTTCTTTTCCATATACCCTGACCCATGATCTTTATTCCCCATTAACCCTTCCAAACCCAACGCTCTGACTTGTTGATTTCTGTCTCCTCCCCTTCTCTTGCTCTCCTTTCATGTTTGTTTATTCCCTTGCTGGTTATTCCCAATTGTTGCGAAGTTACTGACTGTCAATCGATCCTAACGAGCCTCGCTCGAGGAGAGAGAAAAAAACAAAAACCTGCCATATCTAACACTCTCACTCTGTCTCTCCAAAAGGAGCATCTCACGAACCCCTCCATCTACTTCCTTCAAAAACCTCTTGAAGTTCAGTCACTCAATATTTTGGGCCCAAAATAAGCCATGATCTTTATTGGGCAGACAATATATCCAAGTTGGTCTTGAAAGCCAGCCACTGAATAAGAATCCTCCAGTGTGCCAGGTCTTTCCTTGACAAATCCAACCTAATGACATGCAAAGACTTCATTTGCAGCTCTATGGAGTACTGCTCTCCCATTTGAGTTGGTTCTCACATTTCACATGTTGATGCCATGGAAACCAAAGCCACAAAAATCATTGGAAACTCTTGCAGTGAGGTTGAATCTCTGGGCCTGTTACTCCCACATGGGAGAAAGATTGATGGTCAGTTTTCTACCACTGATTTTCTAGTCTTGCACCCCCTACCTTTTCTGTGCCCTATCTCAACTCCCCCCCCCCCAATCCCCAGATTTATCAAGGGTGCACGTGGTGTGCCAATAACCCACTTCTGGTGAAATTCCCATAATCATGGGTGAAACTGCAGAACTTAAAAAAAAAAAAAGGAAAAACGTTGGCTAGTAGTCGGAGTCTTGAACGTATAAGTGATGGGAATACATCTGGAGGAGTTCAAATGCCACAAGGGAAATAGTAAGTTGCGAAGGTACTTAGCTGAAGAGCCATCTGGAACCCGGCGGAGACGAAGGAAGGAATGATGAAGGAATCAAGGAGAAATCGACTCCGGACTCTTCAGACGAGCTTCACCAAACCACGCAAGGCAACTCGAGACGTGCAAGTTGCCACAAAGGCAAAGAAGAGCTCTTTACACACGAGCCACACGAAGGTGCCCATTATCAAGGGAAGAATCATTACCAGCGAAACTCCACGATAAGGGGTGCTCTTTCCAGGCATAGAAGATCTCTGTAAAGCGAAGTGCATCTGATAGACACCAACAAATGGAGGTCATTCGTGCCAAAAACGCCAAGCAGGCGGATCTTTAGCATGGAAGGAAAAGACGTCTGAGGTATTCGGAGTCAGTCGATCCTTCATTCCACCCACGGCCCAACAACCCGCTTGTCTCTCTTCCAGTTTCACAGGGTTTCAGAAAAATCCTGATCAACCCAAGCTCGAGAATATTTACATATTATAACATGAAAGGCAAAATGATGCCACTACAGATCGCAATGGCAGGCAAGTTCTCCTCGACCTTTTGTGAGACGATTGAAGAACAATTCTCCCGAACGATAAATAGTAAGCCTCGTCTCAGTGATAACTCGAGCAGTCTTCTCTTGCTATTATAAATCACCCATGAGGGATGAACGAACATCACAGCCTTCCATTCCGATCAGGGAAACCTCGCCTTTTCCCTTTCGCCGCCCCCTTTTACAAACTCCTCCATCTTCTTTAAACTCAATCTCTCTCTATTTTCATTCCAATCATAAAACTAACACTACACCATTAATTAAACAAAATAAAATGTTAACAAACACTCATGATGTAAACGAATATTAATGCCATTCCAACATGATAACCAATACAGATGAATCTGCCGGTGAGTAAAGATGGATACGCAACACCGACGTACACACATGGTCTCCTGCCTGGTGGATATCTGATCACGGTAACACGCTTGCAAGCTTTTGTACACGGCTAACTTCGACAAAAATAGCTCATAATAAAAACTACCATGGGAGTAATTCACATAATCGTGGTCATGATGCATTATTGTGATAGCATTACACCCAATCCGGATGAAATGGGTTAATAAACGAATCAGAATATCGTTATAGCACCTCAATTCCCTATAATCGTGACATGTCTTTCTGATGATGAACATACGGAAACCTCCATATGGGTCATTACAAAAATACGTATTTCCATAAAACACAGGAGTTTTACCCATGCATAATCCACACTCAGCGGTCACTTGCACTCATTTGTTCCTCTTTTCTCTTGTCTGAAGAGCCAACTTCCTCAGTCTGTTCAATCCCATTCTATCCTCTTGAGTATCAACAAGATGGCTATTCACCTCCTTTGGTCATCCCCCATTTATACTCAAGATCTTTTTTTACCCTTGTTAACCCTCTTCAAGCCCACCGGTTCCTTTTCAAGTTATTGTGTTTTCTCCCCTATCCACTCTAACATTTTTGTTGTTGGTGTTCTATTGCTATTGCATCACCCTTTTTCCCTTCCCCCTCTTTAAACCCCTCTTCTTCTTGCTGTGTTTGAGTTTGTATCCAGCTTGTTCATTCCCTCTGTCCCCCTTCCCCTCCCCTTACTGTCTCATTCTTCCCTTCACCCATTATTCTTCTAAGTTTCTCTCTGTTGTGTCCCTTTACCCTATTGCTGGTGGTCTTCTCTGCTTTACACTATGTGTTTTGGGTTTTTTTCTGTTCTGTTCTGTTTTTGCTTTTTTTCGGTTTTTTTCCCATATTCAACTGCAACTTTAACATATTTAGAAAACTGAAGGTTTTCTCGCCTTTCTGAGGGCCTCGACTTGATGTACAAAAAAGCTGGTTCGTGCTGATTTGCCGAATCTTTTACCTACCTGCTTTTATTAAAAAGCTTTGGTTGTATGCGTTTTCATATATACAAGAAGACATACCGACAGTACATACATTCGGAGAACATGTCCAACAGGATTGTGCAGATATATTGCACGAAACTTTGAGCTGTCTCATCTGGATTTGATTCAGTCTGACTACGAAATGCCGGATTAGCACTTACACATAAATACACAGCAAGTTCCTCCCTGAAAATATGAGTTCCCTTTCAAAGAACTTCAACACATAATGAGGCCATTAGGATCATCAAGCCTACACAATGCTTGCCAACTTATGGTTGCTTGTCCACACACCTTCCTTTTAAAATTCTGACCATCAATCAAGGAAGCAGTAAGTACCATTTTTAGTCTTTGGTACGACGGCCAGGGTTCGAACCACCGACCTCTCAGACTCAGAGCAGACACTCCAACAATTACGTCACCAAGTCTGGATGATTCCTTTTGTTGAATGCTTCCATTGTGTGTTTTAATAATAAACACAAATGTAATAAAACAATTTCTTTGCCATGCATTTTCATGCTCTACTGGCTATGTCTTCACGTCTTCAAAACCGAATTAACATCACTCACAACTGCCAATGCTACTTTCTCGCCATGGCACCTCTGACCATAATGAACCACAGACAAATTGCTGCATTCCCAGAAGCTTCTCCTGAAACTTAATGTAATCAAATAGCTGAGCCAGAACAATTCTGTAGGGTGGATTCAACAGAAATGAATTCCACGAAACTATGATACAAAAAAAAACAACTGACTATTATACAAAACTATATAGACTATATAACTGAGCATGTTGAGTACCGAGTATAAAACAGGTATTTTTGAATATTGACATTCATAAAAATAGAAACAAAACACTTTGGGTTGCTATATGGTTTATCAGGAGTGGTCACTGAAAGTCCTGTTTGACGTAAAATTTGTCTTAACTGTTGTTCGGCTTAATAAGAGTTCATCGTAAAATTTTTCCCATATTAAATAATGCGGTGATTTAAACTGCAATCATTCTGGTTGTTTTTGAGCTGAAAATCGATGTGATATATCCAGTGTGACTGATATTGTTTGTGATGCTTTATGGCTAACATGGTTTGTTTACTTTGTAACACATTTTAATTCTCATGGCTTTGGTTCTTGATCATATTCTATATAATTTTTCAACTCAGCCCCTCTCCCTCACACCCTACCACTTGGACACTGAGTTTCAAAGGAAGGTCTTAAAATTTGTACCCGATTTTAAAAAAATGATTTTGGATTCAATAATTTTGCATTGTTCAACTGCCACATTCTGTTTGTGTTCTTTTGACTTTGTTATGACCTGCCTCATGAACATGGAGGGGAACAAACATCATCTCATTATTAAGCATGAGGTGCTCGATCTCAAACATCCACCTTTAACATTTTGCTTCAGAGTGAAAGTACTAAACCTCTAGTAGTTTAGTACAAAGACTTTTCTCCAACTGCAAAAAAGGTGGCAACCTCTTTGTCTTCCACTGTCTTGTATCTGGCATTGTGTAATATCTCCTCTGAGACACCCAGCTCTATAATGCTTCAATAGATCACCTGTATTCATTCACCCATGAACTAACATTTTGCCTTCTTTTTGTGTCTTTTTTAATTTTTTTAAACTTTTCTGTCACTTCCCCAAATTGTTTTTTTGCCTGTTTCTAAAAACTGTACACTGTTCTATCGCTTATTGTGCTCACACAAAACATGGCGTGTGATGCTTTGCCATATCTCAGTAGCCCTCAGCACTACGTACAGCTGGAGAACTCAAGTGGACACGAGTGCTCATCCATGGGAAAGTTGTGCAGCTGTAGTTGACACTCAGCATTAATGGTCAATCTGCACAACAAGAATCACAAAGAGCAATAAAAAACAGAACCTGAACTGTTTATTTTCTGTGTAAGGGGGTTTAATATAAATTTATACTGCAATTAAAGACGACTTAGAGAATACAGTATATTTATATTATACGACCAGATAAGAGATGAGTTAAATACTTCAAATAAATAAATAAATTCTAACATAATAGCAATTGACAATCAGGTTATAAGTGATCAACGACCTTCTATGTTCTTGGGGGTGAGGTGGGAATGGTAAAATCAAGTAAAATATAGGGTTTACCTGAAGGAAAAAAAAGTTTAAAAAGGAAGGGAAGGAAGGAAAATAGGGAGGAAAAGGATGTGTGGAACATTTGTACAAGCGTTGAATCAAAAATGTCAGCTCGCATTTTGTGTACATAGTATGTTGATGGCCTCTCCAAATATCAATGACCAACAGTTAACAAATATGAAAATGTGACGTGATTCGATAATCCTCCATCCACCAAAATTTAGTGATGATCTCTTGAGCCAACTGTATTTGTTAGTAAAGAGCTCTAATCTTTGGTTTCAATGCCCATACAGAATGACCGGTCCCCAAAACAAGTATCATTTGAGAAATTGTTGATTGGTGCTCATTGGCAGAGGCATCTGTCACATGTCTCTGCCTGCATGGATCAATTATGGGGGTTTCACAAAAAGCTAAAAATAATACGAGAGTTGGGAAAAATTTACCAGGTTGGAACTCTTTATCTGCACAAACTATATAAGAGGAAGAAAATCCTTACCCTCTGAGCCCATCAGTATATTCCTTGCAGAAGGACAAGAGTAATGGGGCAACACGTCCCTGGTAGGAAAAGTGGGAGAACTTCTATCTTCTCTCTCCCAACATTCCCCCCTCCCCACTTCCCACTTCCCATCGTCACCCCCCACAACCTTCTCTGTCCTCGTTATATGGTCAGCATTCTGAACGTCTGCACCAGAGGTCTCTCTGGCTGGTGGTATAGTAGGCAATTTCAAATGAATTTTTTTTGTTATATTGGGGGAAAGGGTTGTGGAGAGAGGGAAATATCTTACCCACCTTTTTTGCCAGGGGCACTTTGCCTCACCACACTCTATTAGCCACAAGGCCTGAACATCCAGTCAGCGCTCTACGGCATCATTAAAAACTGAGACAAAAATCAATCAATCGTGCATATACTTCTAATCTGCAGGTTGCATCATCATTATGATTTGGATGTGGCTTTTTCACTGATGTAGTACCCCCTACAAATGAGCACACAAGGGAGCCCCTCAATGGATAACAATTCAGTGGGTTGGGATTTGTATCTGCAACCACAAATTATAAAATGAATCGTCAGCCAATTGAGCAAGCCCAGAACCTGTGGTTCAAAAGCCTTAAAAAAAAATAAAAATAAAAAAACATGTTACAATGCAATGGCTATGGTCGAATGCATTTTTAACATCGGTTGGGAATTTGCTGTGAGATTAGGAAATTTCCATAAGCTCAGCAATTTTGTTTCCTCCCTCAGGCATTCTCTGCCTTTTCCCATCGTTCCAGAATATTCAATGAAAATCGTGATATGAGCAGAGCAAACAACGACAGTCTGAAATTTCTCATGGTATCTTTATGTCTTCAGGCTGTAGAAGAATATCATATCCTTGCAAGAGGTGCAAAAAAAAAAACCATGCAAAGCAGAAATTTATTCAACAGTGTGTCTACCCTGCTTGCAAGCCATCATTCATATCGATGAATAAATTGAATAAGGATAAATATCACCAACTACATTTTAATCAAAAACGTAAACAACAATATCCAAAAACATAACCGATGTTTACAAAAATGTTATACCTGAGAGTGTAAAGCACTCGACCATTCTTCTCAATGCGGAGGAGTTGATTAGGTGTTGTGATCCAGTGGGCGTCCGCTTTCTTCGAGTTCCGGAAGAATGTGTCCGGGATCCAAATCTTCCCCACCATGTTGCTGTTTAACCGCAACACTTGCATTGTGCTGTTGAATCTCAACCTGCTGTCATACCACGTCTGTGCAAAGAAGATGTCGATTGTGTACTCCTGGAGGAAAAGGATCAAATAGTCGCCTTCAGCAGAAATGTTTGTATTTGCCTTTGTCTGTTTCAGGAGCAACCGAGCAACAGCCAGAAGTAAAAATGAACACAATGCAAATATAATAAAGAGGAAAACTGAGTGTCCAGGAAACATATGACAATTGATGGATTTAAATATATATTCTTTTTTAGGTAATTAAAAACTGAATATTTTGTTTGCGCAAAAGTGAATCCACACAAAGCAGTGTCGCACAGTGTGGGGTATGACTATATTGGTATTAAAGATCACTTTTCTGACCTGAATGGTTTTACTGATAGGGTGAGGAACATTATTCACCAACTTACTGACTTTAATGAACCACAGTGTTGTTGGCTAAAAATTTATGTTTTTAAAGCAAAAGAGGAATTGAAATGATGATTGGTTTGCCTTTGCTTGTCCACACTTGTACCATCATGGTTATTTTTGGTAGCCTCAACAATAATGGTGGTGGAAGCCAGTCACGGAAGCTTCAAGTAGATAACCTTATAATGCAGAAAAACGAGATGTAGTTTTTCTGCAAGAAACCCACGTTACTCTCGCATCCCAGACTGAATGGAAGTGCATAAGAAGGAGAACGGGGTACTTTAGTGATTCAAATTCTCAGACTGCGGGAGTCACGTTTTTGCTAAAGCCCCATTTCTGCCTGTTGCAAGTTTATTTTCAAAATATTATTCTAGGTCACTTAGCTTCCCTGGAATTTGTTACCAATATCAAGTTTACATTGCTAAATGTTTATTCATCCATTGGGACCATACTCTGTAAAGAGAGAGCGTCAGTGCTGCCGGAGCAGTCTCCTAGGCTGTTGCACAATACCGGATGGGTCAGCACTCCAATGCAGGATACTCAAATGTCTCAATCATCCCAGCAAGCTGGTACTCATTTGGCTGACCTCGGAAGGATGACAGGCTGAGTCAACCCCACCTGTTATTAATTCAACAGCCAAGCATGATTTGAACTCAGGAACCTTGGATCCCAAGCCTGCCAACCTAACCATTAAGCCAACACCAGGCATAAATGTTTATGCCCTTTGATATAGTCCAGACTGATAAGTCCTTTATGCTAGATTAGGATCCTATATCAGGCAAATTGATAGACAGGTGCATCATAATACAGGGGTGATTTCAACTGCATTCTGTAACTGAATCATGACCGGAACAGTGCAGAATCTCATCCTGAGTCAGCCAAACTGCTAGATGACTGAATAACTTTGGTTTCCATGATCTCTGGTGCTTACGAAACCCGAGCATTCATCAATTTACTTTGAGTAATGATACCAATAATCAGGTGTCCTAAGCTCGGTGTGATCAGTTCTTTGTGAACTTACTTTTAATCAATCTCTCCCCTATTGCTATCTATCGTTTACATTTGCTTCCAAATCGTGACTCGTTTTGGAAATTAAAGTCGCTGTTTTAGGGGTGCTTTTGAAAGTGTATGGTCCTGCTTGCATAATTGTAAACCCAGTCTCTAAATCAGCGGCTATGGTAGGACAACGTGAAGGTCCAAATTTGGGCTTTCTGAAAATAAGTTTTCCACCTAAAAAAATTTCTACCTACACAAGAAGAACAAGAGGAAGGGCTAAGTTGGAAAAATAAATCTTGCATATCCAAACAAATTCAAAAACCCACTCTGACCCACAACAAAAGCTCAGACTGCGGAGAAGAAGACCTTCCTTCGTAATATTGTCAATATCCAAACTCAAGGAGTGCTAATAAGATCATATGCTTGTGAGATCATATGCATTTTCAGCACCTTTACCATTTGGATGTGCCAACCCATTTTCTTTTCAAGAGAGTCAAGGCTAGTGGAAGAGTGAGAACACTGAACAGACCAGGATGCAACAGAACAAAAGGAACAGTAGAGAGAGGGGAAAACACCAACAGCATGGTTGATGGACAAAATAGAGGGAGACTTGGACAAATAATGTGTGGGTAGTTATAAAGGGTATTGGAGAATGCATGGGGTGGACAATATGGATACAAAAGCAGGCTCTCAGGAAGGAAAAACTGGAAATTTGGAAGGAAGTGGGCTTGGGGAAGAGGGAGCGGGGGGTAAACTGGGGTAGAAATTATCATGGTTTTGGATGGAGGACGATCTGAGATGGTGATGAACAGGTGCCTTGAAGACTTGGAGGGAACAATGAGATTGAAGATCAGAATGTGGAAGTTATAGTTTCACAGGTGGAAAAAAAGAGACAAACAAATGAGTGGAGGTTGTTGTTTGGATATTGTTTTTTTCGGGCCAGTCCATGATTACAATCCAGTGATTCTGCATTTTGTGAGTTTCAACAGAATTGGTGGATCGCGTGTGTCCTGCAGAAACCTAGGGGACAGGTGGACAAAGCATGGAAAGATCAGAAGGCGCAAGACCATAAAGGAGATGGTAAAAGACAGCGACCACAGACCTGTCATGGATGGGAGGGAAAGTGGTGGGCCCATAGACTCAGTTTCATCGTGGGAGATTCCAATAATCTTGATGGCCTTGATTTCCACAACGTCAAGCTGAGAAAGGCATGAGGCAGGGGAACCAGCCCAGAAGGGAGAGTAGTGCTGGATCAAGCTGCAGATGAAGGCCTTGTCGGTGGATTCAGGCATGCCAAGGAAGGACTTTGTACGGCACAGAATCACAAGTCAGCGACTGCCTTTGGAGGCCAACTTTGAAATGTGGTTTGCCCAAGAATGATCAAGACGAGACCTAGAAGTTTGAGTGACTGAACTTCCTCGAGAGGATTGTTAAGAAAGTATATAGGAGGGTTTGCCAGATGGTCCTTTCAGAGAGAGATAGTGAGAGTGTGAGATTTGTCTGGAGTGAAAGACATATTCAAAGTGTTTGACCACCTTGTGATTTTGTCATGGTCTGAAGAGAAAGAAGAGGCTGCTCCCAGTCTATCTGAAGGGTGAGGGATGTCATGGCAGAGGGTGCAGTGATTAGCAAAAAGATACAGGGGATTTTTCAGAGTCAAAGACATGGTTGATGAAAAATAGTAATAGGACAGGGCCCAGAACACTACTTTGGGGGACTCCAGCCTTAACAGGGAGAGGAGATTAAAGGATTCCATTGAGATGCACACGTTAGCTAGGCGAGTTGAGAACTAGTTTTTGACCCCATCTCTCAAAGGTGAAGAATCACTTTAAAAATTCTAATATCCAGATCTGTGTCCGGATCTTCACCAAAAATCTCATCAGTTTGTCCTTGTCACACGCCCAACCTGTCCACCAAATCTCATCTGAATCCATCCATAACTTTTTGAGATATCCTGCTCACAGACAAATAAACAGCCCAGACAAACAGTGGTGAAAACATAACCTCCAGCCGGCCACCTTCAGTGTTGGAGGTATGAAACAGACGTTACTTCACACATATCTGACATGTCAATTTTCTTTGCCAATAAATCAGGCTGCCATTCCAGTTCAGAAATTGAAAATTTTAACAAATTTGCCTCTATTAACCAATGAAAATGTTTTAAAATTAATTTTGAAACATACAATTCTTTGTGCTTTTACAGTGACTAGTCATAGCCATGAAATATGGCGTCAATACCCTCTCCCTCCGGCAGGGGTCAGTGGTTTCACCACTTCCTCTATTCCATATGTGCAAGCAATAATTGAAAGTCATCTCCCCACCTTCGTGAGGAAGGTGGAAGGGGGGAGATTGGTGTGATCTGACCCATCCATCCATCCATTGGGAACATACTCTGTGCAGAGCGTTAGTGTTGCCTAAGCCGTCTCCTTGGCTATTGGACACAATACTGGATGGGTTGCCACTCCGACACAGGATACCAGAAAGCTGGCACTCATTTTGCCGACCTCAAAAGGATGACAGGCAGAGGATCTGACCCTGGGTAGCCCAAACACATTTGAAAAATTTGCTGGAGATTGGCCAAGCTTTTTTTGATTCAAGAAGGTTCAAACATTATCACATACAGAGAATCAGCATATTTTGGAATGACCGATCCCTCATTTCTACGTGGGGCACCCTGCCAATTAGCAGGAGGACCTAGAATGGAAGTCGAGGAGGACTGAGCGGGGGCGGGGGAGTTGAGGAGGTCTAAGCATGGGAGTCGAGGAGGTCGGAGTGTGGGATTCGAGAAGCACGTTTGCGCATGTGCTGAGGGTAGAACTGAGTGGGTTTGGAACTGTGATATCCGTGTTAGAATTGAATGATTTTTGTGAAAAGCATTTACAGTATTTGTTACAAGTAGAATAAGCACAACTTTAAGGTTTGAATGAGAGCAGGACATAATGAAGGGGGCAGGATGGGGGGAGGAAGAGAAGAGGGAGGGAGTGAGTGGGGTGTAGAGAGGAACAGAAGAGGGAGTGAGTGGGGTGGGGATAGGAATGAGTGCCTCGATGGTGGGGAGAGGAGTCGAGTGTGGAGAGACAGGGGTGGACAAGGGGGAGAAGGGGAGTGAATGGAGAAAGAGTGGTGTGTGTCCGAGCACACACACAGGAATATGATAATAGGCTCGGGAGGTAGGTCCAGCAGGTCATCCCGGGCAGCGCCGCTGATTGATGACCAGGGAGTCCTGATCAAGATTGTATTAGCTCTGCCAGGCAGGCAGCGATCAAAAGTAAGGTCCGGCTAGGTAGATTGAATGTGGGATCAATGGAGGGGAGAGGGGTCGAGGTGGTGGAGATGATGTAGAGAAAGATGTTGGAAGTGTCGTGTGTGCAGGTGACATGATGGAAAGGAGAAAGGGCAAGGAGGTTGGCAACCTGTTGCACATGGGTGGGGATGCAAGGATTAGTGGTGTGGGAATAATAGTAACGGAAGAGATCAGCAAGCAGGTGGTCAGAGTGGAATGATGGGAGGGATGGGTAGTTATGTCATGGGGAGTGATATAGAGGCAAATTGTGTGTGTGTGTGTGTGTGTGTGTGTATGTCAGTATATGGGTCACAAACGTGAAGGATTCAGAACTGGATTTGGTGGTGGTAAGGAAGCGACAGCTGTGGAGGGTGAAGGACTGTAAGGCAGTGTTGGGAGAGCATGTTACCACCCAGCACAAGCCTGTCATGTTTGTGGTACAGCTAGTATAGCGAAAAGGAGGGAGGTTAGGAGCAGGGGGTGGAAGATTATTAGGTGGGGCAAGTGTCAGGGCAATGTCATAATAGAATACAAGTAGAGGATGAGGGACAGGTCACAAACATGAAGGACCAGGGCAGAGAAGCAGGAATGTTGAACCAGGAAGCAAGCAATGACAAGCTGGAGCTACTGTGTTATGGAGAGGGGATAGTGATGTTGATGGAGATCATGGAGGAGGAGGTGCAGACAGCATTGAAGAGGATAAAGAAGAGAAGAGCACCATCCACCATGTATTGATGAGGTGTGTACAGAGATGATAATTGCAGTGGGAGAAGTCAGAGTCAGTTGGACGAAGAGGCTGTTGAATATATTTATGAGAGAGGGTTCAATTCCGAATGATTGGAGGACAGAGTTAATTGTGACAATATGGAAGGGGAAGGGCATTGCTCAAGATCAGGGGAAGTACATGGGCTTTACGCTCCTGTCATGTAATGAAGGTGCTGTGGAGGATTCTGGACGGGAGGATAAGAAAGATTGTGGCAATGGAAATTGGAGAAGATCAGCAGAGGTTTAGAAGGCGAATTGGGATGACGAATGGGATGTTCATGCTGACACAGCTGATGGAGAAAAGTTTGGAGGTGCAAGGTGAAATGGCATTGGGATTTGTGGACCGGGAGAAGGCCTACGACACTGTCCTGAAGGAGATGGTAATGGTGACACTAAGATGGATGGGAGTGCTATAAGCAGAAGTTAGGCTGGTGGAAGGGATGGACAAGGGAACAAAGGGAACAGCTTTGCTTGGTCCTAGGATGTCTGGTTCAATGTGAGCATTAGTTTGAGGCAGGGAATGCTCTCAGCCCATTCATGTTTATCATGGTGATGGAGCTGGTAAGCAGGAAGGTGAGCTTGAGGGGTAGTATGGGGGAATATGTATGCAGACAATCTGGCTGTTGTGGTAGAGAGTGAACGAGAGATGCAGGAAGTGCTGGGGGAGTGGAAGGAGTCATTTGGGAAGCATGGGCTGAAGATGAGTGCAGAGAAGACAGGTGATGTGAGTCAGGCAGCAGAGAAAATAAAGGAATATCAGGTTCGAGTGGAGGGAGATCAAACAGGAAAATAGGTTTGAGTATTTTGGAGAAACAGTGACTGGGGATGGTAAGTCGGAGGCAGATGTGTGGAGGAGGTTCAGCTGAGATGGGCTGGCCATGAAATGCAAGCTGAGATGGGCTGGCCAAATGGTGCGTTTGGGGTAAGAGAGAATGGCAAAGAAGGCAGGTAGGCTGAGGGAGCAAGGTTGGAGGAAAAGGGGTAGACCAGGGTTGAGATTGGAGGATTGTGTGAGGAGGGATATCCGTAAGGTAGGGGTGATTGGAGAGTGGACGGAGTTGGCTGAGAACAGAGGGAAGTGGAGAAGTAATGTGGTCGAGGCAGGGCAGAATCTTGGTGCCATTGGACCTCACCCCTTATAAAGCGAAGTGGAGGAGAAGAAGTATTGTATTTATTGAATTCCAAACGATGATATTAGTTTCTTTTTAATGTCACGTTTGTTTCAATCTGACATTTAAATTGCACAGCCTTTCGCCCATTCCAATGATTATTGCCAGTGGCGGATTAACGCACGGGCACGCAGAGCCCGTGCCCAGTGGCCCCAAACTCAACGTGAGTCCCGAGCTCAACGTGGGCCTTGGGCAGAGGCAGCGTAAGGGCCATGAAACCCATGCAATTGCATGGGGCCCGAGATAACTCGGGGCCGGCCACACATGACAGATGGTGGTTCACAATCTTTTGAGATGGGGCGCAGTGGGATCTCACTTTACCAACAAAACATAACTTGTGAGTGGTGATAACCACAGCACAAAGGCAATGCTCCATCCCAAGGGGAAAAAAGCATTGTGACGTCATGAATCAATCTCAAAATATTTTCCATGATGTTGAACTAGACAGGACTTTTACAAAATTAGGGGGTGAGGTTAGATTCGTCGAGAAAGCAAGTGGAATAATAACCACGTTTAATGTTTACAAATGCAACAATAATCGCAATACACACAATTTAATTAATTCCTAATATTAATATCGATATTGTTCAACAAATCCACACTACTGTTTATTGTACGAACACAAAATACAAACAACCCCCCGTTAGTAAATGGACTAACCGATGCACACGGCGAATGTTACGGTTTTAAAAATCAGATCACCTGTCCCAAGGATGAACAAAAACGACCCAAAGTGGTGCTGAAAAGCGAAAAAAGCTCGACAACGGCGAAAAGGATGAAAATCACCCGAAATTAACTTTTTCCGTTACACAAGTGGCAGAACCAGAAAAGGGTCCTCGGTCTCGCACATGTGCCGATGTGTGTTCAATTACCATTCAGCTTGCTATCGCTTGCCAAGCCAGCCATTCCTTATAAATGGTTTTGTTGGACTCCTTGCTTGAGTTGCTTAAGCCACTTAGCGAGCACTCTACAAGAAACATTTAGCTCTTCCTCGAGACTCATAAATGTGTACAAAAAAAAAGAACATAAAAGTTTGGTAACTGAACACACCCCTTGAAGTGCTGGGGCATGTTCCATTACCAATCAGCATGCAGAGCACTCGCCATGTGGCTTAATTAAGCGCTCCAACAAAATGGTTAGTAAGGAACGGCTGGCTTGGCAAGCAATAGCAAGCTGATTGCGAATAGAACACCCTAACATGGCATTTTTTTCCCCAAGGGGGAAAAAGGCAATACAACATGGGAGTTCCTCCGGATTTTTTTTGCCGTCAAGTCGAAAGCAACATCGCCTAAGCAATGCAGAAAAAACACGGAGTCCTCTTTTTTGGACGAAAATAACAAGGAGTCCTCTTTTTGGGGCAAAATGACATGGACGGAGTCCTCTATTTTGGGCAACAACAACAAAAAAAAACACTCATCATTCTTGGGCCTTGTGGGCAAAAATAACATGGAGTCCTCTTTTTGGGGCAAAATAACACGAAGTCCTCTTTTTGGGGCAAAATGACACGGACTACACTTTTTGGGGCCTTTTTGGGCAAAAATAACACATAGTCCTCTTTTTTGGGACAAAATAACATGGACGGAGTCCTCTTTTGGACAACAACAACAAAAAAAAACTCATCATTCTTGGGCCTTTGTGGGCAAAAATAACATGGAGTTCTCTTTTTGGGGCAAAATAACACGGAGTCCTCTTTTTTTTGGTGTTTTGAGCTGAAATATTTTTTGTGTCCACAGCCCCAAAAAATCTTCATCCACCTCTGAAAATTGCATTGCCACATAGAGTAGATGTTTGAGACAGTTTAAGCACAACAAAACAACAAGCAATTTACTGGTTATTTCGAATGATCTGAAGCTACTGTGGATAGCCAATGTGCTCGAGAATGCTTTTAAATTACCTTCCTTTTATCATTTATCGTTTTCTTTCAAATAACTACTTTTAGTTATTGTGAAGCCACTGAGATATACATTTACTTGATTTCAACAAAGATGCATCAGAGGATCGGGATGGTAGGTAGCTTGGTTATTACAATGTTAATATGTATACAAGTATAATATAGTACATGTCGTGTCAGAAAATAAAACTTTTGATGTAAAAATGAAATTATTAAATAGCATGTGAATGAAAAACAGGAATGAACGGTTGAACGATGTGTGAAATCAACAGGGTGTTGATCGAAGTATGTTGACATTTCAGGCATGAACCTTTCATCGGAGCAAAGATAAATGGTTGAATGGCATTTCATTACCCCCGCCAGAGAGGGTATTGCATTTGGTCCGTTTGTGTCTGTTTGCTTGTCTGTACAGAATGTATGTGTATGAATTACATTAGACCCTTAAGAACTCCAAGACCCCTTGAGACCCCTAAAACACATTCCACCCTTTACAACCCCAAGTCCCATTAAGAGCACAAAGACCCTAAAGACTACAAAGACCCCTAAAACTCTTAAGGCCCCTTAAGACCTCTAAAACCCTTTAGAACCCAAACACCCTTAAAGACTCATAAGACCCTTTACACCACTAAAACCCTTAAGAACCTTAAGACCCTGAAGATGCCTAATACCCTTAAAGACCCCTAAGACCATTTATACCATAAGACCCCTAAGACCATTTATACCATAAGACTCTTAAGATCCCGAAGACACTTTAGAACCCTAATACCCTGTTGACCCCATTACACCGTTTAGATCCTTTTAGGCCCTTTAAACCCCAAAGACCCTTAGACTCCTTTCTACCCTTTGGACCTTCACACCTTTCAGACCTTTTGATACCCTGAAGATCCCTTTAACCCTTTTTATATATTTTAGAACCCTTTAGACCCACTCAGACAATTCTGATCATTTAGACCTTAAATTACACTCTTTAGATCCCTTCATCCTTTTAAGACCCTTTCAATACTTTTGACCATTTCTACCCTTTCGACCCATTTGGACATTTTCAGACCTTTCGACCGTTCAACCTTTCGACCTTCAGACCATTTGACTTTTGCAACTTTTCAGACCTTTGACCTTTACACATTTACAATGAGACCTTTCCTTTAATTCATCCTTGCATTTATTTGCCACACAAAATACACCACACAAAACAACTGCTGGCGAGGATCTGCAATGTCTAATAGATCTTTCTTGTTTATTTCGAGTTTCCTTGTGTATTTTCAGTCTAAAGATGACCACATTTTGTGCTAATTCATGTGTTTAACATCGGGCATTTTCACAATGTATTTGATGAGGTCGATCGAGCCACAATCGACTATCGTTACTCTATTAAAGAATGAAATATCTCCAAATCATTGGCGCTCAATAGAGAGAGACAGAGAGACACTCGTGTTATTTACATGGCTGTTATTAAGTTATCGGCTCATCAAGCATTGCTCTTGGTGCTTAAACAACTGAGCCAGACGATAGCAATACTCAAATTGAATTTGGTTACTGTCTTATAACTTCGAGTTGCAGGTTACTGAGGTTATTACGAAAAACAGCTCCATGAAATCACTGAGGATGCAATCACAGATGTAATAATGTGACACCCTGATAGTTTCACAAAACAAAATAGTCTGCATGTGACATATGGCATGACATCAAGATATTTTTGCTGTTGTTACTCAATAGCTCATAGCATATGTTTTGGGATCTTAATGACAGCAAAACGAACTGTTCTCTCATTTTATTTCAATTATGTATTTTTAATAGCTATTCTCTTCCTCCAGCTCTGATGGCTAAAACACCTTGAATTCAAAATATTCAAACAGATTATCCAATGCATCTCGTTCCCACCCGCCTTGTCTTTGCTTCTGAGACTGATGTCGCACCTTTGGGGTTTAATGTATACCTCTTAGTAATTCAACAAATTAATAGCTTTGTAGCACCAGTGGTGCTGAAAAAAGTACCACTGGATTACTATAAATTGCACATTTCATTATTTTACCACCCACAAATTAATGTCCCTCCGCATTATTTATTTTCGTATATAGATATAGGCCCCAGACACGTCCCAGTGGTAGTGTTTCCGTCTGTGTCAAGAACTCCATTCCTCACAGTCCATTACCCACACTAACTCCTTCGAGCCCTCTGGAATACCTCTGGCTGTGTCTATCACTCCGCAACCACCCAATGTTTATCTCTGTGGTGCACCGTCCACTGAATGACGATGGCTCTCTATATACCTCTATTTCTCCTAACATGGATCAATCTGTAACCATTCATCCCAACTCTGTTATTCATCTGAGGCAATTTCAACTGTTACCATGCCAGCTGGCTGAGTATTGGTTCAGCAACAACCAGCCATGGCATTGCAGCAAAGGCCTTTTGCAACTTTGTGGATTTGACTCAATCTGTAAACCTCCCAACACGGATTTCTGCAACTGGTACGTTCTCCCTCCTGGACCTGTCAATGACTCACTTTAGATCCTATTTATCCTGTTCCTCCTTTGTGCCTCCTGGCTCCTATGACCATGTTTTTATCAAAGCCCATGTCTCTGTCTCCCAGGCTATTGTGAGGGAGCATCCCCAATACCGCATAATATGGCTGTGTATCCAGATCAACTGGTATGGACTGCAATCTTCCTTCTCACAAAAGGATATGGCTGCCATATCGACAGCATCTCAATTGATGTACTTTGGAATACTTTCACAAAAGACTAATTTCTCTCATGCACCGGTTAATCCCATCCTGCCTAAGGCTTTCCTATCCATCCTCTCGGCTCTGATATATCGAATCCCATGGATAGGTTGTTGTAGTCAAGCAGCTTGCTTGCTATAAATGGAAGGATAACCCCACTGTGGGTGAATTTGCCTCAATCCGTATGGCTCGCAACAATTATGTGTCCCTCCTATGGCAACCCAGAAAATATAATCTTACAAATCTCAGGGATGTTGGCACTTTGTCAAGTCTGTTTCTGGTGTATGTTCAAGATAAGACAGAATGTCTCACTGAGATACTTGCTTCTAAACCTCATGTTCCCAACCCATCCTGTACCAATCCCCTTTCCACCCCGAACACCTGCTGTCCAATGGACTTTGTATCCTTATTAACCAAGAAGGTAAATAAAGTTTGTTCCTGCCTTGATCCTCCTTCAGCAATGTGTTCAGATGCCATCAATTCCTCTGTTCTCAAATTCAGTTCTGCTGTTCTTGATTCTCGTCTGTCTGCACTCTTCAGGCTCCTTCGATTTTGGCTGCCTCCTGTCTGCCTGCAAGTCATTAAACATCACTCTGGCCCACAATAATGGTGCAATTGCAGATGCTTTCAAGGTTCAACTGTAGACTCAGAAGCTTACTTCCATTTATAAGTAAAGTCATGAAATCCATCATTGCTGCTGATGTAGTCTTTCATTTTTCAAACATCCTGATATCTCACAATCAATGTGAATTCCAGCCTGGTTCCTCAACTATGGGTGTGCTGTTTGCTCCTCTCTCAGCAATGCTTGTAGGCCCTGAATCCTAAACAAGAAGTCAGGACAAAACACATCAATTTATGAGATTGTAAGCATTCAAAAGAGTTTAGCATCCTGCTCAGCTTGCCAAGCTTGCTGCTTGTGGCATACTAGGCCACCTCCATACCGAGTTGGAGTATTGTTGGATCTCTTGCTATTGTGATCCTTTTGGCTGGTATTGGTTTACCCCTATTTATTTTGTGTAGTTTATAGTGGCATGCCTGTTTGGAAAGTATGGTCAGGTATTCTCAGGTGACCTATATCTCATCTTGAACAAACGAGGCAAGTATTTACACTGAAAGCTGTTTAATATTTAATGTGGAGCTTTTTTTGTATTCAATGTCTCTGATTCATAAAGCAAGACGGCAACAATGTCGTTTTTGAAAATCATCAACTTTTTTTGTACTACAATAATCTCTGACTTCCAGAATGTTTATACAAAGCGAGGATAGCTATCGGGTTTTGATGTCAGCAGTGCATTTATCATTTTCACTGAATAAGCTGCCCAGGTGGATAAACATGTGAACAGCTGTCAAAGGATCATCTTTAAGGTTAATGTTAACATCATACTCAGCGTTTGTTGACATCACTTCTGTCTTAGTTTTGCCATGATGTAATTCACTCTTTTTGGCTATATTTGGAAGATTATTTATTTTCACTGCGTGCATTGTTCTTCGTAAGACAGATACAATCCAATCTGCATACTCTTCCCAAAGATCAATGCCACGAAAGAAGCAGTCTTTCGGAAGATAACACACTGGGAGGTTTGCTATAGTCTTTCCCAGCGGCAGACAGGGTAGGAATTTGCAGTTTGGCCAAGGTGTCAGCACACAATGACCTTCTCTTATGAAAGACACCATGGGATCTTTGGCATCCACTAGCGAATACCAAAAGCAGATGGGACACCCAGGTTAACGTCCATGTGAAAGAGGGCACACTGATTGATATAACACCCTTCCTACAAAGCACCAGATTGACAGTTTATTGACAGTCAGGAATCAAACCAAAACTATACATCTTAAAGACTGCAAAACGATACCTCTTAAATGCTACTTCTGAGCTATCCTTTCAGCCCCGTAGAGCAGATATCATCTGTAAAATCCAAGTCACCAAGATGGTTGTTGACCCATGCTATAGCTGTTGTTATTCTGCGTGTTTGTCTCAGAACATGGTCAATTTCCATTCTTAATGCTGGCAAAAGTATGGAATCCTGTCTGGTCCTTAATCACATAAAACCAGTTAGACAGTTCTTGAATGATTTTTCACCTTGGGCATTGTGGTACATCTGATAATTGTTGAGCAGAACAGAGCAGTTTTATTGGGCAGTCCAAATATTTGGAGAATCTGCCACAATGACTCCCTGTCCATGCTTGTGAAAGTTTATTTAAGATTAGTGAAATTTAATATCACTTTTACCTGCTGTTCATCATTCTATTCGATGTTGTTTTGGAAGATAAAGATTTGCTGTTCACGTTTTTATGTGGAAAATGGCTTGTGGTTCCCAATGTCAGAAATCAATGACATCTTAGATTATTTTTTAGGATATTTGAGCAGAAGAGTTTCTCAGCTGAACAGATATTCCTTATTATTCAACCAATTAGAAACCATATGTTCCACAATTCATTCCTGCTATTAAAGTAGCTTTTTTGATTACTTCATTTTCCCATAACAGCTTGATGATCATTCCTATTCCAGTCTTTTAGGATATGCACGTTTCATCCCACATCAGGTTAAAGAAGCTTGCTGACTGTTTCAAGTCACATGATGATCGTTCCTTATCCAATCTTTTAGGATATGTTTATTTTTCCAACATCAGGTTAAAAAGACTCAGCAGTTTCCAAGTTACTTTCTCCAAGTAACTTTAGTACTTTTGCAGTATTCCGGTCTTTCCTTTGCTGATCTGTTCCTTCTTCATCTTGAAATTGCTGCTTGGAGTTGATATTGGGTGATTTTGTCACACATGACCTCAAGTTCTGGAACTTTTTTCCATGGAGTCAAACCGTTTTAAGTGTGCTGGTCTGTTGTAAGTGTGATTGAAGCGTTCTGCCTATCTTTTTTCATATTCTGGAGTGGGAATAATTTCTGCATATTTATTGTTTAATTGCCCTTTCTGAACTGCCTAAAGTCTCCTGCAAACCTTTCGGGTGGCAGTCCTCATGTCTCCTCCTGGTGCAGTCATTTCAGCCTCTCATGCCTGTTTGTCAATGTAATCTGCTGTCTTTCTATCCTGAGTGCTTTACCGTTTCATATTTTTCTTTTCTTTGTTCTGTTTTTCCAGTGCTGTGGATTTGAGTACATTTGGCCTGTTTTCACACGATTCATCCCATGTGCAATTGTTTTCGCCTTTTGTCATAGCTGTCCTTGGTGTGCACTCTGGTCTGTTATAATGATGGAATGCCTCAAATAAAATCGTTCAAAATGGTCAATAATGACAGTTATTGATTAATTTACTAATGGCAAACATTATAAACATCTAAGCAAGTGGAGCTTCTCGGCAACATTGAAATATTTTCCATACACATTGGATTAAGGCATGGACAAGATATGCAGGGTCATCATGAAGAATGTCACCTGACTATAAAAGGCAACGATCTTCATGAATTAAACTTCTTTTTTATCATAGTTAATTAATCAGAGAATTTAATTATTTTCCTCTTTTACAGATCCTTGACAGGACAATTTTAACCTTTACACTTTTGTGGTTTTTGTGGTCAAAGATTGTCATTGTGCACCCTGAATACTTAATGATATGATAATTTCTGGATTAGCACAATGATCATTTCTACATCTATATCATCGATTGACAGGTAAGATGGAATGAAATCCTTATAAAAAGGAACTAAATGACATGTCCTTGGGGTCCATATAGTGTCATGGACCCTTCAGATCTGTTAGAGCTTTCAGTCAGTTACGTTCTATTCTCCGATAAGGAGGTTTAGACCTGCCCAGAGCAGTCTCTCAGTAAACAATCAGTTGGGTGGATGGTTATCAATTGTGGTCCCAATAGTACAGGCATACTCTTTTTGATGGGTACGATAGGATCTTTAACACCAACCAGTAAATATAAACTTGCTGATGAGTCAGCTTGGGGAACCTCTCTTTTGAAAGGACACCATATGATGCAATATAATGAAGGTATTGTTGTACCTGCAAAGCATCAGGATGACCGTTTGTATTCGGAACCTTTTCCATTGCAAATCAAACCCAGATGAGACAACTCCAAGTTCAATACATTAGTTCTAAGCTTCCCAAGGTATATGCCAATTAGAGTTTTATCTCAACAATAAGCCAATTTTTGAAAAAAAACATATGTCAGGCATTGGACTAATTATGAGCCTTTGGATGTCGGTGTTAGTTTTGCTTGAGAAATTTAGGCTTTATCAGCACCAATTCTCTGGTCTTGCTATCTCATTTTTCCATTTATTCAGACAAGGAATAAGCACAAGAGCACAAGTGGCATAATTTAATTATCGAAATATGAACATTACAACTTTTAAAATCATATAGATCAGGACTCGTTGTTCTGTTGTTGTTAGATACGTTCATACAATTCCAAAAGACAACACCAAAGGTTAAAAAAAAAGAAGCTGATGTTGAGATGTTACCAACTGGACGATGATTATGTTACATTTTTCTCGATGAAAACAAGACAGATAAACACCCAAATGCATAAAACGTGTATGTACACTATTTTCACGACGGTAATGTGCAAAGCCAAGTTGGATAATTCATAAAATAATAGTGAGTGCATGATGGCGGACATTATTGGGCAACCTTGATTAGATATGCAGGTGCTTTTCTTGGAACACAATTCGGTTTATCATTTGTATTTCAAAAGTAAATCATTTAGCAGTTCTATTAATGACAATTAATGAATCCGATCTCCTTACCTACGGAGAGGCTCACATCAAATACGAATGTCTTGCACATACTCCGAAGAGTTCTTTAAGTTCCAATATTATTATCTACACAGTTACATAAAAATTCACCTTGTGTTATATCAAGGTAGACATCGGGTGGTAATAAAACAGCAGGGAATACTGCCTTGCTGTTTTTAATCATAATGTTCTGTTACCGCTTCGGTGTATTAAAACCAATTTCAACCAATGGTCTCATCTGTGCTTTTGGATAGTTTGGAACCAGTGAATCTTAACCTCCTCAGGATACAAAGAAATATGCTTTCTCTTTTGCTTAAAGACTCTTGTCATAATTTTCATTACCAATAGCAAATAAAGATGAGGCAACCATTGTAACAGGCCACCTAACGTGGTGTGTATTGAAAATCCGCAAAGCGGTAAAATTAAAAACTCACATTCAAGTTAACCTTCAGAAATTTATTGAAGCCAATCAGCCAATCCTCCCATGATGTGCAAATTACTCCCTTTCATGGTGGAAGTGTGGAAATATATTAAGAATGATTGAATGTGTGTGATTCTAAATGTACGTGTTCTTTATCCCGGCTGTCAGGCTCTGTCGTGGATCATTGGTCAACATAGTGCACTGGGGATGGGTTACAAGAGGCCAAACTAAAGGATTGGACTTTGTAGAATTAGTTAGGGAATTAATTTAGGATTTGAACAGGGTGGTGGTGATAATGACCTACTCTTTGTGAAAGGCACTGTGGGATATTTAATGCAATCAATGGGTGCAGACGGGTCACCAGATTAACATCTCATCCAGCCGACTGTGTATTCAGTAATACAAAGCCTAACCTGCAAAGCACGAGTCCAACAGTTAAATAGTCGTGCCAAGAATCAAATCGAGACTATCAGCTCAATGGCGAGTGAGCTCCCTCTGCACTATGGTGTCATACTTTCAACATTCTTATATTGCCACCATGAGCATATCAATAGCCAGTTGCATTGTTTTCCCTCCAGTGCACACTTTTTCACCATGTGTGTATATCAATGAGTCAATTAATTAGTTATGCATTTGAAGCTCGATTCAGGATTTGGAAAAGTCCTTATTACAGGAGGTGTTATGTACAATTCAACAATCTTGCAAAAACAGCACGAGTCCACCAGCACGAGGAATTGGTGAGCAATCGTCTCTGTGCACATGGTGTCTCACTTTAGCTTTTTTCTGACAGGGCAAGCAATGTTCCAACTTGCTCAAACACGTATGTATCAAATCATGTGGTTTGTTTAATAGCATAACAAAATTTCATCAATAATTAAAACTTGATGCAAGGATTCTCAGCAAGTCACTTCAAAATTTCAGCACTGCCCTGCACATTGGTGATTACCTCTGGCCAGAATCCCTATGTTTTTGTGAGGGATACTCCATATATAAATGATGGTCCACAGGTCCTACTACACCAGCTAGCAAATAACATTCCGAATAGTTGTGTTAACAGGCAGAGGACAATGACTTACAGGAGTAAGTACACTAGTGAAAAGTGACACACGAGGCTACATCAGAGGCGTTTCCTGTTGATGATGTCTCTGGAGAGATGTGATGTTCATGAGGTTGGTTAGTGTTAGGCATAAATTCATGGTGTAACAATACATCCAGATAATCCTCTATGTAAGCACTATGTGTGGGCAAGCATGTACGCATAATACACACACATGCATGTACACGCAATGCACACACAGATACTAAATGTTTCAACATCATGAAGTTAATGAATAGAGCAGGAGTTAGACATTTCCTTCTTTTCACGTTAGGGTTTAAAATTGCAAAGACAAGGATCATTGGCCTAACAGAGAAAGACATGCTGTTGTGGAACTGATTTTTGCAACTGGTTCAGTCGTTAAAGCTGCTCAAAGAGAATTTAAACGTCAATTATGTGTGACGAAGGCGCTATCTGGAAATAGTATTTGCAATTATGTGAATACTTGTTGGAGTGAGAGTATTGTGGCGGACCCGGCGCCGTGGGGGAACCACGAGCAAGTGTCTGTCTGGGGTTCCTCTCCGGACTCACTAGGAATCGCAGGCCATCGCACACGAATAACTTTGTATTATTCGACCGCAGGTCGCTAATCGACTGACAAAGCCAATAACTTGACCACATGGCTTAGGGTCTTCCCACTAACAACCGTTTACCGAAGAACACGTGACCTCTATCGGGGAATCGCACCCTCAGTACATACTTGCCTTATTTAGGTTACTTACAGGATCAGGTGAAGCCGAGTGGAGCTGCCAAGTACGTACCAGCTATTTAACAAATTATTGGGGAATAATGCTCCGACTAAGCTATGGTGCAGGCCATGCCAGACCAATGAAGGAAAAGACAAAAACGAGCTGGGAACATTTCTAACAAAGACTTTGATTTAAACCAGGAATGAAAGTTATGTGGCACAGTGTGGGATTTATTGCAAATGTACAGCAGGGAAAGCAAGGAATTTGTGGGGTGCAGTAAAAGGCAAACAATATTTACAAAAGACACATTGCAGAGTTATACCAAATATTTTTATACAGTCTTAACTTATGCTACGACAGGTACCATCATGCGCACACACAAAAACCCGAAGAAAATTAGAGATATCTCAGAGAGACAGAAGCAGTTGAGGATTAACGACCTCTCAATACCTGGCGCGGCCGACAGACCTGCGCAACCCAGAACGCTTAGGAAAGGGGAGGAGGGAGAAATACTGAGGGTGTCTCGGATGTGTGTTTGAGAGGTGCAAGTGTAATGCAACGCAAGGCGTGGCATAGTGTAAGAGGATGAATGTGAGGTTTACGTCAGTTTGGTTCACTCTTCAGGTCACTCTTGGTTTTGCTCTGAAAATAAGTTTGTCTGGCTTGCCTGCATTGATTGCTCTTCTGCGTCCACAGTAGATAACAGATAAATGGTAGAGAAAGATGCGTTAGAGAAAAGATCCTATCATAGATCGTGCAAGACTCTGTATGTGTAAGTGTCGCTGCGGGATGCAGTCTAAATGAGCGACGGTGAAATGGAAGCAGTCCCGGTTCGCAGCAGCAACGCATGACTCCATGCCTGGTCACGCTGACTCTGACGCTTGTCTTTGCGCCGCCTGTCACGTCGGTGAGGTCCGATGTCTGGCGAGCTATGGCTTCTTCTGGCTCCTTGCTCATTCTGTCCCCTGGTGATTCTGCTCAGCTTTGTCCCTGGCGATCTCTCGGTGATATTCTTCAAATGAGCGCTCTTTTTTATTATTATGAGCACCAGACAAGGGGAGGAGCCAAACATCGGATCAAAAGAGGCTCTTAGCGAAATTGAGCTTCCCGATTACTGCATAGCAGTCGTAGCCATGCCCCACCAGGCCCTGAATGTGAAATCCGGCTCAGTCGCTCGCTAAAGGCCCGGTCACACCTTGACGTTTTAGCCAGCGATGGCAACGTATTAAAATGTATGTAAAACGCTGGCTTACGTTGAACTTTTGATGTTTTTTTTTAAAGATTCGGACGTATTCATAGCGACTTGGTCTTATGTATAACGCATTGATAACGGACACAGAACGTTTCGTTGTGTTATAGATAACTTATACCAATGAATGCTGAACCTGTTGTCGGCCGACACAACCGATGCCCAACGATAGTCTAACTTAGGCATAGCGCGTTGCACGCATCGCCGACGATGTCGTGACGTAGCCTATTAAAAGGCTGACGCACAACGATTCGAATCATAACTGCCGTAGAAATGGAAGTGTCAACATCGTGGTCACACCTTGGCGATCTTGCCAGCGTATGTCGACCTAAGAAAAATGCGTCTAAAACGTTGGGGGCACGTCAAATACGGTATGAGTAAGTTTGGTATACGTGAGTAGAACGCTAAAGTACGCTATCATACGTCGTAATAAGTAGAGTACGTCAAGAAATTTTAAGCATGTTCAAAATTTTACGACGTACTTGGCGTATGACACACGTTCCGCATGCGATGGGGATAAGTTTTACATACGATATGTGGACTGGACGCTTACACACGTCCACAAAGGCTACTTATAAGCTACTCATAAGTCGAAACACGTCGCGGTAATGTCTTTTTTACGCGAAACTTATTTCTAACTTATGTTTGACGTGCTTTGAACCAATTCTTTACGTAGTCCCAACACACATCGACGTATGTAGACGTATTCCAATGACGTCTTCCGGTCGACAAAAAAAAATAAATGAACGTGTTTCTAGCTTACAACTGCCATATAAAGACGTGTTCCCAGCGGTTTTGGGAATTGGTATATAAAAATGCTGCTCATAAAAGGGGAACCCAACAGTGTTTTCGAGTCCTTTTTGAGTCGATGTCCATGTCAGCAGTAACAGTATCAGTATCAGTATCAGTATTAGTAGTAGTTTGTTCATGTTGGCAGTAGTAGGTGAGTGTGATGGGGAGGGTGTGGGTTATGATGGATCGTCCTTGCGTCCGCGTGTCCACGGGTAGGAGACATCTTTTCACCATTGTTCGAAGTTATTCGCGGCTAATTTTTTATGGGGCTTTTTCAACAATGAGCTATAGCTTGTTTTTACGATTTAGGTCTATTCATAACGGGTTGGACAAATGCACAATGAACTAATAATGTGCATAGAGCGCTTTGATTACTTATAGATACGATATACCAACGAATAATTATCGTGAAGCCGGCGTTCACAAACTATGCCCAACGATAGCCTAACTTATCCATATCGTGCGGCAGTTTATCTTTGCCAGTGACGTGGGGTTTGCTATTCATAGGCTGCCACTCAACGATTTAAATGGCTGCATCTCTACTATTGAAAGTACATGCTTGCGCTCAACAATTGGATTTTTTTTTACACTCAACGACTTTTAAACGATACCACTCAGCTATTTTTATTGTTCACAATGAACGATTTAAATTGCTGTCACTCTCCTTTGCTTTTTGATGCTGGGGTTTTGAAATTTGAAGCGTTTCTTCTGAACGTGTTAAAACGCTCAAACTCGACTATTTTAAATAGACGCTGCCGATGGACAATTGGAATCATAACCAAGCTAGACATCGAAGTGTGAACATCCTCGTCATGCCGAGGAAGTTTGAAGAATTCTGCAAATAAGTGTCCTGGCCGTGGCCGTGGACGCTGACGCAAGGACGATCCATTATACCGACGTCTTTCAGCCTATGAGTAACTTAAAAGTAACGTCTGTCGACGTGTGGCAACGATCGCGTAACGTGCCAACAACACGTTAATCATAGGTTAGAAATAAGTTTCGGGTACGCTAAACATTACCTCGGCGTGTCTCAACTTATGATTAACTTACAAGTAGCATGTGTTGACGTCTGTCAACGATTGCAGACCGTGCATACAACTTGTGGCCAGCGTAGCGGAACGTGTGAGTCATACGCCGGCATACGTCGTGAAATTTCAAGCATGAAAACATTTGAGGACAACCAAAAAGTACAACGTTTAAAGCCAGCGTACAACGACGTATGGCAGTGTTTTTCAGCGTGCTCTCAATGTTATCAAAACTTACCCATAACGTATTCAACGTGTGCCAGCATTTTAGAAAAAAAAATTCAAAAATCGGCATACGTTGGCTAAAACGTCAAGGTGTGACCGGGCCTTAACAGGGCCACACATCGGAGCTCTGACTTTTACATGGGGTCGTGCTATTTGGAGGCGCTCTCTGGACTCGAATATGCGCTGACTTCCATTTAAATGTGGGATTTTAGGGAAATCCATGCGTTACCCCTTGGTCCTTAAATGACCTCCAGCACACGTTTACGCTTCGATTTATGCCCCCAAATAACCCGACCTTTGTCGTCTTCATGTCGCCTTGAGGCTGTGGTGAATGTTCGATGACTATGTGGCAGTTGTGGCAGTTGAAGAGTAGTGGGAACACGTGGCATTTGTAGTGAGGTAGGATTGTAACATGGCATTGTGGGGAAGAGGTTGAAGTTCCTTGTAACGAAGTTGTGAATAATGGTGGCGTTTGTAATGGAAAATGTAAGCTTGGGTTGTTGCGGGGATTTTTAGTAGTCAAATGAAGTGGTTGTGGTGAGCGTGGTATAGTTTTTTTTAGAGCAGAATGAAGGTGTGAGGTGAAATGGCAGTTGGGAATTGGGGCGTAAATGCAAATGAGGAAGGTGCTCACGGTGTGCTTGCTTGATTCCCATTCGTCTTTACCGATATGCATGTGTGCTTGCTTGCGCGTTTCATGTGAGAGAAAGGGTGTCGTAAAGAAGTGGAAGAACTGCAAGGGTTGAAGATTAAGAAAGTATAACTGAAAGAATCCCAAGCAACGCATCTTTCCCATTTACCCACTAGACATATGGAAAGGACTAACTAATACACATACGATTGAAATAACTGCCTTGGGATTGCTGTATGTTGTGTGCCATTGCCCTGGAGGCATGTGGTTTTACAGAACTGCAACAGTATGGCACAAGACGCTAAACCATGCGGTATGCCACACAATGTATAAGCACAAGAGGTGATTGAGAATATGCACATAGCAGTGATGAGGAGAACGAGTGGGTCTGTACTGCCATTAACTTTAATCTGCACATCACATTTCCACGTGTTGGTCGAATCCGCAGCTGCTACTTCCACCTCATTCGAGCTAAATTTTCTGAGCCGGATTTGTCGTGTTTTTCTGTTATACCTTTGTTCCTATGTTGCTGTTTGTGTTTCCGTCCCATTTTACGTGTTAAATCATACTTTGCTGTTCTGTATTTCTCAAATTAATTTTCATGTTATTCAAGGTCTACTTAAGCCACTCCTCGGATAACCGCTGTAAAAAATTGTCTTCCTTCTGCTTCTGCATTCCTCGTTTTGCTTCTTTCTTCCCAAATATTGTATTTTCTACCTCCTCCATCCATCCATCCATCCATCCATTGGGACCACATTCTGTGCAGTGTCGGTGCTGCCTAAGCAGTCTCCTTGGCTATTGGGCACAATCCTGGATGGGTCGCCACTCCGACGCAGGATACCAACAAGCCGGCACTCATTTTGCAGACCTCAGAAGGATGACAGGCAGAGTCAACCCCACCTGATATTAATTCAATAGCAGAGCAGGATTTGAACTCAGGATCCTAGGATCCCAAGCCCACCACCCTAACCATTAAGCCAACACCAGGCATGGTGCACCAACAGATCTTCTTTACGACAAAACTATTAGTTTACTTCCAAATAATTTGTGGAATCCATCATCGGAGATGATATCAAATTATTGCTTTTCTCCAATGGCCTGATCTCAAACTATCAGTTCAGTTTCTGACCTAGCCACTCGACCATGGATATTCTCTTACTACGCTCACATTATAGGAGTGATGGGGCTGACAGGATGGCCTAGAGGTCTGCACACTCACGTCTATGCTGTCTTGCCTGGATTTGAATTCCAACCCAATTATAAACTGTCATCCCAGTGTTTCACAGGCAGGGTGATACATTTGTGTGTGTGCCATCCCTCGGATGGACATTAAATGGGTGTTTCATCTGCCAGCATTCGTTGGTGAAGATTAAAGATCCTGTGGTGTCCTTCGAGCTATCACTGTCACAATGGCCAAATTCCTGCCCCAACCAGTGGAGTGGAAGGCATTGCCCAAATGGCACAGCCACACCATCAGGCAATGATGCTACCCCACAGCCTTAGGAGGTTTGTCATTACCAAGTTCAGAAGGGAAGATTTGCCATTGGGAGAAATCTGGGTGGGAAATTTCACAGATTGATTCAGTCCCATTGAGTCACAGAAGTCCTTTGCTGAAGTTTCATGGCTGGTGAGAAAGTTACCAACACCCAGCCAATTGGCATCGTGACAATTGAGATCACCACACTGAAGGAAGAGAGTGTTGGGATGAGTGGTAAAAAGTAGGTCCATGTTGTCTGAGAGAGATGTAGATGGGAGTCGTCCTTGTTTGGAGGATGGGACAACACACAGACAAATAAGAGTTGGGAGTGGAGGGCAAGTCACAGTCAAAGGTACTCCTTACCATTAGGAGATGTAAGATCAGCACAAGGACAGTGAGAAATTGAGTTCTTGATGTAAAGTGCATCTCCACCGCAAGGGCAGGTTTAAGGCCTATCAAATTGGTGAAGACAATTGCCGGGGAAAGAGACAAAGGAGTCAGGGACGTCCTGTGGGAGAAACAATTTTATGAAGCAGATGATGTCTGGTTTATCAGTGGCAGCCTGGATTGAGAGTTCTGTCAGGTTGGAGCAGAGACCTCGGATGTTTGAGGCCCATACAGTTAATTTCAGGGGAGGAGGTGTTTGGAGGATGCAGGATGGGGGGTGGGTGAAGGCTTTGTGGGGGCAGGGTGAGGGGATTGGGGGGGTGTGAAGGCTTTGTGGGGGCAGGGTGAGGGGATTGGGGGGTGAAGGCTTTGTGGGGGCAGGGTGATTGAGTGATTAGGGATGCAGAAAGAGAGGGCATGAAGCTTTGAGGGGGTTGGGCAAGGCTGCAAGTGGAAAGAAGGGACATGAAGTGGAGGGATGTTGATTCCAAGTTCCCAAATGGGACAAATGGAGTTAAAGATCATGAAATGGGAGGTAAGAATTTTTGGTGAAGGCATGGAGAAAGGTGGTTCTGTAGGTGTGGGAGGAGGGTCGTTGGCCAAGCACTCTGCTGAGGAGGAGGAGGAGGAGGAGGAGGAGGAGGAGGAGAAGGAAGAAGGAGAAGGAAGAAGGAGAAGGAAGAAGGAGAAGGAAGAAGGAAGAAAGAAGAGGAAGAAAGAAGAAGAAGAAAGAAGAAAGAAGAAAGAAGAAGAAGAAAGAAGAAGAAGAAAGAAGAAGAAGAAAGAAGAAGAAGAAAGAAGAAGAAGAAAGAAGAAGAAGAAAGAAAGAAGAAGAAAGAAAGAAGAAGAAAGAAAGAAGAAGAAAGAAAGAAGAAGAAAGAAAAAGAAAGAAAGAAGAAGAAAGAAAGAAGAAAGAAGAAAGAAGAAAGAAGAAAGAAGAAAGAAGAAAGAAGAAAGAAGAAAGAAGAAAGAAGAAAGAAGAAAGAAGAAAGAAGAAAGAAGAAAGAAGAAAGGAGAAGAAGAAGAAGAAGAAGAAGAAGAAGAAGAAGAAGAAGAAGAAGAAGAAGAAGAAGAAGAAGAAGAAGAAGAAGAAGAAGAAGAAGAAGAAGAAGAAGAAGAAGAAGAAGAAGAAGAAGAAGAAGAAGAAGAAATTGTGGTGAAGAAGAAAAAGTTGGTTACTCTTGATGGAGAAATAAGGAAAGTGAAACATTTTAAAATGTTTTTAAATGCTTTTAAAGGAAGAAGTGTTTATATTCAATGAAGAGTCATTCTGTATGTATTGAGAAAAGGGTGAAAAAAAAGAATGGAGAATGAGATTGTTGTGGAGTGAAAAAATATTTTCTTTTGTTTGTTTTTATTTTATTGAGGTGAGGATGGGAAATAGGATAGTGTTGAGGAGGTCTGCCTGATGTTGCGTTAATGGTGAGGGTTGTGGGCTTGGGATCCTAGGATCCTGAGTTCAAATCCTGCTCTACTATTGAATTAATACCAGGTGGGGTTGAATCTGCCTGTCATCCTTCCGAGGTCGGCAAAATGAGTGCCAGCCAGCATGCTGGTATCCTGTGTCGGAGTGGCGACCCGTCCAGGATTGTGCCCAATAGCCAAGGAGACTGCTTAGGCAGCACCGACACTCTGCAGAGTATGGTCCTGATGGATGGATTTACACCCTTTTATGCAATGCAGGGACATTGGCTGATTTTAAAGTAGTTGGAATTGGATGACCTGGAACAGTGATCAGGATGAACAGTGCAGAAAGAGGATATGCAAGAATGGCAGAACAGGTAATCAAGATGCAGGTGATGATGTCATCTGGCCCCATCACAAGATGTGGGTATTTTAAAGAAAAGGTGTACCAAAAGAGGCAGCTGTCTGTGGCTTTGTTCCTTATGCATGGCTACATCTTTTAAGTTACAAAATCCAAATTCAGGGATAAATACAACTTTGAGTGGGGATAATATGGGGTGTGGCTGCAGTCTCATGTGGGGTTGTGAGGGGGCATACATTCTCCATGTAAATGTGTATCATGGAGCACCACCTGATAGTGGTGGCATGGAGTGGGGAGAGGATGGGTTAAAGCACTCTAAGCATGGGTAAATTTGTCTTCCTTTACTTCTCCTTCTTGCTCAAAATGGAGAAGCCTGTCAAAGTGGGAAAAATAATAACCAGAGAGAGCCGGGGATCTCGTATGAGGGCAACATTTCCAGCAGCAAGGGATGTGCAGCTGGGGTGAGGGAGTGGGAGAGGAGGTGGAAGCTACAAATTCTGATCTCAGGGTATAGATACAACTTTGTGAGGGAAGTAACATGGACTATGTGAATGCGGCCTCAGAGGCTGTTTTGAGTCCACAAAGTGATGCCAAAGTGACCACTATAGTAAGTACAGTGCAGAGTAAGTACATTCCAATGGGGTGTAAAACTAGAAATAGAAAGAGACCAGGGTGTTTGAGCAGTGAGATAAGGAACACTATTAATATAAAGGAGAAGCAGAAGGCATTTATTAGGTTTAAAATAACAGGATTGGAGTTACATTTATATCACTATCGGAGTAAACAGAGGAAATTGAAGAAAATAACTTGGCAAGCCAAAAGAGGGTATGAGAAGATCGTGGCTAACAATATTAAACATAATAGCAAGGCTTTCTTTAAGTATATCAGGGGGAAATAACAGGTTAGGACCAGTGTGGGCCCATTGAGGAATAGCACCGGGAGAGTGGTTAGTGATGAAAGTGAGATGGCAGGCTTATTAAACAGGTATTCTTCTTCAACTTTTACACAAGAACAGTCAGGAGAATTGCCAATAGCTGAGAGTATCAAGGAGGTGAGGAAGGGCTTTCACAGAAGATCCAGGTTGGAGTGGAGGAAGTAAAGGAACCGCTCGGTAATCTAAGAGAAGATGAGGTTCCGGGACCAGATAACATGCACCTGAGAGTACCGAGTGAAGTGGCTGAGCCGGTAAGTGAGATGTTAACGCTTGCTTGAGTCAGGACAGGTACCTGAGGATTGGAGAAGAGCAAATGTAACACCATTATTTAAGAAAGGATCTAGAGAAGAATTCGGAAACCAAAGACCTGTTAGTTTGACTTCAGTTGTGGGGAAGGTGTTGGAGACATTAATTAAGGACCAGATGAGGAACCATTTAAACAAATACAAGCTAATTAAGGGTAGTCAGCATGGGTTTACCAAAGGTAGTTCTTGTTTAACAAATATTTTAGAGATCTATGAAGCAGTGTCTGATTGGGTGGATGAGGGAAAGGCAGTGGACATAGTATATCTAGACTCTAAGAAGGCATTTGATAAGGTACCACATCGGAGGTTGTTACCCAAAGTGAGGGCCTGTGGAGTGGCTGGTCAGGTAGCTAATTGGATTGCAAACTGGCTTAGTGATAGGAAGCAAAGGGTGGCTGTGAGTGGGAGGATGTCTTGCTGGGAGGATGTAAGGAGAGGGGTACCTCAGGGATCAGTACTCGGACCATCACTAATCATAATTTACATCAATGATTTGGATAATAGGGTGAAAAGGAGGCTTTCCAAATTTGTAGATGACACAAAGCTTGGAGGTAAGGTGGATAGCAGAGGGGGTGGTGATCAGATACAAGAAAGTATCGATACTTGCATAGTTTGGGCAAAAGATTGACAGATGAAATTTAACCTGAGCAAGTGGAAGGTGTTGGGGATGGGAAAGAACAATGAAAATAGAGATTACAAGATGCAAGGAGTAATTTTGGAGTGTGTCACACAGGATAATGATCTGGGGGTGGTAATAGATATGGGAGGTAAGCTGACAGCACAGTGCCAGGCAGCTACAGGTAAAGCCAAATCGGGTTTTAGGTTGTATTCGGAGGGGATCATTTATAAATCAAAAGAGGTGGTGTTAAAATTGTACAGGAATTTAGTGAGGGCCACATCGAGAATATTGTGTGCAGGTTTTGTCACCACAATTCCGGAAGGACATAGATTCCATAGAGAGGGTTCAGCGCAGGGCTACTGGATTGATCCCGGGCCTAGCCGAGACTCAGCTATGAGGAGCAGCTAAAGGAGACAGGGCTTTATACACTAGAAAGGAGGCGGTTACAAGGAGATATGATGAAGATGTTTAAGATTATGAAAGGTATCGATAATATAGGTGAAGATGAAATATTCAACAGAGTACGCAGTGATAGGATCAGGAACCATAGCCTGAGAGTAAAGAAGAGGAGAGTTATGATGTTAGTAAGGCAGGGGACTTTCACTCAGAGAGTAGTTAATGCCTGGAATGGTCTCCATGGAAAGGTAGTGGCAGCAGTAAAAGTAGATAAGTATAAATTAGAATTAGATAGGTACCTGGAAGTTATGAAGATCGAGGGATATGGGGATGTTGATAAGACTTAGGTAGTTTGAGTATTGATGGGTGATTGTGTGAATGTGTACGGAGTGCTGTTGGTGGGGGTCTTGTCAAAGGTGTGTTGTTTGGTTTATGTTGTGTTTTTAACCAAGCTCATGCCCCCTACCCTGAGGGGAAGAAGAAAAAGAAAAAAAAATACAAAAACTACAAAATAAATATAAAAAAAAATAAAATAATTAATTATTCTTTTTTTTGGGCATTTTCTTCCTTGGTTCTTGTGTACATAAATTAGTATGGTGTTCGTGCAGGTATGATGGACTGAATGGCCTCCACCTGTGTTATATTTCCTTGTATTGGTCAGAACTCTTGCGATAAGTGGTGGTATGTCATGTAGATTTATGGTTACCATGTCATTGAAGGGGTGGAATTACATTTAATCATTGTGGGATGGCTTTGCCAGCTCAACTCATCTCCACTGCACAATGATGAATGCCAATGAGCCAGCAATGCCTCTGTTGAGTGATTGCTTTCCCAATATGTAGCCTGGCATTGCCAAAAAAAAAATGCTTCCAAAGTTTATTTTACACGTTGTGGCGTTTATATGCGACACATTTGTCATGTATGTACATTTTAACCCTTTGAACCCTCAGGGATGTTTTAGAAGGACGCTATGCAAACCTGCATATACCTGATGGCCAGTTTACCGCCACAATTAAAATCTCCATATACCAGAGCGGCGGAGCCCAGGGTGGGGGAGCCGAAAGTCCAAGGAGCTCAGGGTTCAAAGGGACAAATAAATATCTGTGTTAAGAGTTATTTATATTTGTGTGTTCAAGGTGAAGCCATGAATGTTTGAATGATGGAGCATTAAGACATACCAATGCGGATTAAAATGGTATAACTCTGTTAAATTAGACTCTGTTATTGCAACTCAGCAAGCATTCAGGAGAATGTTCTCATTCCTAACTTGCGGCTTCAAAATATTGTGTACGCAGACACATGATTTCAACAAGATGGAGCAATGTGTGATACTGCAAGAAATGTTCTGCAATTTCTAAGGCAACAGTTTGAGGAAAAGATAATCTCTCGGTTTGGAAATTCTGTATGACCACCCTGATCCCCAGATTTGAGCGCAGCGAATTTCTTGCTCTCGGGATTTATGAAGAGCCAGGTTTGCAAGACACATACCACATGCGCAGAAGAACTTAAGATGAGGATCACTAAAGCCATCACTGCTATTAATAATGACACATTGAAAGCAGAAATAAACAATGTATTGGTTTGATGCAGGGAGTGCATCAATTGCAATGGACAGCATTTAAAATGTGATTTTTATGAAGTAGAGTGAGATTGTGTACACTGCTGTGATGTCACACAATCTCCTATACCTGTACTTCATTTTGCTCGACGAAGAACATGATTTACTTGGTTCTGTCTTGTTTTATTGCAGGAATAGATATATAAGATATCAATGCCACATCCTGTAGTTTTACTAATACCATGAGTATTTTACGAATACCTTCGAAAGCCTATTTACTAACATGTGCAGTAGCTGACACTGCTGTTAGAAGAAGCACACTGACTATAACACGATGCTGATGTCATGGACATAAATTATACCAACACGTCACCTCCAAACGAGGACGCATCCCTTTGGTACTCAAGCCTAATTTGCAGATTGAGATTTAACGCCAATGGTCACAAATACATGAAAGCAGATATGTCGATCTAGATTTCGCCCTTTTTGCGGGCTCATCAGGACAACATACTACTGATTGTTTATTTGTGACCATATTGGGCATGTGTTAGTATAATTTACGTACATGACATGTATATATATATATATATATATATATATATATATATATATATATATATATATATATATATATATATATATATATATATATATATATATATATACATCAGTTTGTGTCTGTGTGTCACAAGTGCTGCCCATTTTGCAGGCCATGCCTCCCCCCCCACACCCCAGCATCGCAAGCATCACCCATCAGCCAGACGCTGCCATTATGTTCGCTTTGCATAGCTCTGATGCCCCATAGGCCTCTGGTGTACATCTGAAGTCTGAAGCAACACATCTTTTATCATTAAATAATAAAGAGAGTGTGCACATGTGCATATGTGGAAACAAATGCTCCTGAGAAGAATAAGGTAAGTAGCGTGTTTGTGGGGTCTCGGGTTTTGATTTTATTAATGTTTTAAAATCCCCCATGCTTTGAGGCACAACAAAGCTAAACCCTTACAGGCTGTCCCACAATTTATTCTACTGATACCATTTTTGTGATATCATTTTTGATATTTGGACGGTGGTTATCTCCATATGTGTCTGGACAGTGGTTATGTCCGGGCAGGGTTTGTCTCCAGACGTGTCCGGTCGGTATTTATCTCCGGACGTGTCTGGTTGGCATTTATCTCCAGACGTGTCCGGATGGGGATTAGTCTCCGGATGTGTCCAGGTGGTGTTTATGTCTGGATGGGAGTTTGTGTCCAGGCAGTGTTTATGTCCTGACGGAAGTTTGTCTCCAGACGTCCAAACGGTGTTTGTCGCCGGACATCTTGGCTCTGGACGCATCTGGGCGGTATTTATGTCCGGGTGGTGTTTGTCTCCGAACGTATCCAGGTGGTGTTTATTTCTGGATGGGAGTTTGTCTCTGGAAGCATATCTCCATATGTGTCTGGACGGTGGTTATGTCCAGACGGGGTTTGTCTCCAGACGTGTCTGGATGGGAGTACGTCTCCAGATATGTCCAGATGGGAGTTTGTCTCCGGACATGTCCAATGGGAGTTTGTGTCCGGATGAGAGTTTCTCTCCGGACGTGTCCGGATGAGAGTAACTGTCGACTGTACATCCCGATCAGACGTGTCCGAATGGTGTTTGTCTCTGGACAGCTTGGCTCCGGACGCGTCCGGGCGGTGTTCGTCTCTGGTTGGTATTTATAGTATGACTGGTAGAAAATGGATTTCAGACATTATTTTGTTTCCAACTTCACTGTTATTCGATGCAGAATCATTTCGATGAAACAGTATGAATCGTAATTGACGCTCCACCACAAGTCTGCCTTCCCTTCCTATCACCTCTCACAGCCTTACATGTATATGCACTAAACCATTCAACTTGGTGAATTCCTTTACATGTAACCATTTAAATTTGGGATCTTTGAAGACGTGGGTAACACCATGCAAGGGGTACCCAGAATCAGGTAATGGGGGTACCCAGGGTCAGGTCATAAGCACACAAAAAATTCCCCCAAAAATCACCCCCCCCAACCCCACAAGGAAATTCTCTCTATTCCCTTTGTTGTTAATTTCCCTCTCTCTTCTTTTTTGTTGATTTCTCTCTCTCTCTTTCTCTTTTCTCACACCACCCGTAAGGCAATCAAGACATTAAGTGTAGTTACTGTACATAACCTCAAACACCCCCGCTCTAATGGAGATCCCTCATCCCGCAATCCTCAACCATGAACCCCATTGTAAGCCTTCATGATGGCTATCACGTGCCTGGGCGATGTTTGGTCAGCATTGACCTGAGAGAAATCGACTCCGTTTGTTTCCCCAGAATCGTTCTTGCGCACCTCAAACTGGCTGGATGCTCGTTCACTTTAAGCGGTGGCAAGCGAGGTCTGACTCTTACAACAGCCAGAACCCCCAACAGAGGACTCGCTGCAGAAACTCGAACGGGCGGGGTTGGGGGGCAGGAACGCTAATCTGCGCGTAGGCCCCACCCAATGACGGGCACATTCTCGAAGCTTCCAGGCCGGCCTTATTAAAGAGCGAACCCCGGAGCGTTTGCTCGCGGCTCCTTTCAATGGTCGTTTACATTGGATCCTTTCAACGGTCATTTGAGGCTCCTTTCAATGGTCATTTAGACTGGCTCCTTCAAACGGTCATTTGAGGCTCCTTTCAATCGTCATTTACAGTGGCTCCTTCAAACGGTCATTTGAGGCTCCTTTCAATGGTCATTTACACTGGCTCCTTCAAACGGTCATTTGAGACTCCTTTGAACGGTCGTTTACACTGGCTCCTTCAAACGGTCATTTGAGGCTCCTTTGAACGGTCGTTTACACTGGCTCCTTCAAACGGTCATTTAAGGCTTTCCAACAGTCGTTTGTGCCTTCTGTCTCTTTTCAATGGTCATTTGTTTGCTCTTTTTCAACGGTTGTTTGGGACACTTTTTCAATGGGCGCCGGACACTGTTCCCTGAGGTCATGCTGCTGGTTCTTGGCACTTTCGCCCCTTTGGTTTTTACTTCACGAACTGTCATCACGAGCGAGGAGCTGAGGCTGCGAGGGGGCGGGTGGAGTCAAGACGATTAATAGGACCAAAACCAAGATACACGACAGACACATCTCTTAGGTTCGCACACTTAGGCTATCCCCTCAAACATCTTTTCTGCTGCACCTTTTTTAGTTTCCCTTTTCAAATACAGTCTCAAAACACACCCACACGTGAATTCTCTACGCACCCAAGACACCTCACAGTCTTTCTTCCCACTTCTCTCTCTCAGCGTTGAAAAGTGGTTGTGAATGCTGGGGCCCATGTCCTGTGTTAGTGGAAGGTAAGGTGCTTGTTAAGTTTGCTCTGTCTCTTTTCTCTTTCTCTGATCTCATTACTGTACAAATTGCTTAACCCTCATTTCTCCCCGTGCCATTGAAATCCTTACATCCCCCCCCCCCATTTTCTCCTGCTCCTCACGTGTGTAAATAAACCTGTTCTTGTTGAAGCTATTAAAGATCTGTCCGTGTCTGTCTTTTCCACAAATTGTCTAGCATTGTCCACATGGAGATAGCTTGGGAGGTTTAGATTCCCTCCGGTTAAGTTAACACGGTCTGGCATGTGCTGGTGGTTCAGCTCGGCCACATTCCAGATCACCAGATAAGGTAAGTAGCACATTTACCAAGGGTGCGTTCCCCGGTTGTGGGTGCATTCCCCAGTTCCCTGGTTGATACCCCAAGTTAAACGGTTGTTAGACGGACGGACACTGGGACTCGTGTTCACTTGATTAGCATTTGTAGTTGCGTCGTAGTTGCATCGCAACCCACTGTGGGATGAAGTTATTCACTCCCAGTGGCCTCAGGTCCGGGTAAGTTCAAGAGAAACTGGGGATTTCCCCTCGTAGTAGGTTCGAGTCCCAAGACCGCAACAATATGTTTAAAACGTATGTGGTCAAGTTAATCAAAAATGTTACTTTCTCTTTTCAATTTCATCCAAGGCTTCTATCAATGTTGTACAAAATGATGTGCAGGTCAAAAACACAAGTATGTATCAGTGTAAATTAACATGAATTTAAAATGTATAAGTACACTTAAAAGAGGTATAAAACATGTAAGGTGGGATTTTAATCTGGGTTCCCTCACTGGGGATTCAGATAGAAACACCCACACTACCAACCCATGCAAATGAACTTAGGAATATATAAGAACATCTAAATCATTTCCATTATAAAATTTTACACAAAGTGGAGAAACTTTTGGGTTGTATCCTGGTCGATAATGAATGTTAAAGGTAATTTGGCTGATATGTGTGTATGTGTATTTTATATATATATATATATATATATATATATATATATATATATATATATATATATATATATATATATATATATATATATATATATATATATATATATATATATATATATATATATATATATATATATGCGCCTGGTGTTGGCGCAGTGGTTAGGGCAGCGGCTTGGGATCCCAGTGTCCTGAGTTCAAGCCCCGTTGGCTGCTGAATTAACACCAGGGGGTTGACTCAGCCTGTCATCCTTCCGAGGTCGGCGAAATGAGTACCAGTGTACTGGTCCCGGTGTATGCCCCGGTTAGAATAGGTGTACCATATCCCTGTGTGTCGTAAGAGGCGACCAGGGTTGGCGTCAGGAAGGGCATCCGGCCATAAAACATTGCCTCAAGAAAAAGCCAAACCCCTACACAGCAGGGAAAAATGGCTGTAAAAACGGTCATATATATATATATATATATATATATATATATATATATATATATATATATATATATATATATATATATATATATATATACTGGATATATCAAGTCTTTATAAGAGGAAACTGTTTTCTCCAGAGGCTTGACTTGACCAGTCGATTTAGTCCACTTTAGGAAGAAGGCCGGCCTCGACTTGATCCATTTTGTTACATTCAATGCAATTTGAGTCCATCGGACTCTGGTAATTATTTCACAAAAGGCCCACAGATTATCCCTTTTTATTGCTATGTGTCTGACCCAGTTACATTTCAGTTTGTTTCCCTGTGCATGAAGTGAAAAGCGGGGTTTAGCAATTGGTTCACTTTGTCTGTCTGTCTGCCTGTCTACATACATCAATCTATGATCGAGGAACAACTTAATTTCAATTGAATGTTATATTTTGAACATGAATCGGTACATGAACCTGCAGTTTATCAGTAGTTTAGCTCTGAATTTAGCAAGTTGTACGGAATCTTGTCCTGAGTGATCATGCATACAGAGGGAGTAAGGTAATTTTTTTGGTCTCTCTGGCAGTCAAACAAATTTAAAATCATTTCAAACAGGAATCTTACTGTATTAGGGACCTCATAAAGGACACAAACAACAGGCATGGATAACTAATTTAACATGTAAAACAAGGTGGTGTAAAAGACGGTGCATCAACGGTGCTAAACTTCTGACAATTTTTTCTACAGCTTTTAAAACCTTTATTTTATTTCAAATGAATTATATACTTGAACACGAGAACACAAATCACCTTATTGGCACTTCCAAAAACATTCCATTTAGCAGTAGTTGGACAAAATATTATGGCATTTTATGCCATCTTGATCAATCAAATTTGCTGCTTGCATTCTCACCGTTGGGGAATATTGAGATCGAGACAAAATTGCGGTTCATAGAAAATATCGATCGTGCTCGGAAATGCAAAGTAAGAGTTGAAACGACCCTTCCTATGTACTTTTTCTCAAGAATGCATGGGGTGTTAGGTATTCTATGACTAGTTTTAACTGTGATTATTATGTCAGGGAATTGTGTTCTCTCTCTGATGCATTCGTTTCTCTTATTCTCCCTTGTGGTTACATCTTCCATGATGATACATTTTACCAAGAAAACATCTTTCCATGGTTCTCCGTTTGGTGATAAATTTTCATTCCATCTTCTTTGTTGGGGACAATGATTCACTGCCATGCATTGCTGGATGAACAACAATTGTAAAGTTTCATTTTTAGACACAAGGGTTTGCTTTTCATGACGTTAAATTTTTTTTCCAAATGCTGCCCATCCTGCTCTCGTATGTCTCTTCACTTCTTCAAAGTCATCTGTATCAATTTGTAGTTGTTCTCAGTAAATGTAATTGCTGATTTCTTCACTTTAAATGTACAATGATCAATTTTAATCTCATCCTTAATTTTTGGCTTTGTCATATTCATGTTAACCCAACTTTCTAACTCTCTGTGAAATGAAATTGTAGAGAATGAGCTTAATGGAAAGCTTAATGAAGGCAGGAACTTATGAATTCAAATGAATTTATTAATTTCCTCAGCTTACTTCAACAATATATTTATATTCTTCATGGTAGATTAATGACAAAATAAAACATATGTGAACATTCTACAAATAAATCTCAGCATAATATAATAAAACTAGAAAGAGCAATCAGAGGTTGCAGACCTTCGCCAGGACTTGGTTTGTGTGGTGTTTATGTAGTGTACTTTGTGTGGCATTTGTGAACTGGTGTGTAACATAATTAATGAGACATAATTAGAACTGCCACTTTATAACTGCTGGCAGTGATGACCGGGTACCAAGACGTCCCGCTTTGATGCAACCCCGCTTTGATTGGACACCTGACTCTGACCCATGACGCTTTAAAAATTTTTTTATTCAATTAAGTTTAGAAAGGAATTAAAATAAATTAAATTCAAATCAAATGGAGACCAAATAGGTGCAGTCCTGCATTGGAGTAATCAGAAGGAAACCTTATCAAAAAGAAGCAAAAACTAAAGATGAAATCATCAGGAGGAACCTGGATAGGGTTCGCATTTCAGCTGCTACTCCTCCACCCTCAAACCCATCCAGGCAACTCCAGCCAAGTGAGCCTTGTTCAAAAAATAAAATAAAAAAAAAGAACCAAGATCAAAAAATTAAATAATTCTGGCTGCCAGACCATGCGTCTGATCAAGTTGAAAATTAAAACATTTATTCCCCATCACCATTATATCATAATTGTGAAGTTTCAATTCAATTGATTAAGCGGTTCCAGAGAATCCATTATTTCATATTTTTCTTCAATCCAATATGGCTGCCAAACCATGTTCCCCATCAATTAACAATCTGGTACACCCATGGCTTGGGAAACATTTGTGTGAACTTGATCTGTCTAGCCGTTCTGGAGAAGATTTTCAGGGGTTTTAGGGTAAATCCAATATGGCTGCCAAACAATGTGATCTATGACATCATGTGTGAACCTTTTGTTCATCATGGATAGGCGGTGATGCGTGTAAAGTTTCACCTCAATCTGTTCAGCCACTTCAGAGAAGAAAATTTTTGAAGCTTTAAAAAAAAAAAACAATATGGCTGCCGAATCACTTGATCGATGACTTCATCAATTATTTTTTTTGTGGACCATTTTATCCCAAGATGACTTTAAAAAATTTCATGCTGATCAGATATAGTGTTCTACATATGCAATTATGATGTCATAACAAAGGTGCCTATGATGTCATAAAAAAATCACTTATTCTCCATGAGGAGTACTTGTCGTGGAGCAAGTTTCAATTTTTTCCTTGGTGCGATTTCAGAGATACAAAGGTCCAGGTTTTCAGTTTTTCCAACATGGCCACCACACCATGTGACCGATGACGTCATAATTATCAATATAATATTCTACATGAGTCGTCACTCCTCTGGTGAAAATTTTGTATCAATCTGACAAGCGCTTGCGGAGAAAAACACTAAAGTTCTGTGTGGACAAACAAACAAACAAATGGACCCAAATGCAATACCCTCGCCTCCAACAAGGGTTACAATACTTTTATTACTCTATGTTTGTATTTACTGAAGTTTTTTTTTGTCTTGAACATTTATTGTTACTTTTTCGAGTTTACCATGACAGAAAAAGGTATTTTAAACAACCTAAACTTACATTCAACAGCTATAAGGTGTGCACACAATTCATCAAGGCTACTCCATTACTAAACAAGTATTTTCTTCATCAACTAATCTGCTTTACAATGTGTAGACTTTTTAAAAAGCTCTCACCTACCATGTTCATTGCAGATACTGGTCCAATGCTGTTCACGTATATATCCGTCTCGACCACAGTGGGACGTACTGTGATGCACAAACAGGCAAATACATCATGTGTTAATGTAAAAAATATGAACATAACTTCATTTAAAAATTTTTAATAACATATGCACTGCTATACAATATAGTGCAACAAGAGAAAAATAACAAAAAGAAAATCTCAATCAGAATAGAAAGAAAAGTAATGATAAACTGTGTGGTTGAGGAACGATTAAGATAGCATGTCTCGATGCTGAAGCTTCAAGGTTGTGTTCAGTTTAAGTAATTTTATTATTGAAAGGATAGAGGCAATTGAGAAGATTCAGCAATAGGCAAGTAAACAAGTTTCAAGGCTAATAAGTTATAGATATGAAGAAAACCAACTTACCTACAACACATCACCAATGCTAGTAAATGATGTTTAAATGCATAAATCATCAGATTCCAGGTCTGCAATCAATATATTTTTGCATATGTCTTAAACTGTCCACGTTGCAACCAGCAAATGAGCAGATTTGATTGCTTATGGGTGCATGATGTAAATGGTGGGAGCGAAGTCAGCCTGGCAATGTATCAGGTGTTCATCATGCCGAAGTGGTGTGTTACCATGGGCTGTTCAAATAGAATTACCGGTGCTGTGAACCATTTTCAATTTCTGTGAGACGAATTTTTAGTGGCTGAATGGGTTTGGCGAGTCAGGTGGGCTCACCCTGTCACCCATACTCTTCATTATCTGATTCTTAGCATTGACTGACTTGCTGAGAAAAAGTCACATTGGCTTCACCGTCCAAATATTATCATGAGTCATCTTTATTTGGACAATATCAAATTGTATGCAAAGTCAAACAAATATATTTTAGCTCTGACAAAGATGTGATAATCTTCTCCAATGATATTTGCATGTAATTTGTATTGGAGTGGTAAAAAGTGAGGTGAAGTGAAGACATCAACACCATCTGAAAAGGCCATCCACAACAATGTGAAAAATAAATAAAGCGGAGATGCAAGAAAAGGCTTCATCAACTCCGAGAGTACAAGCTCATTGGTAAAAATAAAAACCTTTTTGTGGTTGAGGAACGATTAAGGTTGAGGAATGTCAGCCTCTGTTGACAAAGTCGTCGGAGATATTATGTTTTCGGGATGTCCGTCCACCCTTGAACTGTTTTCAAATAATGCACCATTTCTTCCAGAAAATTGTTGAAATAAAAAAAAAATTTTGGTTTCCACATGTATTTCTTTGGTTTGCAGTGGAACAAAACAAAAAAAAGCTGAAAAAAAATTACAAAATCTTAGCTTATTCCAAACAGAAATCCTAAAATGGTTCAGACAATATTATTGGCACCTGTTAGAAGTTGTAAGAAATAATTAGATTTCAAGCAGATGATTCTCCTTTACTTTGGAGTTGAACTCACTTGTGGTGAGATGCAAGTGCCGACAATATAAAAATCACTCATTTAATCAGTTTAAATGGAGAAAAGGAGTCATTCTGCTGTTTTGTGTCACTGTGTGTGCCGCAATGAGCATGGAGAAAAGAAAGAAAACCAGACAATAGTCTGAGGAGGTCAGACACAAGATTGTAGCCAAGCATGGCTACAGGTATATCTCCAGAGACATTGATGTTCCTCTGTCCACCGTACACAATGTTATCAGGAAGTTTAAGGCCCATGGCATTGTAGCCAACATCCCTGGACATGGCCGCAAGAGAAAACTTGATTGAAGATTGTAGCGAAGGATTGTTGAAATGGTGGAGAAAACACCTCGATCAACTGCCAAACAGATTCAAGCTGGCCTTCAGACACAAGGTATGACAGTTTCAACTCACACCATCTGTCGCCAACTCAATGAAAGGGGGTTCTATGGTAGGAGACCCAAGAGGACCCCACTGCTGAGAAAGAGACATGAGAAAGCCCAACTGAGTTTGCCATAACACACATGAACAAGCCAAAATCCTTATTGGAGAATGTCCTGTCAACAGATGAGACCAAATTAGAGATTTTTGGTAAAGCACATCATCTCTATGTTTACAGAAAACAAAATGAAGCCTTCAAAGAAAAGAACACCTTCCCTACAGTCAAACATGAAGGAGGTTCAGTGATGTTTTAGGGTTGCTGTGCTACCTCTGGCACTGGGTGCCTTAAATGTGTGCATGGCATCATGAAATCAGGAGATTACCAAGACATTTTGGAGCGCAATGTTCAACCCAGTGTCAGAAAGCTGGGTCTCCGTCGAAGGTCATGGGCCTTTTAGCAGGATAATGACCCCAAGCACACTTCAAAAAGCACCCAGGAATGGTTCAAGACAAAATGCTGTGACTGTTTTGAAGTGGCCAGCAATGGGTCCAGATCTAAACCCATTGAACACCTGTGGGGAGATCTGAAAACAGCAGTTGGGAGAAGGCACCCTTCAAATATGGGAGAACTGGAGCAGTTTGCATAAGAAGAGTGTTTGGCCAAACTCCCAGTAGAGAGGTGGAGGAAGCTCATTCATGGCTGTCGGAAGTGCTTGACTGCAGTTATTTTGTCCAAAGGCTGTGATACCAAATATGAAGTCTAGGGTATCAATAATTTTGTCAATGCAATTTCTTTTTATTTTCTGATGTAACAGGATATATTCAGTTCTGAATCCAAAACAAAGGTTCTATAATATTAACAGTGAAATATAGAATTGTGGAGACCAAATGCTTCTGTCAATTTCAACTTTTTTTTTCGAGAAAATTGTGAGTTATTTGAAAAAAGTACAAGGGTGCCAATATTTTTGGCCACAACTGTAGGTCATCCATGAAACGACCTCCGTATCTCTGAAACAGTTCCATGGAAAAAAAACTGAAACGTAGCACATGTCAAGAACTCGCCACAAGTATGATTTTTTGATAATGTCATAGGTGGCTTAATTATGAGATCAAAATTGCATACGTCGAACACTTTATCCGATGAGTATGAAAATTTTGGAAGGTCATCTAGAGCTAAATTGTATGAGGGGAAAAAATTTATGACATCATCGGTCACGTGGTTCGGTAGCCATATATTTTTTTTAACATAAAAACCTTCAAAAATCTTCTTTTCTGAAACAGCTGAACAGATTGAGGTGAAACTTTGCAGGATAATCGCCTATCCAGGAGGAACAAAAAGTTCTCCACCTATGATGTCAAAGATCACATGGTTTGGCAGCTATGATTTTTTTGAAGAATAAACTTTTTAAAATCCTCTTCTCCAGAACGGCTTGACAGATTGAGGGAAATCTTCACCCACATGTTACCCAAGCTTTGGGGATACCAGGGTGTACACAAATAATGAATAGGTCACATGGTCTGGCAGCCATATTGGATTGAATGAAAATCTTAAAAAGTTATTTCTCTTGAAATGCTTCATTAATCGACATAAAACTTCAGAATTATGATCGAGTAATCATGTGGAATATATGTTTTAAATTTAAGCCTGATTGGACCCATGGTCTGGCACCCAGAATTATTTAATTTTTGAAACTGGGTTCGGGATTTAAATCAAACTTGGTACAGTGCAAGTATGAAAATGATGTAAAAATGTGGGCGGAGGCATACCTGTTGACGTCATGACGTAGAAGAGAGCCATCCTAGTTCTGTAGGCAATCAACATCGACAGTCAGGTCAAGCCAGATTAGATATGTGGCTTGCTACAGGTACCATGTAAACCTGTTTCATGGTCGGTTGTCGGTGACTAAACCGTCTCCCCCACCAGGTTTTCTGGTGAGGAGGGGGTATGATATGGACACTAGGGTGGAGTGAAATATAAGAATATGTAGGATGTCTTTGGAATAGTTTGTAAAAGATGTAGGACCCACTAATGACTCATCATGCAAAATTATAATCATTTAAAACAATGACTTCAGGTCGCCCAACTCACTCAAAATATTAATAACTTTCGCAAAAATAAATATTTCAAGGGGGATAACTCCGAAACTACTTTTGCAATTTATGTTGCTTGTTTTAATGATATTATACAACTAAGCATAATGCATAATAATTTAAAATTTGTTTGTTTTAAATATTAAATATTTAATTTCTACTTTGATTATGTACCATAATATTAGACGAGAAATTAATATAAATAATGTAGCAGATGAGCCCATTATATTGTTGCGGATTTCGCGCCCGCCGGCGTGCTGACGGCCACGTAACTCGAATCGCGGCACGTCGCCCACCGGACGGACAATCCAGTCGTGACCCTCTCGGACTAACGCCGGGAACCAGTCACGGGTGGACCTTTCGGTCTCACCGCGATCGAGCCAATCAGCCCCCGCGTGGGATAGGGTTGCTCGCCAAATTCGACCTACCTAAGTACCCACGCGGAGGGTAGACCGGGCGATCGCACCTCGCCGCAGGCCGACTTCGGACACAGGCCACTTAAGCGACCCGTTCCGTACTATCAGAATAACCGAGCGGTGTTATCGTCGACCTCGACGGTTCGATTAATTATCGGGCGTATTCAGCCCACTACCAACCCTTTACGTGAAGCAAGATGAGGATTCAATGGGAGAAATGACGAAGCGAAGCGGGAAACAGTTCAACAATAAAGCACATTTATTCGCGACGAACGGAAAGCACACATATTCAATTCCACCAAAAGCACACAGAAAAAACACAATTCCATTTACACAAAAAGCAAATATAAAAGTGAAGACAATGCAGAGCTAATACCGACTACCGAGCACACGGCAACACTTATACAATTCTACTTCACAGACGGCGCCGACAACACATACCCAAAACCAAGGAAAGAATACCCTCAAGGATGAGGCGGGCCTGAGGCCGAGACTGGGTCGCGCCTACCCGTCTGGTGATGAGACGCGGAGCGGCGATGGCGCCTCACTCCGCGGGCCTCGCGGACAGTGTCTGGCAGGGGGTGGGAAAGGGGCCCCCTTGGTCGCACTATCTCAGCGCGGGGGGAAACAGGAGGGGGTTGCTGATGCTCGAGGTATAGAGGATCTTTATTATGTGCGACAAGCGTCTCCACCTCGGCCAGGTCGCGCTGTCGGCCTCCCTCGGGTGCAGCTTCCTGCACGACGCGAGCACCCCCTCGTCTGGTGTCGCCGCCTTTCCACAGCTCCGTCCCCTCCGTTCCGCACACGACGAGCAGCTCCACCGCCCGCAAAGTCTTGACCCTCTGCTTCCGACTCTCCTACTCTCCGCCTCTCCGCCTCGGGACTCTCCGACTCTGGACTCTTCTTTGGACTCTTCCCTTCTCCTGACTGACGAACACGGTCCTTTTATCCCCCCGTAGCTTCGCCTTTGACCCCCTCCCTTTGACCTTTCACCTCGCTCCCCATTGGCCCGAGAAAAAGTGGGCGTGAAGGCTTTTTGATCCACAAATTTGCATATATCGATCGTCCTGGAGGCGGGGCCAAATTCGCCCCTCGCTCACCGATTGGACGGCAAAAAGTGGGCGTGTGTCGTTTTTGATCCGTTTTTGAAGCACAAAATCCGTGATTTTGTACACGCTGTTCGACGCGCGCTCTGCACGAGTCCAACACCGGTACCCACAGCGGGGCAAGAACGGTGGCGATGCTACGGTTGCGAGGTGTGACGGGAAGGTCGTGGCGGTTGTGGTGAAGCGGCGTTGTGGTTGGTGGTTGATGTTGTGGTTGTGATCATGGCGGTTGGTCCAAAATAAAGATAGTAAAAGAAAAACGGCTATCCTGAAGAGTCGCAGCACGCATATATGACATGTATTCCCACTAGACAACGGGTTTGGGCCTAACTACACATGCACTTACCGAGATACCTCACCTAAGGGACCTGAATGGTGGTTTGCGAATTTGGTAACCACAACACTACCCCCTCCCCTTTTTACAGACTCGTCCCGAGTCGTCAAATTTTCGTGTGCCATCATGTGTAGTTTTCCCCTAGTACATTTTACCTACGGATCCCTGGGTGCGACATTCATGGTATTCGTGTCCCCAAAATAAATAACCTGAGGGCTGCGTAACTATCTAAACAAACTCACTCACACAGACGACTTAAATAAAATTGCCGGCGCTAAGACAAACATGCCGGGGGCGCACTCATATGTACAGTACATCTTAACCTTAACTTACAAATCTTACACTAAACCATGGCCCAGGATCACTGAACTCTGCAAAAAAAAAGCAGTTAGCAGGGAGCCAGGCTGCCCGCATGCAGTCTCTGGCTCAAAACAATGCAGGTGACAGGGAACGTGGCTGGCTGCTCACACGCAGTCCAAGGCCTTCCCTTTTGAACTGAACGCAGTGAACCACAACGGTGCATGGGCTGCACAAACGTAGTCTCCGTGCCAGCTCAAGTGGCACACGCAATGAGCACAACGAATGGATGCATGAACACAAACACGGTGCACGGGCCGCCACTGCAGGCCCGTGTTGTAGCTGCCAACAGGGCAGTTCTTGCAGCTTGCAAACTGTTGCCTTGCGGATCCTGGCGCACATGGAAATGAACAGGGGGGGGGGCAAAGCAAAATTGAACGGGGCTGGTGAACGTGGGCAGTGGGCATGGCATGGCAAAGGTAGCAGGCAAACACAGCCCGCAGAAGAAGGCCGCTGCAGGCAAACACAGCCGGCAGATGAACTGGCCGGCACAGGCCTTGAAGAAAAACAGCCAGCAGATGAACTGGCCGGCACAGGCCTTGAAGAAAAACAGCCAGCAGATGAACTGGCCGGCACAGGCCTTGAAGCAAACACGGCCAGCCGATGGCACAGGCCTTGCAGCAAAACAACAGCTGCCGATGAAGTTGGCCGGCCTCCGCCTTGGAGCAAAACACGGCCAGCCGATGAAGTTGGCCAGCTCTTGCCGTTCAGTGGAGGTTGGTGGAGGGAGTGCGGTGGTGCTGGCCACTTGGAGGGCGGGCTCGGACCTACCTACCTGTCTCCCTCCCAACCTATCGCCTTTGCCTGTCACTGTACATACCCACTCCCTTAATTTGTGAAAAACCAATTTAGCCCCAACTTATTTTTTTGTTGTTTTTATTTTTACTTCCCCTCTATAAATCGTCCCCTAACCCCCTTTATCGTCTTTGTTCGGCTAACCTATCCTGTCACCTAGCCTACTCCCAACCCCTACGTTCCCTTCCCGGAGGGGAATAAGGGAGAGCTAACGTCCTGTGTCGAGGCCCAACTCAAGCCTCAGAATGGCCTCCCCAGAGTTCGGCGATCTATAACCCAAAGTGGGTCCAGCGGCCCACAACGACAGCGAGGGGATGGATGGTGCGGAGGGGTACATCTCCTAATCTACCCTAACCATTTAACAGTTAAACTACCCCGGGGCTTTCAACAAGCCCCTCTCGCTTAAAGTATTGGTTCTAACAACCCAGATTCCCGTCGCCTGTGTTGGTGTCCTCACAATTTCGGGCCTCGCCCCCCAATTTTCTCTCCGTGCCCTCACACGGTCTCCTGGCTGGGACACGTGGCTCCCTTTGGCAGGCACGACCCTCTGCCGAATCTCCCGCTATGGCACCCCCGGGCACTACACTGCCTCCGAGCCTACCAGCTCCCTAACACCGGGGAGTGCCCCCCATGGCACCTCCGCTGAAACGCACACGTGGCAGGCCGGCCTCCCGGGCCCCTTTCCGAGGGTCACCCGTGCCCACAACACTGCCCACGCGGCTAATGGCGCCCCGGGCCCCCGCACCAAGCAGGCGCACCCGTGCCCACTACTCTGTCCCGGCCCCCCATTGGCCCATGGCCTACCGCGGCCGACTAGCCTGGTGCCCGGGGTACCCACTCAGCGATACTCACCTTTCGCAGCCACGCTCCCAAGCCCGTCAACAGGGCTCCTGCACCCCTCCAAATGGGTCTCGAGCCTACTTTCCCACCAACAACAAAACGACCTCCATTTTTCAATTTGACTAACCCAGCTAACTCACTTTACTCTGACCCCGGGGTCCCTTGGGCGGGAGTCACTCCTCCCCCCAATCACTCATCGCACCATGCATTCCCTATTCGCTCCACTCACACAGACCCGCTGGGCTCACTCACTCAACAAGTACTCACCTCACAACTCACCAACTCTTCAACACACATACCACTGAACTCTGCCATCCTTCTAACTACATCCCCTAACTAACTCGTGCTCCCACGTCGTCCCTTAAACTAGTAGCACGTTCCTTTTAACACTACGTAGCTAAACTACGTCCCCGCTACACACTCACCAGTCTGTCTCTGTCTCCTAACTCAAAAATTCATTTTATTTCCCAACCTAAATCTGGCTACAATCCCTCTACCTAATCCATTCCACGGACTCCATGAGGACTTACCCCTGCCCCATGAAGTCGGTCTAACTAAGCTAACCCTTCCCCCTAACTAGTTTTCATCCTGTGCCCAGGGTAAGGGGGTCTTCCACCCCTTTCCCAGGAATCCTGTGCACCCGAAAGTGAGGCTTTTTTTTTTTTTCATGCGCAGCACCTGCGCGGCAACTCAGAGCTCGCGCACTTTACACCTGCCCGTGACGTCATGCAGCTGCACGTGTTCCTCGTCCCTCCTTGGACGGTACCATCCGGCCGGGATACCCCTCCTGCCGGATTCCAACCACACGTGCAGCCATGACGTCACCGTGCGCATAATAAAAAAAAACAAAAAAAACACAAGCCCCACGTCTCGAGGGGTTCCCCACGCGAACACATGTGCTTTGCCCGTTGGAGCTTAACACACACGATCGCGTGGAGAACCCGTCCGGTCCAAATCCATTTACCTGCCTAAACTTTGTCCGTCCGCGGGATCGGCAAATCCACCGCGTGCGTTTCCGGACCGGGACTTCACTCTCGCAAGCGAGCACGTGGCGGCCTCGTGCGTTGCACAGCACGAACCGCGTGCTCACTGCTGGGTGAACCCGGCACGGTCCGCGAAACAACTACAGCCGTTACCCGGCTTTCGTTCCTCCCATGTCTCCGTCGTCGCCTCCATTCCACCCACGCATACCTGCGTGTTACGACGCACACAGTCCACTCCATCACATTCACACCGGGAGACGCGGCTGCGTGCTCCCGCATGCCAACCGACATCTCCCTCACATACCGCTCTCTCACACACACGGTCTCCCTTGCACACAGCGACCTTGCACACGGCCGTTCACTCACGCGTGCCTCACTACTCACACAAACCATACTATTTACACACGCGGGGGCACTCACCCGCGGTGCCTCATCCACACTGGCCGTTTCACTCTCACACACGGTGCCTCACCCACACACGCGGGGGCACCAACCCGCGGTGCCTCACTCACACTCCGTGCCTCATCCACACACGGCGTGCTGGGAAGCACGTACTCCGGCACCATCGCCACCACACCACTCACACACGGGGTCGCTTCCACACACGGGGACGCACTCACACCTTGCACCACACACACAGGGACAACCACACTGGGGATTCGTGTCCCCAAAAGGGTCTCCGGGGCCTCTATACCCCCCAAGCTCTCCGTGCACCCGTCCACAGCACTCGTCCCCTCAACCTCGCGAAGCACGACCGAACTCACCTGGTCGTGACTCTCCTCAAGGGGGAATACTCCCTCCCCTCGTTCCTGGAGGAGGCCATCCAGGTGCTCGCACTGGGTCTCTACCCAGTCCGCCAGCTCACCCCCATTGTCCTCCACTACCTCCGTGTGTGTGTGTGCGTCACTTACCCCGTCTTCCTCGTGTAGTCTTTCCTCTATTTTTTCTATCTCCCGTGTCTCTGCCAACTCTTCACCCTTTACCTCCCTTGTCTCCACTATTATTTCCTTTGTCACGGCCTTCATGCCCGCCTGCAGGCATCGGCCCATGTTCTGCGTCTCACCCCGGAACTTTTTCATTTCCTCCTTCATGTTTGTTTCCATTCCGTTTATTTGCTTGTTCATTTCGTTTTTCATTTCATTTGTATTTGTATCCATCTTTTCGTTCATGCCTTTCATTTCGTTTGTATTTGTAACTATCGTCGTTTTCACTTCATTCATTTGCTTGTTCATGTCTTTCATTTCGTTTGTATTTGCATCCATTTTTTCGATCATTTTCGCATTCATCTTTTCGTTCATTGCCGCCAGCATGGCGCATAGCTGGGCCATGTTGGATGCACTCAGCTGAGCCGTTTCGGCAAGGGTTGGGGAAGGGTTTTGGTGGAGAGGGGGGGGGAGGTGTCATACACCGCGGCCGCTGCCGCACCCACCTCGGGCCCTGGGTTCAGTTGGGCGAGTCCGTGTTCCTGCACAATCAACATTTCCTGCTCGGGGATTCCATCCTGGACCATGGACTCTACATTATTACACATATACATTTCTAATACCCCCGGCTCCCGCTCGCCTTGAGACGCCATCTTGCTTCTCGTGAAGGGTTAATTTCGCTCGCTCGTAATTTGGAGGGAATCGGGGGTCGCTTCTCTCACCCCAGGACCGATTCCCGTGAATTTAGCCGGAGACAGGAGAGCCTGTTTTCCTGTTCTCCGATTCCAGTGCCGCGAGGAGGGCGATGAATTTGTATCGCACGACCTGACACCAGTGTTGCGGATTTCGCGCCCGCCGGCGTGCTGACGGCCACGTAACTCGAATCGCGGCACGTCGCCCACCGGACGGACAATCCAGTCGTGACCCTCTCGGACTAACGCCGGGAACCAGTCACGGGTGGACCTTTCGGTCTCACCGCGATCGAGCCAATCAGCCCCCGCGTGGGATAGGGTTGCTCGCCAAATTCGACCTACCTAAGTACCCACGCGGAGGGTAGACCGGGCGATCGCACCTCGCCGCAGGCCGACTTCGGACACAGGCCACTTAAGCGACCCGTTCCGTACTATCAGAATAACCGAGCGGTGTTATCGTCGACCTCGACGGTTCGATTAATTATCGGGCGTATTCAGCCCACTACCAACCCTTTACGTGAAGCAAGATGAGGATTCAATGGGAGAAATGACGAAGCGAAGCGGGAAACAGTTCAACAATAAAGCACATTTATTCGCGACGAACGGAAAGCACACATATTCAATTCCACCAAAAGCACACAGAAAAAACACAATTCCATTTACACAAAAAGCAAATATAAAAGCGAAGACAATGCAGAGCTAATACCGACTACCGAGCACACGGCAACACTTATACAATTCCACTTCACAGACGGCGCCGACAACACATACCCAAAACCAAGGAAAGAATACCCTCAAGGATGAGGCGGGCCTGAGGCCGAGACCGGGTCGCGCCTACCCGTCTGGTGATGAGACGCGGAGCGGCGATGGCGCCTCACTCCGCGGGCCTCGCGGACAGTGTCTGGCAGGGGGTGGGAAAGGGGCCCCCTTGGTCGCACTATCTCAGCGCGGGGGGAAACAGGAGGGGGTTGCTGATGCTCGGGGTATTGAGGATCTTTATTATGTGCGACGAGCGTCTCCACCTCGGCCAGGTCGCGCTGTCGGCCTCCCTCGGGTGCAGCTTCCTGCACGACGCGAGCACCCCCTCGTCTGGTGTCGCCGCCTTTCCACAGCTCCGTCCCCTCCGTTCCGCACACGACGAGCAGCTCCACCGCCCGCGAAGTCTTGACCCTCTGCTTCCGACTCTCCTACTCTCCGCCTCTCCGCCTCGGGACTCTCCGACTCTGGACTCTTCTTTGGACTCTTCCCTTCTCCTGACTGACGAACACGGTCCTTTTATCCCCCCGTAGCTTCGCCTTTGACCCCCTCCCTTTGACCTTTCACCTCGCTCCCCATTGGCCCGAGAAAAAGTGGGCGTGAAGGCTTTTTGATCCACAAATTTGCATATATCGATCGTCCTGGAGGCGGGGCCACCCGCCCCTCGCTCACCGATTGGACGGCAAAAAGTGGGCGTGTGTCGTTTTTGATCCGTTTTTGAAGCACAAAATCCGTGATTTTGTATACGCTGTTCGACGCGCGCTCTGCACGAGTCCAACACCGGTACCCACAGCGGGGCAAGAACGGTGGCGATGCTACGGTTGCGAGGTGTGACGGGAAGGTCGTGGCGGTTGTGGTGAAGCGGCGTTGTGGTTGGTGGTTGATGTTGTGGTTGTGATCATGGCGGTTGGTCCAAAATAAAGATAGTAAAAGAAAAACGGCTATCCTGAAGAGTCGCAGCACGCATATATGACATGTATTCCCACTAGACAACGGGTTTGGGCCTAACTACACATGCACTTACCGAGATACCTCACCTAAGGGACCTGAATGGTGGTTTGCGAATTTGGTAACCACAACAATATTATAATTATTGCAAGCAATGGAAAATTCCTGGCATAGTTTACCAGCTTGTCTTTGCCAACCCATAGGACCCTCTCTCATGTGGTTGCTAGGCAACATGGGCATGGCATGTGTTTTATTGTCTTATAAGACATTGAGTACACATTGTGGCAGTGTTACATGCTGTGTGTTGCGTGCATCTCACAATCTTAAACCATTCACGATGGCTAACAACGGCGAATCGCCTCTTGCGTCTGTATGTCTCAACCGAGAAGCCTTCGAGAAACTTGGTTCATTTGGCCACGTTCATCATGCGTGTGTATGCACCTATGTGGTTTGCCATCAAAAGAAAGCCATCATGCAAGGACGGAGCTCGTCATGTGTTTAACATGATTCAGAAATCACGATACATGTCGCCTGCTCACAAGAAGATTAATTATCGATCCCGTAATTCAGAGAAACGCGTACTTTGTGCACACCGAAAATCTTTTGCTGTGTATGGTGAGAGATGAAAGAGCACCCATACGTGAGTTGGCTCTGAGGAGAATATTGAAAGCACGGAAAGAGAAAGATGAGACAGATTGTTCGGTGCGGCAATTTGTTGTTCCAAAATTGAATGTTAATGCGAAGGATGAGACGGAAATCGTGGAGTGGATGTCGTGTAAAGTGACGGAACCTCCGATATTGCGGAACATGACGAATGATGAACTGTGGGCATTAATAAATGAAACTGAAATCCCATCAGTAGACTTTCAGCGTTACCCTTGCCATACACAAGCCGCAGAGCGTGGAATCAAACTCGTAACTGAGGCGTCAAAGTTAGTGTGCGGCGAGTCATCGAGAGATGGATTGATCAGAAATAGGCAAACCTCAAGGAACAAGATAGCAAAGTTTAACACCAAGAAAGAATACAAAATAAAATGTGATTTTCTGACATTGACTGCATATTTACTAATGGCAATGACTGTTTGATTAACTTTTATCAAGTTAGTTTTATCTAAAATATCCATATTCGTTCATTTTTTTTAACCGTTTATGTCATATTTGAGAGACTTGGGCTACCTGAAGTCATTAAAGAAATTAAATAAAAATTTAGTATATCACTTATTATTATGTGTTACATCTTTTAAAAACTATTCCAGACCAAAAATATGAAAATTACAAAAAATATTCATTTTCACTCCACCCGAATGGACACCCAGCAGGATTAAAAACAAAACCTGTCAAAAGGTGGAGGAGCTCCTTGTGAGCCAACAGCAATCCATTTCTTGTGCCCAACTGTGTCTGCGAACATCCTCCTGCAGTTGGGTTACATTTTTTTAGGAGGTTGGTGGCAGCATTTATACTCCAGCCACCGGAAAAACCCTTCACTCCGCGAAACGTACTAAAAGCGCAAAGAAAACTAAAAAATCCACTTTGCAGGGCAGCTCACCAGATGACGGGATTGGGGCAAAGCCTTCAGGACCCCCACTCTTTGATAAGAGGAAAAACACGGGATAACCTTCCCAGGTTGAATTGCAGTAGTGTGTGTCAGGGTGGTGCTGAGGCGTCGTCCACCAGATGGTGGTGTCCTTGGGTTAAAATGAGATGGTCCCTTCCGATGGGAGCCTGGAATTCATGTCCTATCCCGAAGAGAAGATGATCACCTGCATCTGTTATCATCTGAGCTCAAGAGTTTGAACATCGGTATTGCAGCACTCTCTAAGGTTTGGAGACCAGATTGTGGCGAAACCATGGCAGGTGGTTACACCTACTATTGGTCTTGTCGCTCTGATGATTACCATGCCAAAGGATTTGCTGTAGCTGTGTCCAATAAGCTACTCCAGTGAGAACTGAAGTAACACCGGACAATGAGCATGTTACGAGACGAAGGATTCGTCACTCCTTGGGTGTCGTTTCCCTGGTCTCTGTATATGCTCCGACTGAGGTGAGTGATCTCATGGTGAAAGACACATTGTCTGCCGCTCTTGTGTCTGTGGTTAATCAGTGCCCCAGGTAAGACACCCTTTTAGTCTTGGCGGATTTCAATGCATTGACTGGAACTGATAGGCATGGTTATGAGACATATGTTCATCCCTATGGGTCTGGAAATGTGAACCAGAATAGCGCTATGCTCCTTGACTTTGAAAGAAGTCATGGACTAAGGGTGGCTGGATCAGGATTTCAGCAACCACAGGCTCATCACTGGAGTTCGTATTCAAATGCTGGTGTGTGGCAAAGGAGATATACCACGTTCTCGTTGATGGTTGCTGGTGGATGATCCAGAACTGCCGGGTCTACCATAGTGCTCAGTTCCTCAATTCCAACCACAGCCTTGTTGTAACAACTCTGAAGTTGCAGCTTATATCCGGGAGAATGGTACCATCCCAAGCTGAGGTTGGATGTTATGTAGCAAGCTCAAGGACGAGAGGGGAGCTGAGGATTTTGCGAACAGGCTGAGGATTTTGGGGGTCTGGGTTCTTTGGGGAATCCTGAAGAGTTGTGGATTGTCTTCAAAACCACCATCCTTGATGTTGCCGCTGGATGACTTGGAATTCACTGAAGGGTGAAGAAGAATTTTGTCTCTCAAGGAACTGGACCAGAGTCACAGGGCCAGGCTTATTGGCAGAGCTGAGCTGTTCAGGGAGTTGAGGCGTAAAACTGGATGTGCGCTGAAGATGGACAAGGAGGCCTATGTGCGAGGAATCTGTGAGGTGGTAGAGCATCATCTGTGGTCAGTTGAAACTTGACCTGCTTACAGGGGAATTCACGCATTACATTCCTCCAAGCCTGTCCCTCAGTGTACTGCAGTGAGAGCGGCAGATGGTGGGATCTTGACAGAGGAGTCCGAAGTGAAGGCCCGCTGGGCCGGTTACTTTGAGCGGCTGTTGTTACAAGGCTGATCCACCAGCTGTTGAGTTGGATATCGGGGGTGTTCCCTTTTGACTATCGCTTTTGTGGACCCTCCAATCAACTCTGATCCACCTTCGTTTGTGGAAACATAGGCTGCGGTGAACCGGTTGAAATGGGGTAAAGCTCCTGGTATCTGTGGCATCCATGCTGAACTTCTCAAAGATGGTAGAAATGCTGCACTCCATGTCATTGCATGCAGTTCTGTGCTCTGCCTGGAACACAAGCATCATCCCAACTGACTGGAAGAGGGGCATTGCTGTCCCTCTCTGGAAAGGGAAGGGTGATCGTCAGGACTGCAATAACTACCGAGGGGTGGCACTGTTCTCAGTGCCGGGCAAGGTCTTTGCTTGGATAATTATTGATAGGGTTCGCCCCTATCTACTTGAGCACCAGCGTCCAAAGTAGTCAGGCTTTACACCAAAGAGGTCAACAATTGACTGTATCCTTGCTCTTCGGGTCTCCACCGAATACATATGAGAGTTGCGACAGGGGCTGCTTGCAGTCTATGTTGATCTCTGCAAAGCGTTCCCTCTGGAGGATGCTTGGTCTTCGTGGGGTGCCACCAAAACGGATCAATCTAATGTCTGAATTGTACTCTGGCACTGAGATTGTTATGAGATGTGGTGATACCATCTCCGACTTATTTCCAGTTGTTACTGGAGTTCATCAGGGGTGTGTTCTCGCCCCCATACTTTCCATCGCTTGTATGGACTGGATTCTGGGGAGGATGTCGGAGAGATCAAGCTGTGGTGCATCGACTGGGAATGTCAAGATCTCTGACCTTGATTTCACAGATGTTGTTGTCAACTTTAAGGAGACTGGATATCCTTTTGGGGGCCCTTGAGGTGCTGAATGAGGAGTCGGAGCCGCCGGGATTACGGGTTTCCTGGATCAAAACTCAGATCCAGGCTTTCAATGACATCTTAGATGCTGCTATCTTGTCTATACCTGTTTGTGGTGAGGATGTTGAGGTTACGAAGAGATTCACTTTCCTTGGCAGTGATATTCATGTCTCTGCTGGCTGTGAGCCAGAGGTTAATAGACGTGTGGGTTGGGCCTGGGGAGTCATGGATTCACTGGTTCACAGGGTGTGGTGCTGTCGATATTTGTGCAGGAGGATGAAAGTCTGAGTCTTCAGGTCCTTGTGCTTCCAATTCTTGCTCTACGGATGTGAGACTTGGATTCTGACCAGTGATCTGAGATGGAGACTTAATTCCTTTGGTACCAGGTCTCTTCGGAGAATTATTGGCTATCACTGATCGGAATTTGTGTCCAATGAGCGGTTGCTAAGAGAGAGTTAAATGAGATTTTTTCCCTGCATTGTTCGTGAGCATCAGCTGCGGCTGTATGGACATGTGGCTCATTTTCCTGACACTGATCCTGCTCACCAGATTCTCTCAGCGAGGGTGCCTCATGAGTGGAGGCCAATGAGCTGACCATGTGCCTCGTGGTCGCAGCAGGTTGATCGGCATCTAAAGGAGATTGGGATGGGACAGGCATCTGCCTGGGGGATGGCCAGACGGAGGACCCTGGGGTACCGGCGGAAAGTGGACGCAGTAACGCGCTACTCCGATGCATGCTCCCACACCTGACCGAACACCGATACCATTCAAGTCATAACATGCACTGCATATGTAGTAGACTAGACTTTTGAAGAATTGAGAATTGCAACGTTGGACGAAATGAACAGGAAGACTTCATAATACACAAGCAATAAAAACATTTTTAAAATGCAAAAGTATGTAGGGATGTTACTCCAAAGAGTATGTAAACAAGGTAGGGATGGTCACGAGAAATGATCATGAAAAGCCATCCCTACAGCTGACATCGGGTATGTACTAGGAGAGACATATCTGAACTCTAAGAGTTCGTGCTTTTCAATGAAACCTTTTTGACTAATGCTGTCTCTGCCAAGAAGAATGCAATCCTTTGGGGATTCACCTCATAGTTGTACAGGACAATGGAAGCCAGATAACCTGACATCCTACTCACCCACAAGTTATCAGTCTCAAACCCACAAATAATTACTGTCATTGACATTGCTTACCAATGGAATGAATGTCTGTAAAAAAAGGAAGAGGAAGATATCTCCAAATACTCACCCATTAAAATGGAATTACAGTATAGAAAAATATGGGGTGGAAAGGCTAAAATGCTACCATCATAAGGTGCCCTTGCAACCTTACTCAAGGAAATAAAAGGCAAAATAAAATTTGTACATATTAAAAAAGAAAAGAAAAAAAGGAGATAGACATCAATGTCAGCATAAAACATCACCAAAGGTCAAACCAGAAAGAACTTTGATGTTATGGATTTGGTAAATCCCAAAGTCAAGATGCAATAGCTCAGACACATTAACATCAGACCATAAGGTCGTGAGAAAAAAAAAATCAATAACAGCAATATTAAGAATAATGATAATAGCAACATGAAATGGAAAAAAATAATTACAAGACATAAATTGTCAAGGTAGGGCTGGAAGGATGGCCGAGAGGTACGCATGCTCGCCTCTAAGCTGTCGACCTTGGGGTTCGAATATCGCCCAGCTATAAACTGTCATCGAGGTGTTTCACAGGTAGAATGATTCATTAATGTATGTACTACTGTCCCTCGGATGGATGTTGAACAGGTGGCCTGTCTGCTGGCATTAGTTGGTGGACGTGAAGTACACGAGTTAAGTACCTTGGCCAAATTCCAAATTCCTGTCCTAACCTTAGTCGAACGTCAAGCCTGGCCAGCCACCAGCTGGTTCGTGAAAGGCTAGGACCAAACTTCCCCTGGCCAACTCCACAAGAATGTGAGAATAACTGTAGCATTGAAGATAAATTGTCAAGGTGACCAATACATCACCTCAAGCAGTAAGATATGAAAAATTGAAATTCAAGACAGACCTGGATTTCATGCTGGAAATATATATTTACAAATGTGCATGCTCGACTTGCTTGCTATCTGCAATATATATTTTACACAGTGGCATATCATAATGGAGAACAAAAGGAAAACAAGGCTCATTGTGAAAAAAAATACAAGTTGCACAAATTGAAAAAAAAACACAAAAACAAATGAAAAACCAAAAAGTAATCAGGAAAACATCAAGTGAGATTCGAGATCCATCGCCTGATTACACTGAACAACAAATTTCAAAAATTTTTTTTTACTGGAGATGTGTAAAGTGATTAAGACTAATTTGGGTACGCTGATTTCAAAAATCATAACCGTTTTGCTGTATCACGTCAGGATTTTCAGGAACAGAAATATTCCCATTGCCTAGAAGTCAGGATTTCAATGAAATTTACATATGTCTTTAACATGTCTATTTCGTACAATTGTTGTTAACTTGTGTTATATTTCTTTCTTTCAGATAAAGATGAGTAGGCGTTCCTGTACCAATCATCCTGACAACTTCTGTTATGTCTGTGGTCGGTATACCAAAAAAGATCAACAGCGAAGTATATCTACAGCAGTGAAAATGAAGGCTGCCTACTTTCACCACTTCGGGTGTAAGGTGGGGGACCAAGAACAGAGCTGGGCACCACACATCTGCTGCACAAGCTGTCACACAACCTTGACTCAGTGGTTGGTGGGCAAGCGCGCGAGCATGCCATTTGTGGTGCCCATGATATGGCGTGAGCCGCAGAATCATCATGATGATTGTTATTTCTGCTGCACAAGCATCGCCGGCTTCAACAAGAAGAATAAAGGTCACATCAAGTACGCTGACTGCGTCTCTGCTCGTAAACCTGTGCCTCATGATGACGAGAACCCCGTTCCAACACCTCCAGCTGATCAGAACATAGCTGTAAGCAGTGGTGAAGAGGATGGTGATGATGAACCTTTTGAACCCGACACTCAAGAATCACACCTTCTGAACCAGGGAGACTTAAATGATCTTGTAAGAGATCTCTCGCTGTCAAAGGCGAAGGCAGAGCTGCTTGGATCAAGGCTGCAGCAGTGGAATCTACTTGAACCTAACACCAAGATATCCTTGTTCAGAGCACGCCACAGAGACATGGCTGAGTTCTTTGAGATGGAAGACACGATGACATTCTGCAGTGACATCAACGGTCTGTTGAAAGAACTTGGGTGTGATCACGATCCTGCAGACTGGCGCCTCTTCATCGACTCGGGGAAGAACAGCTTGAAGGCTGTTTTGCTCCACAATGGCAACGAGAAACCATCAGTCCCACTGGCTCACGCGTTCGGCATGACAGAGACCTATGAGACTATGCGGCAGCTGCTTGATTCCATCAAGTACAATGACTTCAACTGGCACATCTGTGGAGACTTGAAAGTCGTGGCGCTGTTGTTAGGGCTGCAGTCAGGCTACACGAAATACATGTGCTTCCTTTGTCTCTGGGATAGCAGAGACGACAAGAATCACTGGACGAAGAAAGATTGGGAAGAGCGAAAAGAGCATGTACCTGGTCGACACAACGTGAAGCATGTCGCCCTTGTCGACCCAGCCAAGGTTTTCCTTCCACCACTCCACATAAAGCTCGGCTTGATGAAAAGTTTTGTACGGGCAATGGATCTGAATGGGCGTGGGTTTTTATACCTCAAGGAAAAGTTTGGCAACACCTTGTCGGAGGCCAAGATCAAGGCTGGTGTCTTTGTTGGACCGCAAATCCGACAGATTATGAAGGACGAAACTTTTCCGACAACTCTAAACCCCAAAGAGCTGGCAGCGTGGAGGAGCTTCAAAGCTGTGACGGACAACTTCTTGGGGAACGAGCGCGCGGACAACTATGAAGAAATAGTGCAGCAGCTGCTGGAGTCCTTCAGGAAACTTGGCTCCAGGATGTCCCTGAAAATCCATTTCCTACACCAGCACCTGAACTTCTTCCCTGACAACTTGGGAGCAGTCTCGGACGAGCACGGCGAGTGATTCCACCAAGAGATTTCACTCATGGAGACGCGTTACCAAGGGCGGCACAACCCGAACATGATGGGCGATTTCTGCTGGTTCCTGCATTGTGAAACTGACACAGAGCAGCACAAACGCAAAGCCAAATGCCTAAAGCATTTTTAATTACATTCTAGTGGAGTTTTTCTGTAATTTCTATAATTTTGAAGCATTCTTGATGAAATAAATGAATAAATGAATTTTTGTAAATTTCATTGAAATCCTGACTTCTAGGCAATGGGAATATTTCTGTTACTGAAAATCCTGACGTGATACAGCAAAACGGTTATGATTTTTGAAATCAGCATACCCAAATTAGTCTAAATCACTTTACACATCTCCAGCAAAAAATTTTTGTTGTTCAGTGTTATAAACAAGGATATTCTTAATATCCGTTATACCAGGTGGAATATCCGATCACTTAGAAAGGAATCCAACAATACCACTGTGATATCATTGTTTGTGACATCACTGTGGTGACGAAAAGGATGCAAACAAAAGTCTTACAGGTGTGAAAGACAAATTGCTGACAGAAAATATGATCGTGAACCATGCAGAAAGAAAACACTGAAACCTGATAGTTACACACTCCTGGATATTGAAATGCTTGGAACCAATCGGAATAGCTGAGAATATAAAAACATTCTTGAGAAAAGTAATTAGCATTTGGTCAACAACAATAACAGTAAATGGAAAACCCTTATTTCAAGTATAATCAGAGGCTTATTTTGAGGGGATTCTCTTCTGTCACTATTATTGTTGTTTAAGCCTAAGTCACATTTGCCACGGCGGCCGTGGGGTCTACAAAATCTACGGCCACGAGCAATTATAGGGTGGCCGCAGTATTTCCACGGTCACACAATGTAGCAGTCACATATGTATTTATTTTTCGGGGAGCCGCACGGGGTATTTATAAATTGTGGAGACCGAAAATGTGGGGGTGCCGTACGGTCTTTGATTTGATGTCGCACGGTGACCTTAGGGCGTTCCTGCGGCAGCCATAGAATTTTCAATGCAGACACAAGGTGCCCACAAGGCGACCGCAGGGGGGCCCTAAGGCGAACGTGCGGCCAAACAGACGGTAACGAGTGGGTTCATTATTTATTTATTTTTACCAGTTCTTTTTTTTGGCTTGTCGAATTGCTACGGCGAACGTAGAAATGAAAAAAAGTTATAACTCTGCGCTATAATTCCACGGCGACCTTACGGCCTGTAAAATATAGCTAAACGGCGTAGGGCCACCCTGAGGTCACCGCAGAAACTCTGCGGCCGCCGCACGTTTCTGTCAATTCAGAGGGCGTACGGCCGCCGTATCCTCGCCGTAGAGAAAATGTGACTTAGGCCTTACGAGTGCGTGGCCGTACGTGCAAAAAAATAAATAAAAACTTTCAAACCGCGTGTCAGAAACAACCACACAGGCCGTACCTCCACTCTCGCGTGCCCGTACGTGCAAAACAAACAAAAAAAACTTTCAAACCGCGTACCAGAAACAATCACACAGGCCATTCCTCCTCTCTCGTAAACGATGACTGGATTGGGAGATTGTGTTTATCTATAAATGCGCATAAGAAATCGAGAAATTATTAGAATACAATAAGTCATCACTATCCGGAAGTGGCGCGTGCCCGTACGTAATGTTCACATGTATTCCACGAATTATCGCTTGCATTGAAGTAACAGCTGCTGTGATACTTACACACACAGTTAATTAAAATCCAAATTAAAATCAAGTTTACCTCCCTGTCTTTGCTGGCCATGACATTCGCTGCCATTGACCATTGCCACTCCTTCGCCACGGTAATTAAGGCGCCCTTTCGCCATCGGCCACGCCGACACAGCAACGTGTCCTGTCATTGGTTTGGTAAATAAATGGCCATAATTTGGGAACCACTTGTCAGATTAATACCAAACCTTGAAAAGGCACAGACTCAGGTCCCCAGCAATATACCTGGCAAATTTCAATCAGATTGGACCAGTGGTCACACACACACACACACACACACACACACACACACACACACACACACACACACACACACACACGGAATCCAAGAGGGTGGTGACGTGGCTTTCGGTGAGAGAAAGCTCACGATGTCACGCAGCCCGTTCACGAGAGGGACACATTGTATATCGACGAAAGGCCGCTCCAGGGGTGTATGTATTCCACTACCAATCAGCTTGTAGAGCGCTTGCCAAGTTGTTAAGGCACTTAAGCAAGTACTCCATTCGAAAAGCGTTGATAAGGAACGGCTGACTTGGCAAGCGATATCTATTGCTTATTGGTAATGGAACACAACCCTCGAGGGGTTTGTTCAACAAGGTCTCCACAGGAAACTTGGTCACTGAACACATCCCAGGTCTATCAGTCTGGGTGTCAATTCGTGCAAGTGGGATGGAAGTGAAACTTTTTGCGTTTTTAAATCGATTGCACTTTCCATCCAATACAGGTTTTGACGATACTAAAACGGGTCAGACCCGTAAAATACGGGTCAAACCCGTGAAATACGGGTCAAACCCGTGAAATACGGGTCACTTGGCATCTATGTGAATACAATTAAGATGTTTCAGGTGACATCAAGGTTACACAACGGAGAAATTGTCAGCAGAAAGGATCACATGATCATATAAGAGAGAAATTAAAATGTTACAGCTCAAAGAAACATATAAGTATGTCAGAACAGAAGAAACTGACAGTATTAAACATCAACAAGTGAAATGAAAAGTGCAAGCTGAAAACAAGAAAATCAAGAAGCGAATACTTCGATATCGCGTAGCTAGGGGCAGTAAAAGGTTGAGAGTGATGAAACAATTTTGCAGTCATAAAATTTCAATGTAGACACGGTGAATTAGCATGCATGATGGGAAGAGTTGTGACGTGGACAAATTTCTATTTATAGCCCTCAGATCAAAGGGACGTACGCGGCCATAAGTGTGACAGAAGACAGAGGACAGAATAGCCAATTATACAACAGCGCGATGTCGCCGCGCTATAATAACCACTTCTGTCACCAAAAAAAGAGGAAGAAATCCCCTCCACAAGACGTTGTAAAAACACTTCTGGTGAAAAACAATGAAGAACGAGAATTACAACGCTGCGCGTCAACAACTAACGGAACAGGAAGATTATCACTTCCTGCTCAGAAAATCAACTTCCGGCGTCACACAGAAAACGATTCAGCACAAAAAAGCGTCGCTCTTCCGCATTAACCCCGCCCACAATTCACCCGGCAATCTCCGCCCACAATACACCGGGCAATCTCCCCCACAATACACCGGGCAATCTCCGCCCACAATACACCGGGCAATCTCCCCCCACAATACACCGGGCAATCTCTGCCCACAATACACCGGGCAATCTCCGCCCACAATACACCCGCCAATCTCCGCCCACAATACACCGGGCAATCTCCCCCCACAATACACCGGGCAATCTCCGCCCACAATACACCGGGCAATCTCCGCCCACAATACACCGGGCAATCTCCCCCCACAATACACCCGGCAATCTCCGCCCACAATACACCGGGCAATCTCTGCCCACAATACACCGGGCAATCTCCACCCACAATACACCGGGCAATCTCCCCCCACAATACACCGGGCAATCTCCGCCCACAATACACCGGGCAATCTCCGCCCACAATACACCCGGCAATCTCCCCCCACAATACACCGGGCAATCTCTGCCCACAATACACCGGGCAATCTCCACCCACAATACACCCGGCAATCTCCGCCCACAATACACCAGGCAATTTCCGCCCACAATACACCCGGCAATCTCCGCCCGCAATACACCAGGCAATCTCCGCCCGCAATACACCCGGCAATCTCCGCCCACAATCCATCCGGCAATCTCCGCCCACAATCCACCCGGCAATCTCCGCCCACAATACACCAGGCAATCTCCGCCCACAATACACCCGGCAATCTCCGCCAACAATCCACCCGGCAATCTCCGCCCACAATACACCGGGCAATCTCCGCCCACAATACAACAGGCAATCTCTGCCCACAATACACCGGGCAATCTCCGCCCACAATACACCGGGCAATCTCCGCCCACAATACACCCGGCAATCTCCGCCCACAATCCACCCGGCAATCTCCGCCCACAATCCACTCGGCAATCTCCGCCCACAATACACCCGCAATCTCCGCCCACAATCCACCCGGCAATCTCCGCCCACAATCCACCCGGCAATCTCCGCCCACAATCCACTCGGCAATCTCCGCCCACAATACACCCGCAATCTCCGCCCACAATCCACCAGGCAATCTCCGCCCACAATCCACCCGACAATCTCCGCCCACAATCCACCCAGCAATCTCCGCCCACAATCCACCCGACAATCTCCGCCCACAATCCACCCAGCAATCTCCGCCCACAATCCACCCAGCAATCTCCGCCCACAATCTCTGCCCACATCACACCCAACAATAAGTGTGACAGAAGACACAGGACAGAATAGCCAATTATATAACAGCGCCATGTCGCCGCGCTGTAAAAAAGTGAGATAACTTGAATCGCACGTCTCAAGTCGTAGAAAGTATATTTATTGAGATAAAAAACTGTAGAGATAAAAAAGATGATTTTTCGGGAGATGTACAAGTCTCCCGATGCCAATTTTGTTGAGATCATCGATGCTATTCATTCTTTGTTCGCATCACCTTCCCTTAAGAATAAACATTGTTTTGTCATGGGTGACTTCAACTTGTTTCATTACCATCAAAATTCCCACTGTCAGGACTTTTTAGATATACTGCTCTCAATATCATTTATCCCAGCAATTAGAAAACTTACAAGTAGGGCCGGATTTACCCAAAGGCAACCAGAGCATGTGCCCACCACCCAAGGGGCCTCCACCACCCAAGGGGCCTCCACCACCCAAGGGGCCTCCACCACCCAAGGGGCCTCCACCACCCAAGGGGCCTCCACCACCCAAGGGGTCTCCACCACCCAAGGAGTAATGTACCACCCAAGGGGCCTCCAACACCCAAAGGGCCTCCACCACCCAAGGGGGCTCCACCACCCAAGGGGTAATGTACCACCCAAGGGGCCTCCAACACCCAAAGGGCCTCCACCACCCAAGCGAAGGGCTCATCCAGGATTAAGCCAAGCCATGTGGGCCCAAGCCATTTGCAGAAGCTTTATGCAGTATTCACAATCGTTACGCCTTCCATTTCAGTTTTCCCTTCAGTGTAAAACAAGGATTATCAAATATATATCGAAAGGTTTCAGCCGACAGCAGTCACAGGTCTTGAGAAGACCACAGCATGTTTGGGCCTCACGCCTCCAACAACTTCTTTCCCCAAAGCGATTGTGTTGTTGTTGTTGTTGTTGTTGATGTGAAGGTGATGTTGAGGTCATATTTCTTGTTCTGGTTGCGATCCTGTTCTTGGCGGTGTAGTTGTTGAGGTAATGTTTCTTTTTCCGGTTGCGATCCTGTTCTCTTGGCGGTGTTATGATATAGCCTTGGGTAGAGGGCTTGGGTACCGCCTATTGCTCCGGAGGTCCTGATTGACATGCTCGGGAGACCAATACGTTCCCCATGTGCGGCCGCGCTGTATAAGCAGTCAGATGTGATCGAGCAATGTTAACATCCTAATACTGATGCCAATTCACACACCCCACTCTTCAACACACAGTATCGTATGTAAATCCAAGAATGCAATGCAAAATTCAAAACGGAGGAACAAAGGCAAATTTTTTTACTCAGGATGAAGAAACACAGGGTATACCACCAAGCAATGGATAAATCATGATACTAAAAAAAGAAGAATATAATAAAATATATCGTATGTAACATTGAAGACATTAAAGGAGAGACAAGCGCCAAGACAACATGGACAAGACAATTCAACAGGTCACCAGTTATCCCGAACCAATCCCAAAGGGGTGGGGGGAGGGGGGAAGCAAAATAACAAAGGAATATTTGCCAAGATATAAAGAAAATAATGTGTAAAGGAGAAAGGTGGGGGGGGGGAGAAAAATTCAGGTGTGTTTGAGTTGATGTTGCAGTGGCCTCGCCCCAGCCACAGGCCACAAAGATGATGCCTCACCACCACCCTTCCCTCTCTCTGGGTGTGTTCTCAAACTTTGCCAACGAACGAACCAGAGCAACTCCTGCAACACCTTGAAGCCACGCTTTGCTTCAGGTCGGCTCAGGTGACACTCAGGAGGAGGAAATGCTTCTGCTCCCTCTCTGATCAACGTGCTCCAGTGAGGCTCTCCTCTGCCTCAGTATCTTCAACACAGACGGTGCCTCCAACAGGCGGCCATCGGAGGGATCGCCAAATATATTTTGCTTTGAAGCTCACAAAGAGAAACCATCTAACCTTTGTAAGCACACGAGTCATATAAAAGAAACAATCGCTTTGGAAACAATCACGAGGACAAGGAAAACATGATTGCTCGTACACTGCTGAGGTTAAAAGTTAAAACCTCCACCACCAAATCATCATCAGAAGATACGGGATGAAACTGTTCCCCATGGCATCCGTAACCAAACATGCAGGCGTGCACACACACCCGCAGGGAGTCCCTTTACAGATCCAAATCTACTCATATGTACCACATCTGTGTGTGCTGTATATGTACCTCTACCTTAAGCAACTGCTGACTGTACATCCTGATCGGGACATGAACTGTAACACTATTGACTGTAGGGTGCTTGGCAAGTGGCTTAAGCACTCAAGCAAGCACTCCAATGAAATGGTTGATAAGGAACGGCTGGCTGGCTTCGCAAGCAACAGCAAGCTGATTGGTCATGGCACATACCTGCAAAAGACGAAACATCGCCGATTTCTTAACATTTTCAGATCTCACTCCAGATTTCGAGTTATTTAGTCCACCTGATCAGATCTTCCAAACTCAGATTATATTTCAATTAAATACTTTAATTCGTCCGTGAGAGTAGATCATGGAAAAATCGCATCATGTAATGCATGAAATTGTTCCAAGCTCATAATTTGAAAACTATAGCACTTACAAAAGTGATATATAGAGCAATTTGTATGTATGTAGATGAGGCTTTCAATGATACGAGTGAGGGAAAGTGAAAAAAACAAAAAACATTTTGAGCACTTTATCGTTAATAAATCGTTGTGTCCTGTTCCAACTCAAGGCATTGTTGAGCAGGCCGAACAAAATGGCAAATTAAGACCAGAGAGAGAGAGAGAGAGAGAAAAAAAGAGGTGACCGTGGAAGCATGGAGGTGTCTGAAGATATGTCTAATAAAGGAAAAAATTAAATAAGGCCATTAATTATCTTCAAATGGGGTGTTTTAATTAACCGAAACACCTAATTTTCACTCATGCACTCCCTTGGAGTTCCGTTAGTATGCATGCAAAGTTTCAGGTTGCTAGATTTCATGGTTTTGGAGTTAAGGACACACACACACACACACACACACACACACACACACACACACACACACACACACACACACACACACACACACACACACACACACACACACACACACACACACACACACACACACACTTATTGGTATAGATATCAATGATTTTCAAAACTCATCATCAGTCGTGTCATTTATCCTTTTTTCGGACGACTCTAATCTATTTTGCTCTCACTGTCATCCTGCAACCCTCTTGGATACTATGAATATAGAATTGCAATTTGTTTTGATTGGATCCAGGCCAACAAGTTGTCCTTTAATATTAACAAACAAATTTCATGTTATTTAGTAATTCCATATTATCTTTACCTATTCAGGGTACTAATAGTGTAATACAAGTTGATTCATCAAAATGTGTTGGTGTTTATATTGACAGTCAGCTGTCTTGGAAAGTACAGATTGATTTCTTATGTAAATTATTGTCTCCATATACAGAAAAAGGTGTCATAAACAAACTCAGAGAGAGAGAGAGAGAGAGAGAGAGAGAGAGAGAGAGAGAGAGAGAGAGAGAGAGAGAGAGAGAGAGAGACAGACAGACAGACAGACAGACAGACAGACAGACAGACAGACAGACAGACAGACAGACAGACAGACAGAGATATAAACAAACTAAAAACTGTTGGACTCATACATGTTTTGGTATGTACTCTATTCCACCCTCATCTTGTCTTATTGAATTAAAGTGTACTTGCTTGGGGAAACAGCTCTAAAAGCCATATAGACAAAATGAGCATCGTTCAGAAATGGCCCGTTAGAATAATAAATAATGTTGGATTTTATTCACATTCAAGTAAGCTGTTATATGATTGTATTATCCTTAAAATACCTGACATATTTTCATATTGTCTTAGAATATTGATCCACCAACAAATGAAAGGTAATTTACCAGATGCTTTTATTCCTCTTTTCCAATATAAAAGTGAGATACTTTGTTACCCCAAGAGACAACATGATTGTTTTAATCTTCCACGTACCTGTACGGTTTTCACAAACAAAACAATTACGTTAACTGGACCTAAATTATGGAATAGCTTAAATGCTGAACTAACTGAAACCCCCTCAATCAATAGTTTTAAACAAAAGCTCAGGTGTTACCTCAAATATTTATGTGTTGCTTTGCAATGTCCGACTGTTACTGGATTGTACAGATTGTACAGGTGGTACTGTACATTGTATTTGATTCAAGTGACAAATTCTCCTGTTCATTATACTCTCTCTCTATCGAGTGCAGCCTGTGGCTGCTGGTTGCATCATTGGTTGGGACACGGCAATGCTGCTGATGCAGTGTCCCCCTTACCAGTACACTGGTGCTCATTTTGCCGACCTCGGAAGGATGATAGGCTGAGTCAACCTCCTGGTGTATTTTTAATTCAGCGGCCAACGGGGCTTGAACTCAGAACCCTAGGATCCCAAGCCACCACCCTAACCACTAAGCCAACACCAGGCTGTTCATTATACTAAAGTGTGCTCTTTGTAGACCACATGGCTTCTCTCGTATGACATCTTTCCTTCATGTCTTCAATGACCGGAAACACATTTTTGTGTGTGTGTGTGTATTTCACGTCTACTTCCAACTTATTGCTATGCTCAGACTAATAATCTTTTTGCAGGAGCCTACTCCTTGACAAGCTCAGATTTTCATTTGGGTTCCTCACATTTTACACTGATTAGCCATGTCTTATTTATCTCATTTGACGCCTATATTTATTTCACTGTACATTGTATTTGATTCAATCTATTTCTTTGTATTGTTACTGGCCAGGGGTCAGCCGCCAACCGACCGCTCTGAACGGAGCCGCAAGTCGAGTCGGCCCGACCGATCGCCCGGAATATAGATCGCCGTCCGGATAACTCCGAGCGACGGATCCTTGTACAAGAACCGAAATACGCCAATCGGCAGATCACGTGGGGTAGGGTCGATTGCCAATCTTCAATTTACCTAAATACCCACGTGATCCAACTACCGGGGTATTCCACCCTCGACGGAACTCGTACCGAACAAATCGCCGAGGCGAGCTTGTCCGTGCGCGATTCCGAGCGGCGTAATCGCGAGAACCGTCGGTCCAAATGTCCCCCTATTACGGCAAACCAACGGCTTTTGATCTCCCAACACATGAAATGTTCAGTCAATGAGGGAATGGACGCAACGAGCAGGTTTACATTCACACAAGGACATTTATTATAATGAAACACGTATGCAATTAAATAAGGCAAAACACGTATGCAATTATACAAGCAACAAAAACACAACAAAAGAACTACAACCGTCTACTTATTATGTACAGTCATTTACACTTAACAGCAGTTCCGACTTATGAGACGGGCCCACGGACACACGTACATGCGCACGCTCACACACACACACACACACACACACACACACACACACACACACACACACACACACACACACACACGAAACGGTGGCTGAGGCCTTTAATCACGAGCTCCAGCTCGGAGGACAGGTGAGCTGAAACTCAGAGCTTGACTCGAACCTTTCCACCTCGTGTGGTCTTCAACTTGTCCGGACCTGGGCTCCAGCGAGAACGAGCTGGATCCAATCGCCGCGATCTTTCCCGAGCTCCCGCAAATCCTCCCGCGCTTCTCAACACGTGTCAGTGAGATGAGGCGCCAATCCTTCCTGTTGATCGTCGCTTCCCCGAGGATCCAACTCCAAGAAGAGGCCGATGCGTCGCACCAAGCCGGGTAACAAAATGAAGAGCAAAAAGCTCCACGAACCAAGAAGAAGAGGAAGAAGAGGAAGAAGAGGAAGAAGCCTCCACTCACAGCTCGAGCCGAACAACTGGCTCAAGTTGCTTCCAAAACAAAGCAGCAGCCGAAGCTCACTGAGCCAGCCGAAGCAAAAAGCTTCCGAAGGCCTCAAGCCAAGCAAGCCAAGCAGGACCCGATGGCCTGCTGAATGACTGCTCTCTCCGAAGCAAAAAGCTTACTCCTCCCACGGGACTCAGCACACGAACTCTGCACATGGGACTCAGAACGGGACTTCTTCATGAACTCTGCCACGGGACTCCCACAAACTCAGCCCACGAACTCAGCCATACCACGGGACTCCCACGAACTCAGCCCAAGAACTCAGCCCTACCACGGGACTCCCACACGAACAAAGAAAAGATGTCCTCTTTATCCTTTGCACCCCCTCCCCCGCACCTGGCGTGACTCGTACCCTCGTGATCCACCCCCCGCTCAACCACGGGTGGGAGGGAGTTGTTGACGTCACCGCAGGGTTCTTCTTCCTCTTCGCAGAAGAGGGGGAGGGACGTCTCCATTGTTCGCTCCCGAACTATTAAATCGATCCGCAGCGCATCTAATCAACTTCAAAACATTTAAACAATGGAAGGTGAGCTATCTAGGGGACAAGCACTTATTGAAATTGCTGAATAAGGGAACCTGTATGTTGTGTGCAATTGAATTCCAAATTCATAACAGTATTATTCTGAATTTGACTGAAATTGTATGAATCATGTCTTTTCGTGTGAAATGTGGAACAACAAACAAGTCAATTCAAAAGGCTACAATCGATCCTTAATTAGTCTAAACCAGTTTCTCAAGGTGGGGCGTGGTAATACTTTGGGGGGGCATGAGGATTCAGAATTAATGAATTAATATATGAACGCTTTCGAGAGAAAGAGAGAGAGAAAGCTAAGAGAAATCGACTGGGAATCACGAAACATGGTGATTTAAGGCTGAAACTGACAAAATTGGTTCCTCGAATTAAACAAATCTGCAGCCAGCGTCAAGGGCAGCGCTCCCATTGAAGTGAGTAGCAATTGAATAAAATTTGCAATAAAGTTTTAAGAAAGCCTCTTGAATACATATGTAGTATATACTGGAGTGTCTCCAATCATGGTGGGGCGTACGATTTTTTTGAAAATCAAAGTGGGGTGTGGGACAAAAAGGTTGAGAAACACTGGTCTAAAGCATTGGCTCTTAACCTGGGGGGGGGGGCATGAGTAATTTCCAGAGGGGGCGCGAACCCGGAGAAAAAAGTAGGAATTTCTCCAATTATTTTTGGATTTCTCTTTACAAGAGTTTGCATAATATCGTGATGAACATAAAAAAAAAAACAAAAGAATTGCCTTTAATAATTATAATTTTCGTTTTCTATTCGCGACTAGGCCTACCATTTTCTGTATTAAAATTAATTTAAAAATTTATCATTTATTTAAATTTAATGTTAAAATTTATATTTTATTTTAATTTTAATATTAAAAAAAAATTTGCACAGATTTGCATGACCAATTTCAAACTAAATCATTCGCAATGAGTGCAAAAAAGTGGAAGTATCTTGACGAATATATTCGATTTGGATGTGTCCCTCTCCAAAAGGGTAACACAGAGGTAACCCAGTGTGTAATATGCGACAAGACTCTGAGCAATGATGGCATGCGGCCCACACGCTTGTAACGCCACTTGAAGACAATGCATCCTGCTGTAGCTGCCAAACCCAAGGCAGTCCTTAAAACAACAAAGACAAATGTGTCCAAGAGCCGCATCGTAAAGGCAATAACAACAACTTCCGATATTTCGTCATGTACCTTGATGGAGCCAATAGCGAGACCCGTCATGGAGGCTCCTGTTCATGACGACAAAATCGTGTATCTACGAAATTACAACACATTAAATGGAATAATATTTAAATAGTAACGTGAACTTTTCGAAACTTTAAAGCAAATGTCCGAATATATTTAAAAGTTGATGATAGACGCTCTCAAAAGGCACCCTCAATGCGAGGATGTGTACAGGTGTTTAGTATTTATGGAGATCCGGATCCTGTATGTAAAAGAGCCGAGTCCTAAAGGTTTTGTCTTCACCAGAAGAAGAACAAGAAGAAGAAGAAGAAGAACAACAACAACAACAACAACAACAACGCAGAGCTCTCTTAGAGCCAGCATTCACGACGCGAGACGCGGTGAAAAAGGCAGTCCTTGAAGCAAGCTAAGATGGACAGCAGTGGAGCATTTTGGCAGCACGTTTCAAAGGTTGTTGAGGTTTCCTATGAGATCGCCATGTTGATTGCAAAGAGCAAAAAGAGCCAGAACATCGGAGAGACTCTCATAAAACCAAGTGTACTGCGTGCAGCAGAGCTCGTCTGGGGAAGGATAGTGCAAACAAGCTTTCCCAAATCTCTCTATCAAATGATACTGTCAAGGGAAGGATCGATGAAATGTCTCAAGACATCAAAGATCAAGTTCTCGACCAAGTAAGAGCTTCACCTGTATTTGCCATCCAGTTGGACGAAACAACTGAGGTTGCTCAGTGTTCTCAGCTACTGATGTATGCTCGTTTCGTGTCAGGCAATAGTGTAAAAGAGGAAATGCCCTTCTGCCATCCCATAGAAAGTTATACAACAGCAACTGATATTTTTCAAGTGGTATCAAACTTCTTTCAGGAAAATCACCTTTCGTGAGACTCGCTGGTAGTGGTGTGTACTGATGGAGCTCCAGCCATGCTTGGTTTGCAATCTGGTTTTTCAATCTGGTGAAAGAAAAAAGTCCATCTGCTATAGGTACACAATGCATCCTTCATCGTGAAGCCTTAGCATCTAGAACTCTACCTGCTGAAATGAGGGATGTCATGAACTTGGCTATCAAGGTAGTCACCTTCATCAAAGCTGGGGTCTTAAAAAGTCATCTCTTCAAACAGCTGTGTGTGGATATGGATTCTGAACATCAAGCCTTGCTTTTCCACACAAACGTACGATGGCTTTCGAAGAGAAACATGCTTGGACGGCTTTATGAACTATGACAAGAAGTGGCAACATTTCTAGATTCACAGCAGAAAACAGATCTCCATGACAAGTTCCAGTCTGAAGGATTTTTGCTATCTCTACCTTACCTGGTGGACATCGTTGAAGTACTGAATGCCATCAACCTCAAACCCCAAGGGAAAAACATCAACATACTCATGCACCATGACATCATTCGAGCCTTCATGGCCAAACTCGACCTCTGGAAATGTCTAATTCAGGATGAAACTACAGCCAGTTTTGCCAACTTGGATTCTGCTCTCATTCACAGTTATCTTGATTCTGAGTTAAAGAAACAAATAATTACTCATCTGACTGAATTGAAAGCAGAATTCATCAGATACTTTTTCGATATAGATGAGAAGCACGAAGCCTGGAAATTCATTAGGAACCCATCCATTTCAATGTGAAGTAGCTGATATTTCAGACGAAGTGCAAAAGGAGTTTCTTGAGTTAAAGTTCAACTCCTCAGCTGAAGAAGACTTCAAAAAACTGGATCTAGAGACGTTCTGGGTCACGTACCTTCCTCTTTACCCTTTGATCTCACATCAAGCTCTTCGGATTCTGACAATGTTTGGATCAACGTATCTTTGTGAAGCTGCATTTTCCACGCTCGTTGCTGTCAAGCCCAAGTACAGAAACAAGCTGAACGTTGAAGGGGACTTGCGTTGTGCTCTCTCTGGCATTTGACCACGCATTCAAGATCTGGTAGCAAAGAAGCAATGTCAAGTATCTCCTTAAATGTCATCTCATTAAATATGCTGTGTATATGAGTGTTGCTTATACGGAATTCTTTGTTCAATAAAAAGACTAAAAACATGCATTTTTTTGTTTGTTTTTCCTTTTAATTCAGGAGGGATTTTTAATCATTTGGTTGAAGATGTAAAGGGGGGGGGGGCGCATGGAGGCAAGGACCAACTACCAATTTTCAACCATGGTGGTAAAAAAGGTTAAGAACTACTGGTATAAATGTATGCAGTCACATAACATGGCTGGTACAGTAAACTGGACATCAAAATAATTTACAAATACATATTAGAATAAAAAAAAGAAAATAAATGAATGTCAATGATGAAGTACATCCAAGAGCAGATACAAATAGACTAAATCTCCCAGCAAGAAAGGTGGGAGAAGATTATGATCAGTAGAAGATATGGTAGAAGTATAAAGTATTCCTGAAACAGACTAAAGCAAGGAAAAGATCCCCAAAAGAGTTAAAGAAGATAAAATAGTTTAAAAAAAAACTTTGCCAACAAAAGTGTATTAGAAAGAGATGATGGAAGAAAGAGAAAAGCAATGCAAAAGACAAAACATTAAATGTCAAATGGCCAAAGATCTTAAAATAGGCAAACTAAGATACATCACTGTGGTTTTAGACTCACAGGCAATATGTGAAACAGTGTGTGTAATTTGGCTCAACATTGTACAAAGGCATATGGAACAAATCTAGATGTGAAGCCATGCTATATTCCACCTCTGGGGGCAGTGACAGCCATTTTCAAAATGGCCACCTCACTGCTTTGTGAATCATAAACCATGCTGACAGTAATACATAACTGTTAAGTTTTATGTTTTTGTAACCATGGTTTTAAGGAAAATATGGTTGAAAAAAAAATAAAAAAAAACCATGCCGCCCCACTTCAATACAACCCCGCTTCGATTGGACACCTGACCCACGACGTCCTCTTTGTCAAATCAAATTTAGAATGGGTGGCCGATCACGTCTTTGGAGTTTCGCGTTGATTGGATTTTTGTCCAACATGACTGCGAGACCATGTGACCGATGATGTTGAAATTTTCAACCATAATTCTCCATGCCGAGTCGATCATATGAAACAAAATTATTTCTCTGAATCGGCTTATCCTTTCAATGCGAGACTTTGCAGTGATTATCCACTACTGTTGCTACAAGTATTTTATTTAACAATGATCTCTTCAGTCACATGATGTGGCAGCCACGTTAATTTTAAATAGATAACTAAATAATTATTTCTCTGAAACCATTTAACCTATCAATACTCGACTTTGCAGTTATGATCCACTGCTCTTGTTGCACACATTTGACTTTAAAATGATGTCATCAGTCACATGGTGTGGCAGCCACATTGGTTTCAAGAAAAATATTTTAAAATTATATATCGGAAACCACTGTAGCGATTGATACGAAACTTTGCAGTTGTGATTCGTTGCCTTTGCTCCATGTAACACATGTTTCATATTGATCTGTTTAGTGGTTTTGGAGAAAAAGGTTTTGAAATTTTCGGTTTTCAAACTAACATGGCTGCCAAACCACGAGACCAATGAAATTGAGAATTTGGACTCTGCCCAATATTTGGTAGAGGATCATGAGTGTGAACTTTCGTTTTGATCAGATAAGGTTCGTTTTTCTATCCAATATGGCTGTCACACATGACCTATGATGTCATCATTTCCACAATGTATGCAGGTATATGGTTTGATGATACTTGGTAAATTTCACTTTGATCAGATAAGCAGTTCCAAAGAAAACATTATTTAATTGTTTTCTTCAATCCAATATAGCCACTGAACCACAAGATATTTATTCTTCATCATCCTAATATCCCCAAGTCATGGGGAACATGTCTGAAGTTTCCCCTCAATCTGTCTCGCTGTTCTGGAGAAGATGATTTTTGAAATTTGAGGGTAAATCCAAGATGGCTGCCAGACCATAAGACCTATGACATCATAGTTATCAAAATTGATTCAGCATGGATAGTCGATCATTTGTGTACTGTTTCCCTCTGATATATAAAGCCGTTCTGGAGAAGTATATTCGCTCCCCCCCCCTTTTTTTAAACAATATGGGTGCCAAACCACATGACGGATGACATCATATTAACTTCTTCTGTGTTTAAATATTTCCCGAGATGAACCTCACAAATTTTTATACTGAGCAAAGGCAGCGTTCTACTTGTCGAATTTTGACCGGGATATGGTCGTAGTTCATGAACTGGTCATCATTTGCGTTACAGGGTCAAAATATTCAATTTTTCAGTTTTCTCTGTGTTGATCGACATCACCAAGCTACATGCACTTGTGTGAAAAAAAATAGCAAAAACCACTAATTAACAGCGAATATGGTATTTTTAATTATGAACTTTCATGGATAATGCATAACAAGGAAAACACATTTTCGCGTTTATCTCGAATTCACCCTTTCTGAGTAAATTGGATGTGGATCAGTTATCCTTTGGCTGTTTTGGACAATTCAAGTACCAAATTAATCCTGAGAATCTGCTAGATACATAACTATGTAAAGATATTTACTAGATTTATTTTAGGAGTTTGTACATATTGGTCAGGGTTTTCTGAATAATAACGAGTTGAATAATCAATTTTGCATCATGCAACAGCAAGTCCCAAGTGTTACTCACCTAAAAAATAACAAAATAGATTAGATTAAAGCTTATTGATTGAAATAAATTCAGTTTATTCCAAATTTGACTCACCACATCCGCCGCCTCCGCTACATCCGCCGCCTCCGCCTGTTTACTCCACCCCTGACTTGTATCACTTATTTGCCTGTTACACAAAAACTATTGCATATTTTTGATTTGTTTTTTCCAAATTAAACGACAAAATTACCTTTCTTCTCATACTAAGATATCTAGATATCTGTGGTTTTTCTGGTCTGTAGTCAAAGTGGAAAGTGGATGTTTTGAAAAACATGTAACAACTCCGCCTTTTTAGGGTGACCAGTTCATGAACTACGACCATATCACTTCACCGATGACATCATAATCAAATCGCTCTTATTCCCCATACAGAGTCGTTGCCAGGTGGCAAGTTTCAATTTTTTCCATCTTGTGGTTTATGAGATACAGAGGTCCAAAGTTTTTCCGTTTTTCCAACATGGCTGCCACCCACATGCCCAATGACGTCATTATCATTACAAAATTCTGCATGATGAGTCGCATCTATGGTCAAAATTTCGTGTCAATCAAATAAGCAGTTGCAGAGAAAATATCGAAAATTTGCATGTATGTACGGACGGACAACCCGAAAACATAATGCCACCGGAGGCATAAAAAAGATAATTAGGAATACAGTTATTTGAAACTGTTTGTTCATTCTTTTGGGGGTGGGGAAGGGTGGTGGTATGCCACCTCCCTTTAGTGAACCTTTTGCCTGTACCAACAAGATGAAAAGCTGTGAGCTGAAATTTTGAGACTTTATAGTTTGTCATTTATGGGCAATTGAGTATTTTAGGCTCTATAACCCTCCACAGCCTTTGTTTTTTGTTTTCATCCACAGCTAGGAAAGAGGCTCTCGACATGATTCTTTGGCCTCTGGAAGTGCAGTCCAAAGTGGCTTCCATATTTAGGGGTCAGTCCAACCCCAATCAGAAGAAGAAGGCATTTCAATTAGTGGTGTTAATGCTTGTCCCCAGCAACAACCACCTGGCTCTCTTTACATGGCTCTCTTTACACACTGATGAAGCACTGCGTTGGTTGGCGGAATGGCCTCGATAGCTTTTCCTTTCAAGGTAAAGAGATTTTTTTCGGTCATCATCAACATTCTCTCTATTGCTGGTATGGTTGTACATCAGTTTAATATCGCATTCTACTGTATAACAGCCATACATCCAGCAGAAACATCATATGGTGGATGAGACATGGCAATAAAAACAGCCAAGACTTATTCACACATCAGACAGATGGCCCAGGCTTTCTTTTTCCCAATGTTTGCAAAGGCCAGCACTGTATCACATCTGGTGTAAGTGTAGAACATTGGTTGGGCATTCAATTTCTCAGGGCCTAGCGAAATGGCAATCTCGAATGGGTAGGTATGTATGGAAAATATCTCCCAGAACCAAATTCTAGCCACAACTCAGTCACATTTAGCTTGGTCATAACTGATATGGCAACAACAACGACTGTGTCCACAGTGTAGACATATTTTCTTGAAACTGTGATTAAAAGAAGCATTTGCTGCATGAAGATTCATCTGGGTATCTATCTGCTGATTCATCATCAGAAGGGGCAAGATTAGTCGAAGCCCAATGAAAATTGCAAAAATCATCTTAAATTTTTATTTTTTTGTACATAGTCAAGGTTTTTGGAAGAGCTACTACAGTGAATGGATCAGGATATAACAGACAAAAACAGGACACAAAACACATGCATTGGGTGGACAAAATGGATACAGAAGGAAACTGCAAGGATAGAAAACTGGAAAATTTGATGGAGGAGGGATTGGGTGGTGTTAACGAGGGAAGAAAAGATTATGGTTTAGGATTGGGGACTATTTGAGATGGTGGTGAACAGCAGCCGTCTTGAAGACCAGGAGGGAAGAATGAGATTGAAGAGTATGTAGAAGTTGATTCCACAAGCAAGAAAATAGAGGAACATATGAGTTGAGGTGAGCAGTGATTCTAGATTTAGGTAGTTTCACCAGAAGGGGGTTGATGGTGGTTGGTGTTAGCATAGGAGAGACCTGGGGGTGAGGGGGGGGTACAAAGCAAGGAAAGAGCAGAGGGTGCAAGACCAGAAAGGAGGCAGTACAAGACAGAGAGGCCACTGACCTGTCTGCGATGGCAAAGTGATGGATCTATTGACTTAGCTTTTGTGCAGCAGATTCCAATGATCTTGAAGGCCTTGGTTTCCATGGCATCAAGCTGAAAAAGATGTGAGGCAGGGCAGCCAGCCCAGAATGGAAAGCAGTACTCCATCAAGCTGTAGATGAAAGCATTTCAGGTGGATAGAAGTTCAGGTGTGCCAAGGAAGGACTTTGTATGATGGAGGGTGCCCAGTCAGCAGCTTGCTTTGGAAGCCAATTTTGAAATGTGGTTTACCAAGAAAGGTTGTGGCTGATAGTGAGACCTTTTATTATATATTTTTTGTGTACGTTGGCGAGGCTCGTATAAGAGCTAAGACACAGAACATATAATAAGGGGAGCAGGAGACAAGAGGGGTGGGAGAAGGAAGCACAAAACAGTGGGGAACAGAGACATTAGGAGATCTGTAGAAGGGAGAGGGATAGGGTGGAGTCCATGGGGGTAAACAAGATAGACACTACAGGGACTTTCAGGAAGGAAAACAGGGGATTTGAAGGAGGTGGTTATGGGGTGGATTAACGGGGGTAGAAAAAAAAATCAAGATTTTGGATGGGGGAGGATATGAGATGGGGGCGAACAGCTGTTTTGAAGACCTGGAGGGGAGAGTGGTATTGAAGAGAGTGTGGGAGTTTGTTCCAGAGGTGGGAAAAAAGAGGAATGAAAGAGTGAAGGTGAGTAGTGATTCTTGATTTTGGCAATTTCACCAAAATGGGGTTACTGGTGGACCCTGAGCGCCCTGAGGAAATATAGAAGGGGGGGGGCAGAGCACAGACAGAGTAGGGAGGGGATAAAGGTCAGAGAGGAGACTGTGGAAGACAGAAACACCACCAACCTGCCTAATGCTTCAGATAGGCAGGCAGCAGCCTCTTCCCTTTCTGCAGATTTTGATAAAATCACGAGCTGATTTAACACTTGGAATATCTCTTTCCATCCTGAAAAATATCACGCTCTCACAAAAAAAGAGCATTTGGCGAACCCTCCCATATACTCCCTTAACAATCCTCTTGAATAAGTTCAATCCCTCAAACGTTTGGGGCTTAGCATCACTCATGATCTTACTTTGACAAACCACCTTCCTATGTTGGCATCCAAGGCCAGCCACCGACTGGGCATCTTCCATCATGCAAAGCTTCCACTAACTCCTTTCTGGTAAAACTTCCAAAATCCAGACTCACTACTCACCTCCACTCATTTGTTCCTCCTTTTTTCTGCCTGTGGAACCAACTTTCTCAGTCTCTTAAATCTCCTTTTTCCCTCCAGGGATTCAAGGGACAGCTGTTCACCACCATCTCAGATCATTCACCATCTACAGACATGACCCTTTCTACCCCCATTAACTCTCCCCAAGCCCACATATTTCCGAATTTCCAATTTTTCTTTCCATCTCTGTGATTGAAAGTTTGCGGCTGTATCCATCTTGTGCACCCTTGCTCTCATTCTTCCACACATCCCTTATTTCTCTATCTCCCTTTACTATGCTATTGGTGCCCACCCTCTTTCTGCTGTCCTTTTTGTCACAATATGTTATGTCCTAGTCCATTCTGTGTTCTACATCATCCACGAGCTTCAACACTCAACAACCTCAACAATAAATACAAAAATAATCTAAGTGGTATTAAGCCATTTCAATCATACGAGGCCTTCTTTTTATGTCACTTTGTTATCAGAGCTTGAACCCCAAGCTCATGATGTGGGGAACCCAAGTTCAAATCCCATGTCACATGTCTTTGTGCATTGTCCACTTATGTCCAGATAAGGTAAAAGTGCATGCATATCGATTAATGCTTTTCTCTTGCATGTGATTTATAAGCCTGGTGTTGGCTTAGTGGTTAGGGTGGTGGCTTGGGATCCAAGGGTCCTGAGTTCAAGCCCCGTTGGCTGCTGAATTAACACCAGGGTGTTGACTCAGCCTGTCATCCTTCTGAGGTCGGCGAAATGAGTGCCAGTGTACTGGTCCCGGTGTATGCCCCGGTTAGAATAGGTGTACCATATCCCTGTGTGTCGTAAGAGGCGACCAGGGTTGGAGTCAGGAAGGGCATCCGGCCATAAAACATTGCCTCAAGAAAAAGCCTAACCCCTGCACAGCAGGGAAAAATGGCTGTAAAAACGGTCATTTTTATTTTTTTTCTTGCATGTGATTTATCTACAAGCATTAACATGATCTCACACACACACACACACACACACACACACACACACACACACACACACACACACACACACACACACACACACACACACACACACACACACACACACACACACACACACACGATAGTTTCGTCTGGGCTCAAATCTTGGCCAAGCTATAAACTGTCAACCTCCTATTTTGTAAGAATGGCGATTCATCAATGTGTGTGCCATCCCTCAGAGGAACGTTAAACGGGTACCCCGTCTGCCGGAGTTGGTGGACGTTCAAGATCCTACGGCGTCCTTCACAAATAGTAGATGAGTTATCATCAGCACCCGAAACAAATTCCAAATTCCTATCATCTTTAGTCGAATGTCAGGCCTGGCCAGTCGTTTTGTGAAAGACTGAGGACAAAGACGTTTCCTGGCTGACCTCACAAGGTGGGAATAATTGAAACCGTCAAAGAAGAGGAAGTAGTCGTAGTAGTAGCAGTTGTAGAAAGATATATAAATATAAAAGAGATACAATATTAGACATAATTAGGGTTCGAAGATTTTTCTTAATTCCTGAGAGATTGGGAGTGTCCTGTGTACATGACTGTCTCTTTGCATTGTCACATACTTACCGTACATGAGGATAAAAAGTGGCTAAATATAACAACACCACTTGTTGATTATACATCACATGATGTTAATGATTACTCTCCACCTATCTTGAATAACCACTTTGTTATTCTGCTGCAGGAAATGCTTAAATTAAAATATCATTATATGCAAATATTCACCCCACATCCGCACAAGTCACAATTATAAATAATAACAGGTTTGCAAATTTTTGTTCGCTCAAAATAGTGTTTCCAAAATGTACTCCACAAAGTTCTAAATGAAGTGTCCTGACTTTTGTTATGATTTATTTCGTTTCACAGATCATTGAGCTGAGGCAGACATACATCATTAGTTCATCACATTTATTCCATGTGTATCGTGTGTGCTCGTTCCCAGCATGCATGCTTGCAAATCCCTTTTTAACCGAATGAATTCTGATTTTTGTACATCGTTTTTGAAATTTTCATGTCTTTAAATGCCAAACATTTTCCGAAATGATTTCAAACTCTGGGTCGCAGTTTGCCTGCACAGGTCATACTAAAAGTGATTATGATACTTTTGCGCAGTTCTCATGATCTACCTGGCATGAGCATGTAGAGTTTGCCTAATTATGGTAGTTAGTGATGTATTAGATAAAGGACTTTCTCATGCAAGGTGGGAGGTGGTGAGGGTGTATTATGGGGTGGTTGTTGTGGGATCAGGGATGAAGTGAGGAAGAGGAAATTCAAGCTGCTTCTACAGTTTAGATTGGGTGTAGGATGACTTTGGCAGATAAGATATTTTTAAATTGAAGAAGCCGAATACCTTCCTTCGAAGATCCTTGGACGAGGAGAGATATAAATAAGGGACGGTTTTGTTCAAACATTTGGCTGGACGTTATTAGTGCAATATTCTTCTTTTGAGAATGTATGTGTATATATATATATATATATATATATACAGTGGGGAGAACAAGTATTTGATACACTCCCAATTTTGCAGGTTTTCCCACTTCCAAAGCACATAGAGGTCTGTAATTTTTATCATAGGTACACTTCAACTGTGAAAGACGGAATCTAAAACAAAAATCCTGAAAACCACATTGTAGGATTTTTAAATAATTAATTTGCATTTTATTGCATGAAATAAGTATTTGATCACCGACCAACCAGAAAGAATTCTGGCTCTCACAGACCTGTTAGTTTTGTCTTTAAGAAGCCCTCCCATTCTCCACTCATTACCTGCAATAACTGCACCTGTTTGAACTCGTTATCTGCATTAAAGACAGCTGTCCACACTCAATCAATCAGTCTCCAAGCTCTCCACAATGGGCAAGACCAGAGAGCTGTCTAAGGACATGAGGGACAAAATTGTAGACTTGCACAAGGCTGGGATGAGCTACAGGACAATAGGCAAGCAGCTTGGTGAGAAGGCAACAACTGTTGGCGCAATTATTAGAAAATGGAAGAAGCTTAAGATAACAGTCAATCTCCCTCGGTCTGGGGCTCCATGCAAGATCTCACCTCGTGGAGCCTCAATGATCATGAGAAAGGTGAGGGATCAGCCCAGAACTACACAGCATGACCTGGACAATGACCTGAAGAGAGCTGTTACCACAGTATCAAAGAAAACCATAAGTAACACACTACGCCGTCATGGATTAAAATCCTGCAGCGCACGCAAGGTCCCTCTGCTCAAGCCAGCGCATGTCCAGGCCCATCTGAAGTTTGCCAATGACCATCTGCATGATCCAGAGGAGAAATGGGAGAAGGTCATGTGGTCTGATGAGACCAAAATAGAGCTTTTTGGTTTAAACTCCACTCGCCGTGTTTGGAGGAAGAAGAAGGATGAGTACAACCCCAAGAACACCATCCCAACCGTGAAGCATGGAGGTGGAAACATCATTCTTTGGGGATGCTTTGCTGCAAGGGGACAGAACGACTGCACCGTATTGAGGGGAGGATGGATGGGGCCATGTATAGCGAGATCTTGGCCAACAACCTCCTTCCCTCAACAAGAACATTGAAGATGGGGCGTGGCTGGGTCTTCCAACATGACAACGACCCGAAACACACAGCCAGGGCAACTAAGGAGTGGCTCCGTAAGAAGCATCTCAAGGTCCTGGAGTGGCCTTGCCAATCTCCAGACCTGAACACAAGAGAAAATCTTTGGAGGGAGCTGAAAGTCTGTGTTGCCCAGCGACAGCCCTGAGACCTGAAGGATCTGGAGAAGATCTGCATGGTGGAGTGGGCCAAAATCCCTGCTGCAGTCTGTGCAAACCTGGTGAAGAACTACAGGAAACGTCTGATCTCTGTAATTGCAAACAAAGGTTTCTGTACCAAATATTAAGTTCTGTTTTTCTGATGTATCAAATACTTATTTCATGCAATAAAATGCAAATTAATTATTTAAAAATCATATAATGTGATTTTCAGGATTTTTGTTTCAGATTCCGTCTTTCACAGTTGAAGTGTACCTATGATAAAAATTACAGACCTCTACGTGCTTTGTAAGTGGGAAAACCTGCAAAATCGGCAGTGTATCAAATACTTGTTCTCCCCACTGTGTGTGTATATATATATATATATATATATATATATATATATATATATATATATATATATATATATATATATATATATATATATGTCCATTGCAGGTAGAACATAATTCCTCCCATTACCTTGGTTATGTTGGGAAAGAGCTTGAATATGAATGAAAATGATTTCACTTCAATTATCCTGAATTTTTTTATTGTTTTTCAGTTTGCCCTCAACTCTCATCGACCTATATAAAACAGCGTTTATTTGTGTGTTTGTGTATTTGTCTGTCCCCCTACATAAGGATGATTTAAGAAGGGTTTCAAAAGTCCGATCTTTTTAACTGACTGTGTGATCACGATAGTACATTTTTCAGGATAAAAAATAACTCTATAAACATTTTTCATAAAAGAGTAATTACATCTCTTCTATTGGGATTGTTGATGGTGAGTTGAAACTGGGCCTCATGAGCGGTGTGCAGAAGCATTTTCTTCAATAACGATATATACAAGGCAGATGGAGGTGAAATTCACTGCACATGATGTGGAAAGCACGCAGAGGAAAACAAGTGTTCATTTATGTCCGTAGGATGTCTAATTGCCAGGTCAGGACAGATTAGATCTGTGACTTGCTACAGGTACCATGTAAACCTGTACGAACCTGTTTCATGGTCGGGTTGTCGGCGACTAAACCGTCTCCCCCACCATGTTTCTTGGTGAGGAGGGTGTATGAATATAGACACCAGCAGGAATAAAAACAAAACCTGTCAACGGGCAAAGGAGCTCCTTGTGAGCAAACGGCCATCCATATCTAGTGCCCAATTGTGTCTGCGGACATCCTCCTGCAGTTGGGTTACTTTATTAGGAGGATGGTGGCAGAATTTGCACTCCGGCTACCGTAAAACCCTTCATCCCGCAAAACATATCACAAGCAAAAATAAATCTGAAAACCCACTCTATGTAAGTACCTCCTGTGCAGCTGCCCTTCGCAGGGCATCTCACCGAATGACGGGTTTGGGGCAAAGCCTTTGGGACCCCCAATCTTTGATGATAGGAGGGAAACCACGGGGTAACATATCAGGGTCCATCTCTTCTGGATCTGATTTTGACAAATTTCCCTGACTATCTGCTGCTCTTCTTCCGATCCAATCGGTTATTCTGACCACGTCCTTGTCAAAGTGGACATCTCTCTGGCTGTTATCAGAGAACCACCTCACCGCCGTCGAGTCTGGCATTTCACTAAAGCCAGCTGGCAGGGTCTGCGAGCAGCCATCAAACTTACAGAATGGTCTCCTATCACTACTTTCTCAAACATCCACTCATCCTGGGAATTCTTTCAACGAAACTTGCTCTGCCTCATGCACAGATTTATCCCCTCTCGTGTTCAGTTGTCCTACCCTTCCTTCCGCCCTTGGTTTACTGAAGCTTGTGGCGAGGCAGTTGTCCTGAAACAACTTCCCTTTGCCTCATGGAAAGCAAACCCAACTGAGGGCAATCTCAGTTCTTTCCACAAAGCTCGGAACAAGTGTGTATCTACCCTCAGGAGAGCCAGAAAACAACATCTTTCTCATCTCAAGTCTGAACTCTCAAACCTCTCTCCCTCCTCAAAATCCTGGTGGCGTTTAATCAAATCTGTTTCTGGTGTATGTTCCCCCTCCATCCCCTCCCTTACCTCAAATGGCCGCACTGCTGATTCCACACGTGATAAAGCTGAATGTCTAAACTCGGTGTTTGCAGCTAAATCTTGTGTCCTAAACCCATCACTTTCTCCACCCACCTTACCCAGTCGCACCCAACTGTCCCTGGACACGGTGTCCTTTTCTCCTGACAAGGTGGAGAGCTTGCTTTCAAACCTCGACTCAGATTCTGCAACCGGTCCAGACGGCATCAGCCCATGTGTCCTCAAAGCCTGCTCTTCTGCTCTTGCTCACTCTCTCTGTTCTATTCACCCTCTCATTTGCCCAAGGTCATCTGCCATCTGCTTGGAAATCTGCTAACATCACTGCCCTGCATAAAAAGGTGCAAAAACAGATCCCTGTAACTACAGACCAATCAGCCTTCTCCCAATCATCAGCAAGGTTATGGTATCCATCATCGCTTCAGACATTAAATCCTTCCTCTTCTCCAATGGCTTGATTTCCGATCATCAATTTGGTTTCAGACCAGGTCACTCTACCCTGGATATGCTGCTTCTGCTCTCCCATCAATGGATGGAGGTCCTCAATGCCAGACAGGAAATCCGAGCCGTATCCCTGGACATATCACGTGCTTTTGACAAAGTCTGGCACCCTGCCCTACTCACCAAACTCTCTTCCCATGCTATTCAAGGCCATCTCCACTCATGGCTCACAGACGTGCTCCCCTGTCGCAGTCAACGTGTGGCCCTAAATGGAGTTCTTTCATCCCCTCTTCCTGTGCAGGCTGGAGTTCCTCAAGGTAGCATTCTGGGCCCTGTTCTTTTTCTGGTTTTCATCAATGATCTCTCCGACTCTCTGGAAAATCCTCTATTTCTCTTTGCCGACGACTCCACCCTCTGCCGTACCATCTGTCATCCCTCAGACCGGCAAGCAGCAGCTTCTTCACTCACTGCAGATCTGGATAAAATCACAAACTGGTCCAACACGTGGAACATGTCTTTCAATCCAGACAAATCTCACACTCTCACTATGTCTCTTCGAAAGGACCGTTTAGAAACCCCCCCCATCCACTTTCTCAACAATCCTCTGGAAGAACTCTTTTCTTTCAAGCTTCTGGGTCTCACTATCTGCCATGACCTTTCCTGGGAAAGTCACATTTCCAACCTCGCCTCAAAAGCCAGTCACCGACTGGGAATCCTCCATCGTGCAGTCCTTCCTCGGCCCTCTTGAGCTCCTGACCACTTACAAAGCTTTTGTCCGTAGCCTAATGGAGTACTGCTCTCCCCTCTGGGCTGGTGCTCCTGCCTCCCACCTTTCTCGGCTTCACGCTGTCGAAACCATGGCATTTAGGATCATCGGCATCTCCCGCAATGAAGCTGAGTCTTTGGGCCTCTCACTCAATCACCGCAGGTTGGTCGGTGGTCTTTCTGTCTTCTACCGTCTCCTCTCCAGCCTTGCCCCCCCCCCTGCTCTCTCTGCGATTTGTCCCCACCACATTTCCACAGGGCGCTCAAGGTCCGCCAACAACCCCCTTCTGGTAAAACTACCAAAATCACGAATCACTGCTCATCTTCACTCTTTCATTCCTCTTTTTTCCCGCCTTTGGAATAAACTTCCTCACTCTATTCATTCCCATTCTTCCCTCCAGGCTTTCAAAACAGCTGTTCACCACCACCTCTTATCATCCCCCATCTAAATACTCGATCTTTTCTAACCCCGATAATCCACCCAAGCCCACTTCCTTCAATTCCCCTGCTTTCCTTCCTGAAAGTCCCTGTAATGTCCATCTTCTCTTCGCCATGTTCCCCATCCCATCCCCATCCCTCTTCCTTCATCAGTTCACCAAATGTGTCTGTTCCCCACTGTTTTGTCCCTCCCACTCCCGCCCCTCTTGTCTCATGCCCCCTTGCTGTGAGTTGTGTGTTAGCTCTCATACGAGCCTCGACAAGGTATACAAAAAAAAAGGGTCAGATTGCGGTAGTGTGTGTCGGGGTGGTGCTGAGGTGTTATCCACCAGACGGCGGTCTCCTTGGGTTAACCTGAGGCGGTCCCTTCGGGTGGGTGCCTGGATTGTCCTATTCCAAAGAGAGGATGATCACCTGTCTCTGTTATCATCTGAGCTCAAGAGTTTGAACATCGGTATTGCAGCACTCTCTGTGGTTCGGAGACCGGATTGTGGCGAGATCATGGCGGGTGGGTGCTTACACCTACTATTGGTCTGGTCACTATGATGGTTACCATGCCTAAGGAGTTGCTGTAGCTGTGTCCAATAAGCTGACTCCAATGATAATTGAGGTAACACCGGTCAACGAGCGTATTATGAGACAAAGGATTTGTCACTCCTTTGGTGTTATTTCCCTGGTCTCAGTATATGCTCCGACTGAGGTGAGTGATCTCACCGTGAAGGACGCATTCTATGCCACGCTCGAGTCTTTGGTTGAGCAATGCCCCAAGCGAGATATTCTTCGAGTCGGGGGATTTCAATGCAACAATTGGAACTGATAGGGATGGTTATGAGACATGTATTGGTCGCCATGGGTCTGGAACTGTGAACCAGAGTAGCACTAAGTTCCTTGACTTTACAAGAAGTCATGGACTGGTTCATGGTTTCAGTGCACACAGGCTCATTGCTGGACTTGGTATTCTAATGCTGGTGGTGTGACAAAGGAGATTGACCATGTGCTCCTTGATGGTCACTGGAGAATAATCCAGAACTGCAGGATCTACCGGAGTGCTCAGTTGCTCAATACTGACCACAGGCTTGTTGTAGCTACTCTGAAGTTGCAGCTTAAATCCAGGAGAATGGTACCATCTCAGCCTAGGCTGGATTTGGCAAGCTCAAGGATGAGAGGGCAGCTGAGGAGGTTGCGATCACAAAGGCTGAGTGGAGATTTGGGTTGTGTGGGTGATTCGGGAGATCCTGCAGAGTTGTGGAGTGCCTTCAACACCATCGTCCTTGATGTTGCCGGTGAATGTCTTGGAACTCACTGTCGGGTGAAGAAGAATTTTGTCTCTCAAGGAACACTGGATACCATTGACCAGAGTCACAGGGTCAGGCTGAATGGCAGAGCTGAGCTGTTCAGGAAGCTGAGGCGTAAAACTGTATGTGCATGAAGGGTGGACAAGGACGCCTATGTGCGAGGAATCTGTGAGGGGGTAGAGCATCACCCGTGGTCAAGTGATTCTCGTCCTGCTTGTACTGCAGTGAGAGCAGAGGGTGGTAGGCTCTTGACAGACGAGTCGAAGGGAAGGCTCTCTGGGTCGGTTACTTTGAGCAGCTGTACCAGGCTGATCCACCTATTGTGGAGTTGGATGTCAGGGGTGTTACTATCCCTGTTGCTCACCCTCCAATCAACTGTGGTCCACCTTCGTTTGTGGAAACAAAGACTGTAGTGAACCAGTTGAAATGGGGTTGAGCTCCTGGGATTTGTTGCATCCAAGATGAACTTCTCAAGTCTGCTGGAAATGCTGTACTCAAGTCTTTGCATGCAGTTCTGTGTTCTGCCTGGAACACAGGCAACATCCCTACTGACTGGACGAGGGGCCTTTGTTGTCCCTCTCTGGAAAGGGAAGGCTGATCGTCAAGACTGCAACAACTACCGATGGGTGATGCGACTCTCAGTGCCGGGCAAGGTCTTTGCTCGGATAATTCTTGATGTGGTTTGCCACCATCAGCTTGAGCAGCAGCGTCCAGAGCAGTCAGGCTTTACACCAAAGGTCAATTAATTGCAAAAGGTCAATGATTTACCGTATCCTTGCTCTTCGGGTTCTCACCGAACGCAGACGAGAGTTTCGGCAGGGGCTGCTTGCAGCCTATGTTGATCTCTGTAAAGCGTAAGATTCAGTGAATCGGGACGCCCTCTGGAGGATTGTTGGTCTTCGTGGGGTGCCACCAAAACTGATCAATCTGATGTCTGAACTTTCCTCTGGTACTGAGAGTGCTGTGAGATGTGTTGGTACCATCTCTGACATATTTCCAATTGTTACTGGAGTTCGTCAGGGGTGTGTACTGGCCCCCCACACTTTTCAGCACTCGTATGGACTGGATTATGGGGAAGATGTCGGAGAGATCAAGCTGCAGTGCATCGTTTGGGAATGTCAAGATCTCTGACCTTGATTTCGCAGATGATGCAGTCATCTTTGCGGAGACTCAGGATATCCTTTTACGGACCCTCAAGGTGCTGAATGAGGAGTCGGAGCCGCTGGGATTATGGATTTCCTGGGTCAAAACTAAGATCCAGGCTTTCAATGACATCTTGGATGCTGCTATCTTGGCTGTACCTGTTTGTGGCGAGGATGTTAAGGTCACGGAGAGATTCACTTCCCTTGACAGTGATATTCATGTCTCTGCTGTCTGTGAGCCAGAGGTCAACAGACATCTGGGTCAGGCCTGGGAAGTCATGCATTCACTGGATCATGGGGTGTGGTGCTTCCGGTACCTGTGCCAGACAACGAAAGTCCGAGTCTTCAGGTCCTTGGTTCTTCCATCTTTCTCATTGGATGTGAGACTTGGACTCTGACCAGGGATCTGAGACGGAGACTTAATTCCTTTGGAACCAGGCTCCGGCACATGCTCCCACACCTGACCTGACCGGATGTCTAATAAATAAAGAAGATATAAGCACACCTGATGCTCGCCCGAGGCTTCAGACTTTAGCACACTCATGAGGCAGTACCATCAAAACAAAACATCCCAGAAGATATAGAAAGTAGGATCACATTTGTACATGTAGTGTTTTAAAATTCCACTCTTTCTTGCAATGAATTGAAACATAATATCTTCCAATATCCTTGCATATTTGTAATAAAATAATTCTTTCCCATCATTTTACTAGTTTAATATAATTTGAAGGAAAAATAAAAAAAGGAAAAAGAAAGCAGAAGGGTTTATTATCTAAAATAGACCATGTGATGTGTGGTCTTTGACTTTAATCTTATCAGTCCTGCAGAGTATCGTTTAATAAGTTTATTGATGAATGTTAATGTTCTTCCTCAGCCTCAACGCTGCTATGATCCTCAGCTCTCGATCCATTTGAAAAAAGATCCATCTCCAGATCGTGATACTTGGGGATCACTACCTGATCTCTGCTTCCAGTTTCAAATCTAGATGTCATGATGAAGCAAACTCTTTCCTGTTTTCTACACATTGCTAAAATTTGTGAAGCTACATTTTATTCCATCTGCACAATATTGCTCAAATCTGCTCAAGCCTAAGTCAGAAGACAAATTAAACTCAAGTTCATGCTCTCCTAACATTATGCCTGAATTACTGCAACTAAATGTTAGTCGGCTTGTCTGCTTCATCTCTCAAGCCCTTACAGCTCATTAAGATTAAGGCTCATCATTAAGGCTCATTAATTTGATCACATCACTCCAATTCTCAAAAATTTTCAATGACTCATAGTGCACCAATGCAGAGATTATAGTTTTGCTTCATTCATTTATTTTGTGTGCAACAATTATCTAATTGTTTGCATCATTTTCTTGGAGTGCGGCAGTGCTGCTGATGCAGTGCCCCCTGTAGGCGAGAGAAGGAATTTGTAATTTAGACATGGTGCCAGCGATAGTTTGCCTTCCTTTCGTAAAGGACACCATAGGATCTTTAACGTCCACCAACCAATGCTACCAGATGGGACGCCAAGTTGAACATACATCCAAGGGAAGGTGCACACATTGATGCCTCGCCCTGCCTGCGAAACACCAGGATGACAGTTTATAGCTCAGCCGAGATTTGAACCTAAGCTAGAGATCTTAGAGGTGATTGTGCATACATGTAGGTCACCCTAACTTTTTGCTAATAACCTTTAAAATCCAAATTTAAATTGATTCCTGCCTTTATTTCTGACCTAATCAAACCTTTTACCCTGGCAAGAAAGCTACAACCAAACATCTCGCATCACTTCGTAATTCATTGCAGAGGATGAAGACGAGAGCAATCAAGCACTATTCAAATATGATCCCTATTTGAGGAACTCTGATTCGAATTCACAGGGCCTCAATAATTAAGGTTTACAAATATTTCTTCAAATCCAATCTTTTTCCATTACTTTCTCTAAATATATATTTTTTATTTTTCTTACCCCTCCTTCTTTGTGAAGAACTTTTTCGATTTTTCTTCAATGGGAATAGTTCCCATATTTAAAATGTATTGATTGATTTCCTACTCAATACTTTTCATGCAGAAACAAAATCTTGTTGGACAATCTGTATGTTTACTGCTGCGTATAAAATAAATAACTATGATCACAAACCTAATTTCTAATACAAACCCACCCAATACAAACCCAATAGTGTATAACACAAACCCAACAGTGTATAACAATAATACCCCATTTAGTCCTGATTGGTCACCTTGTGATTTTCAACTCTTTGGACCACACAACAAACATCTTAGCAACATTGTTTAAATATAATGAAGACAATAGAGTATTCCACTGAAATGACTACATACTCATCTTAAAGATTTCTATGCAGATGACACCAAGGTACGACCACATCTCTGAGACAAGTATGTACATGTATCAGGAGAATACCTTCACAAGTAGATGTTTTCATAAAAAATTTTTGTACTTTTTGATTTTCTAGAATGAGAGTCCACATGAACCTTGAACCACCCTTGTACACCCAAGTTTACAGTGGTCTGCAAAAGTATTTACCCCCTACCAATAATGCCACATTTAGATGAATTATGAATTATGCAGAAACCATTTCCAAATGAACTTATTTATTCAGAACTGAAGAGATCAACCAAAACCCTGTTATATGTAATTGAAGGAGGTTATGTCAGGAATACCTGAAAAAAAAAACATGTACAAATCAAAATTCACTGGTTGCAAAAGTATTCAGCCCTTGAGGTCAGTACCTGGTGGAAACACCTTTTGGCAGCAATGACTGTTATGAGTCATTTTGGGTAAGTTTCTCTCTCCCAGCTTTGCACAGTGAGATGGTGAAATGTTTGCCCATTCCTCACATGAAAATTGCTAGAGTTCTGCCAATTTGATGAGCATCGTCGATGGACTGCAACCTTCAAGTCTCGCCGTCATAAATGTTCAATTGGGTTCAAGTCAGAACTTTGACCGAGCCACTCAAGAACATTTATTCTCTTCTTATTCAGCCACTCATGTGTGGCTTTATCTTTGTGCTTCGGATCATTACCTGACTGAAATATTAATCTCTTATCCAGCTTCAGATTCATGGCTGACTCAAGCAGGTTTTCATCAAGGATTCCCCTGTACTTTGCACCATACATTGTCCCTTCAATCCTGACAAGCTTGCCAGTCCCTGCTGATGAAAAACAGCCCCATAACATGATGCTGCCACCACCATGCTTGACAGCAGGGATGGTGTACGTTGATTGGGTGACGTGCATTATTAGGATTGCATCAGATGTAACACTGAATTTATACCAAAAAGTTAAATTTTTGCCTCGTCTGACCTCAAAACGTTTCTCCACATGTCTGCAGTATCAGAGGCTTTTTCACAAACTCCATACGAGTTTTAAATGCACCTTTTTCAGTAATGGCTTCTTTCTTGCCACCTGTCCATAGAAGCCAGCTTTGTGAAGGGGACAGGATATTGTTGATCGATGAACACTGACTCCAATCTCAGACATAGAGCCTTACAGATCTTTAACAGTGATTGTTTGATTTACAGTGACATCCTAACCAGTTTCTTACTTGCCTGGCTGCTGAGTTTGGATGAGCGACCTGATCTGGGTAGAGTCTGGGTGGTATGATACATGTTCCCCTTCTTAATGATGGATTTCACCATACTCAAAGGAATAAAGTGACTTTGAAATCTTCTTATTACCCTCTCCTGAATAGTGCTTCTCTACCACTTTATGTCTCACTTCATTGGAAAACTCCTTGGTCTTCATGTTTGTCTTGTTGGTTGACCAAGTGAGTTTCACCTTAAAACTCCTTAGATAAGAGGGGGAGCTTAATTTTTAAGTTAAACCACTGATTAAATTCAGGTGAAACCTATTACACTTATTTTATAACCTTCCAGACACATCATTTGCTCCTGAAGTGACTTAGGGTTAATTAGGCAAAGGGTTTGAATACTTATGCAACAAAGAATCATCTGATTTTCTCTGTTAATCGAACTTATTCACATTTTATCTGCATTTTTTTTTAACTTTATCACTTTGGACTAGTTTGTGAAGACTCGATAATCTAGATATTAAGTTTGATTTGAAAGCATCATGAAATAAGCTCAGGTGGTATCAAAATGTGAAGACCTTGGAGGGGGTGAATACTTTTTGCAGGCCACTGTAGTTACGAGTCATGTTTAAACAATAGACCAGGATAACATTTGAAGCACTCCTGCGTTCATTACTTCACAAATATGGAGGAATTTGTGTCCTCCCAAACTCTTCCAGCATCACTAATCTTGGAGACATAGTACCAATACAGTATAATGAAACCATTGCACATACAACATGCATGCAATGGTTTGAAGGTATTGGAACTTTGTCTCCAATATTTAACATGACTGCAAAAGCGTCCTCTGCCATTATTCAAGTTTTTAAAAAGGTCAAATATCCATAAATTACAAGCCTAAAGGGTGTGGGCTCTGTGAAGGTACGTTTTATTGTTTTTGTTTATCATAGAAGTAGAGTGTATTGAACAAGAATAGAGATTATTAGTCTCGTCCTGAAGGGGATGCAAGACCCTTGTCTGTGTGTCTGTGTGTGTGGCCACGTCTATATATTTTTGCTTTAAAAATGCTTTTTTTCTGCAATCACTTCTCCGATCAAAGCAAAACTTTAAACATAGGAGGGACTCCCAATGGAGAATATTTTATTGCTAACTCTTAGATCATAGGTCACATGGTAGGTATGGAAGCCATATTGGATTAAAGGAAGAAAATTTGGACATAATTTTCCCCGAAACAGCAGAACGAAAACAATAGAAACTTGGCATACGTCATCAACTCCCCATGGGGTATGGAGGGTGATCAGGATGGCATCATCAGTGAAGTGGTATTCCAGCCATGATTGGTTGAATTGAAATCCTTATACAAAATTGGTTTTCTATGAAACTACTTGTCTGATTGATGCGAAACTTCAAACACAGGAGGGACTCCACATGGGGAATAATTTATTGCTAACTCTGATAAGGTAGCCATATTGGATTAAAGGGAAAAAATGAACATAATTTTCTCCGAAACCACTCAACAATAAAAATGGAAACTTGACAAACGTCATCAACTCCCTATGGGGGTACATAGTGTGATAATTATGATGTCATTGGTGAAGTAGTATTCCAGCCATAATTGGTTGAATTGAAATCCTAATCTGAAACTTGAAAACGATAGCAAAACAACAAAAATAGCAATAAAATAGGGTCGGCAAAATTTTTCGATAGCAAAAAAACAAAAAAAAAAACGTAGGGTCGGCGGAATTTTTAGGGTCGGGCGGGTTACGCCAATGCAACATTTTTTTTTTTTTTTTGGCCTGATCTACGACCCAATGTGAGTGAAGAATTAAATTTATGATGTTATTAAATTAAATTTATGATGTTATTGATCACGTGATCTGGAGGCCATATTGGATTTAAAATAAAAATGTAAAAAGGCATCTTCTCCAGAACCGTTGAACAGATCGATGAGACACTTCATACATACGATCGACGAGCCATGGAGAATATAGGTTGAAAAAAAATTCATATTAATCTTCATTGACACAATTTAGCCTTCATGTGCACAAAAGTGGTCATTAAATATCCTAATAATCAATAAAGCTATGGATAATGGCAATATATGTGACATGGTAGTGTGCATGGATGATACAGGTATATGGGCCATAATAGTAACATGTTCAGTTTACGATGGTATTTTTGTTCAGAATGAGCACGCGAGGCGAGACTATGCGCTCTACCAGCTCTACCAAGTGCCGTTCTAGTTTTATTTGTGTTCATTTTATCCTTATCAAACACAATACAACTCTGATACTACAATAAACTTCAACAAACAATACAGGGTCACTTATTTTAAATTGTTTTCATTCATACTAAAAGGCATTTCAAAATGGCCAAGGATCTGGGCATTGTCATTATTGCACGGCATAAAAAAATCCAAGTGCAAAAGACTAATATCACTTTAAATAATACCCAGTAATGGTGATTTTTTTTTTTTGTATACCTTTGTCGAGGCTCGTATGAGAGCAAACGCACAACTCACAGAAAGGAGGCATGAGACAAGAGGGGTGGGAGTGGAAGGGACAAAACAGTGGGGAACAGACACATTAGGTGAACTGTGGAAGGGAGAGGGATGGGGATGGGACGGGGAACATGGCGAAGAGAAGATGGACATTTCAGGGACTTTCAGGAAGGAAAGCAGGAGAAATGAAGGAAGTGGGCTTGGGTGGATTATCGGGGGTAGAAAAGATCGAGGATTTGGATGGGGGAAGATAAGAGGTGGTGGTGAACAGCTGTTTTGAAAGCCTGGAGGGAAGAATGGGAAAGAATAGAGTGAGGAAGTTTATTCCAAAGGCGGGAAAAAAGAGGAATGAAAGAGTGAAGATGAGCAGTGATTCGTGATTTTGGTAGTTTTACCAGAAGGGGGTTGTTGGCGGACCTTGAGCGCCCTGTGGAAATGTGGTGGGGACAAATCGCAGAGAGAGCAGGGGGGGCAAGGCTGGAGAGGAGTCGGTAGAAGACAGAAAGACCACCGACCAACCTGCGGTGATTGAGTGAGTGGCCCAAAGACTCAGCTTCATTGCGGGAGATGCCGATGATCTTAAATGCCCTGGTTTCGACAGCGTGAAGCCGAGAAAGGTGGGAGGCAGCCCAGAGGGGAGAGCAGTACTCCATCAGGCTACGGACAAAAGCTTTGTAAGTGGTCAGGAGCTCAAGAGGGCCGAGGAAGGACTTAGCACGACGGAGGATTCCCAGGCGGCGACAGGCTTTTGAGGCGAGGTTGGAAATGTGACTGTCCCAGGAAAGGTCATGGCAGATAGTGAGACCTAGAAGCTTGAAAGAAAAGACTTCTTCCAGAGGATTGTTGAGAAAGTGGATGGGGGGGTTTTGTAAACGGTCCTTTCGAAGAGACATAGTGAGAGTGTGAGATTTGTCTGGATTGAAAGACATGTTCCACGTGTTGGACCAGTTTGTGATTTTATCCAGATCTGCAGTGAGCGAAGAAGCTGCTGCTTGCCGGTCTGAGGGATGACAGATGGTACGGCAGAGGGTGGAGTCGTCGGCAAAGAGAAATAGAGGATTTTCCAGAGAGTCCGAGAGATCATTGATGAAAACCAGAAAAAGAACAGGGCCCAGAACGCTACCTTGAGGAACTCCAGCCTGCACAGGAAGAGGGGATGAAAGAACTCCATTTAGGGCCACACGTTGACTGCGACAGGAGAGGAAGTCTGCGAGCCATGAGTGGAGATGGCCTTGAATACCATGGGAAGAGAGTTTGGTGAGTAGGGCAGGGTGCCAGACTGTGTCAAAAGCACATGATATGTCCAGGGATACGGCTCGGATTTCCTGTCTGGCATTGAGGACCTCCATCCATTGATGGGAGAGCAGAAGCAGCATATCCAGGGTAGAGTGACCTGGTCTGAAACCAAATTGATGATTGGAAATCAAGCCATTGGAGAAGAGGAAGGATTTCATGTCTGAAGCGATGATGGATTCCATCACCTTGCTGATGATTGGGAGAAGGCTGATTGGTCTGTAGTTACAGGGATCTGTTTTTGCACCTTTTTTATGCAGGGCAGTGATGTTAGCAGATTCCCAAGCAGATGGCAGATGACCTTGGGCAAATGAGAGGGTGAATAGAACAGAGAGAGGGTGAGCAAGAGCAGAAGAGCAGGCTTTGAGGACACGTGGGCTGATGCCGTCTGGACCGGTTGCAGAATCTGAGTCGAGGTTTGAAAGCAAGCTCTCCACCTTGTCAGGAGAAAAGGATACAGAGTCCAGGGACAGTTGGGTGTGACTGGGTAAAGTGGGTAGAGATAGTGATGGGTTTAGAACACAAGATTTAGCTGCAAACACCGAGTTTAGACATTCAGCTTTATCACGTGTGGAATCAGCAGTGCGGCCATTTGAGGTAAGGGAGGGGATGGAGGGGGAACATACACCAGAAACAGATTTGATTAAACGCCACCAGGATTTTGAGGAGGGAGAGAGGTTTGAGAGTTCAGACTTGAGATGAGAAAGATGTTGTTTTCTGGCTCTCCTGAGGGTAGATACACACTTGTTCCGAGCTTTGTGGAAAAAACTGAGATTGCCCTCAGTTGGGTTTGCTTTCCATGAGGCAAAGGCAAGTTGTTTCAGGACAACTGCCTCGCCACAAGCTTCAGTAAACCAAGGGCGGGAGGAAGGGTAGGACAACTGAACACGAGAGGGGATAAATCTGTGCATGAGGGAGAGCAAGTTTCTTTGAAAGAATTCCCAGGATGAGTTGATGTTTGAGAAAGTAGTGATAGGAGACCAGTCTGTAAGTTTGATGGCTGCTCGGAGACCCTGCCAGTCGGCTTGAGTGAAATGCCAGACTCGACGGCGGTGAGGTGGTTCTCTGATAACAGCCAGAGAGTTGTCCACTTTGACAAGGACGTGGTCAGAAGAACCAATTGTAGCGAAGGAAGAGCAGCAGATATTGTCAGGGAAATTTGTCAAAATCAGATCCAGAAGAGATGGAGTACCATTGGTTGAGATCCGGGTCGGGAAGTTGACCGATTGAGTCAGTCCCAATGAGTCGCAGAAAGCTCTTGCTGAGGTGCCATGGCAGGTGAGAGAGGTACCCACACCTCGCCAACTGGCGTGATGACAATTTAAGTCACCACATAAGAGGAAGAGAGAGTTTGGATGAGAAGATAGAAGATGGTCCTTGTTTTTGGATAGTGAGGTGTAGATGGAGTCATCACTGTTCGGTGGACGGTACAGTACACATATAAACACGAGGTGGGATTGGAGGGGAAGCCGAAGCCAGAGGTATTCCTGGGGGTGTGGGGGAGTGAGAGCAGTGCATGGAGATTTATTAAGTTTATGACATCATTCTGTTCTGATCTGCCAAATTTGAACAACATGAACAAAAATACTTCATTTAAATCACAAACGTTTCAAATAATAATGTATTAATTTCCTCCTTATGGTCCAGGAAAATTATTTCGAAGATAAGTTAACTCCGGTACTCAATGAACCTAGGCTTTTGTAAAAAAAAAACAAAAAAAAAACACATTAACAAATATATATTGACAAATGACTGTTCTTTATCAGTGTGAAATCCTTGGTGTATCTTATATATGATCACATCGTTTTCATTTACAAGGCATTCATATAGCATTCAATGGAATCGGCTCCTCTTTGGATCGGCGCTTCTGCAGTTAATCTGTCACCTTTAGAATACATTAAGGCAAAAGCACTGGTTGTAGATTGTCACATGCTGAGGGATTGAGAACACCCACAGGGGGGACAGCCATATGTGACTACATCCACAGAAGGAAACCCCACTCCAAACAAATCATGGGGCCGCTTACAGGCTCTGATACCGGATGATTAATAAAAGGTCCATGAACTAGCACCTCTGGAAACAGGACTCCTGACACATTGATGGTAATGCAGAAAAACAACTTCCTTCAATATCTATCACAGCTGTCTCACGTTTATTTTTCACCACAAATCGTATTCTAAATCTTAAAAAAAGCTATTTTGTTATCCAATAAACACAGCACTAAAAAGGCATATAGCAGACAGATATAAGTATTTCAATTCAATACAGGGGTGTATTGTTATGTTGGAGGTGTTACGAATTAGCTCGTATGTTAAGGTAGCATGGTCCATGTGTTTGTGGAGGTTCGAACATTTTTTTATAACGAGGGACCTGTTAGAGTAAAGGTGGCCCTGTTTTTATGTACACTGTGAGGAGCGGTAGAGTTGACACAGGGATTAGAGAGGAAAGTGTAATTAATACATGTCCTCTCTGTAAAACCAGGTGAGGTAACAGGCAATGTAAGGAGACAGGTGGATATTGACGTGTCGGTGTCCTGTGTTTGGCTTTAAAAACTTACCCCAGCCCGCGATGGTTCGACGGGTCAGCCACTGTGGCAGCGGCAACTGTGTGCGTCGCTTGATTGGTGGGATCAGGCTGAGAGAGCGAGAGATGCTCGAGTGCTGTGGATGTGGCTGCGGGGGGTAATAAAAGGGCCACACACAGGCACTGGCAGTCAGTTGAGGTTGGGCCAGTGAGTCAAGCCAGTTAGAGCTTGGAGTTGGGAGTCAAACTCTCTGCAGTCAGGTGAGCAGAGTCAGTTGGAGTCGGGGCAGTGAGCCAGCCTAGTTTGAGGAGGAATTTTAGGAGTTGGAGGAGTCAGGGCAGTGAGTTGAGGGCTCGCTCTCTCCAGCGTCGAGGTGCAGCGAGCTCGTCTTCGAAGCTGCGACCGGAAAGCCAATCTGTGCCTCCCTGGATACCTCCCGTGCTGTCCATACTGGAGCCTGATTCCACCCTTTAAGATCTTGATCTTTAAGATCCTTTAAGATCTTGCCTGCCCCACTCCCCCCCCCCCCATTGTGTAAAATAAATTTTGTGCTCGTGGCAACTTAGATTTCTGTAGCTGTATCATTGTATATTTATTTCTCTCTTTATTCATTCGTTTCAGTCTACCTTTCATCCAAAGATTCTTTGTTTGTTGTTTTGTGTGTCTTTCATAAGCTGCTTTTTCTTTGCAATATATGTCACCCAATTCCCACTTTATCACTCGTTCAACCCTTTTTAAATCCCCAGGGGAGATATAAATTGGTTAAAAAAAACTCGTTTTAAGAGACCAGCAGAATACAGATACTATCCGTGGGAAGCTGTTTTTTCAGCTCAAATTGCAATGAGCGATGTAAGCAAGGGACAATGTGAAGACGAGGATCGATAAAGGAGACGCAAGATGGCACAGATTCAAAACGATGATCTGCAAAGGTCAGGGCTGGTGTGTCTGCTCTTCTGTGCAGCACCAATCACACTCTCCATGTCTTATGCCTCAGTCCGATCCTCCCAGCATTTGAGACTGCGCCCACCCCCCCCCCCCACCCCAAGCGGCAGGTCCTGTCGTTGGCCACCTGCCCATGCTCTTGTTGTCTCATAAAGTATAGGAGGTTTTTTGACCCATTCCAGGCTTTCACAGCGCATCTTGTCACTTTCAAATAGGAGATTTTACGCGACACAACCATACGCTGACCATCTTAAAAGTAAACACTCACTGCCTCCACTGTGCACATATTACATACAACTTAGCCCAACAGGTCCTTGTTAAATAGCAATCTAACCTACTCGAAACACACGGTCCTTGTTACACTTACCACAATCTAGCTATGGATCACCCCTCCCCCTGCCCTCCCCACCTCTTCCATTGAACAATAGCATCATTTTAAAAGCTTAAAATGACTGTGGATTCACAAGTCCCAGATATGACCTTCCCACCACTGTGAAAAGGCACAAAAACCAGATACAGTGTCTTCCTCAGGGGAAATCTGCTTGATACATGTGGTTCCTACGTGAAAAATATCTGGCACAAGATTTGTGTATTTTCATGTCGTGAACACAATCTTTGTCAAAGAGTTGGTAGCCATTACTTTGTTGGTGATGATGCATGGCATCATCTTTCCAATTGCAGACGTCCATGAAATAAATAACTAAGCCTGCCACAGGAGGCACTCCCGCAAGGTTCAAAGTCCATTCATTGGTAGCAATTGTCAGGGTTTGGGTAGAACACGCCCGGCACAGTTCTGGCCTTGCACCGGCCCACATCAATCTTCGGGAGTTTTTACAGTATGGAAAGCTGCAAGATCTCAGCCCTATTAGTGAGCTGAGAAAGTTCTCCAACTCTTTCATTGTGTCGAGGCACACCCATTTCTCTCAGATACTTTTCCAAGCATTTTCAGCTTATTTTAGAAGCTTTGCGAGCCATTTTAGGTAACAATTCTTATCTCGCACACATGATAGGATATATGTAAACATGCCCCGATCAACTTTGATGCTAATGGGTTCTGCGCATGCGTGCTGAGCATTCTGGGGAGGATCATGTCATTTTGAAAGTCTTCCATTTTAATGGCTGCAGCATTTCTACAGGTGACAGTACCAGTGGAGCTTCCCATGTTGGAACACACATTGTACATGTTAGAACATTGTTGCTTTTAAAGTATGACCAAACAGACTTTGTTAATAGCAATGTAAGAGCTCTTTCTCTAATCAAAAAAACTAATATCCATTTTTTTTTTAAATTTGGAGAGCCAGCTCCATCCTGATGGATACTTACCCCCAATGTCAGGCCTCAGCTTGCTGTCATATTTATCGAGCAGATGGTTGAGGATGCTTGTGACATCACTGTCATACACCTTTGGCGCCAGAGTCCAGGTCTTGTTTATAGTCAGGTCTTCGTAATCATCCTCACGCTTCGCCACACTGATGCACAGACACAGCAACACGCTCAGTCTGGCCTCTTCACTCATGGTACCATTTTCACAAAGCTTCATCACAGCATGTCAATGCAAGCACAAGTTAAAACGTAACACCATCGTGAAGAAGCAGATTCTTTTTCAGCAATGCATATAAAAGCAGAAGGAATGAGAATGGAGATATGAATATTAAATAAACGTTAGCGATGTCTTCCTCTTTTTCCCACATGGAAATCAAATTGGCTTACTAATGAGCTTCTCATGAAATATTTTGATGACTCCAATGAGGTAAATAACGCAATTGATACTGTACAACGTTCCTTGTAGGTGTGAGATGGAACAGCCAGTCAATTGCATGTGTAACAATGTATTCATTACCACTGCCACTGAAGGTGGATGGAGGTTATGTTTGTTACTTGCAAAATTGAAGATTTGCAAGTATATTGGTTGGTCTGGTGTGTGATTCTGATTCTATCTGTTTGTTTTTCTGTAAGTCAATCGCCTACATGTCGCTATTTTAAACCAAACTTCATGAAACTTCAAGAAATGGTGGAGTTGTCATAAGCAAGAAGCCTATTGATTTCGAGGTAAAAAGGTCAACATAGGCCAAAGGTCAGCAACTTTGTCAAATTTCTAAAATCATCATTTTCATCTGATTGACTTGAAATTTGAAGAAGATTTGCACATCAGGTCAGTGAATTCAAATCGCCAATTGTTTTTGAGGTCAATATCGGCCAAAGGTCAACGACTTAGGTGCAATGTCTAAAATCCTCAATTTTCATCCGTTTGAGTTGAAATTTCAAGAGGATATGCATATCAGGTCACTGAATTCAGCCACTAATTATTTTTGAGGTCAAATTCGGCCAAAATGTCAAAATAGGGCAAAGGTCAACAATGAAGGTGAAAGTTCTAAAATCCGAAATTTTTATCCGACAGACTTGAAATTTGAAGATTTGTATATCAGGTCACTGAATTCAACCACCAACTATTTTTTAAGTCAATATAGGCCGAAAGGTCAACATCGGCCGGATTTCTAAAATTGTCAGTTTTCATCTGATTCACTTGAAAGTTGAACGGGATTTGCATATTTGGTCATTTATGTCAACTGCCAATTATTTTTGAGGTCAACATGCGCTAAAAGGTCAACATAGGCCAAAAGTCAACATCTTAGGTGTTATTTGTAATACCCTCAATTTTCATCCGATTGACTTGAAATTTGAGGATTTATGTTTCAGGTCACTGAATTCAACCACCAGTTATTTTTGTGGTCAATCAGTCAAAAGGTCAACATAGCCCTAATTTCTAAAATCGTCAATTTTTATCCTATTGACTTGAAATTTGAACAGGATTTGCATATTTGGTCATTGAATTCACCCACCAATGATTTTTTAAGGTAAAATTTGTTTTAGGGAATTTGCAAGCTCTGCACGACATCATCTTGTTTATTTGTCTGTCTGTGAGCAGGATATCTCAAAAAAGTTATTGACCAATTCGGACAAAATTTGGTGGACAGGTTGGGTGTGTGACAATGATGAATTGATTCGATTTTGGTGAAGATTTGGATCTGGATCCAAAAATGTTTAATTTTTTTTAAGTGATTCTTCACCATTGAGAGATGGGGCCAAAAATAATATAAGCAGGATATTTCAAAACGTTGTGGATGGATTATGACAAAACTAGGTGGATGAATTGGGTAGGTGACGATAACAAGCCGATTCGATTATATTTAAGGTCCGGATGCAGATCCGGCCTATCAGTGTGATACAAAACGTAAACTGTCCAGCCCGGCAAAACTGCACTCTACTGAGTGCAGTTCTCGTTTCCCGTGATATGAGCTTATTTCCATAAATTTTATTTGATTTAACATGTTGGTGCCATTTTGTTTCCCGATCATGTGACTTACAAAAACCAACCTATTTGTTCGTATTTTGGGTATTATTGGTCTCACCAAATTACAATACCAATTACGTTTGATAATATCAGGCTTTTAGCTGGGTGGTATGACGAGATTTACAGAAAAGGGCTGCCTGCCATTTAAGTCAGCAAGCTCCACCATTGTTATTCACAGTTGAACTTGTTTACTTTATTCATATCCCCATAAAGACAGAAATAAGAGCATATAGGAAATCACCATATCTAGTCCAATGTATATCAGTTTGTGGCATTGTTGTGATTAACAATTCATTTATGTCAATTTTCCGACTCCTGGTGGAGAAAGTTTAACATCATGGTGAAACTTTACATCCCACTATATCTTCACTTTTAGAAAATGGTTTGTAGGAGCAGGAGGAAGACAAATATAGAGGTGCTGGGGTGGTACAGGTGGGGGTGGCATAGAAAAAAAAAAGTACAAATGTGCCATATTCTGGAAATGTTTCTATTGCTGTGATTATGAATTTGTTGATCATGTGAGACAAGCAAAAGAGTAGCATGTTACGTGCGTGCCATAAATGGTAAAAAATAACATCGGCATCATACAGCAATGTTGATGACAAGACTTTTTGGCGAGCCTCACCGTGCCAATGGTGAATCCTCACTGAGATATTTTTTGCCATTTCGTAGAGTTGTGTTGGTTGAGAAACGAGGAAGGGAAACAGGAAAAAGGAAAGAGTTGAAAGAGTGGGAACATGGATAGGATGTTGCACAATGGGGAAGAAATGAATGTTGGAGTGAGGTGTACTGCATCCCCAATGTACTTGCCCTGTACTGATACTGTATAGAAGAAAGAAGAACCGTCTATGCTAATCCTACAGCCTGAATATGCTTTAAAAACCATAAATAACAAAGAGGAGAAACTTGAAAAGCAGAAAAATCATTCATATCAGGAGAAAATTGGCAGTATGCCATCCCAAGTACAATACCACTAAAGTAGCGATAACACACTGATATTTTGGCCGTGATAGACATCATGTATGATTCTTAAACATTATTTAACTTTTTTAATCCAAAAGAATAGCGATATCACTTTATGATTGACTAGCTGATGCATTCATATTATTGTGGGGATGGCCAAAGGGACTGAAGGGGGTAAGATGGAATCGATATTTCATGAATAAGCATATATCATACAAATGTTTGGTTTCTGTGTGAAATGATAGATCATGTGTCAAAAAGTGTTTTAGCAGAAACCAACGTGCCCCCAACATTATGTATGTGTCTAAACCCTGACCATCCCCGCACCTTAATTCTCCAAATCGTTCACCTTTGGAATCTGTCTACATGTGCTTTTAACCTTCTCGCCCTCTCCAGCATGGACTGGTGCAGGCAAACAGCCAGAGAGGTGTGCAAAGGGATGTGGCGAAAGTCACCCCGCCCACCGACGAGAAGAGATGAGAAGCATCTCAAAGCCACGCCTGCTCTCTGACGTCTATAAAAAGTGGAGTGCAGTGCAGATCGGGCTACTTCAGGCTTCATGAGAGGAGTTTGGCTGACTCAGGATGGTTATGGTGAGTGGTTCTCAAGAGACACGGCAAAGAGACAACAAAGCGTCAGCGCTGCAATGGTGAAACCAGACCAGAGTGAGGCACGGAGTGAGGACCAGCTTCGTGCCCCTGAAACAGCACCAGAGGAGACATCGCATAACCTGGCAAAAAGCAAAGTGGGAGGCCAGACCAGGACGCAGTGCGTCTCTTCCGCACAGAGCTCACCACTCCCATTGCAACCACAACCACCACACATAAACATAGCGTGTGGACAGGTTTTTTCAGTTTCATCTACCTTTATCTGTCGCATATTTGTGAGTGTGTGGGACATTAAGTTATCGCGTAAGCTGAAGGGGATAATTATTTGTGGGTGTGGGTATTGTAGTCCATGTGGGATTTCCATTTGTTGTAACATTGCTTCTTTGTCCTCCGTCCCCTTTTTCTTTAATAAACTCTGTATTTTCACAATTGGAGTGTTGGTTTAGTGCATGGTCCGGTACTGGCAATGGTAAATCATGGCACGAGTAACACCGTGGGATAGGACATTTTACAGTGACCATTGAGAATTGGGGCAAAAATCCCCCGTTAGGAGGGCACAAATGTGATGGTTCATCGAACGTCTCACTTGAGCCCCAATCCTTGTAAATCGACTAATGCATTATCAGCGACAGGCAGGTTGGAGCTTCTGTTATGTCAGAAACTGAAGTAAAGATATTTGGGCTTTCTCAGGGGAAGACGTACGGTTCCAAGGATGACCCGTCGCTAGATTGGTGCCTGTCTGTGTGGGAGATTTGACAGTGTCCACCTGGCTCACTGTTACAATGTTAATGTGTGATCATTACAACACACATTTTACAGTGATCATTAAAGTTAAGTAAAAGTTCATGAATCTAATATGAATAATAATGATAACAATGAATTAAATAAAACTTCATGTTCATACTCTGGCTGGGAATCAGGGTTGCCCAAGGCTCGCTCATTAATATTTCCATTGCTGAGAATTTACCATGTCCAGATTACAGGTCCATTACATCGTACTTCCAAAATAGCTCACAAACAGGGCAGGCACTTGGAATTTGATCTGATGTCGGCTCACAATGATTTGCAGTTTTCAAGAAGCACCATGGAATCTTTAACCACTGTAAGGTAAATGCTATAAAATGGAATGGCCGGCTTAACGTCAACTCTGATGGATGGCATAGACGTTGATGCAATACCTTGACTGGAAAGCACTAAGATAACAGTTAATAGACGGGTCTGGAATCAAACCCAGAGTAGACAGCTTAAGTGAAAGTACACCCATCTCTGAGTTCTTCTGCCAATCTGTATAAATGTGTTATCAATGGAAAATTGTGTAATAGATGAAGACCAAACTGTATACATATATACTGCTACACCGAGGATTGACAAATGTGTGTTTACTGATGGCAACAGTGAAATGAGTGCATTGAACAGCTTCCTCTATCACTACCGAGCTGACAATGAAAAGTGTAAATAATAATATGGTACAATGAAGCATTATTATCTTCTTTAATATGCAGCACAAGGCTGCAGGGTAGCATCATTGGCTGAGGGTATGGTTATGCTGCTGATCCAATGCCCTCTGTAGGTTCGGGCAGGAATTAGGAATTTCGCCAGGTGTTGGCAAAAGCTCATGTTCTACTCTTCAGAAAGAACACAGGGTACCACAGTCTGGCACCCTGCGCTGCTCACCAAACTCTCTTCCTATGGTATCCAAGGCCATCTCCACTCATGGCTTGCAGACTTCCTCTCCTGTCACAGTCAACGTGTGGCCATAAATGGAGTTCTCTCATCCCCTCTTCCTGTCCAGGCTGGGGTTTCTCAAGGTAGCATTCTGGGCCCTGTTCTTTTGCTGGTTTTCATCAATGATCTCTCAGACTCTCTGGAAAATCTTCTTTATCTCTTTGCTGATGATTCCACCCTCTGTCGCACCATCTGTCAACCCTCAGACCAGCAAGCTGCAGCTTCTTCGCTCTCTGCAAATCTGGACAAAATTACAAACTGGTCCAACACGTGGAACATGTCTTTCAATCCGGACAAATCTCACACTCTCACAATGTCTCTCCGAAAGGACCGTTTCATTCAAGCTTCTGGATCTCACTATGTGCCATGACCTTTCCTGGGAAAGCCACAATTTCAAGCTGACCTCCAAAGCCAGTCGCCAACTGGGAATCCTCCGTCGTGCAGTCATTCCTCGGCCCACCTGAGCGCCTGACCACATACAAAGCTTTCGTCCGCAGCCTGATAGAATACTGCTCTCCCCTCTAGGCTGGTGCTCCTGCTTCTCAACTTTCTCCTTCTCCACGACATTTAGGATCATTGGTATCTCCCATGATGAGGCTGAGTCTTTGGGCCTCTCACTCTCTCCCCGCAGGCTGGTCGGTGGTCTTTCTGTCTTGTACCGCCTCCACTCCAGTCTTGCCCCCCCCCTGCTCTCTCTGCGATTTGTCCCCATCACATTTCCGCAGGGTGCCCAAGGTCCGCCAACAACCCCCTTTTGGTAAAACTACCAAAATCACGAATCACTGATCACCTTCACTCTTTCATTCCTCTTTTTTCCCGCCTTTGGAATAAACTCCCACACTCTCTTCAATTCCATTCTTCCCTCCAGGCCATCAACACAGCTGTTCACCACCACCTCTTATCTTCCCCCATCTAAAACCTTGATCTTTTCTACCCCCATTAATCCACCCCAAACTCACTTCCTTCAAATTCCCGGCTTTACTTCCTGAAAGTCCCTGTAATATCCATCTTGCATACCCCGTGCTCCCCACCCCATCGCTCTCCCTTCCACAGATCTCTGAATGTCTCTGTTCCCCACTGTTTTGTCCTTCCCTCTCCCACCCATCTTGTCTCATGCCCCCCCCCCCCAACATTGCTGTGTGTTGTGTGTGTTAGCTCTCATACGAACCTTGACAATGGAAACAAAAAAAGAAAAAATATCAAGGGCTTTATAACATCCACCAACGCATGCTGGCAGATGGGACACCCAGTTTAACACCCATCCAAGGGATGGCACACACATCGATTAATCACCCTGCCTCTAAAAGGGTAGGGGATCACGTTTGTGAAGTTTCGTGTTAATCGGTTAAGGTAAGTTTTTCTATCCAAGATGGCTGCCAAACCACGTGACCTATGATGTCATCAGTTTTACATTTTATGCAGCAATAGTGTGAGATGATATTTGTGAAGTTTCACATTGATCGATGAAGCAGTTCAATAGAGAGCATTATAAAAATATTTTCCTCCAATCCAATATGGCTGCCAAACCATCTGACCTATTAATTATTCGTGAACACCCTGGTATCTCCAAGCCATGGGGAACGTGTGTGAAGTTCCCCCTCGATCTGTCCGGTCTTTCTGAAGAAAAGGATTTTTTAAAAGGTATTAGGGTAAGTCCAATATGGCTGCAAAACCTTGTAAACTATGATGTCATAGGTAGGGAACATTTTGTTCCTCATGGATAGGCGGTCATACCTGTAAAATTTCACCTCGGTTCGTTCAGCCTTTTCGGAGAAGAATATTGTTGAAGGTTTAAAAAGAAAACAAGAAAAGAATATGGCTGCTGACATCAATTGTTTTCTATTGACTAATTTATCCCGAGATGACACTCAAAAATTTTCATGCTGATCGGATGTAGCAATCTACGGATGCAATAATGATATCATAACAAAGGCACCTATGACATTAAAAAAAATCACACTTATTTCCCATGGGGAGTACTTGACAGGTGCAAAGTTCCAATTTTTTCCATGGAACGGTTTCGGGAGATACGGGAGATAGAAAATAAATATAAAAAAAAACTTTCCGAGCATCTCCGGGTGATGTTTGTTGTTTATCGCTTGCCAAGCCAGCGCGGTCATATTAAACAGTCCTGGGACGACTGGAGATGACCGGAGTGTCAAACAATGTGCGAATTGGACAAACGAACACTTTTTTTTAGCAGTCGTAACTGCTGCGAAGGTCAATTCTGCATTTTAAATTTTGAAATTCAGCTCAGGTGAAGATATTCTCGAGCTTACCACATTTCAGCTGTCATGCTCATTAAACATCCAGAGTTGTATTTGCACATCATTTGATACTCCGGACAGTGGCTATCTCTTGACGTATCTTGACGGTGGTTATCTCCGGACGTATCTGGATAGTGGTAATCTCGAGACATGTCCAGACGGTTATCTTCAGACGTGTCCGGTCAGTGGTTATATCTAGACGGTGGTTATTTCCAAATGTATCTGGTTGGTGGAGGTCTCCGGAAGTGTCCAGACTGTGTTTGTCTCAGGACGTATCCGGGTGGTGTTTGTCTAGGGACGATGTTTGTCTCCGGACGTATCTGAGTGGTGTTTGTCTCCAGACATGTCCGGGTGGTGTTCGTCTCTGCACAGTTTTTGTCTCCAGATGTGTCCAGGCAGTGTTTATCTAGGGGTGGTGTTTGTCTCCAGACGTGTCCGCATAGTGTTTATCTCCAGGTGGTGTTTGTCTAAGGATGTGTCTGGGCGGTGTTTATCTCTGGGTGGTGTTTGTCTCCAGACATGTCCGCATAGTGTTCATCTCCAGGTGGTGTTTGTCTAAGGATGTGTCCGGGCAGTGTTTTTCTCCGGACAATTTTATCCCTGGGCGGTGTTTATAGTATGACTGGTAGAAAATGTATTTCAGACATTATTTTGTTTCCATCTTCACTGTTATTCTATGCAGAATCATTTTGATGAGACAGTATGAATCGTAATTAACACTCCACCACATATCTACCTTCCCTTCCTCTCCCCTCATGCTGCCTTCCCTTCCTCCACCTCTCCTCGCTCACCTCTCCTTCCCCGCTACCCTACCCCACCTCATTCTCCCTCCTTCCTCGCTCCCCTACCCCACCTCATTCTCCATCCCTCCCCCTCCCCCCTCCCTCTTTGAATTTGAGGGTAGAGGAGTAGCAGCCGAAACCCCAATCCTATCCAGGTTCCTCCTGTTAACTCCATATGTGTCTCTTTGTTCCTCCTGATACTCCAGTGATGTATTTGGTCAGTGATTTGATTAAACCCCTTCCCCTTCTTACTCTCCCCTCTATCTCTCTCCCACCCCTCTCCCCCACTCTTAGTATTCCCGTCAGCGCAGCGACAGGTGATATTTGCAAGTATATAATGCATTGTGGTAACATACCTGGGATCATTCCAATTGCACTGGGTCATGGACCAACATCCAGGCCTAAGGCCTGAGGCCTGCTGATCTGTGCTGCTTCATGGAATGGAGGCGCATGATTATATTGGGGTGGAGTCAGGCAACTGATCACTTACCTATGCATAATGTGATTTTTCTAAGATTAAAAAAGGGCAGAACACTGTGAAGAATTGATGAAACACCCTGAAACTCAAAATTGTTCTGTTACTTATCATAATAAAGGCAAGTACCAAGTTTCAGTTGAATATGTTGGAGGAAAATACCAAGTTTCAGTTGAATATGTGGGATAAAGGAATGGGAAAAAGTCTGAAAACCACAGTTGGGACGGACAGATGGAAGGACAGATGGCAAATGGACAGACGGACAGACAGAGAGCATAACTATAGTCCCCTCCAGTGAAACTGGGAAGGGACTAATAAACAAGCTAATGCATCGTCTGATAGTAGATGTCAATCATGCTATTTTATGCTCGTTATTGCTTCAAAAGAGCTATAGTAATCAATTACACAGAAAGGCAATGCGTTTGTCAGCTTCAAAACCCCTATAGGTTTAAAGTTGTCAGTTTTATGAAACCTGCATTATTGTCTTCAGTGTGGCCCTTGTTGCTGCTACAACTTGTCAGATGACGTCACAATATCTCTATAATATAGGTGATTCAAGTGAACTTACATATAATCATAATATAAAGTGAGTTTATTATACACACATTAGTACGTCTGTTAAAAAAAAAATCAATTCACATTAATATGTAGAGATATAAATGCCCCTTGATAAGATGCCTGATAAGATCATACAATTCGTTAATTAAAACAACATCATAAGTAAGTTTATCCCATTCAGCCAGTCCAAAAGGATGAAGCAAGTGCAGTTAAAGTATTACATGTGACGTATTAGGTGACATGACTTGTTTATTTACCTTTTGATTAAAAGTTTGAGATGACATCGTTATGACGACCATAGTGTTCACTTAACGTGCTGTTGAATATTGCAATCATCAATGCAAAGGAAAAGTCACTTTTTCCCCAATACTGTACATGATGGAATGGTCTTCTCAGTTTTAGCAGTCAGGAATGTCAGGTATGGTGTCGACCCAGAGTAAAAAGCTTAACATGAAGCACCATAAAGTCATGGATTAGTGTCTATTGGCACGGCCAAAAAAACACACCTCCCAGTTCAACAAAGCAAATAGTTGTACCAGCTCAATCACATCACAGAACAGTAGCCTCCAAGATCTCGGTATTGTGGAAAAGTGGTGATGGTGTAAGTTAAACAATTAGGGAGTGTAAACAGCTTTTCATTTACTTGGAAATGAAGAAGCTAATACACAAAGCCTAACAATGGCTTCCAACCAGTGGCATCTCTTGTGTTCATTAAACTCTTATATTTATATACATATCCCCACCAATTGTTCCTTTCTGTCAATAACCAATGAGCAGAACATTCATAACGTCATATAATCATCATCATCATCATCGTCATCGTTTTACAGCCGTTTTGCATGTGAAAACCTTGATTCACCTAATGGCTTCTTTCCAGGCTGCACGATCCCTTGCCCGTCCTCTTGTTCGGCCTTTAACTCCAAGATCGTCTCTCAGCAACACATCCCGTGTTTTCCTCGGACAGCCTCTTGCTCTCCTTCCATTCACATTCATAGTCGTACACCTCTTCACACAGCTGCCCACCCCCATCCTTTCCACATGTCCGAACCATCTCAACCTACCCCAACACGGAACCTCACGAATGCTTTCTATACCTAACCTCTCTCTTAATTCCACATTTGGTTTCCTATCCTCCAATGTCACATTACACATCCATCTCACCATTCTCGTTTCATTTCGTTCACACCTCCGTTCATCCTCCTTTTTGATCATCCATGTTTCACTGCCCTACATCATCATGCTTCCAATGCAAGCTGCATACACTTTTCCCTTTAATTAGAGAGTTCCCTTTTGATGTCAATAGGGGTAACAACTCCCTGAACTCTAATTTTTTCATTCACTGCTGCTTCCGCACCACCACCTGCACCAATCAAATCACCAAGATAAAATAATTTATCTACACATTCCAGAGATATATCCCCAAAAACTAACCTTTCTGCTCTAACTGGAGCCACTTGTTTACCAGTGCAGACAGTACATTTGAAGCCAGGAACCACCTGCAATCTACCCCTGATGCCACTACATCTCCTGTGCACCCAGCAGTTGCAGGATTTACACAATATTGAATTGCTACTTACACATTTTCTCCAGACATCACAGGGCCACCTCCCTCTTTTTTTGCACACTTCCTTCTCCCACACCACTAATCAGTACTTTCGTTTTCCCTGTATTCACTTTCAGTCCTCTGACCTCCATACCCTCCTTCCATACTGTATACTTACCCATTACCTCTTGTCGGCTATCGGCCATACTGTATACTTACCCACACTGTCGGCTATCAGCACCAGGTTATCAGCATACAGGAGTTCCCAATATAAGCCTCCTCTAAATTCCTGTGATATAACCTCAAGAACCATAATGAACAGGATTGGGTTCAAGACAGACCCCCTGATGAACACCCATATTCACTTCAAAATCCTCACTCTGTAATGCATTTACCCTCACAGAAGTTTTTGAGCCATTATACAATCGCCATAACTACCTCAACTAACCAATCCTCTACTCGTAACTTTCTCATGGGCCATTGAACCACTTCCCGAGGCACGCTATCAAGCACCTTCTCCAAATCCACAAATATGAAGTAGTCTCTTCTTCCCCAGATATTTTTTCCTGTAATTGCCAAACTATAAAAATTGCCTCCATCATGCCCCTTCTTGGCATGAAACCAAATTGCATTTCATGGAAATTAACAATCTGTCTCTGTCTCTGTCTCTCTCTCTCTCTACCACTTTCAACCATGGTCCAGCAAATTCAGACCCCTATAGTTGCTCTGAACTAAGGCATCACCCTTCCCTTGATAAATATCCACCACTACACTCTTAAACCAGTCATCTGGAACAGATGTCTCCCAATTGCCTTCAGTACCTCTGCGACAATACCAGTGCTGTGGGCCGCTTTACCATTCTTCATTTATTTTTCAATGGTGAAGAATCACTTTAAAAATTAAATAATTATCGTATCCAGATCTGGATTCGGATCTTCACAAAAATTGAATCAATTATCCCTTGTCACACCCCCAATCTGTCCACCAAGTTTCATCCGAATCCGTCCCCAACTTTTTGAGATATCGTGCTGTATATCGTTTTTGGCACCATCTCTCAATGATGAAGAATCAGTATTAAAATTCTAGTCGTCGGATCTGGATCTTCACCAAAATCTAATAAGTTCGTCCTTGTCACACACCCAATAAAGCCACCAAATTTCATCCGGATCCATCCACAAATTTTTGAGATATCCTGCACACAACTGCACAGAAACAGACATACAGAGAGGGGTGAAAACATAACCTCCTTCACCTTTGGTGGCGGAGGGAATGACGAGGTAGCGAGTCGGTTATGAGTAGCCCCAGAGGAACAAATAAAGTGTGTAGAAAGAGAGGAGGTTGTAGCACATGTAGGGAAAGATTCGTGCAGGGTGTGCATGACCCTACAGAAGGCAGGAGAATGTGTGTGTCAGGGGAGTCAGTGATCACATGGCAGGACGGAGCAGTCACTGACACCGACGCAGTAAATAACACACATGACGGTAATGGTACAAACGGGGACATGGGAGGCCAGTTAACGGAGGAGACATGGTCAGGTCTCTCCTCAGAGAGGTGTGTGTGTGTGTGCATGTTTTTTTGGTTGTACATGTGCAGTGTGCGGGCCCTGTGCATGGTCTATCTGAACTCGCACCAAAGGATGTGGTGCGGATCGCTGTGGTGGAGGTTACGTAGCCGGTTTATGAACCGTGTTTTTCGGCATGCGGTGAACAGCCGTGCTGTGGAAGGAAAATCCAAAATGGTATTTTCCTTCTTTCCCTTTTTTCTTGTCTCCTGTTCCTCTTGTTGTACGTTCTGCGTTTGCTCTCATACGAGCCTCAACAGTGAAAAAAAACAAAAAAAACAAATGCGAACGAAGATGCCGGAGCTGAAGGATGTCTTTCGCTGACCATGAGGTTCAAGACCAGGATGTGAGAACAAGGGATCAGCGAAGCTGCATGCAGATCATCGACGTCATGCCAAATAATCTGATGTGTTGTCAGGAGATACGGTGTTGCTGAAACGAGAGAATCCAAGAAAACTTGGCACAGCCTTCCTGCCAGGCCCTTACACTGTGGTTTCCAAGACAGGAAGCAAGATGACAACACAGTCACCAGATGGACTTTGTTATGACAGAAACACATCACATGTGAAGAAGTATCGACATCAGAATGTTCTTGATATGGGGAATCTGGAGACAAGCGGTGTTCCAGAGATAGATCAATTGATGATCAAGCAGCAGATGACAACACAACATGAGGCACAGAGGGGTGCAGAGACTGATGAGGAAGCTGAACTACCCATCAGAATTCCACAGGTGGATGTGGCAGAGAAACCTCAAGATCCTTAGGTATCGCCAGATCAACATACAAGGCAAGATCAGAAAGATGCATCGTTGTTACCTCATGCTCCAGGCAGACCACATCGAGAGAAGAGAATGCCAAGGGAATACAAAGATTTTGCCAGATTGTAATTATTTGATAAAGAATGAATCCAATTGAGATTTAATGCAAGAAGGTGAAATGTTGAAGTGAATGTTGTGAATTTGTTTGGGGAAATTTGGAAGGTCGAGTAGCTTGAATGATGGAACAGTAAACTCATGTGCAATCGTCCTATTCAAATGGGGGAGGGATGTCATGATAATGATTTGCATTGTGTTTGGATACTTTTGAATACAGTAAGTCCTCGCTAACCGGAAGTTCGCATATAGTAGTTTCGATTATTCGTAATTTAGTTTTAATGACCAATTTTTCAATTATCGCAAACATTTTATGCCTATCGTAATGTCATTGCAAGGAAAAACGCAAAAAAAAACTTTCAAACTGCCTGCAAAAAACAACAATCACACAGGATGCGCATAAACACACTTTCACTTTACTGCGCATGTACTGTACGCTGTACTGTACGTATTCTCTTCATGCTCGCCTGCATACCTTCCAGTATGAATCCCAAGCGACCCGCAAGTCTTTAGCCGAGCACACCTCGTTTCAAGAGACTACGAAAGGCTGTCACATTGAAGGTGAAATTGGATATAATTAAAAGACATGAACGAGGTGAAGGGACAACGGAAATCGGCCGCGCGCATGCAATCGCTGCATCGACTGTACATTCGATCGTTCAAAGTTCGGCAAAGATAAAGAAAATATCACAGATTGCGACCAGTTCGAGTGCAACGACACTAACGAGAATGAGAGATGGTGCCATGCACAACATGAAGCGTTTATTATGTGTGTGGATAGAAGATCAAACTAAACGTCGCATGCCTTTATCTCTTGCTGTGATACAAGAAAAAGCGCGTAGTTTGTTAGGGCATTGACCCACGATTACGTGATCAATTGCTTCTCCAATCATGTTGAGAAGTATCTCCAAGGAGAACAACATTGACAACAAATCTTTGCTGCTTGTAGACAATGCTCCTGCCCATCCTCAGCAAATGGAAGACTGGTGTGAAAACGTGCAGGTAGTATTTTTACCACCAAATACTACCTCACTTTTACAGCCTATGGATCACGGAGTTATTGCTGCTTTTAAAGCTTATTATGTTAAGCATACCATGCTGCAGCTTATCAAAAAACTGATAAGGACAAGCTATCAATCAAGGAGTTTTGGCGAACATACAACATAAAAATGGCTTTGGAAAACATTGAGGATTCATGGGCGGAGGTGAGTGCCTCCACAATGAACGCTGTGTGAAAGAAAGTGTGGCCCGAGTGTGCCCACAATTTCACGGGGTTTGCTGATGTTCCGTTGATTACAAGTCAAATTGTAGACCTGGCGCAGGAGGTTGGTTTGAAGAGGTTGACGAAGAAGACGTGGATGACTTACTGGAGTCTCATGCAGAACCCTTAAGCAATGAAGATCTTATGGAGTTGGAACAGCAGTGGGCTCTTGAGGAAGAAGAAGATGCTGTGACACCTTCATCCGAGCATCTCACCATGAAAAACCTCAGCCGAATCCTCAGCTCGTTTGAAAGTGCCACAGAATTTGTTATCGAGCAAGATCCAAATCTTGAAAGGAGCACTGATTTTAGCTGTGTTGTTTATGATGCCCTTTGTTGCTACAAGGAACGTTATGCAGAAAAGAAAAAGAAAGCCATCCAGCCCACTCTCCATGCATTTTTCAAGCCAAAAGATGCAGCACCAACTCCATCCACCATCCAGGATGCTCCTTCAACCAGCTGCCAAGAGACCGTTCCTGCTGGTGAAGAAAGTGACAGCACAGTGTCAAGTGAAGAGGAGGACGATTCTGCCACTCCGCAAGTGTGACTTATCCACCGCAATCAACTCCGTTCCTCCAGCCTCGGGGTAAGTCTCCACGACTCGAGGAGTGTGTTTTGTTTATTTGTGTTTATGTCCAAAAAATTCCGAGCCAGAAACACATCCCCCCTTTAACACATTGGTTTCTATGGGAAAATATGTTTTGTTTAACATAGTTTCGCTTATCATAAGGTTTTCCAGGAACGCAACCCTTGCGAAAAGCGAGGACTTACTGTACATGTAACTCCACTGTTCCGTCACAATGTCACGATGTCACAATGCAACAACCGGAAGGGAGGTTCTAATATGGCTGATTAAAACGAGCGCTGTGAGTGATAGTGGTGATCCGTAATCACGCTGGGTTCTGTGTTTCTTGGTCTCGCCGACACGACATGTGCAGACTGCCGCATGTGTGCGCGATGGAAAGTGTGCAAGCATGGGCACATGGACCTGCCCACCCTGGGGGTGGGGGGTGTAAAAAGAAACTTTGCCAATTGGGCACGTTTCCTTACTTCCATAAGCCTTATAGAAAAGGAGGGAGCAGTCAGGTAAATTGGGGATGGCGACGAATCCGCCATGAGCATTTCAGAAAAGGAGGAGGAATTTGCGAGGTAAAGTTGCATGGTGTTCTCTACGCAAATTGGCAGAAGAGCAGGGGAACCGAGACGTGAGGTAAGGGGTCACATGACAGAACCATGGAGTGAGCGCACCAGACTATGATGCGTGTGCAGAGGGCTGTGAGGAATGTACGGCTTGACACGCGGCATGCCGTGTGGAGTGTGTGACTTGTGTGAGGAGTAAAGCTAAAGTGGGCATGCTGACCGTGGCTGTGGAGTTTTCCCCGAGTCCTGTATGGGCTTGTTGGGGGCTCCAGAGCATGAGTGTCAGGTGCGAAGGCTGAAGCTGGGTCCATGGAGGATTCCACATGATCCATGGATTAATTATCGTTCAAAGACTGAAGCAGGCAGGTGGCAATGGATGATTAAGATTAGAGGGTTTATTTATAGGTGACTTCATTTTTAATTGCTGATTGGGTATATTTTTATTTTGTGAATTGGCTGACGTAGATTCGAGTTTTCCTTTCTTTCTCTTCCATCCTGATGATTGATGAATGAAAGGAGGAATGAGCATTATGCAACAATGAGGTGAATGAGAAACATAACCAATTTTTTTAGGGATTAATGATTGAATGAATGACACAAAAAGGTCTGTGTTTTGGGGAGCACGTACACCCACCCGTGTAGAGATGAATGTCTACCTTTGTTGGCATTATGTAGAAGGGATTCAGATGTTTTGGAATGGGATGCCATTCCAGTGTTGGTGCTGGTGGTGGAAAGTTTTTTTTGTTTATTTTTTTATTTGCAGAGGTGCAAAGGTTCATTGATGGGCTGGAAGTGTGGCTCATTGGTAGTCAGAATTTGGCGGAAGGGCATCCCAGTCAGTGCTAAGTGTGCATCGGGCCTCAGGGTGGACCAAAGACCCCAGAAGGGCGGGGGAAGTACGGATTGGGCCGAGTACCCAGGAAGAGGACATTATTGGGGAAGGCCAGGAAAGGCCCCCCCAGGATTCAGCAATCAGAAGGGTAGCTCAGGGGTGGATGACCCCAGCAGCGCGAGTTGGCGCATTTGAGTTAGGCATCAGCCTTCAGATGGAGCCTCACTGCCCAAACAGGATATTATGCAGGAGCACAGAAATTAAAGTTTGAGGGCCAGGCCCAAACTGATAGAGTGCCAACACATGGGATGATGGGGACGTTAGTTGTGTGGAACCACAGTAGAGGGGGGGGGGGTAATGTTAAATGGAAAATGTTGAAACTTCCGGTTCGGGGTTTGGAGCATCGGCAGGTCTCCTTCAGGGCTCTCTGCTGACGATCTCAAAGTTAAGTTTCCAGTCGTTATCTCTCCCATTGTAACTGTTTATTTTCTCACCTACAAGTTACTGTGTGTTCCTAGTTCAGTTTTGTTTCAAAAATCGTGCTATTTTGTGAGTTTGCATCGACCTTGTATTACCGGGTGCTGGAGGCCTACCCATCCCTCCCCTCAGTGTACGACCGTGTTTATTTGTATTTTCTCCCCATTACCTTCAATTTCTATCTTCCCCACTTTCCCAACATCCCCCATTCCTCCCAACTAAACTCTCTATTTCTTGCCTTAAATCCAAAAAACCAACAACAAAAAACTACCTTTCTCCTTGCACACTCACGAGTCTCGGTCCTTCTTCTTCTTCTTCTTCTTCTTCTTCTACTTCGCTCGCCTGGAGAACCCGTCCGATCCAAATTCACAATTTCCAGCCTAATTTCTGTCCGTCCACGGAGTCGGCTTGTATCCACCGCGGGCGTTCCCGGACCGGATTTTACTTGCGTAGGCGCGCACGCGACGGGACAATTGCGCTGGGGATTTGCGCTAACTCAAGGGGTCCCAGGGTCTCCATACCCCCCCAAGCTGCGCGTGCACCCGTTCACACCATGCACCCCCTCTACCTTGTACAGCGCGACCGAATCCACCTGGTAGTGATTCGCTTCAAGGGGGCATATTCCCTCCCCTCGTTCCTGGAGGAGGCTATCCTGCTGCTTGTACCGGGCCACGAAACATTCCCCAAGGTCACCCCCATTGTCCCCCACTACTCCCACGTATGTGTGCTCGTCTTTAGTTTCATTTAATTCACCCTCTATCTCCCGTGTCTCTGTTTCCATGACTATTTGCATTTCTGTCACCTCTTTTGTTTCCTTCGTCTCTATTATCATTTCCTCTACCTCCTGCGTTTCTATACCTTTTATTTCTGCCGTTTCCATTTCCGTTTCAGACTCCTGGGCTCCCGTTATTATTTCCAGTCTCCATTTTTATCATTTTTTCCGTCACCTCCACACGTCTCGCCATCGTGACGGCGTCCCTCGTCATGACCTCACCCACCCCCTTTGCTGGCCGGACACACTCCACACTCCCCCTCGTTGGTTCGGTGTCTCCGCCACGTGGTGTCGCCATAATGCAATCCACCGTCCGCATCTCGCCACGTGCAATCGCCATCATGCCTTCTATGCCCGTCTGCAGGCTTCGCCCCATGCACTGCATTTCCCATCACTGCGTTTGCATTTCACCCCTCAGTGTCTGCATATTTGCATCCATTTTCTTTGTGTTTTCTTGCATTTCGTCTTTCATTTCCTGCGCACTTGCATCCATTTTGTTCCCCATTTCTTCTTTTATCGCTCGCGTATTTTCTTTCATTTCGCTTCTCATTTCGTTTCCCATCGCTTGCATCATTCGCATCAAATGTTCGATGCCCGATAGCTCTTGCAAAGCTGATCCGCCATGATCAGACGCGGTTTCGCTGGGGACCGAGGGGGAAATTTGACGGGGGGGGGAGGGGGTGTCATACACCGCCGTCTCTGCCGCTTCCAATGCGATCTCCGAGTCTGGTCGCGGGCAAAGTTCCTGCATGGTGGTGGTGTCCTGGACCATGGCTTCTGCTAACTCTACACTATCATCGTTACCCACCTGGCTCAGCTCGTCTTGGCTGGCCATGTCGCGTGTTGGGAATAATAAATTTAAAAAGCTCGTAATTTGGGGACACAGGGGGGTGGGGCGGTTCGCTCCCTACACCCCTGATCCGCGTCCGTGAATTTTGCGAAGGAGGCGGAGGGGTACGAGTCCCGCTCCGTGTTACGGGGCCGGGGGTCAACCGTGAGCACAACCACCAGTCGGAGCATTGGAGTCGGCTCAACCGATCGCCCGGAAATGTAAAGGTCGTCGCCCCGGATAACTCTGGAACTGATGGGTCCCCTATCTGATGGGACCGATCTTCACCAATTCATAGACCACGTGGGGTCGATTGCCAACTTTTCAATTTACCTCAATACCCACGTGGTCCAACTACCGGGGAAGTTCACCCTCGGCGGAACTCGTACGGACACGAGCCGCTTAAGCGCGCTCGTTCCGTGTGAGATTCCGAGCGGTTTAATTGCCGAGAACCGCCGGTCCGAATATGCCGTTACTCCGGCAATGGATGCTAATCCCTCACACGCGTCATGTCGAGCCAATGCAGGAAGCACAAAACGAGCTGATACATTTAACAATTGGGGTTTATTTATACTGTAATACTGGGGAACTAGGGAACACAAAAGAGCAGAACTATACCAAATATACGAAATGCAATCATTTACAGCACACAAAGCACTTAACAGTTTTCTACTTGTTAGACAGGCCCACAGACACACATACGCAAACACACACACACACCCAAGAAATGGTGGCTGATGCCATTAATACAGACTTCAGCTCGGAGGGAAAGATGAGCTGAAGCCCAGGGCCTGCCTCGGACCTTTCCACCTCGTGTAGTCTTCAAGCTGTTCGGACCGGGCACCAGCATGGGCGAGCTGGATCCAATCACCATGAGCCGCGATCCTTTCCCAGCTCTGGAGGATCCCCTCGCGCTCCGGACCACGTGCTGGTGAGGCGAGGCGCAGATCCTTCCCGGAGATGTGTCGCTTCCCCCGAAGAACCACCGGCCACGGTGAGGTCAAGGAGTCGCACCAAGCCGAGAACCAAGCAGAGACCACGAGGCAGCTCCACGAACCAAGAAGAACCAGCCGAACCAGGCCACGAAGCAGAGCAAGAACAACCACACAAGTCGACTGCACGACTCGACCACCAACGACCACCGACTCCAACAACCCCCCCCGACAAGAACCCAGAACCAACTCGAGCCAAGCAGAGGGTCCCCTTTCTTATTCCTCTCCGCCCTGCCTCGCTTCGCTTCAGCGTGACTCATGCTCCCTTGTGCGCCACCCCCCCCCCCGCAACCGCGGGTGGGGGCTGTTTACCTTGCTGAATCTCGTGACGACCCGTCCCAACCCCCTTCCCAACCGTCATTCCCGTTTACGCTGCCGAGTCAGCTGTTGAATCACGGGACGCTGTTGAATGTTGGATCACGGGACGGGAGGGTTCTTCTTTGTTGTTCAGTGCATTTACACAGATTTACCCATTAAACAATGGAAGGCAAGCTATCTATGGAACACGTACTTACCCGAGATTACTGAGCTGAAAGGAACCTGCATGTTGTGTGTGATCGATTTCCAAATACGTACGTAACAATATGTATACATGTGTGTATGTAGTAATATATATATATATATATATATATATATATATATATATATATATATATATATATACATATTGTTGTGGTTACCAAATTCGCAAACCACCATTCAGGTCCCTTAGGTGAGGTATCTCGGTAAGTACATGTGTAGTTAGGCCCAAACCCGTTGTCTAGTGGGAATACATGTCATTTATGCGTGCTGCGACTCTTCAGGATAGCCGTTTTTCTTTTACTATCTTTATTTTGGACCAACCGCCATTGTTACCACCACCAGTCACAACATCAACCACCAACCACAACGCCGCTTCACCACAACCGCCACGACCTTCACGTCACACCTCACAACCGTCGCATCGCCACCGTTCTTGCGCCGCTTGTGGGTACCGGTGTTGGACTCGTGCAGGGCGCGCGCCGAACAGCGTGTACAAAACCACGGATTTTCCACTTCAAAAACGGATCAAAACGACACGCCCACTTTTGTTCCGTCCAATCGGTGAGCGAGGGCGGGTGGCCCCGCCCCAGGGCGTTGGAGGGCGATCGATATATGCAAATTTATGGATCAAAAAGCATTCACGCCCACTTTTTCTCGGGCCAATGGGGAGCGAGGTGAAAGGTCGAAGGGAGGGGGTCAAAGATGAGAGAGCGAAGCCACGGGGCTGATATAAGCGACCGTGTTCGTCAGTCAAGTAGGTCAGAGAGTTAAGACTTCGCGGGCGGTGGAGTTGGCAAGAAGGAGCTGGTCGTCGTGTGCGTTGGAGTCGGAGCGGAGGGGACCGAGCTGTGGAGAGGCGGCGAGGGCAGACGAGGGGTGCTCGCGTCGTGCAGGGAGCTGCACCCCAGGGAGGCCGACAGCGCGACCTGGCCGAGGTGGAGACGCTCGTCGCGGGACTCGAGGCAGAGTAGGAATCCTCTATACCCCGAGCATCAGCAACCCCCTCCTGTTTCCCCCCCGCGCTGAGATAGTGCGACCAAGGGGGCCCCTTTCCCACCCCCTACCAGACACTGTCCGCGAGGCCCGCGGAGTTGAGGCACCATCGCCGCTCCGCGTCTCATCACCAGACGGGTAGGCCGACCCGGTCTCGGCCTCAGGCCCGCCTCATCCTTGAGGGTATTCTTTTCCTTGGTTTTGGGTATGTGTTGTCGGCGCCGTCTGTGAAGTAAAATTGTATAAGTGTTGCCGTGTGCTCGCGTAATCGGTAGTAGGTCTGCATTGTCGCATTTGCTTTTTGTGTAAATTGCATTGTGTTTTTCTTTTCTGTGTGCTTTTGGTGGAATTGAATATGTGTGCTTTCCGTTCATCGCGAATAAATGTGCTTTGTGTTGAACTGTTTCCCGCTTCGCTTCGTCATTTCTTTCATTGAATCCTCATCTTGCTTCACGTAAAGGGTTGGTAGTGGGCTGAATACGCCCGATAATTAATCGAACCGTCGAGGTCGACGAATAACACCGCTCGGTTATCCCGATAGTACGGAACGGGTCGCTTAAGTGGCCCGTGTCCGAAGTCGACCTGCGGCGAGGTGCGATCGCCCGGTCTACCCTCCGCGTGGGTACTTAGGTAGGTCGAATTTGGCGAGCAACCCTATCCCACGCGGGGGCTGATTGGCTCGATCGCGGTGAGACCGAAAGGTCCACCCGTGACTGGTTCCCGGCGTTAGTCCGAGAGGGTCACGACTGGATTGTCCGTCCGGTGGGCGACGTGCCGCGATTCGAGTTACGTGGCCGTCAGCACGCCGGCGGGCGCGAATCCGTAACACTGGTGTCAGGTCGTGCGGTACAAATCCATCGCCCTCCTCGCGGCACTGGTATCGGAGAACAGGAAAACGGGCTCTCCTGTCTCCAGCTAAATTCACGGGAATCGGTCCAGGGGTGAGAGAAGCGACCCCCGATTCCCTCCAAATTACGAGCGAGCTAAATTAACCCTTCACGAGAAGCAAGATGGCGTCTCAAGGCGAGCGGGAGCCGGGGGTATTAGAAATGGATGTAGAATGTGTAGAATCCATGGTCCAGGATGGAATCCCCGAGCAGGAAATGTTGATTGTGCAGGAACACGGACTCGCCCAACTGAACCCAGAGCCCGAAATAGGTGCGGCAGCGGCCGCGGTGTATGACACCTCCCCCCCCTCTCCACCAAAACCCCCCCCGACCCTTGCCGAAACGGCTCACCCAAGCGCACCCGACATGGCCCAGCTATTCACCATGCTGGCACAAATGAATGCGAAAATAAAAAGCATGAACGAAAAGATCGATGCGAGTACACAGCAATTGAAGGAAGAAACGAAAAAGCTGCGGGGTGAGACGCAGAACATGGGCCGAAGCCTGCAGGCGGGCATGAAGGCCGTGACCGGGGAGATAAGAATGGCGACTCCACGTGTGGGAGCAAACGAGCTGGGAGGGGGTGCAACGGCTGACAGGCCCGCGGTGGAGGCGGGTAAAAAAATAATTCGGGGGGCGTGTTGGGCGAGGGTCGTGAAAGAGGAATCGACGGTGACCAAGAGGGAAAAATTAAATGGGGAGACCAAAACGTGTGAGACGAGACACGAGGTGACGACAACAGACACTTATAAATGTATAGAGACACGGGAGATAGAAAAAATAGAGGAGAGACAACACGATGAAGACGGGGTAAGTGACGCACACACACAGGTAGTGGAGGACAATGGGGTTGAGCTCGCGGAGCGTGTCGAGACCCAGTGCGAGCACCTGGATGGCCTCCTCCAGGAACGAGGGGAGGGAGTCTGCCCCCTTGAGGCGAGTCACGACCAGGTGAGTTCGGTCGTGCTTTGTGAGGTTGAGGGGACGGGTGCTGTGGACGGGTGCACGGAGAGCTTGGGGGGTATAGAGGCCCCGGAGACCCTTGTGGGGACACGAATCCCCAGTGTGGTTGTCCCTGTGTGTGTGGTGCAAGGTGTGAGTGCGTCCCCGTGTGTGGAAGCGACCCCGTGTGTGAGTGGTGTGGTGGCGATGGTGCCGGAGTACGTGCTTCCCAGCACACCGTGTGTGGAAGAGGCCGTGTGTGTGGATGAAACGGCCAGTATGAGTGAGGCACCGCGGGTGAGTGCCCCCGCGTGTGTGGATGAGGGACCGCGGTTGAGTGCCCCCGCGTGTATGAGTGAGGCACGGTGTGTGGATGAGGCACCGTGTGTGAGTGTCGCCGTGTGTGTGAGTGAGGCACCGCGGGTGTGTGCCCCCGCGTGTGTGAGTGAGGCACGGTGTGTGGATGAGGCACCACGAGTGAGTGAAAGGCCGCGAGTGCGTGGAGCCACGTGTGCGAGGGAGGCAGCATGCGTGAGTGAACGGCCGAGTGCAAGGGAGACCGTGTGTGTGAGAGAGCGGTATGTGAGGGAGATGTCGGTTGGCATGCGGGAGCAGGCAGCCGCGTCTCCCGGTGTGAATATAATGGAGTGGAGTGTGTGCGTCGTTACACGCAGGTGTGCGTGGGTTGAATGGCCACGACGACGGCGACATGGGACAAACGAAAGCCGAGTAGCGGCTGTAGTTGTTTCGGGGACCGTGCCGGGTTCGCCCAGCAGTGAGCACGCGGTTCGTGCTGTGCAACGCACGAGACCGCCACGTGCTCGCTTGCGAGAGTGAAGCCCCGGTCCGGAAACGCACGCGGTGGATTTGCCGATCCCGCGGACGGACAAAGTTTAGGCAGGTAAATGGATTTAGACCGGACGGGTTCTCCACGCGATCGTGTGTGTTAAGCTCCAACGGGCAAAGCACATGTGTTCGCGTGGGGAACCCCTCGAGACGTGGGGCTTGTGTTTTTTTTTTTTTTTTATAATGCGCACGGTGACGTCATGGCTGCACGTGTGGTTGGAATCCGGCAGGAGGGGTATCCCGGCCGGATGGTACCGTCCAAGGAGGGACGAGGAACACGTGCAGCTGCATGACGTCACGGGCAGGTGTAAAGTGCGCGAGCTCTGAGTTGCCGCGCAGGTGCTGCGCATGAAAAAAAAAAAGCCTCACTTTCGGGTGCACAGGATTCCTGGGAAAGGGGTGGAAGACCCCCTTACCCTGGGCACAGGATGAAAACTCGTTAGGGGGAAGGGTTAGCTTAGTTAGACCGACTTCATGGGGCAGGGGTAAGTCCTCATGGAGTCCATGGAATGGATTAGTTAGAGGGATTGTAGCCAGATTTAGGTTGGGAAATAAAATGATTTTTTTTTGATTTGGAAGACAGTGACAGACTTGTGAATGTGTAGAGGGGACGTAGTTTAGCTACGTAGTGTTAAAAGGAACGTGCTGTAGTATAAGGGACGACGTGGGAGCACGAGTTAGTTAGGGGGTGCAGATAGGAGGATGGCAGAGTTCAGCGGTGAGTGTGTTGAAGAGTTGGTGAGTGAAGTGGAAGCATGTGCTTGGTGAGTGAGTGAGGCCAGCGGGTCTGTGTGTATGGAGCGAATGGGGAATGCATGGTGCGATGAGTGATTGGGGGGAGGAGTGACTCCCGCCCAAGGGACCCCGGGGTCAGTATAAAGTGAGTTAGGGGGTTAGTTAAATTGAAAAATGGAGGTCGTTTTGTTGTTGGTGTGAATGTAGGCTCGAAACCCATTTGGAGGGGTGCAGGAGCCCTGTTGATGGGCTTGGGAGCGTGGCTGCGAAAGGTGAGTATCGCTGAGTGGGTACCCCGGGCACCAGGCTAGTCGGCCGTGGTAGGCCAAGGGCCCATGGGGGGCCGGGATAGCGTAGTGGGCACGGGTGCGCCTGCTTGGTGCGGGGGCCCGGGGCGCCATGAGCCGCGTGGGCAGTGTTGTGGGCAAGGGTGACCCTCGGAAAGGGGCCTGGGAAGCCAGCCTGCCACGTGTGCGTTTCAGGGGAGGTGCCATGGGGGGCACTCCCCGGTGTTAGGGAGCTGGTAGGCTCGGAGGCAGTGTAGTGCCCGGGGGTGCCATAGCGGGAGATTCGGCAGAGGGTCGTGCCTGCCAAAGGGAGCCACGTGTCCCAGCCATGAGACCGTGTGAGGGCACGGGAAGAAAATTGGGGGGCGAGGCCCGAAATTGTGAGAACACCAACACAGGCGACGGGAATCTGGGTTTATAGAACCAATAGTTTAAGCGAGAGGCGCTTGTTGAAAGCCCCGGGGTAGTTTAAAGTTAAATGGATAGGGTAGAATAGGAGATGTACCCCTCCGCACCATCCATCCCCTCGCTCTCGTTGTGGGCCGCTGGACCCACTTTGGTTATAGATCGCTGAACTCTGGGGAGGCCATTCTGAGGCTTCGTTGGGCCTCGACACAGGACGTTAGCTCTCCCTTATTCCCCTCCGGGAAGGGAACGTAGGGGTTGGGAGTAGGCTAGGTGACAGGATAGGTTAGCCGAACAAAGACGATAAAGGGGGTTAGGGGACGATTTATAGTGGGGAAGTAAAAATAGAAACAACAAAAAAATAAGTTGGGGCTAAATTGGGGTTTGACAAATTAAGGGAGTGGGTATGTACAGTGACAGGCAAAGGCGATAGGTTGGGAGGGAGACAGGTAGGTAGGTCCGAGCCCGCCTTCCAAGTGGCCAGCACCACCGCACTCCCTCCACCAACCTCCACTGAACGGCAAAGGCTGGCCAACTTCATCGGCTGGCCGTGTTTTGCTGCAAGGCAGAGGCCGGCTAACTTCGTCTGCAGCTGCTGTGCTGCAAGGCCTGTGCCGGCCGGATCATCTGCAGCTGTGTTTGCCTGCAGCGGCCTTCTTCTGCGGGCTGTGTTTGCCTGCTTGCCTTTGCCATGCCATGCCCACTGCCCACGTTCACCAGCCCCGTTCAATTTTTGCTTTTCCCCCCCTGTTCATTTCCATGTGCGCCAGGATCCGCAAGGCAACAGTTTGCAAGCTGCGAGAACTGCCCTGTTGGCAGCTACAACACGGGCCTGCAGTGGCGGCCCGTGCACCGTGTTTGTGTTCACCCATCCATTCGTTGTGCTCATTGCGTGTGCCACTTGAGCTGGCACGGAGACTGCGTTGTGCAGCCCATGCACCGTTGTGGTTCACTGCATTCAGTTCAAAAGGGAAGGCCTTGGACTGCGTGTGAGCAGCCAGCCACGTTCCCTGTCACCTGCATTGTTTGAGCCAGAGACTGCATGCGGGCAGCCTGGCTCCCTGCTAACTGCTTTCTTTTTGCAGAGTTCAATGATCCTGGGCCATGGTTTCGTGTAAAATTTGTAAGTTAAGGTAAGATGTACTGTAAATATGAGTGCGCCCCCGGCATGTCTGTCTTAGCGCCGGCAATTTTATTTAAGTCGTCCGTGTGAGTGAGTTTGTTTAGGTAGTTACGCAGCCCTCAGGTTATTTATTTTGGGGACACGAATACCATGAATGTCGCACTCAGGGATCCGTAGGTAAAATGTACTAGGGGAAAACTACACATGATGGCACACGAAAATTTGACGACTCGGGACGAGTCTGTAAAAAGGGGAGGGGGTAGTGTTGTGGTTACCAAATTCGCAAACCACCATTCAGGTCCCTTAGGTGAGGTATCTCGGTAAGTACATGTGTAGTTAGGCCCAAACCCGTTGTCTAGTGGGAATACATGTCATTTATGCGTGCTGCGACTCTTCAGGATAGCCGTTTTTCTTTTGCTATCTTTATTTTGGACCAACCGCCATTGTTACCACCACCAGTCACAACATCAACCACCAACCACAACGCCGCTTCACCACAACCGCCACGACCTTCACGTCACACCTCACAACCGTCGCATCGCCACCGTTCTTGCGCCGCTTGTGGGTACCGGTGTTGGACTCGTGCAGGGCGCGCGCCGAACAGCGTGTACAAAACCACGGATTTTCCACTTCAAAAACGGATCAAAAACGACATACGCCCACTTTTGTTCCGTCCAATCGGTGAGCGAGGGGCGAATTGGCCCCGCCCCCAGGGCGTTGGAGGGCGATCGATATATGCAAATTTATGGATCAAAAAGCATTCACGCCCACTTTTTCTCGGGCCAATGGGGAGCGAGGTGAAAGGTCGAAGGGAGGGGGTCAAAGATGAGAGGGCGAAGCCACGGGGCTGATATAAGCGACCGCGTTCGTCAGTCAAGTGGAACAGAGAGTTAAGACTTCGCGGGCGGTGGAGTTGGCAAGAAGGAGCTGGTCGTCGTGTGCGTTGGAGTCGGAGCGGAGGGGACGGAGCTGTGGAGAGGCGGCGAGGGCAGACGAGGGGGTGCTCGCGTCGTGCAGGGAGCTGCACCCCAGGGAGGCCGACAGCGCGACCTGGCCGAGGTGGAGACGCTCGTCGCGGGACTCGAGGCAGAGTAGGAATCCTCTATACCCCGAGCATCAGCAACCCCCTCCTGTTTCCCCCCGCGCTGAGATAGTGCGACCAAGGGGGCCCCTTTCCCACCCCCTACCAGACACTGTCCGCGAGGCCCGCGGAGTTGAGGCACCATCGCCGCTCCGCGTCTCATCACCAGACGGGTAGGCCGACCCGGTCTCGGCCTCAGGCCCGCCTCATCCTTGAGGGTATTCTTTTCCTTGGTTTTGGGTATGTGTTGTCGGCGCCGTCTGTGAAGTAAAATTGTATAAGTGTTGCCGTGTGCTCGCGTAATCGGTAGTAGATCTGCATTGTCGCATTTGCTTTTTGTGTAAATTGCATTGTGTTTTTCTTTTCTGTGTGCTTTTGGTGGAATTGAATATGTGTGCTTTCCGTTCATCGCGAATAAATGTGCTTTGTGTTGAACTGTTTCCCGCTTCGCTTCGTCATTTCTTTCATTGAATCCTCATCTTGCTTCACGTAAAGGGTTGGTATTGGCTGAATACGCCCGATAATTAATCGAACCGTCGAGGTCGACGAATAACACCGCTCGGTTATCCCGATAGTACGGAACGGGTCGCTTAAGTGGCCCGTGTCCGAAGTCGACCTGCGGCGAGGTGCGATCGCCCGGTCTACCCTCCGCGTGGGTACTTAGGTAGGTCGAATTTGGCGAGCAACCCTATCCCACGCGGGGGCTGATTGGCTCGATCGCGGTGAGACCGAAAGGTCCACCCGTGACTGGTTCCCGGCGTTAGTCCGAGAGGGTCACGACTGGATTGTCCGTCCGGTGGGTGACGTGCCGCGATTCGAGTTACGTGGCCGTCAGCACGCCGGCGGGCGCGAATCCGTAACAATATATACACACACACACACACACACATATATATATATATATATATATATATATATATATATATATATATATATATATATATATATATATATATATATATATATATATATATATATATATATATATATATATATATATATATATATATATATATATAATGTGGATCAGTGCGTGAAGCTTTTTGTTTAATTATAATTCCACATCTCTGGGTCAATCTCCACCTAATTATGCCTCTGTGCTGGGGCTACACAGGGTCAGGTCACAGGCACACAAACCCCCCTCCCCGGCCCCCATAATGAAGTGCTCTGCATGTATGTGTGTACATTTGAAAATCATAGAAAAAATCGACAACAGAAGACTGAGGAGAAACTGACCTCGAAGGAAAATGAGGCCATTTGGCCAAACATTGCCATGGTACACTCCTGGGTTAATTTTTGCTCCAGCTTTAAACCTCAACCTTTGTGATTGTTTACCAAGTCTAACAAAACCCCGATCTTTATCAGGTGATGCAACATTTTATATGTACATCTATATTCCACATACATGGAGCTTCAGTCATGTCGAATTGCAGCTCAATCAACACGAACATAAAATATACATCATCATGTATAGATTGTAACAGAGAAACGTACGTGAACACACACACACACACACACACACACACACACACACACACACACACACACACACACACACACACACACACACACACACACACACACACACACACACACACACACACACACACACCAAATATATGTTTGCTGATAGGTCATCCAGCATGTCAGGTTGTTTCATTGCGCTCTTTGTAATCTAATTAACAACTCGAGAGATAATTAAACACATACCCAGAAGCCTGTCAAATGCATCGTATGCATGTGCATGGAGTGCAATTACGTATCGTCACAAACGTGCAACACACACACACACACACACACACACACACACACACACACACACACACACACACACACACACACACACACACACACACACACACACACACACACACACACACACACACACACACACACACACACACACACACACACACACACACACACACAGTAATGTAATGTAATGTTTCCCCACCAGACATTATCCCCGTTGCTTATAAACAGTCTTTGAATCGTCCTTGGATTGCATAAATATAATTATTTTATCATCTCACAATTACTACCCGCACCCTTACAGTCCTCTTCGGGGTCAAGGTTACGACGACACGTCATAAAGGGACATCGACGGCTCGACGTGCATTTCAGGATCTCGAGTCAGACACGAAACTCTAACCTCGGCTCAGAAACCACCGCGGAATCCATTAAGGTCTGTGCACGTCCTACTCCATCGGGCTGTCATCGTCCAGATCTGTCGACGTGCACTTCCCACGTTTCTCTCCCTCTCTCGTCGAAATGCCGTTGTGGATCATGATGGTTCAAAACCGATGAACCGATTATGGGGGTGTTTCAACCCAAAACCACATTTACCTCTCCATTTCACTTTATCTGCTCATTTAAAACCTCGTTTGTTCATTTTAACTGAGCTTTTAGGATTTGCATTCTGGTTGAAATCGCCAGGGTGGATTAAACACTCACTCACTCACAATTTGGCATGCTCTGGCGTGGTAGATGGATCACACACACACACACACACACACACACACACACACACACACACACACACACACACACACACACACACACACACACACACACACACACACACACACACACACACCTTACCAGGCTCGTTTGCACGAGAAAAACAGGAGGAATAGCAAAGATGACAGTAGGATACGCGAGAGATGCGAACCAGGCCCGGGTCTATTCGCCATCCCGGCCTCGCCGCTGAAGCCCAAGAGAGGTGAGCGGAGAACGACTCGCTGGATCGAAGGGAGGGGACTCGGATGCTGGGGGAAACGTAGCGAGCTGAATCTCAATGCTGAACTCGCTGCACCCCCTCTCGCACCCTCTCCCTCCACCGTTCATTCTCTATTCCGTCATTTCCACATCCAACACCGTGCCGCCTCAATCCTGGCACCTCGGGACACCTCTCCACCCACCCCGGCTCCTCGGGACACCTCTCCACCCACCCCGGCTCCTCGGGACACCTCTCCACCCACCCCGACTCCTCGGGACACCTCTCCACCCACCCCGGCTCCTCGGGACACCTCTCCACCCACCCCGGCTCCTCGGGACACCTCTCCACCCACCCCGGCTCCTCGGGACACCTCTCCACCCACCCCGGCTCCTCGGGACACCTCTCCACCCACCCCGGCTCCTCGGGACACCTCTCCACCCACCCCGGCTCCTCGGGACACCTCTCCACCCAACCTGGCCTCCTCGGGACACCTCTCCACCCACCCTGGCTCCTCGGGACACCTCATCCTGGCTCCTCTCCATGTTGACTCCTTCCATGAGCTCGGGAGACGACCTTCAGTGTTCATATTGTGGAGTGTTTGCTATATTATCATTAACCGATGAAGGACTGCACATTGAGAGATTGCAGGGTTAATGAGGCTCTGTTAATAAGGATCATCTGTGCGACCTGGAAATGAGCACGAAGAGCGTCCATATTTGCACGCGCAACTTGTGCTTTTATATTGAGAGTCGTGTGTTCATGTGTGCGCCCTTTATCACTACGTTTTAACCGCTAAGTACGTCATATCTATGGGCTGGGAGCCTTCAGGTTTTTGCACAAAACGACCGATGGTTTCGAGCCACAGTTCTGTCACACATGTTCTGGACCATTTTTATACGACCACAGTGCAGAGTTCCAGAGTGAAGATGGTCTTCCAGTGATGTCCTCACAGTGTTGATTTGGCATTTTGGAGGTTTGAAATTTGGTTTTGAGTTTATTTGTGCAGATTGATTTGGTGGTGTAGTAGTGATTAGCCCGTCCGCTGCACAGCACGAGATGGGGTTTTGCAATCAGGTGTGTTGTGTGTGTGAGTGTGAGTGTGTGTGTGCGCATGCACAAATGATCAATATAGAGAAAATACTACAACAGAAAGAAGTGTGAAGTAATCTTCCAGAAACAATATAACAGAGAGAGCCACCAAGGGTTGGATACACTTTCCGAAATGCAATTAGGGGAAAAATCGTCAACTGTAAGGAAACTGTGCAATCTATAGATGTAGAGGAATGGTTGAGTAACACACATCATTGTAATTGTGAACATGCCATATTTAAAGATCCACATCATAAACACATTATCGCAGGTGATCTCGGAATAGTGAAAGATAGAAAATTACGTGCATTACTCACAAAAGAACCAAATTATAGAGAAACTAAAAGGATTAACTGGAACAAAAGCGATGTAACTTACAATGCTGGGAGTGATGGAATGGATGAGAGAACAAATTGATAAACACAAAGTACCAAACACACAAATGGCTTTAAGTTTGGACGAGGTGGAGAATCATGTTGTTTTGTTGATTTGAGGAGGAAAATTGTTTATTTAAAAAGAAAAGTTTGAATCAAGAATCTGAAAGTTAATTTTAAACAATTCAGAGACACGTGATTATTGAAAACAGCTTCAAACACAATATGTTATTGTTCCAACTGACAAAGCAAACAATAATATTGCATTTGCACGCAAAACATTCTCTATTCAAACACTTTTGGAAGAAATGGGCTTACAGACTGGACTCTCAAAGACCTACAAAATAAGTTACAAAAATAAAATAGACTTGATATACAACACCATTTAAAACACTCCAAAGTGAGAAAATTGTTAGTTCTGGATAAACACCATAAAATACCATTCATTTACTGATCCCAAAAACACACAAAAACCCTTGTAAGATGAAGTTCATAATCGCAAGTAGAGAATGCAGTTTGAAACCATTGTCAAGTAGACCTGCAGGCTACAGGGGTGATGAAACTAATTTTTAAATGCTTAAAAACCCCGATGCGAAGGCAAGGTTTTATTCTGGAATAAAAAAAATTCTGGATCATTGATAATTCCAAAACTGTAATCGACAGTATCCACAACATTAATAACAAGGTCAGGTCAGGTATGGGAGCATGCGCCGGAGCAGCGTGTCACTGCGTCCACTTTCCGCCAGTAGTCAAGGGGCCTCCGTCTGGCCATCCCCCAGGCAAACACCTGACCCATCCACATCTCCTTGAGATGCTGATCAACCTGCTACAAACACGAGACACGTGGTCGACCCATTGGCCTTCTCCACTCACGAGGCTCTCTTGCTGAGAGAATCTGGTGAGCAGGATCAGCATCAGGAAAACGAGCCACATGTCCATGCAGCCACAGCTGACACTCATGGACTATGCAGGTAACAAATCTAATTTGAGTCTCTCTCTCAGCAACCGCTCGTTGGACATAAAGTCCGACCAGCAATAGCCAAGGATTCCCCGACGAGACCTGGTACCAAAGGAATTAAAGGCAGTCTCAGATCCCTGGTCAGTGTCCAAGTCTCACATCCGTAGAGCTAGACTGGAAGCACTAAGGACCTGAAGACTCAGACTTTCATCCTGCACAGGTAACGGCAGCGCCACAGCCCATGATCCAGTGAATCCATGATTCCCCAAGCCCGACCCAGACATCTATTGACCTCTGACTCAAAGCCAGCAGAGACATGAATATTACTGCCAAGGTAAGTGAATCTCTCCACGACCTCAACATCCTCACCACAAACAGGCACAGACAGGACAGCAGCATCCAAGATGTCATTGAAAGCCTGGATCTGAGTTTTGACCCAGGAAACCTGGAGTCCCAGCGGCTCTGACTCCTTATTCAGCACCTCGAGGGCCCCCAAAAAGATATCCTGAGTCTCTGTAAAGATGACTGCATCATCTGCGAAATCAAGGTCAGAGATCTTGACATTCCCAAACGATGCACCGCAGCTTGATCTCTCCAACATCCCCCCCCCCATTAATGCAGTCCACACAAGTGTTGAAAAGTGTGGGGGTCAGTACACAGCCCTGACAAACTACAGTAACAACCGGAACTAAGTAGGAGATGGTATCACCACAACTCAGAGCAATCTCAGTACCAGCATATCGTTCAGACGTGTGTGTGTGTGTGTGTGTGTGTGTGTGTGTGTGTGTGTGTGTGTGTGTGTGTGTGTGTGTGTGTGTGTGTGTGTGTGTGTGTGTGTGTGTGTGTGTGTGTGTGTGTGTGTGTGTGTGTGTGTGTGTGTGTGTGTGTGTAGGGGAGGGGCTTGGCAACCTGGTCACATTTTACAATATGCAGAATTTCCATGGGTCCCAGATAGTCCTGTTGAGTCTTTTAGGTATTTTGAGTTCTCTTGGTATTTTGGTTCCTCATGGTCTTTTGGATCCCCTGGGTCTTTTGGGTCCTCAAGGTCTTTTGGGTGGGTATGTTAGGTCTTTTCAGTATTCAGGGACTTTTGGGTGTTTTGGTTTCTCAGGGTCTTTAGGATGTTTTGGGTCTTTGGGGTATTTTTTGGTGTTTTGAGCATTTGGGGTCTTTGGGGGATTTTTGGATCTTCATGGTCTTCAGGGTCTTTTGAGTCTTTGGGGTCTTCAAGGTCTTGGGTCTTTGGGGTCTTTTGGATCTCTTTGGTCTTTTGGGTATTTTGGTTCTTTAAGGGTCTTCAGTGTCTTTCAAGGTTTTTTTTTCAGTATTTTGGGTCTTTTTGGTGTTTGGGGTATTTTGGGTCTTCATGGTCTTTTAGGTCTTTTGAGTCTTTCAAGTTTTAGCTCTTTGAGGTATTCAGGTCTTTGGGTATTTTAGGTCTTCATGGTCTTTCAGGTATTTTGGGTCTTCATGTTCTTTTGGGTCCTCAGGGTCATTTAGGTCCTTTTGGGTCTTTAAGGGTCTTCAGGGTATTTTGGGTTCTCGGGGTACTTGATTTCTTGGGGCAAATGGATTCAATTCTGAAGATCCGAATCAGTTTCCAGATTCGGATTTTCAAAATTGAATCAATTCATCCTTGTCACAAACCCAATGTGTCCACCAAGTTTTGTCCAAATCCGTATACAACTTACTTCCGTGCTATATATAATTTTTAGCCCTATCTATCAATGGTGAAGAATCCATTAAAAAATTATAGTAGTCAGATCCGGATCCATTTCTTCACAAAAATCTAATCAGTTCGTCCTTGTCACACACCCAACCTGTCCACAAAATTTTACCCAGATCCGTCCACAAGTTTTTGAGATATCCTGCACACAAACAAACAGACAGAAAGGGGTGAAAACATAACATCCTTTCACCTTCAGTGGCGGAGGTAATAACCTGATGTACATCTATGAAGCAAAAAACATGTGCACGGCTTATGTGCATCTATAATACTTGAGATCATTCCAATTGCATTGGGCCATGGACTAACACCCAGGCCCAAGGCCTGAGGTCTGCCGCCGGCCTGTGCTGCCTCATACAATGGTGGCACATGATTTTATTAGGATGGAATCAGGCCAGCTGTCCAGCCAGTGCATGACAAGCAGTGGGGTGGAGTCAGGGCAGCTGAATACTGACCCATGTATTATGTGATGTTTTCTAATTTTAAAAAGGGCATAATTCTGAAAAATTGATGTAACACCCTGAATCTCGACCTTGTTCTGTAGCTTATCATCATAAAGACATGGACTAATAAAGTTAATAAAGTCAGATGAATTTGTGAAAGGGTTTGGGGAAAAAAAAAATCTGAAAAACCACAGACGGGATGGATGGACAGACGGAGAACAAATCGAACGTCCCCTCCGGTGAAACTGGTCGGGGATCAATAATGTGGATTCTGTTTGGTTTTCAAGCTGTTTCATCGCATAACTTCAGGCAGAAGCAGTACCATTGTATAACAACTTTTTTTGTCTGCATGATTGTTTAAAAGATTATGATGACACTCAGTAACTAGATTACGATCACAAAGCGATTGCCAAGGGTAAGCCTCCTCCAGTCGAAGCTTACCCTTGGCAATCACTCACGTCTTACCCTTGATCCGAGATCCAATGATGGCTATATTTTTTTCGGACCACAATATGACAATAAACTTAGAGGGGAAATAAAGAAAATGTGTTCCCATCTACAATCTATCCATAAAACTCAACATCATGAAATTCAAAATCAAAAAGCTCAAAATCACAGCCATTTTCTCAACATAGTCACTCCGATTCAGAATAACCATGCTGGAGCCTTTATCTGGTCTGCAAATCTGGATTTCAAGATTGGATTTGAGGTCACTTCTAACGTCCAGGCAATCACGCTGCATTTGGAAATCAGACAGATCGTTTGGCATCCCACAGTAAGTATGAGCGAGATCGGCTAGCCTGGCCCTTCCATCTATTATAATAGATGGGTCAAAATATTGATGGGTAATAGATGTATAATATATAATAGATGGGTCAAAACATATCGGTAATCCACGTACCGATAATTATCGGTAATTCTGACTAATCCTCAGTGTGCAGGGCAATATCGTATCAGCTGGTATAGAATCCTGAGTAGAGGATGCAGTTTAGCTCACCTTCGTGTAATGAAGGACACATTCATCAGGTCAACCAACCATATTCTTTGCAGACAGAACGGATTTGTCCGAACTTTATATCTGTTTTGACCATGATGGCTTGACTGTGTAACAACTGTACCACAGTCAATGTTGAGTCATCATGAAAACCACCACCCCCCTTACTAGCCCTCAGCTAAATAGCATTATGTTTCCGCCTGTTCTTGGAAATTCATCTCCGCCCATTCATTATTCGTGATTGTTCATTTCCACCTACTCATTATTCATGATGCTTTGTGGTTCCACCAATCAGGTAATCTCGTCCTTTCTTTCTCTCAACCAATCAACGCTGAGGACATTACATTGCAACTTGAAAATGAGAGTTTGGTGCTTCTTCTTTATCTGCTTGCAGTTTTATCCCAAGTAGTGCAAGTCAAAAAGCTTTGATAATAATGTCTATTTTATTGAAATGCATATTTAGATCAAAAAGGTGTTTTGTGGTAATCAGGTCACAATCAAAAAGGTTATGATAAAAAAAGGTTATAATCAAAAAGGGTGTTTTTTGTTAATTACGTCACAATCAAAAAGCGTTTTTTGTTGTTGTCACAATCCAAAAACTAATCAAATATCATGTTTATAACTTTAATGCAAGTCCACTGTTCTTATGCCAGAACATCTTGGAAGGCCATGTGGTCTTTAAGATTTCGCATTGGCAAAATTGAGCGATGATAAAAAATACCCTTTTTTTCAGACTGCTATTTGATCTTGACCTTTAACCTGTAAGGGTATCATGTAAATTAAGCATTAATGCACCTTGCTATAAGCTGTCTAGAATGGGCCACTGAGTTATGATCAGCCAAACCTGAGTCAAGTTATTGTGAAAATGTTAATGTCTATAATTAGGTCATGACCATAAAATTAGGCCAAAAAAAAAAAATGTTGCATTGGCGTAACCCGCCCGACCCTAAAAATTCCGCCGACCCTATGTTTTTTTTTTGTTTTTTTGCTATCGAAAAATTTTGCCGACCCTATTTTATTGCTATTTTTGTTGTTTTGCTATCGTTTTCAAGTATCTTGTTGATTGCGATCGCGATCGCAAAAACCCGGAAGTGTTTCGGACAGAACCCGCCGACAAAAAGGGTGGTACTCGAGCCGGGGGAGATTTTGGGAGGGATTTATTAGGAAAAAAAAAAAAAAAAGATCCCGACCGACCTACCCTATTTTTCAGTGACCCGTTATGCCAATGCAACATTTTTTTTTTTTTGGCCTTAGGTCAAGGTCAAAATTAATTATGTCATTCCCGCATATTTCTATTCACATTATTGATGAAAAATTTCATTCTAAAAGCCCAGTCGGCTACAAGATGCAGCTCGGAAATTAGCAATGCAGAAAAAGAAAAACTGAAGTGGTAGTTTAGTACTCCTCAGAATTTAAGAAACTCCAGGATACCATGAAAAATATAAGCCTCCCCTATAATACAGGGGGGGGGGGGCTTAATAAGATTAAGAAAGCAGGGTCACACCAGAACTGAAGCAACCTAAAAAGGCCGATGACTGGAAACATTACACAATAATCATCGTTGGTGGATCGGCGGTTCGGACTTCATTTGGTGCTTGTGCCTGTGGTCTCGGCTCGGCCCGTAGGACAGTGGAGTGGGTTGGATCAGTGGTACCGACTACATTTGGTCCTTGTGCCTGTGGACTCAGCTCGGTTTTTCTTGGTAGGTCGGCCCTGCACAGCAAGGAACTGGTGGACAGAGTGTGGGGTTTGGCAGTTTTTAAAAACGTGGGTCTCGAGTGTGGGAGTCAAGAAGGTCCAAGGATGGGAGTTGAGGAGCTTATTTGCACAAACGTGATGAGGGTCGAACTGAATGGCTTTTGAACTGTGATATTTTGTGTTAAAATGAAGTGACTTTTTTCATGAAAAGCATTTGCTTGTTGTAAAATGAATAAGCATGACTTTAACGTATTGAGGAGAGCGGGGAGAGTGGGACATAAGGAAGGGAGGGTGGGGGAGGAAGAGAAAAAGAAAAGGAATGAGGGGTTGGGAAAGGAAGAGAAGAGGGAGTGAGTGGGGTTGGGGGAGGAAGAGAAGAGGGAGTGAGTGGGGTTGGGAGAGGAAGAGAAGAGGGAGTGAGTGGGGTTGGGGGAGGAAGAGAAGAGGGAGTGCGTGAGGTTGGGGGAGGAAGAGAAGAGGGAGTGAGTGGGGTTGGGGAAGAAGAGAAGAGGGAGTGAGTGGGGTGGGGGAAGAAGAGAAGAGGGAGTGAGTGGGGTGGGAGAAGGAAGAGAAGAGGGAGTGAGTGGGGTGGGAGAAGGAAGAGAAGAGGGAGTGAGTGGGGTGGGAGAAGGAAGAGAAGAGGGAGTGAGTGGGGTTGGGGGAGGAAGAGAAGAGGGAGTGAGTGTGGTTGGGGGAGGAAGAGAAGAGGGAATGAGTGGGGTTGGGGGAGGAAGAGAAGAGGGAATGAGTGGGGTTGGGGGAGGAAGAGAAGAGGGAGTGAGTGGGGTTGGGGAAGAAGAGAAGAGGGAGTGAGTGGGGTGGGAGAAGGAAGAGAAGAGGGAGTGAGTGGGGTGGGGGAAGGAAGAGAAGAGGGAGTGAGTTGGGTGGGAGAAGGAAGAGAAGAGCGAGTGAGTAGGGTGGGGGAAGAAGAGAAGAGGGAGTGAGTGGGGTGGGAGAAGGAAGAGAAGAGGGAGTGAGTGGGGTGGGGGAAGGAAGAGAAGAGGGAGTGAGTGGGGTGGGAGAAGGAAGAGAAGAGGGATTGAGTGTGGTTTGGTGGGGAGAGGGATGAGTGCCTTGAGGGTAGGGGTGAGAAGTCAAGTGTGGAGGGAGAGCCAAGGGGGTGGATAGGGGAGGGAGGTGGGGAGCGAGTGGAGAGACAGTGGTGTGTGTGCGTGCGCACACACAAGATTATGATAACAGGATAGGGTTGTGGGTTCAACAGGTCAGCCTGGGCAATGCTGCCGATTGATGACCAGAGCGTCCCAAACTGATCAAGATGGTACTAACTTTGCCAGGTGGGCAGCACTTCAGAAGCGAGGTTCGGTTTGATAGTTTGAATGTAGAATCAATTTGGGGGGGGAGGGGATTCAAGGTGATGGAGATGATGCAGAGAAGGAAGTTGGAAGTGTTGTGTGTGCAGGACATCAAATGGAAAGGAGACAGGGTGAGGATGTTGGTATGAGGATACAAGCTGTTTCACGTAGGCAGGGATGGAGGAGAAATGGCAGGGGAATAACAGTATCGGAAGAGATCAGCAAGCAGGTGGTCAGAGTGGAAAATGGAAGGGATGGATAGTGATGGCATGGGTGGTGGTACAGAGGCAAATGGTGTGTGTTATGTCGGTATATGGGCTACAAACAGGAAGGACTGGGACGGAGAAGTAGGAATTCAGGGACGCACTGGAGAGGATGATGGGAATGGTTGTGCAGGATGTGGTGCTATGTCTTGCAGGAGACTTTAACGTGAATGTGGGAGGGGTGGAGCCTGGGGAAGAGGACAGGGTCAAGAGCTTGCGGAGCTGGTGGTGAGGAATGGGATGGCCATACCTGATTTATTCTTTCAAAAGTGGGAAAGCCACAAGATTACATATAGGAGTGGATATCATGGAACAGAACTGGATTTGGTGATTATAAGAAAATGACAACTGTGGAGGGTTAAGGATTGTTAAGCAGTGGCGGGAGAGAATGTTACCACCCAGCACAAGCCTGTGGTGTTTGTGGTATGGATGGAGAAAAGGAGGGAAGTTAAGAGCAGAGGTAGGAAGATTATTTGGTGGGGGAAGTGTGGGGGAAACATCATCATTCAGTACAAGTAGAGGTTGAGGGCTAGGTATGAGCAACTTAGCGAAGAATGGTAAGGTTTGGAGGAGGAGTGGAAAAATTACAGAGCAGCATTTTGGGGAATTGCAGAAGTTTTGTGTGGAAGGACGTCAGGAATGGGTGCATCGTTGAGGGATAGAAACCAGTTATGGTGGATAGAGAAGGCAGCGAAGGCAGTTGGTGAAAAGAAGGTTTGGAAGAGTATAGAGAAAATCAAGGATAGAGGGAGGCAGGCAGATGCGGGGTTGCTGCACTTGTATGGGCAGAAGAAAAAGCAGCCAGGAGAGCTGTGGGTAAGGCAAGGAATGATTATGGAAGAGGAGGTGTAACACAAATTGGAAGAGGATGGTAGGAGGAACATATATGACCGTTTTTACAGCCATTTTTCCCTGCTGTGCAGGGGTTAGGCTTTTTCTTGAGGCAATGTTTTTTTTTTATGGCCGAATGCCCTTCCTGACGCCAACCCTGGTCGCCTCTTATGACTCGCAGGGATATGGTACACCTATTCTAACCGGGGCATACACCGGGACCAGTACACTGGTACTCATTTCGCCGACCTCGGAAGGATGACAGGCTGAGTCAACCCCCTGGTGTTAATTCAGCAGCCAACAGGGCTTGAACTCAGGACCCTGGGATCCCAAGCCACCACCCTAACCACTAAGCCAACACCGGGCTTGGTAGGAGGAACATGATATGTATATTTGCTTGTGACAGGAATGAAGATGGTAAGAACATCAAAGGGGGGGGGTGGTGGTGATTAAGGATGGTGGCAGGAGGCTAGTGACAGAGAGGGGGTGGTATTGAAGATGTGGCAAGGATATTTCAAAGAACTGTTGAACCAGGAAGGAAGCAACGGTGAGCTGAAGCTACCAGGTTATGTCGAGGGGAAAGTGGAGTTGGTGGAGATCACAGAGGAGGAAGTGCGGATGGCATTCAAAAGGATGAAGAAGAGAAGAGTACCAGGCATTGATGAGGTTTGCACAGAGATTATAATTGCAGTGGAGGAAGTTGGAATCAGTTGGACGAAGGCTGGTGAATGTATTATGTGAGAGGATTCAATTCCGGAGGAGTGGAAGACAGGGTTAATTGTGCCGATATGGAAGGGGAAGGGTGATGTTCAAGATCCGGGGAAGTACAGGAGCATTACACTCCTAAGCCATATCATGAAGGTGCTGGAGAGGATTCTGTATGGGATGATGAGGAAGAGGGCAGAGATGGAGATTGGAAAAGAGCAGCAGGCGTTTAGAAAGGGTAGAGGGATGATGGATGGGATGTTCACGCTGAGATAGCTGGTGGAGAAGAGGTTGGTGGTGCAAGGTGAGATGGCATTGGGATTTATGGACCTGCAGGATGCCTATGACACTGTCCAGAGACAGATGGTGTTGGCAACACTGAAATGGATGGGAGTGCCAGAAGCAGAAGTGAGGTTGGTGGAAGGGATGTACGAGGGAACAAAGGCAAGAGTTTTGGTTGGTCCTGGGATGTCTGAGGAGTTCAGCATGCACATTGGTTTGAGGCAGAGAAGTCCTCTCAGCCCACTCATGTTTATCATGGTGATGGAGCTGGTTAGCAGGAAGGTGAGTTTGAGTGGTAGTATGTGGGGGATTCTGTATGCAGACGATCTGGCTGTTTTGGTGGAGAGTGGGCAGGAGATGCAGGAAGTACTGGTGGAGTGGAAGGAGGCATTTGGAAAGTATGGGCTGAAGATGAGTACGAGGAAGACTGAGGTGATGTGGGTCAGGCAGTCGAGAAAAGAAATGAATATCATGTTAGAGGGGAGGGTGATCAGACAGGGAAATAGGTTTGAGTATTTGGGAGGAACAGTGACCCGGGATGATAAGTCCGAGGCAGAGGTGCGGAGAAGGATTGAGTTGGGTGCGAATGCTTGGACGAATGGGGAGGGAATAATGTCGGATCAAAAGATATCAATAAAATGGAAATGGAAAGTTCTGATGTCAGGTGTAATGCCAGCCTACCTTTATGGTCGAGTGTCGGTGGCACTGACAGAGAGGCAACAGAGTCAGATTCTGCAACCGGTCCAGACGGCATCAGCCCACGTGTCCTCAAAGCCTGCTCTTCTGCTCTTGCTCACCCTCTCTCTGTTCTATTCACCCTCTCATTTGCCCAGGGTCATCTGCCATCTGCTTGGAAATCTGCTAACATCACTGCCCTGCATAAAAAAGGTGCAAAAACAGATCCCTATAACTACAGACCAATCAGCCTTCTCCCAATCATCAGCAAGGTGATGGAATCCATCATCGCCTCAGATATGAAATCCTTCCTCTTCTCCAATGGCTTGATTTCCAATCATCAATTTGGTTTCAGACCAGGTCACTCAACCCTGGATATGCTGCTTCTGCTCTCCCATCAATGGATGGAGGACCTCAATGCCAGACAGGAAATCCGAGCCGTATCCCTGGACATATCACGTGCTTTTGACACAGTCTGGCACCCTGCACTACTCACCAAACTCTCTTCCCATGGTATTCAAGGCCATCTCCACTCATGGCTCGCAGACTTCCTCTCCTGTCGCAGTCAACGTGTGGCCCTAAATGGAGTTCTTTCATCCCCTCTTCCTGTGCAGGCTGGAGTTCCTCAAGGTAGCGTTCTGGGCCCTGTTCTTTTTCTGGTTTTCATCAATGATCTCTCGGACTCTCTGGAAAATCCTCTATTTCTCTTTGCCGACGACTCCACCCTCTGCCGTACCATCTGTCATCCCTCAGACCGGCAAGCAGCAGCTTCTTCACTCACTGCAGATCTGGATAAAATCACAAACTGGTCCAACACGTGGAACATGTCTTTCAATCCAGACAAATCTCACACTCTCACTATGTCTCTTCGAAAGGACCGTTTACAAAACCCCCCATCCACTTTCTCAACAATCCTCTGGAAGAAGTCTTTTCTTTCAAGCTTCTAGGTCTCACTATCTGCCATGACCTTTCCTGGGAAAGTCACATTTCCAACCTCGCCTCAAAAGCCAGTCGCCAACTGGGAATCCTCCGTCGTGCTAAGTCCTTCCTCGGCCCTCTTGAGCTCCTGACCACTTACAAAGCTTTTGTCCGTAGCCTGATGGAGTACTGCTCTCCCCTCTGGGCTGGTGCTCCTGCCTCCCACCTTTCTCGGCTTCACGCTGTCGAAACCAGGGCATTTAAGATCATCGGCATCTCCCGCAATGAGGCTGAGTCTTTGGGCCTCTCACTCAATCACCGCAGGTTGGTCGGTGGTCTTTCTGTCTTCTACCGACTCGTCTCCAGCCTTGCCCCCCCTGCTCTCTCTGCGATTTGTCCCCACCACATTTCCACAGGGCGCTCAAGGTCCGCCAACAACCCCCTTCTGGTAAAACTACCAAAATCACGAATCACTGCTCATCTTCACTCTTTCATTCCTCTTTTTTCCCGCCTTTGGAATAAACTTCCTCACTCTATTCTTTCCCATTCTTCCCTCCAGGCTTTCAAAACAGCTGTTCACCACCACCTCTTATCTTCCCCCATCCAAATCCTCGATCTTTTCTACCCCCGATAATCCACCCAAGCCCACTTCCTTCATTTCTCCTACTTTCCTTCCTGAAAGTCCCTGAAATGTCCATCTTCTCTTCGCCATGTTCCCCGTCCCATCCCCATCCCTCTCCCTTCCACAGTTCACCTAATGTGTCTGTTCCCCACTGTTTTGTCCCTTCCACTCCCGCCCCTCTTGTCTCATGCCTCCTTGCTGTGAGTTGTGTGTTAGCTCTCATACGAGCCTCGACCAAGGTATACAAAAAAAAACAAAAAAAAAAAGAAAAAAAAAAAAGAGGCTGCAGGTTTGTGAGAACAACTGGATCAGGAGGATTGTGGGAGTGAAGAGGGTGGACAGAAGGAGGATGGATGAATTGAGGGAGGAGATTTGGTGTGCAGATGAGTTTGATGGGGAGATTGGTGAAATTCCAGCTGAGATGGGCCAGACACTTGGTGTGGATGGGGGAAGAGAGAATGGCAAAGAAAGTGGATACGTTGAGGGAGCAAGGTAGGAGGAAAAGAAAGAGGTAGATCATGGTTGAGATGGAAGGATTGTGTGAGGAGGGATATCCATCAGGCCAAAAAAAAAAAAATGTTGCATTGGCGTAACCCGCCCGACCCTAAAAATTCCGCCGACCCTACGTTTTTTTTTTTTTGTTTTTTTTGCTATCGAAAAATTTTGCCGACCCTATTTTATTGCTATTTTTGTTGTTTTGCTATCGTTTTCAAGTATCTTGTTGATTGCGATCGCGATCGCAAAAACCCGGAAGTGTTTCGGACAGAACCCGCCGACAAAAAGGGTGGTACTCGAGCCGGGGGAGATTTTGGGAGGGATTTATTAGGAAAAAAAAAAAAAAAAAGATCCCGACCGACCTACCCTATTTTTCAGTGACCCGTTACGCCAATGCAACATTTTTTTTTTTTGGCCTCAGGTAGGGGTGGTTGGAGTGTGGAGAGAGTTTGCTCAGGACAGGGGGAGGTTGAGGAGTATCGTGGTCAAGGCAGGGCAGAAGCGTGGTGCCATCGGACCTCACCCCTTATAAAGGCAAGGAGGAGGAGAAGAGGAAGAATAAGAAGAAGGTAGTTGCTGCAGTTTTAAAAACATTACACAAAGACTTGGAATGATGATCACCAATTTCAACAGTTGCACTACAACAGTGGTTTTCAAACTTTTTTAAGTGGCGACCCAATATCAGAACCTCTCCACATCGCGCGACCCAAAAGATTCAAAACCCAATTCATAATATACAAGATAAGATTTCATATGACACAAGAAAATTTACTGTTTACTTAATCACCATCATCATGTGTTCATAGAGGAGTAAACGGAGAATAGCCGACAGTATCCAAATAGTATAGTTGAATGTTTCAGAAGTTTAGTCCGAATGACATTTAGATACATCAGTGAGAAGGATGAGCCTGTTTTCAGAAACCAACTTCTCGATTCGTGGAGAAGTAGATGACAATACCAGGATCATATCATGCTCCATTTCTAGGCAATTTCTGTACTTTGTTTTAATCACCACCATGGTGGAGAACGACTGCTCACAAAAGTATGATGAAGGATATGGCATGAGAACCTTAATGGCGTGCCGTGACAGGGTCGGGTACGACGGCAGCATTTTGCACCAGAATGTCGACAACGAATTCGTCCGCGCAAGAGCCTGTGCTCCTGAATCCTGCTGGAGCTGTACAAGCTCTTCCTGTGCTGTAACATCTTCATCAGCAATCGAGTCCAGTGGAGCTGTGAAAGGGTCCCGAATCACAGAGAAGGACTGCACATCCAGCTCAGGGAAATAGTGCTCGAACTGTTCAATGAGCGACCGAAGGTGACGTGCTATCTCCCCAGAAAGACTGTCAAGCTCAGTATCATAGTACTGGCAGGTCGTTAGATGCTCCACCAGACGGGGGAAAAGGCTGAAGCGCTTAACAGTTGCTTTGTCTGCCAGTAATTTTAGAGTCGCCAGAAATCCGCTCATTTTGTCGTGAAAAATCATGAGGTTGGAGTCTTTTCCTTGGAGGGAGCAGTTGAGGACATTGAGATGTTCAAAGATGTCAACGAGATAGCACAGTTCTGACAGCCAAGAGTCCGACTCGAGCAACGCTACCCATGCCGTTTTCCCTTGTGTGCATAGGAACTCCTTCAGTTCATCTTTGAGCTAGTAAACGCGCAGAAGAAGGTTTCCTCGAGATAACCATCTCACTTGAGTGTAGAATAGTAAATTCTTATGGTCTGCGTCCATCTCCTGGCAGAATAGCCTGAATAACCTAGTGTTGAGGGCGCTCCATTTGATGTGATTCACCATTTTTATGACTTCTGAGAGCACGCTCTGCAAGGTTTCTGGCAAAGTACGAGAGGCGAGCGCTTCTCGGTGAATCATGCAGTGTACCATGGAGGTCTGAGCAGCCACCTCAAGCAATTTAGCCTTGAATCCAGAACGCACTCCTAACATTGCTGGCGTGCCGTCTGTTGTAGAACCGAGCAACTTTCCGAAGTCCAGATCATGGTCATAGATCATCAAAACTGCTCTACTTTTCCAAAAATGTCCTCGCCTTTGGTGGTGGCCTCCAATGATTTGATGAGCAGAGGCTCATCGACAAAGTTATCAGCCTTGATGAAGCGGACCCAGACGATGAGTTGCGCGTACGATGCGATATCAGTGAACTCGGCAAACTGTATGGTGTGCCACGGCGATTCCTTGATCTTCTGTACGACCTGAGCCGTTACGTCCAGACTCATATCTTCAATTCTGCGTTGGATGGTGTTGTCAGAGAGGGGTATAACTGCCAGTTTCTTCGCCGCTTCCTCCCCAACCATCAGAGATACCATGTCCTTTGCACATGGCAGCACGAGCTCTTCCGCAATGGAGTAAGGCTTTTTAGTCTTGGAAACATGGAGCGACACTCGATACGAGGCCTCTAATGCCCGAGAATTGGTCTGATGGCATGTACCCTCTCTGTCAAGACGCGTATTCTTGAGTGCAAGAAGTTTCCTCTCAAAGAACGCTCTCTCCTTAAGGTGCTGTCACACCTTGACGTTTTAGCCAGCAATGGCAAAGTATAAAAAAGTATGTAAAACATTGACGTACGCTGAAGTTTTGAGGTTTTTTTTTAAAGTTTTGGTCGTATTCATAACGTGTTGGTCGTATGCATAACATATTGGTAACGGGCACAGAACGTTTCGTTGTCTTATAGATAACTTATACCAACGAATGCTTAGCCTGTTGTCGGCGTTCACAACCTACGCCCAACGATAGTTTAACTTAGGCATAGCGCGCTGCACGTATCGCCGACTAACTCGTGGCGTTCTCTGCTAAAAAGCTGCTGCACGCCGATTTAAATCATAACCGCCTGAAAATTGGAAGTGTCAACATCGCAGTCACACCTTGACAATTTAGCCAGCGTATGCCGACCCATGAAAAATGTGTCTAAAACGGTGGCACACGTCGAATACGGTATGGGTAAGTTGTGTATACGTTAGGAGCACGCTGAAAAACGCTGAAGTACGCTGTCATATTCCGTGGTACGTCTAGTACGTCGTGAAATTTCAAGCATGCTGAAAATTTTTTCGACGTACTTGACGTATGGCTCACAAGTTCCACATTCGCTGGCATAAGTTCTCGGCACGCTCCGCGATCGTTTACGCACGTTACTTGTAAATTACTCATAAGTCGAAACATGTCAAGGTAGTTTAGCATACCCGAAACTTAATTTTTAACCTATGAGTAACATGCTTTGAACCTATGAATAGCATGCTTTGAACGTATGTGTAACGTATCTCAAACGCATAGTCGTATGTGGACGAATTTGATTGACGTCTTTCGGACGATCACAGAACTTACTGAACGTGTTTCTAACTTACATCTACCGTTTAATGGCGATTTGGCAGCGTTTAGGGGAATTGGTATATACAAATGGGCTTCACAAGAGGAACCCGTCAGTGTTCCAGACTCCATATTGAGTAGATGTCAATGTCAGTAGTATCAGTAGTAGTAGTATTAAGTGAGCATGTCAGTAGTAGTAGGTGAGCGTGATGGGGAGGGTGTGGGTGATGATGGATCCTCGTTGCATCCACGAATAGGAGACTACTTTGCACCATTGTTCGATGTTCTTTTCGGCTAATTTTTTTTTCTCATTCCCACAATGAACTATTTTTTTGTTTCAGTTTTAAAAGTATTCAAAACGACTTGGACAAATGCATAATGTACTAGTAAAGAACACAGAACGCTTCGATAACTTATACATAAGTTATACCAACGATTGATAAGCGTGTTTTAGGCGTCCACAACCTATGCCCAACGATAGTCTAACGTATATGCAGAGCGTGGCAGCGTATCGTCGACGATTACGTGAGGTTTTCTATTCAGAGGCTGCAAACTTCACTTTTAATAAATGCCTGTCACTCGCCTATTGTTTTTGGATGCTGGTGCTCGGCAATTGAAATCGTTTCCATTGAACGAGTTAAATCGGTTCCACAGCACTGCAGTCACGGCACCAACAGCAGTAGGCTCAGTGCCAGCCTCATGCCAGGCTCAAGCGGATCCCTGTAAAAGGTGTACTGCTTGGTTATCCTTGGACCCACTCTGGCTAGCAGCTCGTCGAGCATCGCTGGGGGCATTCGCAGGAAGTTGATGAAGGATGCATGGTCCTCGTTCCGGAGTTCCACCATGAGCTGGTCATATATGCCGTAATGGCGTCGCCTCCCGATCCATGGTCTGACCCAGTTCCTTCTCCTCCTTTCACGTCTTCTTCTCCCGGCTATATTGGCACGCAACTGGTGCAGTGTCAACTCGATGAGGTCATGTTGATGTTCGAGGACAGGTAGGTATTGTCGTCTCAGCCTTGCCGTATCCTCCATCTCTCAGAATGACGTGGACATGTACTCACCACGAAGTCTAAAAAAAAAAAGACGGGTTCCTCCTGCGAAGCCCCTTTTTATATTCCAATTCCCCCAATCGCTGCCAATACGCCATTATACGGTATCTGTAAGTTAGAAACGCGTTCAGTAAGTTTTGTGGTCGTCCTGAAGACGTCAAATACATCTACATAATATTTGTGTGTAGGACATGCTTTACAAATAATTCCCAAGCACGTTACTCATAGGTTATAAATAAGTCACAGGTACCCTAAACATTACTTTGACGTATGAGGAACTTTCAAGTAACGTGTTGCGAAGTGTGAACAACGTTTGTGTAGCGTGCTTACAAAACGTTACTCATAGGTTAGAAATAAGTTTCGGGTACGCTAAACATTACCTCGACGTGTTTCGACTTATGAGTAACTTTCAAGTAACGTGTGTCGACGTGTGTCAACGATCGCATAACTTGCCTACAACTTATGGCCAGCGTAGCGGAACATGTGAGTCATACGCCGGCATACGTCGTAAAATTTCAAGCATGCAAAAATTTGAGGACAACCCAAAAGTACAACGTTTAAAGCCAGCGTACTACGACGTATGGCAGTGTTTTTTAGCGTGCTCTCAACGTATTAAAAAAACGTACCCATAACGTATTCGACGTGTGCCAGCGTTTTAGACAAATTTTTCATAAATCGGCATACGCTGGCTAAATCGTCAAGGTGTAACAGCGGCTTTACCCGGATAAGGCGCATGTTTTGTAGTCAAATGCCTCTGCAACTTATTTTGTTTCATAGACTCCGTAGAAAGCACTTCGAAACAAATCACACACTGAGGCCTCTGTGCCCCACTTTTATCCACCACGTAGTAAAATCCAAGGTCCAGAAATTTATCCTGGTAAGAACGTTCGAGATTTGCTGGAGGCCGGTGCTGCCATCACAAATAAGGTCTCGAGTCGTACGTGGAGACGTGAATGGACGTTAATGATAGAGTCAGAGTCTGAGTCTGAGAGGCCGTGGATCAAACCACTAATTTCCCGCCAAAATGAACCGCCCTTCAGCGAGCCCGCGCATCGGCTGGATCCCATTCCAAGCGTCATGTTGCGCCGGTTCCCATACTTTGAACGAACCGTTTATATTACATCCCATAAAAGCGAACACCGATCGAAAATAGACAATTTTTTTTTCGCTGCAAGCGGATGCCCGCGGCCCCACGAAATTTGCTCGGCGACCCCACTTGGGGTCGCGCCCCCGGGTTTGAAAAACCAAGCACTACAAGATGATTTTATTGAATGGGTTCAACTACTGGAGAAAGTGTTGTGTGTGCAGATATTTGACATTCCCAACAAATCCTCTGAGGACGATAACGCTCTCAGCAGTTTACTCTATAAATAAAAAAATACTTTGTGGTTTGTCATTGCCTTGATCGTGGCTCGTGGAAGAGTTAGAGCAGAATGCAAGGGGAAAACACCAACAACAGAGTAGAAGTGAGAGTGACAGTGAGATCAAGGAGAGGGGGATAAGGATACCTAGGTGTGCACATACTGCACACAAACTGAATGAAACAGAACAGGAAGAGGAAGGTGGAAGAGGGGATGAAACAGCGAGGGAACAAACCAACTGACAAGTAACAAATGAAGAGAGGTGAGAAAATTACAATAAACTGGAAATAGGGAACGTTTTGGAAAAGGGTCATTTGTGGTAGAAGAGATCATGAATATGTATGGAGGAAGAACAGGTGTCTTGAAGTCCTGGAGGGAAGAATGGGACTGAACAGACTGGGGAAATTTGTTCCACAGGTGAGAGAAAAGAGGAATAAATGAGTGGAGGTGAGCAGTGAGCCTGAATTTTGGGAGTTTACCAAGAAGAAGGTTACTAGTTGGCGGTATGTACCATGCAGAAACCTGGGAGAGATAGAGCCAAGTACCTGCCATTATTAACCCTCCTTTGACGAGCACCTGCCATTATTTCCTTGTAAAAGTCATGAGGTACTTATCACACTTAGTTGACTTTTATTTTATCGCTGTAGACAGCACTTAGATTGCTAATTGGAGCACGTATCTCCAACATGCTTACACACACACACACACACACACACACACACACACACACACACACACACACACACACACACACACACACACACACACACACACACACACACACACACACACACAATGATATAAATTCATTACCCCAATTTATGAGGATTTTATAAATGTAAAGGAAATTGTGCATCCAGTGCCATGGAGCTGTGTACAAGCAAGTTTGTATGCCATTTCCTGCTCATCATGAGTGGCTGGATGAGGTAAGCAATTAATGATTGCTCCAACAAATTGAGAGTGAGAAACATAAGGGGTCAGGGCTGCCATGGATTTTTTTTATTGGACAAGGTGGCCACAATGTCTTGTCCCCCATTGTTAAAATTGTGGCATTGCCTTTGTGTGCAGAGTGTTAATTCGTTTCCTTTTTCCCTCTTTTCAAATTGAGTGAACTTAACCATGGGTGATACAAGCAATTACCCCATCGAACAACGGATTGTTGTCAGTGTCTGTGCTCCCGTCAAAATTATTCTCTGTAATGACAATGATGGATCACAAACGGATCCAATGGACACTTAAGACTTGTGTCATATGCTGTATAATGTGTAATAAAGCAAAAGAACACCGCAAATTTATGTGGTATAACTTGTAGAACCCTTCAGTGTTGTCAGCTCATATGATAACAAGCCGGTAGGCGACGAGGGATTCGCTAGGATCGAAGCGCTGGATACGACGCTTTTCATTCTGACCGATCCACCGACGAAGATTCATTGCCAAGACGTATTGGTTCACATACAATTGTTCCTCTGCCTGGCAAGATTTTTCCTATTGCGTATTTTGCCAACTGACACTCTTCATAAAAAATGACGGTAAATAGACACGCTATTTTTGAAGGACTACCATTTGAAAAATAATCGGTTTGCTGGTTTGTGCTGTGGAGCCTCGTGTTGCAGACACAAACACAAACACAAACACACACACAAAACCCGATAAACTTCTCTCAATGCTCTTGCTTGAGCACACCTCCTGAGCCACACAATATTTTTCATAAGCCACGCCCACTTTCCTACACCACTCCCACTTTAAATAATAAATAATTGAAGGTGGTGTGTGGATCGTGGAATCATTTACGGTAAATAAATAAATAATTAAAGGTGGTGTGTGGGTCATGGAATCGTTTACAGTAAATAATTGGAGGCGGTGTGTGGGTCGTGGAATCGTTTATGGAAAATAAATAAATAATTGGAGGTGGTGTGGGTCGTCGAATCGTTTTCGGTAAATAAATAAATAATTGAAGGTGGTGTGTGGGTCGTGGAATCGTTTTCAGTAAATAAATGAATAATTAAAGGTGGTGTGTGGGTCGTGGAATCGTTTTCTGTAAATAAATAAATAGGAGGTGGTGTGTGGGTGGGGAATCATTTTTGGTAAATAAATAAATAATTAAAGGTGGTGTGTGGATCATGGAATTGGTTTCGGTAAATAAATAAATAATTGGAGGTGGTGTGTGGGTGGGTAATCGTTTTCGGTAAATAAATAAATAATTGGAGGTGGTGTGTGGGTGGGGAATCGTTTTCGGTAAACAAATAAATAATTGGAGGTGGTGTGTAGGTGGGGAATCGTTTTCAGTAAACAAATAATTGGAGGTGGTGTGTGGGTGGGGAATCATTTTCGGTAAATAAATAAATAATTGAAGGTGGTGTGTGGGTCGTGGAATCGTTTTCAGTAAATAAATGAATAATTAAAGGTGGTGTGTGGGTCGTGGAATCGTTTTCTGTAAATAAATAAATAGGAGGTGGTGTGTGGGTGGGGAATCATTTTTGGTAAATAAATAAATAATTAAAGGTGGTGTGTGGATCATGGAATTGGTTTCGGTAAATAAATAAATAATTGGAGGTGGTGTGTGGGTTGGTAATCGTTTTCGGTAAATAAATAAATAATTGGAGGTGGTGTGTGGGTGGGAAATCGTTTTCGGAAATAAATAAATAATTGGAGGTTGTGTGTGGGTGGGGAATCGTTTTCGGTAAACAAATAAATAATTGGAGGTGGTGTGTGGGTGGGGAATCGTTTTCAGTAAACAAATAATTGGAGGTGGTGTGTGGGTGGGGAATCATTTTTGGTAAATAAATAAATAAATTGGAGGTGGTGTGTGGGTGGGGAATCATTTTTGGTAAATAAATAAATAATTGGAGGTGGTGTGTGGGTGGGGAATCGTTTTCGGAAATAAATAAATAATTGGAGGTTGTGTGTGGGTGGGGAATCGTTTTCGGTAAACAAATAAATAATTGGAGGTGGTGTGTGGGTGGGGAATCGTTTTCAGTAAACAAATAATTGGAGGTGGTGCGTGGGTGGGGAATCATTTTTGGTAAATAAATAAATAAATTGGAGGTGGTGTGTGGGTGGGGAATCGTCTTCGGTAAATAAATAAATAATTGAAGGTGGTGTGTGGGTCGTGGAATCGAAATAAATGAATAATTAAAGGTGGTGTGTGGGTCGTGGAATAGTTTTCTGTAAATAAATAAATAGGAGGTGGTGTGTGGCTGGGGAATCATTTTTGGTAAATAAATAAATAATTAAAGGTGGTGTGTGGATCATGGAATTGGTTTCGGTAAATAAATAAATAATTGGAGGTGGTGTGTGGGTGGGTAATCGTTTTCGGTAAATAAATAAATATTTGGAGGTGGTGTGTGGGTGGGGAATCGTTTTCGGGAAATAAATAAATAATTGGAGGTTGTGTGTGGGTGGGGAATCGTTTTCAGTAAACAAATAAATAATTGGAGGTGGTGTGTGGGTGGGGAATCATTTTCGGTAAATAAATAAATAATTGAAGGTGGTGTGTGGGTCGTGGAATCGTTTTCAGTAAATAAATGAATAATTAAAGGTGGTGTGTGGGTCGTGGAATCGTTTTCTGTAAATAAATAAATAGGAGGTGGTGTGTGGGTGGGGAATCATTTTTGGTAAATAAATAAATAATTAAAGGTGGTGTGTGGATCATGGAATTGGTTTCGGTAAATAAATAAATAATTGGAGGTGGTGTGTGGGTGGGTAATCGTTTTCGGTAAATAAATAAATAATTGGAGGTGGTGTGTGGGTGGGGAATCGTTTTCGGTAAACAAATAAATAATTGGAGGTGGTGTGTGGGTGGGGAATCATTTTTGGTAAATAAATAAATAAATAAATTGGAGGTGGTGTGTGGGTGGGGAATCGTTTTCGGTAAATAAATAAATAATTGGAGGTGGTGTGTGGGTGGGGAATCGTTTTTGCTAAATAAATAAATTATCGGTTTGCTGGTTTGTGCTGCGGAGCCTCGCGTTGCAGACAGACAGACAGACAGACAGACAGACACACACACATGGAAAACCTGATAAACTTCTCTCAATACTCTTGTTTGACCACACCTTCTGAGCCACACAATATTTTTCATAAGTCACGCCCACTTTCCTACACCACTCCCACTTTTCAACCATGTCCACTTTCCATAAGCTCCGCCCACTTTCCTAAGCCCCTCATAAAAAATGACGGTGAATAGACACCCGATTTTTTAAGACTACCATTTGAAAAATAAAACCTCAATCAAAAATCGGCTCAAGTAAAATTTTCTAAATATCTTGAAGTGTTTAATTCCGAAGTCTCGTTTTTCTACATTCAAAACTGAAGGATAAGTATTGAAAATACTGTACACGGTTTTTCGGCCGCTGCACAGCAACGGATGGTTGCGAGGCAATGAAATTCAAACGCGCACATTCCCACAAATACTGCACATGTTGGCAAAGTTTCATCGAAATCGGTTCGCTGGTTTGTGCTGTGGAGCCTCGCATTGCAGAGACACACACACACACACACACACACACACACACACACACACACACACACACACACACACACACACACACACACACACACACACACACACACACACACACACACACAATAAGGGATATCTAGCATAAAAAGCGAATCCAAAAATGACAAGACATCCTGGCCACCCTGTAGAGCAGCGTTTCTCAACCTTTTTACCCTTGTGGAACTCTTTAAATAGTTTTCATGTCTCAGGGAACCCCTGCATATAAATTATTATATACCATGATTAATATCTAGCGCTTTTATATTTTTACCGTAGTTCACGTGGTAAATATAATATTTTTTTTTTTCGGATACCTGGTTTAAGGAAAAAAAATGACTCCTTTTTGTCAAATTTATTGGCAATGAAAAAAAAACATACTGCTCGTTTCTGAGACCTCACACCGAGGTTTTAATTCACAACAAAAAATTTTGTTTGTTATCGTCATTTTTGAAAGTGTTTGTCAACCCCGAGTCTGTTTGACAATTAAAAAACACACCTCATATAACTTGATCAACAAAACTTAAACAAATAAAGCTGAAGCAATAAAGGTAAACAGAAGAACAGAGAGAGACAGAGAGAGACAGAGAGAGACAGAGAGAGACAGAGAGAGACAGAGAGAGGCTTCGTGCTAGGAAGCTCAGAGAAGATAGATGGACACCGTGCATGCGTCCCGTACTTGAGTAAGTCACTCAATGATACACGAATCCGCCGCGTACAGGACGTCCACTAACCAGTGACGGCGGTTTCACACTGGCGCCATATAGACATTGTTCAATACATTCCCTATGGTTGTTATAATTGCAAATAATATAAGAGGTTGAAGCCTCTATTATAATAACCAAGGAGTTTCCAACAATATGCCGTATGTGTATAGTAAAATTACGAATATTAAATCAAACAAAAACTCGTCAAAAATACATTAGCCTATTTATTACTGTTTCTTGCGGAACCCCTCGCGACCTCTTGCGGAACCCTAAGGTTCTGGGAAACCCCGGTTGAGAAACACTGCTGTAGAGTATAGAACATGTAAAAACAAGAACGACACTCGGTGGAGCGCATACCTCCGCCAGACTGAACAGTTCACGTTTTGTATCCCACTGATGGGTGGGATCTGCATCCAGACCTGAACCAAACTCTAATCGACTTGTTATTGTCACCTAACCAACTCATCCACAAAGTTTTGTCAACCTATCTGCAACTTTTTGAAATATTGTGCTCTATCGTTTTTGACCCCAGTTATTGCTGAGTGTTTGTGAGCATTCTCACAACAACCAGCTGCTATCACTGTTGAGCAATAACATTAAAAGTGTTACGCGACTAATTGTGGAGATTTTTCGGATCAGTTACACATGAAATCACAGACGATTTGGATGTCATTATCGGACGTAGGGAACACAATCATTCATTCTCACTTGAAATACACTCAGGTGAGTACAAAGTGGGTACCCAAGAATATCTAATTTTAATTTTTTTATCAATGGCAACTCATATGACCATTTCAATAGAGATCCTTTAATGCACCAGAGGAAGGCAGATGGTTCATTGAAGAAGACTGTGACTTGTAATGAAATCTACCTCGGTTCATCATTTTATGCAAGAGTAAAAGCGAGCCAGCATGGAAGAGAGACGTTTATGGTTCTCGAGCACGAAAAAAGATTGCAGGTTCAGCCATCAGCCAGAAAACTTATGGAAATTGTTTTGGGGATTTAATGATTCCATTAGTTAATGTGGAATTTCTCAGATGTGAGAACACCATGAGAGAACAATATGACAGTGGAATGAAGAACTAGTCTTGCTCGTGAAGGAGGGTGTCAACCTGCATCGGCAGACAGGTAGAACAATGGATGAAATCAACAGGACGTTGATTGAGGTATGTGAACCGCACCACCATGGTAGACAAGTTCAACAATGGATGAAATCAACTTCCGAGGGTGCTTAGCAACCTCAATAAAAGTCCTGTTGATTTCAACCATTTTTCACAAAACTACCGTGATTGGCTATGCAGTGAAGTGAACAACCAAAATGCAGACTGTGGCCAGGCATGCTGTCACAAGATGTGACCACTCTGCAATATTGTTTGCCCTCTCATGGAAAATCTAACCAAAAATACTCCAGAGAAGGTGGGTTGTTTGGAAGTTGGAAATAATGTGAGCTGGGGTTACAGCACAGTCTCAAAATTCCAAATGACTTTCTGCATCGAATGATGGGCTGTAGTACAGACGATTCAAGATCCTCTTACTGTTATCCAATCACAATGATTAGCTGAGTGATATAGCTCTTGCAATTATGACCAGTAATGTACTTTTTGGAAGTTGAAACTCATACTATGGATGTGCTAAGAAGAATCAAGAGGCAGCATGTTTTTTTCGTTTTTACATTTATTTATGACTGCATACCTACTGACAAAATTCCTGTTATTCATCCAAAGTCCAGACTCGGTGGTGTAATGGTTGTAGTGTCCGCTCTGAGTCTGGAAGGTCGGTGGTTCAAACCTTGGATGAGTCATGCCAAAGACTTTTGAAATGGTATGTGCTGCTTCTTTGATTGACATTCAGCATTTAAAAGGATAATAGCACAGACAAACCCCTAATTTGGCATCCATGGGAAGGAGGAAATTACTCCTTAGGAAATGGCCTGCTGAATGTGGTGAGGAAGGTGCTGCCACTGTTGTGGTGTTGCTGGTATCCACAGTGCCCTGGGAAGTGAAGGCACTTTCCCCAAGCTCAGTGGCTGTGTTTGTCTCATCTTACAGTCCTGTGTTGTGTGTCATGTATTCGTCTGCAAGTCCATGTGTGTGGGATGTGTGCATGGGAGCTCCATTACGAGCCTTATATCCTTAAAAGACTCAAAACTCAAGGTGTTATTTTACAACTTGCAGGGATTGTACGACTATGAAAGTGTGCACTGATTATATATCTTTCACGACAATATTTCCCTCTAAAGAACAGACAAACCAAATGAGAGAGACCCATTGAATGGTGTGGTAAGAAGCTCAACCATCGTTTTAAGCTGATCAACATTGGAATCACTTTGGACCACGTACTTTGCCATATGACTCATCAACGAGACCAAACCTGAAGTAGGGACAAGACTCGATGAAATCCTATGAAAACTGCCTCACTCATGATAAAGTGCCAGTCAAAATACCATTACGACCTCTGGCCAAGCATTATGCTTCTCTTTCAAAGAGTACACCCGTCCAGTAAGGGAATTGTCTACACATGCCAACAAACTGAACCAGATTCTCAATACCAGATTCTGCTCACCTTCACTCTTTCATTCCTCTTTTTTCCCGCCTTTGGAATAAACTCCCTCACTCTGTTCAATCCCATTCTTCCCCCCAAGCCTTCAAAGCAGCTGTACACCACTACCTCTTTCATCCCCCATCCAAATCCTCGATCTTTTCTACCCCCGTTAATCCACCCCAAGCCCACCTCCTTCAAATTCCATGCTTTCCTTCCTGAAAGTCCCTGTAATGTCCATCTTGTATACACCGTGTTCCCCGCCCCATCCCTCTCCCTTCCACAGATCTCCTAATGTCTCTGTTCCCCACCGTTTTGTCCTTCCACTCCCGCCCCTCTCGTCTCACACTCCCCTTGCTGTGCGTTGTGTGTTAGCTCTCATAAGAGTCTTGACAAGGTATACAAAAAAAAAAATACTGGCTGCCTTCATCAACCAAGGTGGACAATCTGGTTCTATTTTCCAGAATAAAGTAGTCACAAGAAGAAGTGAAAAAACTAGGACCACTGGACCTGCAGCTTACCTAGGCCCTGGCCTAATGCTGTATCCCAAATTTGGTAGAATTCTGATTGGTGGGTCTGGTGAGGAAGATTTTTGAAGGAATTTAGGCAATTTTCCAAAAATTTTACTGTCTGCCATTTTGACACATTTCAAGTACGGTATGTACGGAATCAGATGAAAAAAGCAACGTAAATATTATATTTTGGGATAAGAAAGATAATTTTTACACTGACAGGAAAAAGAAAAAAAACAACACATTTTGAGAGAGTCCGATGTTATAAATTACAAAGAAAACACAGATGAGTTCAGGTGCAAAGAAAGCCACACTTGTAAGCGAAAAATAACGTTAAAATCGAATCTATTTCTTTCGAACTTTTGAAAATAATCACTTTAATCATGAAAAGAAAAACATAATTCTTAACTCTCAGATCCTCACGAAGCACCAAAAAAAATATAGCATTGGTTAACATGAAGAATTATCACACAAATGCGAGTCACCTCATTCGGCTCGTCGTCCTCATGCTGGATTCGTACGTTACGGCTCTCGCAAAGACACGGACACGAAGACAAACGCTGCGCTCGACGGCAAATGGAAATGTGCTGACACACTTGCGAGTGCCTATTATATCCATCAATCGGGGAAGTTTGCAAGACGACAAGATTTTCTAATGCTAGCGTTATTTGCGTCCGACGAGAGATGATGATTCGTACATAACGGGACTGACACGAAAATCAAGACGGGATTACTTGCAGTCCGAATTTTATTTTCTGATCACAATTTTGATGTATATTTTTCTGCTGTTAGACTGTCATATTTCCAAGAAATTAAGGGAGATTTTGAATAAAAATCATAAGAAACATTATCAACACTGGACTCCTTATTTTTCTCGATGCAGTGGACACGAAGCGTTATGTACAAATCCATTATTTCATCAGATAGGGTAGATGCCAGAAAAACCGAATAGGGAAACAGAACATCATCAAAACATAAAAGAGACACCAAAGTTCACATTCTGAGTCACCACACTCAAAATAAGTCACATAAGAAACGTACAGTAAAATAAAAATTTTACCAATGAAACTAACATTTCTAAGGTTAAAATACCCATATTTTGTTGCTTTAATAAAACAGGGAAATGGAGAGTATGATATTGCCAGTTTCTACAGGTTCCCCAAGATGTCCACTTTCATTTCTGACCATTGATGGTTTGTCTAAATGCCTCATAATAGTTTTATGTGGAATTTCCCACAAACATACCACAGCATACCCACTTTGTGAGCCATGCTCATATATATATATATATATATATATATATATATATATATATATATATATATATATATATATATATATATATATATATATATATATATATATATATAGTGCCTTGAGAAAGTCTACACCCCCGTTCAAATTTTTCACCTTTTGTTGCCTTATTGCCTGAAATTAAATTGCATTAAATCAGACGTTTTCCATCTTTATTTATGCGTCGTAACTCACAACTTCCAAATGAAAAACAAATTCTACAAATTTCAGAACATTAATGAAAAATACAAAACGAGAATATCTTGGTTGGATAAGTGTCTACTCCCCTGAGTTAATACTTGGTTGAAGTAGTTTGGTTGAAACCTTTAACAGCAATGACAGCTGCGAGTCTGTTGGGATAGGTCTCCACCAACTTTGCACACCTTGATTGGGGAATATTTGCTCATTATTCTGGACAAAACTGCTCAAGTGCAGTCAAGTTGCATGGAGAGTGATGGACAGAAATCTTCAAGTCATGCCACAGATTTTCGATTGGATTTAGTCATGGCTTTGTCTGGGCCACTCAAGGACATTTATCCTTTTTGTTCCTTAGTCAATCAGTGTAGCTTTGGCTGTGTGCTTCAGGTTGCTGTCATGCTGAAAGGTGAAAATCCATCCTCATATCAGTTTTCTTGTGGAGGGCAACAGGTTTTCCATTAGAATTTTTCTGTATTTTGCTCCATCCATTTTCCCTTCTATCCTGGTAATTGCCTCAGACCCTGCTGATGAGAAACATCCCCATAACATGATGCTGCCAGTAGGAATGGTGTTCTTTGGGTGATGTGTTGTGTTGGGTTTGTGCCAAATGTAACATTTTGCATTTTAGGCCAAAAAGTTCCATCTTTGTTTCATCAGACCACAAAACTTTTTGCCACATGGCTTCAAAAATCTCTGTTGTGTTTTTTTTGCATACCTCAAACAGGACGTAAGGTGGGATTTTTTTGAGTAATGGATTCCTTTTTGTGACCACACCGTACACGCCAGATTTGTAGAATATTGTCACATGCACACAGTGATGGATCTTTGCCATAGACATGTAGCTCTTTCAAAGTTGCCATTGGCCTCTTGGTGGCCTCTCTGATCAAGTCTCCTTACTTGGTCAACCAGTTTCGAAGGCCAGCCTTATATCAAACAAGTGGTGAAGGAGAGTGGAATAAGTTATTGTGCAATTCAGGCCATTTTGAAGAAGGACTTAGGATGGAAACTATATGAACCTCATCATGTTCAGTGGTTGTTTCCTGATGATTGTGACAAGAGAATGAAGTTTCTTGAACGTTTCCTTCAGTGGATTGAAGACTGCCCAGATGTGTTACATCATATTATCTGGTCTGACAAGGCTGTTTTCCATGTTGGTGGTTTTGTCAACAGGTATAAGTGCCACTACTGGGCAGGAAATTATCCAGAAACGATAGTCAAATGCCGCCAAAACTGTTTGTTTGTTGTGGAATGACTTCAACCCATCTCATTGGATATTATATCCTCCACAATACAATAAACGGAGAGCGATACTCGGAAATGCTTCAAAACCTTCTTCTTCCAAAAATTCAGCGATGGGACACTGTATAGATGAAACCATTTTTATGCAAGATGATATCCATCAGCACTTCTTGGTTGACGTGCGTAATTGGTTGGATATCCACTTTCCACACAGGTAGATTTGGTGATGAGCACAAACAGAGTGGCCATCCAGGAGTCCCGATTTAACTCCATACTATGTTTTTGTGGAGATGGGCTTAAGTAAGAGGGTATGCCAGCAAACCTACTAATTTGGACAAATTAGAAAGTTATATTTGCAATGTTTTGCTAATTAGTCATAGGAATTTCTTAGGCAGTGGAAAATGTGGAATGATTGAAAAAAAAATGGGCTGAGAACGCAGGAGCTTATGTTGAAATTTGATATTCACAAATTAAAACGGTAATAAATGTCCTTTCAGGGAAAAAAATATTTTCGTATTTTATTTACATAAACATGGTATTTATATATTTAAAAAAGGGACTTAATTATAATAGATCAACCTGTAGATGTTCCATCCTGTTTTCTCAAACCACATCTTATTTGTTGACCCTTTTCCCATGTTATCTGGACATTCCATGAGCCTCTATCCCATGTATACTGGACAGCATGTTTTGTACATATGTCTCAATATGCTACCATTGTTATTGTATTTAATCATTCATTTGTTTTGTTTTTGTAACTTATCCTGGCCATGTTTCAGGCTCTGCGATGGACGATTGGTTCATACTGAGTAAGGGGTGCCAGAGCTCCATTTTTGGGTTGTACTTTGTACATCTTGTTCAGGAAGAACTTTAACCAGTGTTAGTGAAAATTGGCAACTCTTTGCACCAGTCATTATGAGATCTTTAACATCCACCAACAGACAAGTCCCTAGCTTAACTTCCCATTCAATGGACGGTGCCCTGCCTGCGGAGGACAAGTCCGACCTTTATAATCAGGTTCAGAATCATAACCCTCTGCACCATTCTGTCAAAATTCTCATTAAGTTACACTGGGACACAGGATTATCAGTATATCCAGGAGTCATCACCCGAAAATAAAATTTTAATTTGCACCTCATCACACACAGCGGGTCCTTCGAGCTTTACTCCGTTTATGGGTGTTTTCGCAACACTTATTTTTGTTTGAATAGTTCATCACTCAGTAATATTGTGAGATATAGGGTTTGCATTAATCATCTCAGATTTAATACCGCTCATGGAAAAGCATAATGCGCAAACAATCCCCACTATTTTTATAACGTAGTTTTGATGAACCTTAACCTGTGAATCACTGAACTCATTATTTTCTGTTCAATTCTCCAAATCCAGGTCTTTGATGCAATTTGGGATTCAGGTTGTAGCTTTAGCATTTCATTCTGAAAAGCATCCAAATTATATATTCTTATGCAGTAAAAATTTTAAAATTTATAAATCAATATTTGATTCATGTTAGTCTTCCTAAAAGCATCTTCATCGAAAAGTAAAATCACTTCCTGCAGCAAGCTTTTGACAATCTCAATACCTGATACGTTTTGGCTTCACAATCACCTGTATTTATTGTCCATCATATTTTCAGAATTGCCTTTGAAGTTATTTCTGTATTTATCAAGTCTTTCCTTGATGGTTTTGAGATACCTTGACAGCTTGATCAAACAAACATCACAGGATTTGACTAACAATACAATTGTCTTATAAGGCAGGGCCCACCCATCCATTTGACAATGCAATCCAAGATGTTTAACATTATTGGTAGTTGTAACCAAATGAAGACACAAGGACTTTTACTTACTCAGCATAAAAATAAAACATTGTCCTTTCCTCTTCTCTTGACTTTATGAAGTGACCTATAAATAATTTTTTTTTAAGGATTGTATCCCATCAGACTCTGCTGTACAGGAAGTTCAGCAACTCCATGTACATTCTACATCTTTTTTTATGAATTGTAGGTCCACAAGGAATGGGTCAAAAGCTTCATACTGCCCTGCCCAGGGGTAATGGTGCAGACATTGCAAAAGCAACGGAATCATTCTACAAAGGTGGTGTCATTGCACTCCGTCACAAGCACTAACCCAGTCTCGAGTTCAATGCTCTTTACTCATCACAATTCGCTCAGTGCTCTCATCTCTTCGTTTTAGACTTGTGCAATACATCTGAACAATACATGTATACCCCTTTTGTTGACAACTAGGACCAATATCATCCTCCTTAACTTAGAGAAGCACTGCTTGCAGTTATCCATCAAGCTCAGCATAACCCAAGCAGCAAGTCCAAAATGATCTCAACCATCTTTAGGGGTTATGTTCATTCAAATATCGATGTGATGGACATCTGGCAGCTACAAAGTGCTACGGTGAGTGGGGTTTCCTCCCGTTTCCACATTCTATGTCACAAATCATGAGGCCAACCTGATGGCTGGGTCTTAATATATTTGTCAATCTTGGTTTTCTCCTCACTGACTACAGTTTTCCTCCTGGCAGCAAAAATGGCCTTCACTCTTTGATGGGTTGGGTCTTCTTGCCAAATTAATAAATCAACTAAAGGTTGACTCGTGTTATACAACCTTTGTACCACATTCCACTTTGCTGAAGGAACGAAGTATCTACAGAGCATAAACTCCTGCTGGATAGTGACATTATAGAGCCCATAGTTACAAATTCCTTGATTTCAACTCGGTAATGGCAAAGAAAAAAAAAATGGACGACTTCACCTGGGTGTGATCCTGCGAGCCGTGAAGAGGGCCATTATATTTAACTTGTACCCATTACCTTCAGCTGAGGAGCTTATCACCAATTTCTCGAGCTCTGCTATTAGTTCGACTTGAACCAAGGCTTTCTCCATATTCCTCTTGATCCAGCTAGCAGGTACCTCACTGCATTCGTTGCATATAGTTTTCCATGACACAAATGTCTTTGGGATTGTGTGACCTGCACCCATTTGTTTACAAAAATATTATGTTGTCTGTATTCACAGGCATTTATGGTATGGCCTAATATCTGGTTGGCATTGTTGTGCATGGCTGTAATAAGTCAGTTCATGATGCTGGCCTGTGCCAAGTATTCTAACGGCTCACCTAGCATTACATGATCGGGTTTTTGCCACAGTACTAAGCCACCACATCATCTCTCTGACGGCTTCTTTAAAAATATGCTCCATTGAACTAGGAATCATCATGCCAGCACCTACTCTGGCTCATTTTCACCACAATAGTATTATCCATGTTACTTGCGATGCTTCAGCCACTGCACTTGGAGATGTTCTGTCCCAAATGCAGGAAGATGTGGACAGACAATTAGTTTTTGTATTTCGTGCTTCAAGCCAAAAGGAACAATAATACTCTCTCAATTGGAGAGGGAGAGAGAGAGTCAGCTTGGTGTGCATCTGGGTGTGTAAGCACTGGCACATGCAAACTGCATATATGGCAGTTTACCCTTAAGATGGATCATGAGGTGCTCATAGCCAGAACATCCACGTAAGGTAGTGGGCGGAGACCATTTGGGCTGCACAGGTAGGCAGACAACCTTCAGCAGTAAAACTTTTTCAGAGAAAGTACAGTATTTGCAGAATAATCTAAACTGCCCAGCATAACCAAAACCACCTGGCATAATCAAAACCACCCAGCATTTGCCTGGCAGAACCCAAATAGTCTAGCTCTAGCATAACCCAAACCACCCAACATAACTTTAACTATCCAGCATAACCCAAACCTTCTGGCATATAATCAAGCTGCCCAGCATAACCCTTGCTCACGAACTTCGTAAGTGGCACCAACGTCTTTTCCAGAGTGTGGTATTTGTGTTTACTATTTTGTATCAACATTTCCAAATTTGTTTGTCAGATGTAACAGTTATTAACATACAAGTACAGCGTTTCGAAACAAAATAGCAAGTTAAGGTGTGAGGGACTATCGGAACTAAGAAATGATGATGCTTCATGTATTTGATGAAAACTTTTCATAAACTACTGTATGTTCACATTATTTCCGACATTCTGACACAAATATTTTCTATTCTGTCATTGGAAAGGCATCAATTTTTGTTTGCCCTTATGAATACAAATGATTTATGATGCCACTTGGATACTTTCGAGAGATAATAGTTTAAAAATAAATGAATAAAACTAAAATGTGAGACATTCCTCCAGTGAATACAACACATCTCCCCCAGATCAACTTTGACTCCTGGAAAAATCAAAAAGAAGACACCATAATCAATGTTAACCTGTTTATTTAGTGTGTAGATATTTTGGGTAGGTATAATTTTGTCAATTTGTCCGGATTGGTGGAAATAGAGGAATGGCAAGGCAGAAACATGGATTTTGTAACCAATTGAGAAAGAGAGAGAAAGAGAGAGAAAGAGAGAGAAAGAGAGAGAAAGAGAGAGAAAGAGAGAGAAAGAGAGAGAGAACCTCACAAACAAAAACAAAAACACACGAACACACAGGGGAAACACGGGAAAACCTCACAAACAAAAAAACACGAGCACCGTGAGTGAAATGGGCAATGTGGGGACACAAACCAGCACAATGGAGGACAGGTACTCACACGACATGAAGCAAGCAGCTGCCATAACAGTACACACAACGTACCAACGGCCAGCAGGGGGCAAGAGAGAGAGAGGGGTGGAAGAGGGTGAGAGAGGGAGGAGGAGAGAGAGAGAGAGGGAGGAGGAGAGAGAGAGAGAGGGAGGAGGAGAGAGAGAGAGAGGGAGGAGGAGAGAGAGAGGAGAGAGAGAGGAGAGAGAGAGGAGAGAGAGAGGAGAGGAGAGAGAGGAGAGAGGAGAGGAGAGGGAGGAGAGGGAGGAGAGGGAGGAGAGGGAGGAGAGGGAGGAGAGGGAGGAGAGGGAGGAGAGGGAGGAGAGGGAGAGAGAGAGAGGGAGAGAGAGGGAGGGAGAGAGAGGGAGAGAGAGAGAGGGAGAGAGAGGGAGAGAGAGAGAGGGAGAGAGAGAGAGGGAGAGAGAGAGAGGGAGAGAGAGAGAGGGAGAGAGAGAGAGAGAGAGGAGAGAGAGGGAGAGAGAGGGAGAGAGAGGGAGAGAGAGGGAGAGAGAGGGAGAGAGAGGGAGAGAGAGGGAGGAGAGGGAGGGAGAGGGAGGGAGAGGGAGGGAGAGGGAGGGAGAGGGAGGGAGAGGGAGGGAGAGGGAGGGAGAGGGAGGGAGAGGGAGAGAGAGGGAGAGAGAGGGAGAGAGAGAGAGAGAGAGAGAGAGAGAGAGAGAGAGAGAGAGAGAGAGAGAGAGAGAGAGAGAGAGAGACAGAGAGAGACAGAGAGAGACAGAGAGAGACAGAGAGAGAGAGAGAGAGAGAGAGAGAGAGAGAGAGAGAGAGAGAGAGAGAGAGACACAAACAGAGACACAAACAGAGACACAGACAGAGACACAGACAGAGACACAGACACAGACACAGACACAGACACAGACACAGACACAGACACAGACACAGACACAGACACAGACACAGACACCTTTTTTTTTTGACTTTTATGTCCTTTTATTATAAAAGTATAAAACATTTCACAAGGCAAATTTAAACAAAGAAAGAAATCTTGAGGCACCATTTTCCTGAGGTTCAGAAAAGCATCAACACATGAGAATCAAAGTGCCATTCTTAAAGTACAGGTGTTCCAGCAGAGTCAGAAAACAATGAAAGTTCAAGAGTCAATGATATTGTTACAACTCACAAAAAATGTGAACTTCATTCTCAACACATTTACACAAGACACCACCACTGCACCATAAGTCTTCAAATACCAGAAGACGACCCATGTTTACATGATATGCATGTTCTAGTTTTATACGAGCAGACACCATGCCTTTGAAACAAAAAAGTGCATTTTCATTTTTCTTATTTACCAATCTGGCTCTCCTGGTTTTATAAATAGCAAGCTTAGCAATTCCAAGTAAAAAATTCAAAAGCAAAAACACAGATTTGTTTCCAGTGTTGAAAGCTAGCCCATAAATTAAGATTGGAAAGGAAAAAACAATTTTAAATTTACAAAAAATCGGACTCAGGTACAGAAACAGAGGTGTCAACCTCTTGCACTCAATGAACGCATGATTCAAATTTTCGATACTCACACAGAAAGGGCATGAATTAGACACAGAGGGGTTACATTTCTGTAGGGGAACCTGTGTGGCCAGGGCTTGATGGACCAGTCTCCAATTTAAGTCTCCCGTGCGACCAACGGTCGGAAATTTGTACATCACCTTCCAATTGGGAGTAAGAAAAGCTCCTGCAGGTAAGGTCTCTTTCCAGTGGTTTCTTAACCGTGTCGTACAGCCTGGTAAACACACTTCTCGACAAATCCCATATAATGTTTTTTTCCCCATGACGTAGAACACACCAGACTCGTCACTGTTTGAAGAGAACACGTCATGGTGTTTTTGGGCAGTGATTGAAAGTTCAGGAAAATTTTGGTGAAAATCAACTTCTTCACTTACCCCATTCCACCCAATAATTAAATGCAGGAAAGTCTGGGTTACTATCCTCATGACCTCACCCACTACTCTCATTGAATGCAATCCAATTTTTTTTAGAAATTGAACCAGTAGGCAACCAGCGTTTCAAGGAAGGCTCCATAAGATCTCACACTTTATTTATTCCACTATTTGTGAAGTACTTTATGAAGGATCGGCTGGTAGATATTCCAGCAAATAATAAGTTTTGGAATAGTGGCTCATGCACAAATTTCCTGGCATCATAGGAGATCTCGAGCCGCTGCACTCCAAGAGCTTGCCAAGCATTCAGAAGAGATTGATGAAACGCAGGGAGCCGAGCTCTTTCAACCTGCTTTAGGTCCATAAGGAAGAGATGCCGGTCATAATCCAAACCACCCATTTTCCGAAGCAAGGTATTGGTGAGAGGACGCCAGGACACTACTTCACCAAAGAGTAGGCGTTTTATTGCCATGAGTTGAAAAGCCATTATTCGACTCGGGATGTGCATCAAGTTTTGGCCACCAGACATTCGTGGCCTGCACAATACATCTGGCTTGAGCCGGTGGTGGCCTTCCCAGAAAAAATCAATCCGACTTTTCTGAATGCTTGTGATCACAGCTTGAGGAGGCTGGAGTGCGATAACCTTGTGCCATACGGTTGGAAGTATTAGGTTATTAATAATCGTTACCCGTGCCTTAAGTATCACGATGATTCATCCTCGATGGGAGCTCTGCACTGGGCCGTGCTATGAGAGGGTGTAGGGCAGCCCGGAATCATGGCGAAGCCCAATCCTTATCCCTGTGTCGTAAGAGGCGACCAGGGTTGCGACGAGAAGGGCATCCAGCGTAAAACCTGTGCCAAATCAGTATGTGGATCATGACGGATGATCCGCTGTGGCGACCCCTAATGGGAGCAGCCGAAAGACGAACAACAACAACAACCCGCACCTTAAGTGACAAGAACTGGAGCATTCCTTTCCACCTTGATAGTTTCTGCTCAATGTTGTCGAGGAAACCATCCCAATTCCTTTGGATATAGCTCGTAGTTCCCAAATGGATTCCTAAGTATTTAAACCCATCTGTGTTCCATAACACTCCTCCTGGAAGAGTTGGGAGAGGTGCACATGAGGAGTGGGGAGTGTATTTGGGTGTAGCCAAAGAGCTACGCTCTTGTTCCAATTTACTCTTGCTGATGAGGCAAGTTCAAATTTGGCAAGACAACGGGATAGCTCACTGACATCTTTTGGGTTTTTGACCACAACACACAGGTCATCTGCATAAGCAGAGATAAAAATGTTCAGACTGTTTGACAAGGATAACCCAGACAATGAGGTGTGAAGGATAGCCAGTAGAGGTTCAACAGAAAGTGTGTACAACATGCCTGACAGTGGACAACCCTGACGGATACCACGCTGAAAAGGAAAGGGATGGCACAAGCACTATTATTTACTTTTAGCAGGCATGCTGCATTTCTGTACAAAAGTTTTATGCAGGATATGAATTTTCCCCAAACCCTGCTCTATTAAGGACCGCAAATAAGAAAGAATCATCCACACTGTCAAAGGCTTTTTCCTGATCCAGGAGTAACAACTCAAACCCCTGAGGCACAGTTTGACCGATGGCAATTAAATCTCGAACTCAAAAAAATACTGTCATAAATGGATCAATCAGGAAAGAGATGACATTTTTAAGACTCATTAGTAGGGTGAATATACTGATTCTGGCTCACTTTTGCCCATGTAAATGAATGGGGGGGGGATTTTCAGCGATTCATATTTTTTTCCCTAAAAAATAAACCCCCTTTTTAGCCCAAGGTATATTTATTTGTCTCCCCTTTTAACCTTGGGGCACTCTATTCAAATAACCAATGCAACAAGATAAAGATTTCTTCAAGTAGGAAAGTAGTAACGTGATTTGTTAAAGGTGATTCTGAAGAAATATCTGAAACATGTAAGCCAAGGGACACTCTTTTTCAAATAACCAATGCATATTGTTTAGCTCACTCATTGAACCTATAAAGATTTGTTCATTCTCAAATTCCTTCAATAGTTTCATTTTCTTTGCACAATAATCCCCATCTAAGATATTTAAAAATAAAACATTTGAATCTTTATATTTTGAAAGATACTCCTTTTGTGTCATGATGAAATGATAAACTTCTCTCATTGATCTCATCTGAAGATGAGAAAGTTATCAAAAAAAAAAGAATCTGAGGCTCAGGAGGTGGTCAGATGAGATCAATAATAATTTATATATATATTATTGATCTCATCTGACCACCTCCTGAGCCTCAGATTCTTTTTTGCATAAGCCACACCCACTTTTCATAAGCCCGCCCACTTTTTCATAAGCCCCGCCCACTTTTACGAAGCCTCGCCCAGTTTTCGCTAGATATTTTCATATGCCACGCCCACTTTTCCTAAGCCCCGCCCACTTTTAGTAATCCTCGCCTACTCTTACATCATTTCCAGTTAATCTCTGACTCAAAGAAATCACGAGGAAATTCTACAATGTTATGGTTTTGAAAATTTTCCGAACGAAGGCTTGCCTGGGCTTGCCAGGGAATTTTCAAAGTAAACCACCCCCACCAGTCTTTCTCTATAAAAGGTTCAACCCAGACTCCATTTTGAAAAAAAAATTGACAAAGGAGTGCTGTACTTTCTTTGAGTGGGATGAGCTTGCTTGTAGATCAAATATTTGTATGGAACTAAACCTTCAAGTTGATGAACTGGATTCAAACCTCTCATCTGTTGAGGTAAGATTTTTATTTTCCTATTTTCAGTTCCTTTTAAGCATCGACTCATTTAAAAATTAAATAACTTAATTAATACATTATTATTTTCTCTCACAGGAAATTGTATCTGAAATACAATATGAAAATACTGCTTTTGCTATAACTTGGGGCGAAATTGTTGCTTGGTTGAAGACCTTATGAGCGACCAAGACCCACAGAACGAGCTTGACCTTGATGGCCCAACCAAAGAGTTATACTTTGGAGACCAGCAAAATCCTGAAAAAGAGTTTTACAGCAATAGTACTCATTGCGAGTTATCAAGACAATACCCACATAACGAGTTATACCTTGATGAGCCAGAATACAAGTTTTACCTTGGAGACTCACAAATTTTGAAAAAAAAAAAATCAGTAAATGAGTTCTGCCTTGATGGTTTAAATAACTACCTTGGAGACTCAGGAAAAGGGTTCTGCCAAGATGGTTCTAAATATGGGACCTACCTTGGAGACTCACAAATTTTGAAAAAAAAAAAAATCAGTAAATGAGTTCTGCCTTGATGGTTTAAATAACTACCTTGGAGACTCAGGAAAAGGGTTCTGCCAAGATGGTTCTAAATATGGGACCTACCTTGGAGACTCACAAATTTTGAAAAAAATCAGGAAATGAGTTATCCCTTAGAGACTTTGTAAGTTGGTTTTATTTTGGAGACTTGAAATGTGGGTTCTGGCTTGATAACTCACAATGTGATACATATCTTGGAAACTCAACAGGAATGTGGTTATACCTTGAAGACTTGGAAAGTTGGGTTTAATTTGAAGACTTGAAATGCTATCACTCTTTGGGATCTAAACCTATCAATGTAGTTCTTTGTTGGATGGTGCTTGATGGGAGCAAGATCAAGAAAGTTCTGGGAAGAAAGTGCAGGCTTATTCCCCCTTTCTACGTCATCAAACCTGAAAGCCTTAAAAGACATAATTGGAAGAAGAGAAAAAAAAAACATAAAAAATATATATATATATATATATATATATATATATATATATATATATATATATATATATATATATATATGTGGAAATCTCATTTTGAAAAAGACATTGTGTTGGGTGAGGATTGAGTTGGGGTTGAGATTTTGAATGTGAGGGTTGGGGTTGAGATTTTGAATGTGAGGGTTGGGACACGCACACGCACACGCACACGCACATCAACAAACAAAGTTAAGCCTGAGTATTCAGTTGAGGATTCTGTGTTTGGGGTTCACAGATTGAAGAACGTCCCCCTTGACACATTATATACTGTTATACACCTCGGACTTGGCTCTCGAGTGTCCACAACGGTGTATAGGAGGAGGGAGTGAAGCGCCAACCCATTGCTCCCATTGCACACACATTATATACTGTTATACACCTCGGACTTGGCCCTCGAGTGTCCACAACGGTGTATAGTAGGAGGGAGTGAAGCGCCAACCCATTGCTCCCATTGCACACACATTATATACTGTTATACACCTCGGACTTGGCCCTCGAGTGTCCACAACGGTGTATAGTAGGAGGGAGTGAAGCACCAACCCATTGCTCCCATTGCACACACACACACACACACACACACACACACACACACACACACACACACACACACACACACACACACACACACACACACACCAACAAACAAAAGTTAAGCCTTGACTATTCAGTTGAGGATTCTGTGTTTGGGGTTCACAGATCTAAGAACGTCCCCCCTTGACACACATTATATACTGTTATGCAAGTCGGACTTGGCCCTCTTGTGTCCACAAAGGTGTATAGTAGGAGGGAGTGAAGGGACAACCAATTGCTCCCATGGGTATTATCTGCTTAGTTTTGTCTTTTGTAATTCCTGTGAATAAAATGAACCTAAAATCTCTTCCCCTTCCAAATCATATATCTTATAAGTCCAAGGAACCGTATCTATTACATGAACAATTTTAAAAAGTTCGTTCGTCCATCATTTAATATAACCTTTTTCAAAATGAGATTTCCACCTATATATTCTTACGATATCACCAACCTTGAACTTAGATTTTCTGACATTAATCTCTTTTTCATATTTTAATTTTGTAAATGTTTCTGATGGTTTCATATTTGTTGACGTGTGAATCGTGTCATTATACTTATCCACAATATCCTGAATAAAAGATGACCATTGTTGTGAACCGAGTTGTGTGAATATTTTATATAGTCTCTCTTTTAAGGTACGATTAAAACGTTCAACAACAACGGCCTTCCCTTCATTAAACGTACTGTATAATGTAATACTGTTATTTTTTAGAAAATTCATAAATGTCTTGTTATAAAACCCTCTACCCTCATCAGTCCACAATTTTTTAGGTTTTCTCTTACTTTTATTAAATATCTATTGAAAGGCTAACATAAGAGTATTACCTGTTTTGTTTTTTTTAAAGGGACAACCCATGCGTATCTACTCCTCAAATCAATAATGGTTAAAGCATACTTGTACCCCTTATCATTATTGAGTTCAATCAAATCAGCGGACCAGATATAATCTACGTCCTTGGAATAAACCTTCCTTCTCTGAAACTTTGTGAATATTGGTTTATGTAATTCATCAGCTAATTGCTCTTCAATATTAATGACATCATTAGAGCCTATAAGTTTTTTGAATTTCCAAGTCCAAGTTTCAATTTAGCACTGATCATCTTCTTCACGATGAACTGATCAACTTTTTCTTTCAAGGTTGGATTTTGTATCAGAGACAAATTATACAACATTTCTCTATCGGCTTCATGCTTTTCTTCCAACGTTGTAGTATTCCCATAATCAATATCGTGCCTCATGCACACTTCATCAACCCTATTGATGGGTTTGCTCCATGGTTTAGGATTGTCTGCCTCATCTAATCTTTTATCCAAGTTTGTGCCTGGACCACAGAAAGAATACCCTGGTAGATGTAATTCCCCTGGGTATTCCAGTAGTTGTAAATTTACTTCCTGATAAAAAACTTTTGTATATCTCCTCCGAGTTTGTGTTTGGAGATAAATTGATTTTTTTTTGAACCACACACCGAACATATACCTTTTTGTATAACCCTGTTATTTTTACTTTTAAAATATGAGATATTTTTAGTATTAGTTTTCTTTTTACATTTGAGACAATAACTCATTTATTTATGAGAAAAATTCCGACTGAGTGCAAAAACCTTTTTAGTTTCCAACATGCACATTTGAATCTTGATTTTTAAAACATAAAGAATCATTAGAAATGCCTTCACTCTCTCCTCCATTTATTTTAGAAAAAATAAAAAAAACTTAAATTAACATCAATATCCTCTCCATGAAAACGATGTCAACGATCTTGTCGAAAATACTGCTAATAGACTTGTCAATTCTTTGTTTTCCTCCTCGGTGGGTTGAGTTATTTTCTGTAATACCACCAATCTTTTTCTAATCTCACTGGTTTCCATATTTTCATATTTATTCAGTCTCGCTCTTTCCTCCCTCTCCTCCTTCTCTCTCTTCTCTCTCTTCTCCCTTTCCCCTCTTTCTTCTCCCTCTCCTCCTTCTCTCTCTTCAACTTCCTCGTCCCTTACTATCCTTGAATCGCTTACACCCCATAGAATATCATACATATATTCATCAGGATTTCTTGTTATTCCTGTATCCAAAATAATTTTTTTACAACAGGAAACCAATAAAATTTCTTTTGAATTTCTAAAAGAGCCTTACGTTTTCTTAACTTTATAATTTTTTCATTATTTAACATTCTAATTAAATCTAAAGTTATCGGTTTATCAACATCAGCATAATGCCAATCTTTTATTGAAAATACCTCATTCTTATGTTGTAGAACATATTTATTAAAATACCGAATACCCTTTTCTTGAAGGTATGCTTGGACACAGAAATGATAATTTTCTTGAAGCCTTCTTGCCATCATTTATGTATTAGAAATATATGTTAGAATAATATTATGACACGAAACACCTCCCCATCTTCCCATAGTTAAATCATTTTGTATTTCCTTACTTATTATATGTAATCCTGTTTTTTCTGTTTTCATGATATAAACTAGGGCAAAACCATTATTATATTTACCCTTATTAAATTCATTTATTTGTTGTTTACTAATCGTGGCTTCACAAAACTCATTCTCCATACCAAGTGGATAATATTCTTCCTTACGAGACTGATTTAATTGTTCCAGGTCTTCAAGGTCAATTTTAAATGACCAATTTTACCCTAAATCATTCATATCATACCCCTATTGTTCTATTCTCATGCAAACGATACGCCCTTCTTTTTAAAATTTATTTTAATTCGAACTGTGAATTCTGTATGACCTGGAGATAAAATCAACACTTCTGTATCTTTGGAATACACGGCCGTTTTATTTAAGGATATATATATTGTGATAAATCGCTTAATCTCACCAAGTCATTCGCGTTAGTCGGGCTTGGATAATTTTTTAATTTATAAGCATTTTTCATATTAATATTTTTGGTTATATTATATTTATGTCGTTCAGCCTGTGCCTTTGTGTAATAATTTGATAAATCAATATGCAGTTCTTGGGATATGCCAAAAATAGAACCATCTTTCCCAACATAAGTCATTTATATTAGATTCAAAATAATGTCATACAAAAAATTATTTTTGTTGAGTTGAAATAACATATAGACATAATTGACCACAACACTTGGAATTTAATTCTTGGACTTGAAATGTTTGATAAACACCATTCTGTAAGAATTTTATGACTTCAACAGGTGGTGGAAGACCAAAACTATTAAAATAATATTTGTCTTGATTATTAAAAATACAAACCCAATGAGAACCGTTCCCATTATTATCTTCGAAGTTCATAATAATATTCTTTGTATGTTTAGGCACGTTTGCTAATTCATCTCTCATACAAATAACCACATTATGAATTTTTAATAACTTACAATATTTGACAAGTTGTAAATTTGATGTTGTATTCTTTCCAAATTCTTTAAACCACTCATCAATGCTCATTTATTTATTAGAAAGATATAATCCATTACCCCTTTTAGTTAATTTTACACCTGCTTGTGCGATAGAAGAAAGCACATCTCCAACTAACAATCTCGCTTTATCAGGCAGACCTTCAAGTTTTTCAGCAAAATCTACAATTACACCACTTCCACTAATTTGTTTCTCCAACTCTTTGTTATGTCTTTCCAATTATTTTTGAGCCTGGAGTTGAGCCTTCCTTTCGTTGGCAGTTTTCACCGCTGTTGAAATACCACCCGTCAATGCTCCAACCGCACTTAAACCAGCAAATAAAGGAATTAGAAATGGGAGAAATCCTCCACTCGTCTCTCTTATTGAATATTTTTTCAACATTGGTTTTGTCATTTTAATTTTAAGTGAGCCAGTATCGTTCAAGATTTTAAACTGTTCTCTTGTGAGCAAAACCTCAATTCTTACTGCTCCTTTTCTCTGAATTGTATTAACGTTAATCGAACAAGGCTTTTGATTTTGAACACAAGATGATAGTTTATGAAGATTGATTTGATTAACATATACCCCAGTTGGTACTTTGCCACTCATTTATTTAACAAAAAGTTATGTGAGACTAATCATAACACCATTATCTGTATTAATCTGCAATTCTGTTTCTTCCAAAAGCAAACAATATGCATCAACTTCTTCACTCTCTCCTGTTTCAATGTATAGGGAAGTATCCACTCGATTAGACTTTATAGTTTCCTTTTGAGCACTCAGGTCAAACGCATAGATTGCATACAAACTTTTAAATGCTGTCATATCCAAAATAGGTTCTTTATTTCCATTACTTTCGCACACCTTTTGGTAAGACTTGTATGCTTCAGCAAAATCATTTTTTTCCCAATTAATTTCCAATCTATCTTGTGGGTAAAATGTTCCATCTCGAGAAACAGGAAGTTGTTTCATCTTTGCATTATCACTCAATGCATTATTCTTATCAGTCGCAGTATCACCATCTGGCTTTTAAAAAATGATCCACAGATATCGTGGCTTTCCTTCCAGAACATCCAAATTCCACGTGTAAGTGGTTTTGTTTAGTTTAACGTGTTGACATCTTCTTTTGAGGTATGAGGTTTTTGAGGTTTTTGAGGAAACCACTGAGTGGTTTCTTTGAGTTAAGTCTTCTGTTCAAAATCTCTTCTGTTTTAAGATTAGGAGTATATTCACTAATATACCAACTCATTTCATCAATTACAAATTTATTCTGCTCACCAAAAGCACTACCAACACCAAAAAGTAATCTATTTTCATAATCATTCCTTTGTAGTTGAAATCTAATTTTAAGACCATACAGAACTTTATCATGATCACAATAACCAAATATACCTTTAAGAGGAACTGCCACAGTAAAACTATTACCTGCTTTTGAATCATCATTATACGCTCCTTTCCTTTGATTATATCCAGGGTCTGTGTTTGTTCCCATTGACATATCAGGAATAAAACCTTCGACAGCCCCCTTTCCCATTCTATCACCGAATGAATATAGTGTAAATTTCATCATTTCAGATACAGCAGAGACATAATCAATCGCTTCAACTTATTGTGTTCCAATGTACAAATGAACACCATCAAACATTTTCCAGAATAAATCATTTACGAATGTTGCGTTTGTGTTATTCCCAGCCTTAGTGAATGTAAATTTACACAACAAGAAACTTTCGGATAGATTCAAATAGGTTTGTTGATTATTTATTTCAAAACTTTTGTACCATTTGCATTCCAGTCTGTTCCAGTTGTTGCATTTACCTTGAAGTAATCTTATTTAGTGGAGTTTGAGATAATAATAGTATCATCCAAATCATAGATACTATCAATTGCTTCCATACTTGTATTTATTTAGGAAAAAGATGTTAAAACTTTTGAAACCCTGATCCAAGTATTGAAATTATTTTCTGTCGTTCTTGGGGAGACAACTGAGTTTTGCCTTTCTTAATTTCTTTTATTGCTTGTAATTTATGAGATTCCTTTTGGGCATCTTTTATGCTCTTTACAGCACCTGCTACATTTCCCACAGCAGAAGCAGTTGAACCAATTAGGTCTTTATGTTTAAGAATAGTTGAACCGATACCCATTATAGTATCAATTATCCCATCTCCTCTAAATTGATGTCCGACACCCCTTTGTTTCGTAGGTTTATAGTATCCTCTACCAAGATACATACCTTCGCCCTTGTAGTATGGGGAAAGGAACATCCCATCCCCTGTAATTATTTTATATTTTCCAAACTCGTGTTTCCTCACAATAACCATCGTATTTATTTATTGGAAAACTTCACGTAGGTGAATTCTGATGGATATAACTTCTCCATTAAAATAAATCATACGATTATCTTGGTCGGTTATCCTAAATTTTACTCTGTATGGTTTTTCCTGACACAAGGAGATAAACCAAATTTTTGGGTTCCATATTGAATTTATAACCAATTGGGGTTGAGTATGCGCTGAATGAAAATATTGTATTTGATTTTATTCCATCATTATAAGCACCATCAATCAAATCACAGTGAATTAACACTGAATTTATTCCTGAGGATATTTGAATGACATTGTCACTGTAAAACGTCCCATTAGTTTCAATCTTTTTTGAGGAGAAACCCAATAACTCTCTAAATGAATTATCAATTGTGAAATCAACCTTGTAGTTCTTTTTAAGTTTAATCGTTGATTTTGAAGTATGTTTTTGAATGTCTATAACAATATTTTTTGGTTCATCACCCTGTTCTTTCATAAGACGAGCAATTTCAGAAGATATTTGAGAAATCTCATATGCTCCGGGTGAGACTGTTATCGTTTTGTATCCACTTCCCGGATTATAACTAAACTTGTCATTTTTATCAGTTATATTAAATAAGGTATTATAAGTTTCCATGGACAATAAAGATGCCTCATATTCTTTTGTTGTGTCAAGTTGGAGTGCGTATGGGAATGAAGATGTGTGGTCGCTTGTTGTGAAATTGAAACTAAGGATTGTGCTTCTCATCTTATTTAATATGAGATAAAATGTCTTTATATTGATATTTATTACTTATTTTCATGTTCATCAACTGGTCTAAAATGGCTGATGCTTCATTAAAACAATTGTTATTTCCAGCCTTCTTACTGCCGAACAACAATAACAGTCTATTAACTAATTGTGATGGGTCATTTGGAAGAAAACTAACACCTGAACCAAGGATACTTCAAGCCTGAATAATGTTTTTCTCCTTCTCATTCTTCCTACTTTTACCAGAAAGAATAACCCTAAAATCAACAGAGTTCAGCAGATCAATATATACTTTATAATCATTATTTCTCATATCCAATGGTTTATCAATATAAACCTCACGAATGTTGCGTTTGTGTTATTCCCAGCCTTAGTGAATGTAAATTTACACAACAAGAAACTTTCGGATAGATTCAAATAGGTTTGTTGATTATTTATTTCAAAACTTTTGTACCATTTGCATTCCAGTCTGTTCCAGTTATTGCATTTACCTTGAAGTAATCTTTTTTAGTGGAGTTTGAGATAATAATTGTATCATCCAAATCATAGATACTATCAATTCCCTCACAGTTCATCCCTCACAGTTGAACCTTGTCTTCCATCTTTTGTGAGAAGAAACATTAATCTCGGAGTTTGTTTGACAGGGGGTTGAGCAGAACTCAAGAACCTTAATTCATCATTAAATATCAATACCTTTTCTTGAACAAGATGAAATATTGCTGATTTTTCTGTTGGAATGAGCCCTGCTTTGGTTTTTGAATCCGCTGAATATTCATTGTTTTGAAGAGCATTCACAATATAATCAGGGGGTCGATTCATCTCTTCCAGTTGTTGAAATAATCCTTCATCATCATATTCTAATTCTCCTATATGCTCTAATTCTTCCTCCGTCATTTGACTGAAATCTTTTAACATTTGGAGCTTTCTAGGAGTATATTTTATTGTGGGAACTGTGGAGACATCTATAATTTTTTCTTGGGAAGTTTTTAAAAGTGGTTTAAAAAATTTCTCTTGTTTTCTTTAAAATGCTTCTTTACCTGTTAGTTTTTGTCTGCGTTTCTTCTTTAAGTCTTCCTGTTGTTTTACAACTTTTGAAACCAACTCTTGATGTTCCCTAAATGTTCTTGCTCTTTCTTTTGCATCCATTTATTTTTTGAAAAATATCATTTAATATCTCATCTTGTTTCACAACAATATATTTATATTTTTCAGTCGTGTGTTTCATGTAATCCCAAAATTCCTTTTTACTACATAATGTAGAACAATTGTCTCTCCAAAAATTGTTTATATCTATTGAATTTAACTTGAATAAAATAAAAGTATTAGGATTGTTTCTGATGGAACGACGAGGAAGTTGAAAGTACGATTGACTAAGATAAATACAATTACAAGAAGAATGTCTCCCTCTTGTGTAGTTGCTGTCCATTACTGTTTGGTTTCTCTCCTTAACAGAATCATCAAAGATAACGAGGTTCTTTTTAGATTTATCCAAATCTTGGGGAGACGGTATATCATCCGTATTATCACCAAGAATACAAGTTATCGGTTTTTATTTCTTTTTACATCTCTGTGTATCACAAAATAGTTGTATTATATCTTCAATGGTATAATCATTTTGGTTTTTTTTAAGTTTAAATAAACCAATTATATCTTCTTTTTGAAGACCAGCATTAAAACCTTGTGAGAGTAGTTGATACTCTGCTTGAAAACTCGACTTTGTGAAAATTATAAAATTACCATAATCTAAAAAGTAAGGAGCATCTTCAAAAGTAAGCAGGTTTTTCCACATCCACTTGAACCAACTATGAGGCATCTTAATGAATTTGGGAGATTTTTATGGTTGTTAAATTTTATCTTATTTTCCCAAATGGGTAAAAAAATCATTCATTTATATATTTGGAAAACAGGTTATTTAATTTATTATTGGCTTTTTTAGAAACTTGATATTTTATCCTAAGTTCAGATTTAATTTCACGATAATCCATTATTTTATTTATGCAATATCTTGTGTTGATATTTCCCTGAAAATCACATTCATGAATGATATATAACAACAATCCTTTGAACATTTCTCTAATACGTTCAGTTTCTTCCCTTGTAAGGAAAGGTGTGTTATCACCCTCATACTTTACATTCATTTCTCTAATCAATCTTGAAAAGCAATTCATTTTTGCTGTAAATCCAAAATAATTATGTTCCTTTTTATATTTTTTATTATCATTAATTAGAAGATAATCACAGAATATACATTGTTTATAGGCTTTTGACTCTGTGTTTAATCCCCGTCTTTCACACGCAGGACAATTCTCAAATTTGTCATATGGAGAATCAGGGAATTCAAGAGGCTCAAAATCGAGTAAACTATTCATATTTATAAAATAAATCTTTACTTAAACTGAAATTCATCTTCAATATCATCTTCAATACTTTCAGAATCATCTATACTTTCATAACTATCGTTTGAACACAAACTTTCGGTATCATAATCACTCTCTTAATCTTCAAAATCTTCAGTTGAATATTGACTCATATTTAATTAGTAAAAAAAAACATTACCATCGATATCTATATACTTTTTTTCATTAACAGATTCAACTGCTACATTTTTTGTGTTAAAGGTAATTTTAAAATTATCCTTAACTACAATTGAACGAAATGTCATTTCACCTGATATATTAACATCCTTTATTTCATCAGGATTTATATCTTTAGGGTTGTTGAAAAAAATACAAATTTCTCCTTGCATATTACAGATGTTGTCTTATCTTTTCTTGTCATATTGTCTTATCTTTTCTTTTGTTCATATTGTCTTATCTTTTCTTTCTAAAGCTTCATCCATAAGGTTTTTATTTTTTGATACTTTTTCTTGTTTCATTGCTTTTTCTAGTTTTGAATTATATTGCCAGAAGGAGAGGAGAAACTTTTGTTAGAGATACCTTAATTGATGTTCTTACAGGTATACAAAAAGCCCTTCCACTGAAGGAAATTGAAGAACTCATATTATTCGCCATAATTGTTTTTATCCAATAGTTGTTATATTTATCTTTGTTCAATTTTACATCCTTGACATATTTCTCGGTATCTTTAACAAATGAAAAGATTGATTGAAACTTGTCTTTTGTGTCTTGAAACATTGTATTTATTAAGTGAAAAAGTTGGAGGATAAAATGGTTTTAAGCACAGATTCACATATAAATTAAACAAAATTTTCATGAAGAAAATTTTAGTTTAAGCAAAGTTTTATTATATAAATATGGTGAATACAACGTACTGCGATGTTTGTAATCACGAATATAAATATTATCAAAAAACACCTTCAAACCAACAAACACACATTCAATCTTTTCAAACAAATATCTCCTCTTGAGTTGGAAAGAAAACATTGTGATATCTGCTCAAAGGATGTTTTGAAGAGTAGTTATAAGAATCACCTTCAATCACAAAAACACAAGAAGAATGAGTTTAAAGTAAAGGGAGACTATTATATTGAAAACACTGATGGAGCTTTTAAGAATCATATTAAAATAAGGATTTTTCAATTTGGAGAACCTGGTCCATCATCAATAGCTGAATCAATTGAAATAGTGAAACCTGATGTTGAAAAAGTTATTAAAAAGACATTAAAAGAAATGAAAACTTTAAAGTTTTATATGGGAGTGAAAATGAATATGAAAAGACAATATGAAGAACAAACTCCTTATATGAGAACAGATCTTCATTTTATAACATCATTTCAAGATTTTTTGAATAGTGGGGTTTATGAAGAACTTTCAAGACAAGAGGAAGATGTTGATAATACAGTGGAAGGAAGTGGATTTCATATTTTAAGAATCATCTTTTTAGATATACACATTCTAAAATCAAACCCTCTTAAAGCTTCTTCTTAGATTGAATTACCAAAAGAAATAAAACTAAAGAAGGCAGTTGTTAATATTAAGAACAATGATAATAAATGTTTTCTCTGGTCTGTTCTTGCTCACTGACATCCACCAAAATGTAATTCAGAAAGAGTAAAACAATATATGAAATATGAGAATACCTTGGACATTAAAGATTTTAAATTCCCAATTCCACTTACAGATATTCCTAAATTTGAGAAAAAGAATAATCTTTCTTTTAATGTATATGGATTAACGGATACAAACAAAGTTCTAATATTAAAAATTTCAAACAACTATAAAAATGAAGAAACACACATTGATCTTTTATATTTTAGTGTTGGAAAGAATTCACATTACACATACATCAATAATTTATCAAGATTAATCTCTTCTCAGGTATTCAGAACAGCAAACAAAATATATCCTTGTAAGTGATGTCTTAATTCATTTCATACAAAATAACGATTAGAACAACATTCAAAATATTGTAGTCATCATAAATAAGCTGTAATTACAATGCCTAAACCTGGTGAAAAGATTTCTTTTGAAGATTATAATAAATCTATCATGCACCCATTTGTGATATACGCTGATTTTGAATGTATCCTAAAAAAGATAAATACTGCTTCTCCTAATCCAAAATAATCACATACAAATAAATATCAAAAGCATATTCCTTGTGGTTTCTGTTATTATATCAAATCATCTGTTGGAGAAAAGTATAATAAACTTGAACATTATAGTGGAAAAAAAGCTTCACAAGAGTTTGTAAAACGATTAGAAAAGGATTGTATAAGACTAACTAAATTAATGAAAGAAACAAATGAACCGATGAAATTAACCGAAGAAGAAAAATTAGAATTTAGAAAGAACAATATCTGTCATATTTGTGAGAGGGAAATTGAGGAGTCTAAAGTTAGGGATCATTGTCATCTTACTGGTAAATATAGAGTTCCCGCTCATTCCTGTTGTAATCTTAATTATAAATTACCTTCTTTTATTCCAGTCTTTCTTCACAACAGCGCCAACTATGATACACATCTATTTATAAATGAACTTTCAAAAACACCAGGGAATATTTCTGCCATAACAAACACAAGTCAAAAGTATATTTCATTTACAAAAAATGATATTCACAAAACCTTTAACTCGTATTAGGTTTCTAGATTCTTACAAGTTTATGGGAACACCACTAGCCAACCTCGCATCAAATCTAAGCTCCACGGGCTCTTTTCCAAATCTTAATTCATTCTTTCCAAAAGAGGAAATTCTAACTAAAGAGGAAATTCAGATTAAAGAGAGGATTCAAAGTAAAGAGGAAATTCTAATTAATGAGGAAATTAATGAAGAAATTCTAACTGAAGATGAAATTCTAATTATTAAGAAAATTCGAACAATGAATGAAATTCTAACTAAAGATGAAATTCTGATTAAAGAGGGAATTCTAACTTGAGAGGAAATTCAAACAAGGAATGAAATTCAAAGTAAAGAGAAAATTCTTGCAAGTAAGGGAATTTATCCTTATGATTATATGGATTCATTTATGAGATTTAAAGAAACACAACTTGCTTCAAAAGAAAGTTTCTATAATAACCTTTATGAAGAAGAGATAAGTGATAAGGAATATAAACACGCACAAGAAATTTGGAAAATATTTAAGATAAAGAACCTTGGAGAATATCATGATTTGTATCTAAAAACATGTTTTATTGTAAACTGATGTTTGAAGCTTTTCGAACACTCTGTCATAATAAAAATTGTTCATAATGGATTAGATCCTGCCCACTATTTCACAGCTCCTGGTTTAGCTTGGAGTGCAATGTTGAAAATGACAAAACAAGATATAGATTTAATCAGTGATGTAGATATGCTTTTGATGATTGAGAAGTCTAAGAGAGGTGGAATATCACAAGTATGTTCAAAAAGACATGCTAAAGCAAATAATAAATATCTTCCAAATTATGAGAGTGAAAAAGATAGTAATTATTTGATGTATTTTGATGCTAGTAATTTGTATGGATGGGCAATGTCTCAATCTCTGCCCTGTGGGAAATTAGAGTGGGTGGAAGAAAAGGATTATGAAAAGGCTTTGATGAATATTGTTATTTCTTCTCAAGAGGAATTGAATGAGGAAGAAGAAGGTTATTATTTTGAAGTTGATTTGAGGTACCCGAGTGATCTTCATAATAAGCATAAAGACCTTCCTTTTGCATGTGAGAAAGAAACCCCAAAGAAAGAATGGTTAAGTGATTATCATAAAAGTTTTAATATTAAAGGTAAATCAACAGAAAAGTTATTAACAACATTCTATGATAAAGAGGGATATGTTTTGCATCAAAGGAACTTGAGACAATATTTATTTGCTGGGTTGAGAGTAGTTAAAATTCATAGAGTTTAAAAATTTAAACAAAGTCCTTGGATGGAAAAGTATATTAAATTCAATACAGATATGAGAGCAAATACAAAAGTAAAATTTGAAGGGGGACTTTTATAAATTCATGAATAATGCTGTATTTGGAAAGACTATGGAAAATGTTAGAAACAGACAAAACATTAGATTCGCAACATCTTGGAAAGAAGCTTCTCGATTGATAAATAAACCAAGTTTTGAGAGAGAAGAGGTTTTTTCAGAGAACTTTTCTGCTATTCATATGAAAAAGGAAAGTATTGTCATGGATAAACCAATTTATATTGGAACAGCAGTTCTTGATTTATCAAAGATATTGATGTATGATTATTTGTATAATGACTTAAAGAAAGAGTATGGTGAAAATGTTTCATTGTTGTATATGGACACTGATAGTTTTATTCTAGATATAAAAACTGATGATGTTTATAAAGATATGAAGAAAAATATTGGAATATATGACACATGTAATTTTAGTAAGAAGAGCGAGTTATTTTAAAAAAAGGATGAAAAGGTTATTGGTAAGTTTAAGGATGAGTTGGGTGGAAAAGTAATGAGTGAGTTTATTGGATTGAGAGCAAAGGCATATGCTTATAAGTATGGTGATCAGAATGATAAAAGGTTAAAGGGAATAAAGAAATATGTAATAAATAAATCAATAACTTTTAGAAATTATTATAATTGTTTGATGAATAAGAAAGAAGAATATAGGAAAATGAATACAATAAGAAGTTATAAACATAAGATATATAGTGAAGAAGTAAATAAAAAGGCATTAGGAGCCTTTGATGATAAGAGATTTATTTTAGATAATGGAAGAGATTGTGTCCCATGTGGATATTATATGATAGAGTGAATAGAATAGATTGTGTTCCATATGGACACAAGTTTTAACGATGGGAAGATGGGTTAGGGTTTTTAAGGGCTACCGCCGCGTTTTTCACAATATGTAAATGGTTGAACCAAGTATTAATCAAACTAAAGAGTGGAGAAAATCTCAGTCTTGGTATATAACTGGAAAACATAATGAATGTGAAAAATATCAAATAAGTCTTATTGAAAAAATAACTAAAACAAAGGTAAATAAAACAAATAAGCAAATCAATTTAAAAACCAGTAAGTTAGAGGATGTAAAGAAAATAATAAATATCCTTGAATGGACTGAAAACTTTGATGGTTATCACTTAAACAATGGAAAAATAATTTACTACAATCTCAGAATGATATGCAACTCAGCGGGTGGTCAGACGAGATCATTAAGAGAAGTATATAATTTCATAATGACACAAAAGGGGTATCTTGAAAAATATAAAGATTCAAATGTTTTATTTTTAAATATTTTAGATTGGGATTATTGTGCAGAGTAAATGAAACTATTGAAGGAATTTGAGAATGAACAAATCTTTATAGGTTCAATGAGTGAGCTAAACAATATGCATTGGTTATTTGAAAAAGAGTGTCCCTTGGCTTACACGTTTCAGATATTTCTTCAGAATCACCTTTAACAAATCACATTACTACTTTGCTACTTGAAGAAATCTTTATCTTGTTGCATTGGTTATTTGAATAGAGTGCCCCTAGGTTAAAAGGGGAGACAAATGGCGTGTTATCATTGTGGGCTAAAATCATACCTTGGGTTATCATATCTTGGGCTAAAAAAGGGGTTTATTTTTTTGGGAAAAAAATATGAATCGCTGAAAATCCCCCATTCATTTACATGGGGAAAAGTGAGCCAGAATCAGTATACTCACCCGACTCGCATTGCAAGCACTTTTGACACAATGTTATAATCAGTGTTCAGCAATGAAACAGGCCGCCAGTTTGTAATCTGCTGCAAATCCCCTTTCTTTGGGAGGAGACACAAAACCGCTCTCCTGCAGCTCAGGGGCAATTCACCCTGATCTAAGCTTTCAAGCAGGGTCTCCATTAGAGCAGGACCCAAAAAGTTCCAAAAAACTTTGTAGAATTCAGCAGGAAGTCCATCAAGCCCGGGGGCTTTGCCGTCCTCAAGCAGTTTTGACGCCGCAGTGAGCTCCTCAAACGAAATGTCACATTTGAGTTGCTGTTGCTGTTCTTGAGAAAGGGATGGAAGAAGTTCAATCACCTCATTTATAATTGTTTTGTCCACAGTTCTCGGTGTAAACAGATTTGAGTAGAAAACCTGTATTAAATGTTTAATGTCACTCTGGCAAGTCAAAACACCGTTAGGAGAGTGTAAACTGTGAATCTGCCGAGAGGTCTTGATGGCCTTCTCAAGGTTGAAGAATTCCTTATTTGCAATCTCCAGCTGAATTCTCCTCATCCGAAGATGAACCATTGCTCCAGCCACACGCTCCTTGACCAGTTCAGCCAGTAAAGTCTTTTTTCCCACCAACTGCTGATGGTGATCACTTCCACTGGATGCTCCAGCTTCTTGCTCATATTTAAGTATGTCTGCTTTGAGAGCACTTTTCAAACCAGATGCATTACTGGTGGTATGTGAGTAATATTGTTGACAGAAAATCCGAGTTTGGGATTTTGTACAGTCCCACCACTGTCGAGTATTCAGAAAGGAACACTTTTGTTGTTCTAACTTCTTCCATACTAGTCTGAAGGCATTTTCAAACTGTACATCTTGTAATAACTTAACATTGAAAGTCCAGTATGCACTATTACAACAATTAAAGGGTAACATATATTCCATTGCAATCATATGATGATCAGAAAAGCCAGATGGACTTATGCTTGTTCTCTGAACCAGATTCACCATTCCCTGGTTTACATAGAATCTGACCAGTCGGCCCATGGTTATCTGGTTCTTTGAACAGCACACCCATGTATATTGATGGTTGTTTAGATTTTGTAGGCGCCAAACATCCCAAAATTTAAATTTTTGTACAAGTTTTGCCAAAAACCTGGCACTGGGTGGATGGGGCTCAGGAGTATTCCTGTCCAGTCGGGGGTTGAGTGTGCAGTTATAATCTCCCCCCATACAAATTAGACTAGTCAAGTCAACAGTGTTTAAAAAACCTGCTAACTTTGGAAGGAATAGAATCCTTTCAGCGCTGTCGCTGGGGCAATACACATCAAAAATACAAATTTTTTGATTGCTGCTTATCAATTCTACAGCAATTAAGAATCCTTTACAGACCACCCTACAATAAATCATCGAGGGTTGGATTCTAGGGCGCTGTTCAAAGGCACTGGAGAAAAAAATGCAAACCTTTAAAAATCCTGTGCCACTCGTCCTCACAAGGTTGGTGTGTGTCTCTTGTAACATTAGAATATCAATTTTTTCTTTCTGAAACATCTGCAACACCGTGAGGCGACGCACACAGCTGCGGCCTCCATTTATGTTGAGGGATGCTACCTTCATTTATTTATTTATTTATTTATTTATTTTTAGAACCTACTACTATTACTGCTCTTGGAGTTCTTTTCCAGCCTTAGTGGCACACTTCCTCAACCGCTGGAATTGAGGTTCTGAAATCATAACTTGCTGAGGTTCATGAATCATATTTTTTGCAGTATTTAAAAAGGCATGGATATTCGGGAAAAAAATCCCGAATTTTCACATGCCTTTTCCTGAAGGTTTCATTTAAAAATTTAATAATTTCGTCTTCTGTTACCATGGTGTCTCCATCGTCCTCTTGGGCACAACACCCACGAACTGACAGGGTAGGAGAGGTATCATCGAAGTCAGCCTCATCATATCTGTCATTCTCTTTCTGATCCAAATTATTTCTAAATCACAACTCTCCATAGAATTTAAATCATCGATCTTTCCATTCCCATTTTGCTGCCCACTATCAAATGCAGCCTCTTTCTTACCATCCCTTGTATTTTGTTCCACAAGGGTAGGACTGCAGATTTCCTCTGAGGAACTTTCCGGCTTATCTGCCTTGTCATCACAAACACAAACCTTTGCGCACACCTCAGTGACAGATTCATTTTGAAATCTTTTTTCAACAATGAAATCTTTTTTCAAAAACCCCACTTGTATCCTCCTGAGAGGCACGAGTGTTCTCAATCTCTAAATCACACTCGTACAACTCAGGCAATTCAGCGAGTGGTGAAAATGAATTTGTCAGAGTTATAATCGGTTCTGGTTCAATTCCCAGTCCCGAAGAGGGATTCTCTATGAGAGATGCATCCCACAAGCTCGGTACATCTGACACGAGTATCTTACTTTGTGTTGTCTTTGCCTCATTGACGACAGGACACGAACGTTTTTGTCCTTTTTTACGAGACATCGTCACGAACCCCTCCATGTCGTCATCAGTACAGTCTTGTACAGTGGATGTCGAGGGACCAACCACTTCTGGTATATCAGAAGGTAGAGTGGAGGGGCCGACTGTTTGCTGCTCACCAATATGTGGTGGGGTGGGTTCTACCATTTCACACCCCCCCCTCCCCGCAGTAGGTGGAGGGAAGGGGTCTGTTGCTTCCCGCGCATAAACAGGTGGTGAAGAGGATTCTCCACTTTCACCCACTCCATGACGTGGGGGGATCTACAATCTCCTGTCCTTGATTTTCTGGTGATCTCATCAAACCGGGACAGGAGTTCTTCACATGACCGTACACTCCACAATGATAGCACGCCATGACATCCGTGGAGACATACATTCTATACACATGACCGTATGCTCCACAATGAAAACATGCCATGACATCTGTGGAGACATACATTCTATACACATGACCGTACACTCCACAATGATAGCACGCCCTGATATTTGTGGAGGCATACATTCTATACACATGACCGTACACTCCACAATGATAACACGCCATGACATCCGTGGAGATATACATTCTATACACATGACCGTACGCTCCACAATGATAGCACGCCATGACATCCGTGGAGACATACATTCTATACACATGACCGTATGCTCCACAATGAAAACATGCCATGACATCCGTGGAGACATACATTCTATACACATGGCCGTACACTCCACAATTATAACACGCACTGACATCCATGGAGACATACATTCTATACACATGACCGTACACTCCACAATTATAACACGCACTGACATCCATGGAGACATACATTCTATACACATGGCCGTATGCTCCACAATGATAACATGCCATGACATCCGTGGAGACATACATTCTATACACATGACTGTACGCTCCACAATGATAACACGCCATGACATCCGTGGAGGCATACATTCTATACACATGACCGTACGCTCCACAATGATAACACGCCATGACATCCATGGAGGCATACATTCTATACACATGACCGTACACTCCACAATTATAACACGCACTGACATCCGTGGAGACATACATTCCATACACAAGACCGTATGCTCCACAATGATAACATGCCATGACATCCGTGGAGACATACATTCTATACACATGGCCGTATGCTCCACAATGATAACACGCCCTGACATCTGTGGAGACATACATTCTATACACATGACCGTACGCTCCACAATGATAACACGCCATGATATCTGTGGAGACATACATTCTAGGCACATGACCGTACACTCCACAATGATAACATGCCATGACATCCGTGGAGATATACATTCTATACACATGACCGTATGCTCCACAATGATAGCACGCCATGACATCCGTGGAGACATACATTCTATACACATGACCGTATGCTCCACAATGAAAACATGCCATGACATCTGTGGAGACATACATTCTATACACATGACCGTACACTCCACAATGATAGCACGCCCTGATATTCGTGGAGGCATACATTCTATACACATGACTGTACGCTCCACAATGATAACACGCCATGACATCCGTGGAGGCATACATTCTATACACATGACCGTACGCTCCACAATGATAACACGCCATGACATCCATGGAGGCATACATTCTATACACATGACCGTACACTCCACAATTATAACACGCACTGACATCCGTGGAGACATACATTCCATACACAAGACCGTACGCTCCACAATGATAACATGCCATGACATCCGTGGAGACATACATTCTATACACATGGCCGTATGCTCCACAATGAAAACATGCCATGACATCCGTGGAGACATACATTCTATACACATGGCCGTATGCTCCACAATGATAACACGCCCTGACATCCGTGGAGACATACATTCTATACATATGACCGTACGCTCCACAATGATAACACGCCATGATATCTGTGGAGACATACATTCTACACACATGACCGTACACTCCACAATGATAACACGCCCTGACATCCGTGGAGACATACATTCTATACACATGACCGTACGCTCCACAATGATAACACACCATGACATCCGTGGAGACATACATTCTATACACATGACCGTACACTCCACAATGATAACATGCCATGACATCCGTGGAGACATACATTCTATACACATGACCGTACGCTCCACAATGAAAACATGCCATGACATCCGTGGAGACATACATTCTAGACACATGACCGTACGCTCCACAATGATAGCACGCCATGACATCAGTGGAGACATACATTCTATACACATGACCGTACGCTCCACAATGATAACATGCCATGACATCCGTGGAGGCATACATTCTATACACATGACCGTATGCTCCACAATGATAACACGCCCTGACATCCGTGGAGACATACATTCTATACACATGACCGTACGCTCCACAATGATAACACGCCATGACATCCGTGGAGGCATGCATTCTATACACATGGCCGTACGCTCCACAATGATAACATGCCATGACATCCGTGGAGGCATACATTCTATACACATGACCGTACGCTCCACAATGATAACATGCAATGACATCCGTGGAGACATTCATTCTATACACATGGCCGCATGCTCCACAATGATAACATGCCATGACATCCGTGGAGACATACATTCTATACACATGACTGTACACTCCACAATGATAACACGCCATGACATCCGTGGAGACATACATTCTATCCACATGACCGTACGCTCCACAATGATAACATGCAATGACATCCGTGGAGATATTCATTCTATACACATGGCCGCATGCTCCACAATGATAACATGCCATGACATCCGTGGAGACATACATTCTATACACATGACCGTACGCTCCACAATGATAGCACGCCATGACATCCGTGGAGACATACATTCTCTAAACACGACCGTACGCTCCACAATGATAGCACGCCATGACATCCGTGGAGGCATACATTCTATACACATGGCCGTACGCTCCACAATGACAACATGCCATGACATCCGTGGAGGCATACATTCTATACACATGACCGTACACTCCACAATGATAACACGCCATGACATCCGTGGAGAGATACATTCTATACACATGACCTTACACTCCACAATGATAACACGCCATGACATCCGTGGAGACATACATTCTATACACATGGCCGTATGCTCCACAATGATAACACGCCATGACATCCGTGGAGACATACATTCTATACACACAACCGTACGCTCCACAATGATAACACGCCATGACATCCGTGGAGACATACATTCTCTACACACGACCGTACCCTCCACAATGATAACACGCCCTGACATCCGTGGAGGCATACATTCTATACACATGACCGTACGCTCCACAATGATAACATGCAATGACATCCGTGGAGACATACATTCTATACACACGACCGTACGCTCCACAATGATAGCACGCCATGACATCCGTGGAGACATACATTCTCTACACACGACCGTACGCTCCACAATGATAGCACGCCATGACATCTGTGGAGACATAAATTCTATACACACGACCGTACGCTCCACAATGATAGCACGCCATGACATCCGTGGAGGCATACATTCTATACACATGACCGTACGCTCCACAATGATAACATGCAATGACATCCGTGGAGACATACATTCTATACACACGACCGTACGCTCCACAATGATAACACGCCATGATATCCGTGGAGGCATACATTCTATATACATGACCATTAATTCTTGCATGGAAAACGACGTTTAACTTTTGCTCATTTTCAGGCAACATCATGTGCAGTACCCTTTTAAAAGTCATCACGTGTTTAAACTCTCCTCTTCCTGAGTGTATCGGCATCATCGTGATCTTTGATACGATCGCACCAAACTTACTCAATTGAGCACACAAATCATCATTCCGGATGAAAGGCGGAGCGTTAGACACGTTCACCTTAACCGCAGGTGTGTCTGGTGGGGAAGCAAGGAGAAACAGTTAGGGGTGCACGACAAGGCCTGCTCCACCGCGGAGGTTACCATGTGCACCTCGGAAACGAACACAACCACCTTTTTGTTCATTCGAGAGGCTGCAGGGATGTTATGTAATGTTGTAAACCAACGATCTTTCCGATTGCCAGTAACACGTCCTCAATCTTTACCTCCCTCGGGGGATCACACACGAGGCCATTTTTATGAGAAAGTGACTTGTACTTGCTATGGTTCAAACGAACCTTTGCCATCGCTAAAAGTAATTTTAACAAAAAGAAAGAGTTTAAAATAATAAAAAAAGAAATAATAATATGGACGAGGTCCAAGAATCGTTAAGGCAGCCAAAATCGTTGGCAAAACCCAGCAAACACGTCAGATGGAAACCAGGCCTCAAAACCGGGAGGGGTTCTGAAATAGACCCGAACACCACCTACCACGCACGCTCTCTTTCTCTCTCTCAATAGATAAGACAAAACAAGGAGAAAAGGGGTAAAGAGAAAACGAAGACTAAACATTCAGACAACAAGAAGAGAGAAAGGAGAAGCAACACATGCTCTGCACGTACCGCCAGGGACTGAGCAACAGCCCTTCGCGATTGCACGTGCATGCTAAGCGAACAACAGCTGTGAAAAGTGGGAGGAGAGAGAGACAGAGAGAGAGAGAGAGAGAGAGAGAGAGAGAGAGAGAGAGAGAGAGAGAGAGAGAGAGAGAGAGAGAGAGAGAGATAGATAGATAGATAGATAGATAGATAGATAGAGAGAGATAGATAGATAGAGAGAGAGAGAGAGAGAGAGAGAGAGAGAGAGAGAGAGAGAGAGAGAGAGAGAGAGAGAGAGAGAGAGAGAGAGAGAGAGAGAGAGAGAGAGAGAGAGAGAGAGAGACTGGGAGAGGGAGAGACAGAGAGAGAGAGAGAGACTGGGAGAGGGAGAGACAGAGACAGAGACAGAGACAGAGACAGAGACAGAGACAGAGAGACTTTTGTATCTCTTTATTATGAAAATAGAAAAGAAAGCCCCCAAATGGGAGTTACATTTTCATTTCAGAGAAAGAAGGAAAACCAAGAAACCATTTCTGAAGAAAGGAAAGGATGAATCAAGTGGATTATATACAAAACATTTCAAAAAAGGATAAACATTCCCCTCGGACTTTGCAAATAACTTCCTTTATACACCATTTTGATTCGAACTGTGGTAATCTTCCCATTACTGACCATTCAGAAATCAAAATCCAATTTAACACGACTTATTACAAGGTTTTGGAACAAAAACAAAGCATCTTCATCATTTACTCCAACACCATCAAGTTTTCTTTTCCTTGACTTATATACCGCCATCTTTGCCTGAGCAAGCAGGAAATTGGCTAACACAGCATTGGAATTTTTGTGTGGGATATCCAATCCGTAGATGAACACACAAGTGTTAAAAATCAAACCAAACCTCACAAAACAATTCCGAAGTAAAATAGATAAAGGAGCCAACCGTTGGCATTCAACATAGATGTGAAAAAGGTTTTCAGATTTCTTACAAAAAGGACATTCATCTACAAGCAGATTTGAAAAAATGGTGTAACAGGTGATTAGAAGGAAGGATCCAGTGTACTAGTCTCCATTGGAGGTCGTCATGTCGTGGTGGTACAGGAAGGTGATAAAAACCTTTCCAGTTAGGAAAATAAGGGGGAGAACAAGGTAAGAGGTCTCTCCATCAAACCTTCTGCTGTGTTATTTGCCGTTGCGAAAGAAATTTTACACAACCCAAATAAAGGTCTTTTTGTTTGGGAAGGCCATTGAAGCCTACGTTAAAAGGGGGGCAAGGAAGAGGGCTGGCAAGAGAAAAAAGCACATACGAGTTCAGGAAAGGTAGAGAGAGAAGGTATTCGATGTGCATTTTGTTCATTGCTTTGCTGGTCCTGCTCCCAAGCAGGTGCAAGCTGTGTGTATGTCCAAAGCACACTACATAACATGCGCGCCACGATTCGAGAGGATCGCACACCGATCAGGCTTGCCAATGCATCAGCTCCGATCCAGCTGCCGTTTGGGCTGAGAAGATCTGCAACAGATTTAACGCCCTTGTCAGTAAAGCGTTGAATAAAGCACCTATCAGCAGGCATATCATAGCAAAGGGAGTTGTAGAACAAAGGTTGTTCCAGAAACATCTGTTTCGTGTAAGAATGTGTAGCTCTTGTTATTGTCAGAGCTTGCCACGCATTTAGCATGCTCTGATAGAAACCAGAGAGGGGGGGATGTGTCGATTTTGGAAAGGTCCATCAGGAAAAGAGAGTGGTCATAGCCTAGCCTCCCAGCCTGTTGCAAAAGGTGACGAGCGACGTTGACCCATGGTGGAGAGGGTCGCGTGTGTAGCATGCGAAAAGCAGCCAAGAGTCGAAAGGCCATTAGCCGGCTTTTTATGTCGACCAGGCCTTGTCCTCCATCGGTCAGTGGTAAACTGAGGACCCCAGGTCGCAGCCAGTGTTTTCCGTCCCAGAAAAAGGACACGAAGCACTTCTGGAGCTGTTGAAGCAACGCCGCTGGAGCATGCAGCACGAAGAACCTGTGCCATAAGGTGGAGGCCACCAGTGTGTTGATGACCAAGACCCTTCCACGATATGACAGTTGTGTGATCAGACATTTCCATTTTTGCAGTTTACCCTCAACAAACTCAAGCAGACTAGCCCAATTTTTTGCTACTGTGGCATTATTACCTAAGAACACTCCAAGGTATTTCACACCATCATTGGCCCATGACAGTGGAGCAGGAAGTCTTGGCGCCAAGTAGCACAACAGACCGAGCCAAAGGGCGCTCGTTTTGTTCCAATTTACTTTGGCTGAAGAAGCCTTTTCAAATAAGGATAAACAATAACGAACGATGTTAACGTCATTGATATCTTGTACGAATACACACACATCATAGGTGTATGCCAGTACCTTGGTGGGCCATTCAAGCTGGGACAAACAAAACCCTGTTAGTCTACAGCGCAAAGAAACCAGTAGGGGTTCGATGGAGAGAGCATAAAGCAACCCAGAAAGAGGGCAACCTTGTCTAATTCCCTTGTTAATAGACAAAGGTGCAACAAGTTCATTGTTTATCTTAAGCACACTATAAATATTATTGTATAGTATTTTAATATAAGAGATGAAGGTTGAACCAAGTCCAAACCGCTCAAGTACTTCGAAAAGGTACCGATGGTCAACACGGTCAAAGGCTTTCTCCTGATTAAGGAGAAGAAGTCCTAAATCTTTAGGGTTTTCCTTGCACAGTTCAATGATGTCTCTCACAAGGGAGATGTTGTCATAGATGGAACGTTTTGGGACACAGTAACATTGGTCTTCTTTCAACAACGAGGATAAATAAGGAGTACGTCGCGATGCCAGGGCTTTTGAAAATATCTTATAGTCCGTACATAACAGGGAGATAGGACGCCAATTTTCAATACTCAGCATGTCTCCCTTTTTTGGGATTTGGGTAAAAAGAGCTCGTCGGCAACTCTGAGGTAGCTCTCCAAGCTGGCAGCTTGCGTTCAAGGTGTTAATGAGTTCTGGACCCAATAAGTGCCAAATCTTCTTGTAAAATTCTGTTGTAAGTCCATCCAACCCAGGTGCTTTCCCAATGGCAAGGCCGTGCAGGGCAGTGCGAAGTTCATCCAAAGTAATGGATCTTTCCAGTTGGGAACGCCCATCTTCACACAACACTGGCACGCCTATGGAGATCGAGGCGACTGACAGGATTTATTTGTTCCACTGAATATATTTTCGAAAAATATTCCTTCACGAAGAGTTTGATTTCTGATTGTGTAAAGGTAATGGATGAATCTGCCAATCGCAGCTGAGAAAGCCGTTTACTGGGAAGACGTTTCTCTAAGGAGAAGAAGTACTTGGTTGGTACGTCTGCCTCATTCAGGTGTCGCAACCTCATCCAAACTAAGGCACCACGTGCATTCCTCTCAGTTATTTCCTTTAATAAGGACTGTTTCTCAGTTAAGGCTTTTTGTATGTTACTATTATTTTGTCCGATGACCCGTTGGAGTTGTAAAATCTCTAACGAATATTTTCTTTACTTCATGGTCAGCCCTTGTTGAGAAAAACTGATACTGTTGACAGAACTCTTTAATTTGGGTTTTTACTAAATCCTACCATATCAACGGGTTAACGGAACAGCTTAACTTCTGTTCTAGGAGAGCCGTCCAGAAGGATTCAAAGGCCTGAATGTGTGCTGTATCACGTGATTGGGTTTTCGTATATCATGACTCGCCCGCTAGGGGTGGCAGGAATGTACATCAGGACGCGCAATAAAGCGGAGTTGATGCTGACACTCTTGCTTCTCGTGTTCCACTGCACCTCGGACACCATAGTTGGCTGACGAGGATGGTTGAAAATGGACTTGTGCCCGTTTTCGTCAGAGACGACTTCAAATTGTTTTCAGAGCAATTGGGATGCTATTTCCACGCAAATGATGTGGTCGACGAGAGCAAACAGAAGTCGATCTTGCTCGCTTTGCTATCGGCAGAGCATTATCGACTACTGAGTGATTTGGTGGTGCCGGACAAGCCCCGTGATGACGGGCTGTCGTTTCGGGACATTGTGCAGAAGATGAAAGCACACATGGCGCCGGAGAAGTCATTACAGCTCGCTCGATACCAGTTCGATCGCCTCTCGAAAGGTGCAGAGGAACGCGTCGCTGATTTCGTGGCGCGAGTGAAGCATTCGTCCGTGGCATGCAAGTTCACGACAGAGGAGCGTCAAGCTCGGCTCAGAGATCGTTTTATTGCTGGTTTACAAGATGCGAAGATGGTTTTGGCGGTTCTACGGCTGAAGAGTGAAGCAATTACATTCGACTCGGCGGTCAGCACGGCTCCATCTGTCGAGCAGACTCGCAGGGATGTTCGGGCCATCACCGGCCACGTGGGGTCGCGAGCACCCCGGGGCGCGCGCACGACCTTCGGTGCGGGTCGGACGTCGCCGCGCGACCGCACGTGCGGCGAGGTGACCTCGCGGACGTGTTTGGGATGCGGAGGTCGACACCTGCGCAGTGCATGCCCGTATAAAGGCACCGTGTGTTTAAATTGTCACAAGGTGGGCCATCTGAAACGTGTGTGCCGTGGGGCGCCGGCCACCGTTAAGGTCATGGACGGCGATGTGCGAGGCGACCTCCGCAACCCGGGGTGGAACCGGCGGCCGTTGTTGAGCCTGTTTTCAATTGGCCCTGCGGCGGCGCGCCCGATGACGGTGGAAATTGAAGTGAACAAAACGTTGATCACGTTTCAGGTCGATACAGGAGCGGCTGTGTCGATCATAGGCGAACAGACCGCGCGTAGACTCAACAGCCTAAAGCTTATCAGGTCAAACCTCACGCTGTTCACGTACACAAGCGAGAAGATAACGCCAGTCGGGATGGCAGACGTGTCTGTGCGGTACCAAGGCCAGGTTGCCACGCTTCCGTTGTACGTCGTGCGGAGGAGGGGACCGTCTCTCCTCGGCCGAGACTGGCTGTCCCGCATCAGGCTAGACTGGGCCGCAGTTCACCTTGTGCAACCCGTGCCGAGCCGGTGGGAGGATCAGTTGGAGAAGATTCTTCAAAGACATCAAGGTTTGTTTTGCGACGACCTTGGGAAAAACTCAAGGGCGTGGAGGCAAAACTCTTCCTGAAGGAGGGGGTGGTTCATCGTTTTTGTAAAGCATGACCGGTGCCGTATGCCCTGCGGGACAAGGTCAAGGGTGAACTGGATAGGCTGGAGGCCTGTGGAGTGATCGAACGGGTGTCGTACTCAGATTGGGCCACCCCGGTCGTCACGGTGCTGAAACGGAATGGAGACGTCCGATTGTGCGGGGACTTCAAATCCACGGTTAACCCGGGGCTCAGCATGGAGCAATATCCACTGCCGTCAATCGATGGAATATATGCGCGATTGGCGGGGAGTCGATACTTCACGAAGCTAGACCTGCGTGATGCATATTTTCACCTGGCGATGGATCCCGGGAGTAGCGAGCTTTTGACAATCAACACGTGTCAAGGGCTCTATTGATATACCCGACTCTGCTTTGGGATTGCTTCGGCCCCAGCCTTGTGGCAGAAAGCCATGGATCAGGTTTGCATTGGCCTGCCCGCTCAGACCTACCTGGACGATGTGCTCATTGCGGGGAAAATGGCGGACGAGCACCTTGCGAACATTGCCCAAGCTAGAAGCGTGCGGCCTGCGCTTGAACAGGGACAAGTGCGCATTCTTCAAGCAGCGCTTGGAATACCTCGGGCACATCATCACGCCGGAGGGGCTGTTGAAAGGTCCTCGGAAGGTGGAGGCGATTCAACACATGCCACCGCCTCGCGACAAGACGCAGCTGCGCTCGTTCATTGGTATGGCCCAATATTACCAAAGGTTCGTGCATGGGCTCAGCTCACAACTTGCGCCGTTAACACGGTTCTCAGGAAGGACGAGTGCTGGGCCTGGGGGCCTGCACACAAGGCGTCGTTCGACCGCGTCATGCGGCTGCTCACAGAGGATACGGTCCTCATGCACTACGAGCCTGCGCGTCCACTCTTATTGGCATGCGACAGCTCTGCATATGGCATCGGGGCAGTGCTCTCCCACAGGATGGACGATGGTTCCGAGCGGCCTGTTTGTTTTGCATCCCGGACCCTGTCCGCAGCAGAGCGGGAATATGCCCAGATCGAGCGCGAGGCTCTCAGCATCGTCTGGGGTGTGCGGAGGTTTCATCAATACCTGCTGGGGCGGCATTTCACTTTGCAGACGGATCACAAACCGCTTCAATTCATCCTGAGACCCGAACGCGGGGTACCAGTGGTATCGGCCGCGCGAATACAGCGGTGGTGTCTGTTTCTCGCTGCTTACGATTATGATATTCAGTTCCGAAGCACCGAGAAGCATGCTAACTGTGACGGGCTCTCACGCTTGCCGTGTGCGGAGGGTCCAGCTGCGTCTGAGTCGGCCGACCGGGTCGATGTGTTCGTACTGGGCCAGGTCCAAAGCGGGTCGATCACGGCCAGACAGGTCGCGGTGGAATCGGCTCATGATCCGGTGCTCGCCCGTGTGGTCCAGGTCGCGCGCATCGGAGCTGTCGTTGGTCCAACGGTGCGTTATGTGGGGAATGAGGACGGTGATTCCACCGAAGTTCAGGCAGCGGTGTTTGGAAGAACTGCATGTCAGTCACCTTGGCATTGTGAAGACCAAGAGTCTTACTCGTAGCCTGTTGTGGTGGCCAGGGTTGGACAAAGACATTGAGCGGTTGGTTAAGCGTTGCGCCACGTGTCAAACAGATGCTGATAACCCGCGTCGAGCCTTGGGGCTATGGCCGACCCCAGATAGAGCCTGGCAGAGGGTCCATGTGGATTTTGCGGGGCCGGATAATGGCAAAATGTTTTTGATTGTGATCGATGCATTCTCTAAATGGCCGGAGGTTGTAGTAATGCAGCATACATCAGCAAACATTACAGTAGAGAAACTGCGGACGACCTTTGCTAATAAAGGATTACCGGAGATCCTGGTCTCTGATAACGGTCCGCAGTTCATCGCAGGTGTATTTGATGAGTTTATGCGTCAAAATGGTATTCGACATCTAAGGTCTGCACCGTATCATCCTGAGACGAATGGGCAGGCTGAGTCGTTTGTTAAGATGTTGAAACGGGCTGTGCGCAGGGGACGTGTTGCACCTGTGCAGCGGTGGTCGATGTCTTTTTGCTCCATTACAGGAACGCGATTCATCCTGTCACAGGTGATTCGCCTGCCATTCGTCTCTATGGACGGGCATTGCGGTCCAGACTGGATTTGCTGCGACCTGGAGGGTCGGGGAGTGGGGCGGTGTCGCGTCCGAGGCTGCTGCGCGGTTTCGATGTGGGACAGCGGGTAATGGTGCGCGATTATTTCCACGGGTCCAAATGGGTGCCGGCTGTGGTCTCTGTGGTACTGGGGCCAGCGAATTACATGGTGCGGACTGATGGTGGGGAGGTGTGGAAGCGGCACGTGGACCAAATGCATGATCGCTGTTCAGAGTCACCCCCCCAAACCCCCCCCCCCCCCAGGGCCGAACGATGTGGGACCCCCACCTGTAATGTCGCCGTGGCCAGACGTTGTATAGCCAGGGTCGGATGTGCCGACGCCCACGGGGTCTTCACCTGATTCAGTCCTGCCCGGGGACGTCGGGCAGGCTGGTCGGCCGGGGGCGGTTGTTATTGCGGATGGCGCGAGTCCGGCGGGGGTGTCACCTCGACCGAGCTGGGAGGCGTCTGAGCCTGGGCTGTCTGGCGGCGCTGCCCGTCCGAGGCGGGTCAGAGTGTGGCCGTGGTACTTGGAGGATTATGAGTGTTGATTGGTTTCGGTTGGTCATGTTATGATTGTCCTTTCATCATTTGACTTGTCATTTTACGAGGGGAGGAGTGTGCTGTATCATGTGATTGGGTTTTCGTATATCATGACTCGCCTGCTAGGGGTGGCAGGAATGTACATCAGGACGCGCAATAAAGCGGAGTTGATGCTGACACTCTTGCTTCTCGTGTTCCACTGCACCTCGTACACCATAAAATGAAGTTGAGGTTTTCGAGGAAACTATTGTTGAATTTCCAATGAGAGCTCCCTGGACGTGGTTTGGAGAGTTGAATAAAGACTCGAGCTAGGGAATGGTCGGAGAAACCAGAAGGCACGATATCGGATTTATAAACTCCATGTAATAAATGAGAATTTACATAGATGCAATCAAGCCTTGCAAGTGAGATGTGGTTGTTTAAACAACGACACCATGTGTAAGACCGATCAGAAGGGTGCTGCACGCGCCAAATATCATGGAGATTATATTTCACAATAATGTTTGCAAAACGTTTTGCGGTACATGGTTGGGGTTCCGGCCCGTTCCGGTCAAATGAAGCATGAACAGTACAGTTAAAATTGCCACCAATAAATAGACAAGTCTGCAAATCCAGTGTTTGCAGGAATTTTCTCAGTTCGGCGAAAAGGAGATTCGCTTGTCATTTTTGCTTGGAGCATTCACATTGAGAATTGTGAACTTGATCTGATTTATAGAGAAGGTCACGGAGGCAAAGTGTCCATTAATAATACTCATAAATTTAAGGCAGGACGGATGGAAATGTTTCCTTAAGACAAACATGATGCCTGCCTTCGACGTGGAGTTGTTACTAAAGAAAAATTCTTTGTCCATAAATAGTCGCCACTGAACCTGAACAGATCGGACAGCATAGGTCTCTTGTAACAAAGCTATGTCAAGACTGTTGATCTCTACCAGCTGTTTAATTTGGATCTTGCGGAGCGGACTCCCACCACCATTAACATTTATTGTTCCAATCTTGAAACTGACCATGAGGAAAATAATAGCTTCTACGAATAAGATCAGAAGTGGGATAATTGATTAGAATCCCTTTTCGCCTTGGCAATCAGTTTTTTTAAGCGGTGACAGTGTGTCTGGTGGAAACCAAACAAGTCAGGCTTACGTACGATAGCCTGAGCACACTCAAGGAAGGACGGTAGATCTGGAAAGTATTCTGTCAGGTTTATATTGCATTTCCTGTGTGTATTTTGTAAGAAGAGTCTTATTTGTTCAGGGGGGGGGTAGGACTTTGACCGGTGAGCTTCTCCACCATTTCCACCTGACTGTTTCTGTTTGCTTCCTCCAGGTCAGATTCGTTAGAGTCGCTTTTAGTTTCCGAGTCACACAAGCTTGTACCGTCCTGCATATCGATACCGTCGTCAGTATTGATACACGGATCTGTACTGGTTACCACGTCTATGTGTTCTTCCATTGTGGGAACATCTCCTGGTGAACTAATTAAATGGAAATTATCGGGGGAGTTGATGAAACGGAAACACCATCAGCGGATGCAGAGATCTCGCTTCCCTCGACCGTAACGGTGTTATCGACCTCCAACGGCGTGGAGGTATACAGTACTTTGGGGGTCTCTCGTAAAACATCCATTTTAACATTTCCTGCGTTTCCAGTTTCACCACGTGATGAAATGGGAGCAGTAACAGGGTTAACATTTGTTTCACCATTTCCCGCTGACAAGGATTCAGGGTTAACATTTGTTTCACTATTTCCCACTGACAATGATTCAGGGTTAACATTTGTTTCACTATTTCCTGCTGACAAGGATTCAGGGTTAACATTTGTTTCACTATTTCCCGCTGACAAGGATTCAGGGTTAACATTTGTTTCACCATTTCCCGCTGACAATGATTCAGGGTTAACATTTGTTTCACTATTTCCTGCTGACAAGGATTCAGGGTTAACATTTGTTTCACTATTTCCTGCTGACAAGGATTCAGGGTTAACATTTGTTTCACCATTTCCCACTGACAATGATTCAGGGTTAACATTTGTTTCACTATTTCCTGCTGACAAGGATTCAGGGTTAACATTTGTTTCACTATTTCCCGCTGAGAATGATTCAGGGTTCACATTTGTTTCACTATTTCCTGCTGACAAGGATTCAGGGTTAACATTTGTTTCACTATTTCCCGCTGACAAGGATTCAGGGTTAACATTTGTTTCACCATTTCCCGCTGAGAAGGATTCAGGGTTAACATTTGTTTCACCATTTCCCGTTGACAAGGATTCAGGGTTAACATTTGTTTCACTATTTCCCGCTGACAAGGATTCAGGGTTAACATTTGTTTCACTATTTCCCGCTGACAAGGATTCAGGGTTAACATTTGTTTCACTATTTCCCGCTGAGAATGATTCAGGGTTCACATTTGTTTCACTATTTCCTGCTGACAAGGATTCAGGGTTAACATTTGTTTCACTATTTCCCGCTGACAAGGATTCAGGGTTAACATTTGTTTCACCATTTCCCGCTGAGAAGGATTCAGGGTTCACATTTGTTTCACCATTTCCCGTTGACAAGGATTCAGGGTTAACATTTACCGAAGTGACAGCAGGATCATCACTAGTGGTCTGTGTATCACGTCAATGGACTTACCAATAGGAGAATTTTTAACGAGTGAAACAGTTTTGTTTACTTCGATAACAGGTAAAGTGGTCTCTGGAAGGGAGACATCGATGTCCTCACCGGCAAAGTAGGGTAAACTTGTTGGCCGTAGGTACCGGGTCCATTCCGGGTCCATTCCGCGTCCATTCCGGGTCCATTCCGGGTCCATTCCGGGTCCATTCCGGGTAGGCCTTGTAGAGTGACGTCAGTCACAACTGCAGGAACATTACCGACAGATTCCTCGTTTGTAAACGCTCCTTTCTTCTGGGTTAAACGACCATCAGGTAAAGTCTTTCGCTTTCTTGATGAAACGACGGTGAAACCATCCGAAACATTCGTTTTGCTGTTTAGACGATCGGACTGAGGGGACTGGACCTTATTACCGGACACGGGATTCGCTTCCTTCACACTTGACGAAGAAGAAGAAGACGTATCCTTGTTAACGAGGTTTGTTTCATTGTTTGACGAAGTCGCCTTTGGGCACGATCGTTTCAAGTGTCCGAAATTACCACATTCGAAACATTTCAGGGTGTCAGTGGTTACGTAGACTTGGTAATCATGATTAAATCAATTTTGAGTTTTAAAACGATGTTCAAGGTTCTTTCAGCGTTAGAGGGAGGAAACACCACATAAGCTTGCCTCCGAAAATACATCACGTGCTTTGTCCGATCGTCCTGGCTACGTAAAGGTAACATAGTGATCTGAGAAACCACAGAACCATAACGAGATAGTTCGGAGATCAGAGTCTGATTCTTCAGGAAAGGAGAGTTCGAGATCATGACCTTCACGGCCGGAGTGTCGAGAGGGGAGACGAGCACGAAATGTCCGTCATCTGTTGATAGTCCGGTCGATACGATTTCGTGAACCAGTTTTGTCTCAGACACGAAGATTACCACACGTTTGTTCATTCGCGAGGCTGCACGAACTTTTTCAGTCCCGACTAAGTTTCCTGTAGCGATAACGAGATCCTCGACGCTGACGTCGTCGGGCGGGATACAGACGACGCCATGTTTTCTTGTTAATGCTTCAAATGCCAAATAACGGGAATACGAAGTCATGTTTAGAAAGGGGAGGGAGGGGGGGCGATTGCTCTCGTAATGGAAATAAACACAGCGACAGTGAGGAAAAAAAACAATCAGTTGAAGGGCCGGGATGGGGCGCCAACTAAAATATATCCACACGAAGCTGTGGGCTCTTTCTCTCTCTCGGGGAAAAGGTATGCGAGGAGAAAACAGGGGGATGGGGAGGGAATGGGGAGGGATATGGGAAGAGATGAAGCGAAGGGCAAACCGTGAAATAACAAGGACAGATGGGTGGGGTGGGATGACGACGGCGCGAGGGCGCGAGGGAAGGCCGAAGCGCGAGGTCTAACGAAGAGGGGAGGGAAGAGGGGAGGGTGGGAGCACAAATAACGATGCATAGAAGGAAACAAAGGAAGGGAGGTGAAAAACGATGTGAAAGGGGATAGAAAGGCACAAAAACAGGGCAGATCACAGCTCACCAAGACCACACAGCCACTATGACACTCCACTGGACTCACCAACAGCCAGCAGGGGAGAGAGAGAGAGAAAGAGAGAAAGAGAGAAAGAGAGAAAGAGAGAAAGAGAGAAAGAGAGAAAGAGAGAAAGAGAGAAAGAGAGAGAGAGAGAGAGAGAGAGAGAGAGAGAGAGAGAGAGAGAGAGAGAGAGAGAGAGAGAGAGAGAGAGAGAGAGAGAGAGAGAGAGAGAGAGAGAGAGAGAGAGAGAGAGAGAGAGAGAGAGAGAGAGAGAGAGAGAGAGAGAGAGAGAGAGAGAGAGAGAGAGAGAGAGAGAGAGAGAGAGAGAGAGAGAGAGAGAGAGAGAGAGAGAGAGAGAGAGAGAGAGAGAGAGAGAGAGAGAGAGAGAGAGAGAGAGAGAGAGAGAGAGAGAGAGAGAGAGAGAGAGAGAGAGAGAGAGAGAGAGAGAGAGAGAGAGAGAGAGAGAGAGAGAGAGAGAGAGAGAGAGAGAGAGAGAGAGAGAGAGAGAGAGAGAGAGAGAGAGAGAGAGAGAGAGAGAGAGAGAGAGAGAGAGAGAGAGAGAGAGAGAGAGAGAGAGAGAGAGAGAGAGAGAGAGAGAATGAATATGAATGATGTTCAAAAAGAAAAATTGTCTCCCCTGTCTGTAGGAGGGAATATCTATATATTATTTCTGTTAACGTCTGCGTGTAATTTGACGTATCTCCACCAAAACTGCCGGATGGATTGTCACCACTTTCGGCATGCGGGTGTTCTGTGGTCTAATGAACAGCATGGGCTGTGCGAGATCGCGCCACACGGACGGGTTTGGGAATTTTGGGTGATTTTCTAATTTTTAACGTTCGTTTGCATGGCGACGTGTGACGTCACTGCTGAGAGGCGTAATTCCGTCATGACATCATCGGTCATTCGCTGACGTCATTACGTCTGTCGTCAACAGACCGTCACGGCCGAGAGGCGTAATGTCACTCCGCGAAAACAGCGTCTGCAATGTAAAACCCTCTTCTGCATATGCTGACTACCTCAGAAGGTGAATTTCACACAAAAAATGTAACAAGAAACATTGTATTTAAAGTAAAGATTTATTAAAAAAAAAATTATTTCTGTTAACGTCTGTGCGTAATTTGACGTTCCTCAACCGCCATCGTTACCTGTGTTGTGTCTTGCGTGTGTGATCGTCAAATTAAAGCGTCCATCGGTGTGTGCGATCGTCGGATGTGCGCCAAAAGGTGCCGTTCATTGAAATTTGCATTCTGATTCTCGGTCACCCTCCACTGCTCCTGTTCAGTCTAGGGCTCGGCCTATATCATGTTAAACTTGCCCCATCAGATGCCAACCTTCCAGTCACACTGCAGAGGATGCAATTTCCAGTCAGACTCGCATACTCGATGACCATAAACAAATCCCAGGGCCAAACATTTGACAAACACAGAATATACCTCCCAGCCCCCGTGTTCTCACATGGCCAACTATATGTTGCATTTTCATGTGCAAGAGGTTACTCCTATATATCTATCAGAGTGGACAATAATTCCTCACAAGGACAATTCAGCAACAAGACACTCACCCAAAATGTCATCTACAGGGAGGTCCTTTAAAAAACTAAGGACAGGTAACCATAGCACATCACATCCCTAATGACACCCTCCCCAGCTTCCCATAACATCAACTATTATGAGGGAGAGAGCACGGGTATATGCTAGTATTATTAAAAACTCAGAAGCTCTAAGAATACCGAAAGTATGAGATTGTTGCATAAAATGAATGAATTATACACCTTGACCCGAGGAAAGTTTCTTTGTAGTTTTTCTCTTCGTGACCTCAACATGAGAGTAGATTTTAGATGAGATATCAGCAGTGATCCTGAATGACTTTATTAGTAGGATAATAACCTCCTCTAACACGGCGCACGCACATCTCGCTTGGAAGCCATCTGTGGCACCATATGAGCAAATCAAATTGCTTTGGTGTTTATTATTCACATCGTGTCGTGTCCAGTGTCACAACCTTTAATAATCATTATTCTACCAAGCATGTCATTGGATACAGTCACAACTCACGAAGATTGCTTCCACCATCCCCAATGTGTCCGAACGTACAAATTACTCACCTTTTAAAGCCCGACTCCCAAATCACCTTCATGACAACCAATGCATTCACATCCTTTACAATATTCATTCTTAATCCTTACAATTTGCTCCATTTCACATTCACTCTTTTGTTTTTCTTTGTTGTATTTGTCTCTTTTCCATACAATACCATTGTTATAATAATTCTCTTTCAGATGCTTGAAATCTGGATATTTGTGTCGAATTTTAATATGTTCTCTCAATCTTTTATAACTTGAGGAATAACAGGGAACTTTGACGCAGGAGGCCATTCAGCCCATCATGCATGCGCTCCACCAACATCAGACCAAACACAACCATCTCAACTCACAGACCCAGTCTCAATGGGGGGAGGGATGGAGGTGCCATATATGCCAAAAAATATTTAAACAAAGATTATTGTCATCACACTAAATAACGTTATTTTTGTATATTTTTTTTTCTTTTTCGAAGCGGGACTGTTTTTGGATGAAGGCAATTGTAGGGTCAGGGATGCACAAACATTGACCACACACTCAACCTTCAATGAGAGCCCCCCACAGACATAACAATCACGACACACTTGTATACTATCACTCATCCACACACAGGTGACTCACTATCCCTTGTGCCCCTTCATCTTCAATGCTTCTAGTGACCTATCCCATTCCAATTTAAAACCTATCTACTCATTCTGCATTCCATGCATTAACTATCTCTCTGATTAAAAGACCCACGTCTTAATACGGTCCGAGCTGTTAGGGTTAGGGTTAGCCCCTGGTCCTGACACTGTCTATTCTGCATTTATTTTGTCTTTTCCCCTTCATTAGCTTAAACATCTCAATAAAATCCCCTTGTGTAAATAAATCAATCAGCCTTCTTTCTCATGGATATGAAGTCCTGTCTCCTTCAGCCGATCCTCATAGCTTAGTCTCGCTCTAGATAATCCCGCAATCGATCTAGTAACCCTTTGCTGAACCCTCTCGATGGCAGCTATCTCCTTCCTCAGATGTGGTGATCAAAACTGCACATAGTATTCCAGTTGAGGCCTCAATAAATTATTATACAGTGTCAATCACTACCTCTTTTGATTTATAATTTTATCCCCCTTAGTAGAGTACGAGGTGCAGTGGGACGCAAGAAGCACGCGGGCCAGCATCAACTCCGCTTTATTGCGCGCCCAGAAGTACACTCCTGCCACCCCTAGCAGGCGAGGCATGATATAAGAAAACCCAATCACGTGACACAGCACACTCCTCCCCTCGTAAAATGACCCGTCACATGATGAACGGACAATCACAACATGACCATCTGAAACCCATCAACACTCATAATCCTCCAAATACCGCGGCCGCACCCTGACCCGCCTCGGACGGGCAGCGCCACCAGACAACCCAGGCTCAGATGCCTCCCGGCTCGGTCGAGGTGACACCCTCGCCGGACTCGCACTTTCCGCAACACCAGCCACCCCCGACCGCCCAGCCTGCTCGACGTCCCCGGGTAGGACGGCATCAGGTGAAGACTCCCTTGGCTTCGGCCCAACCAGTCCCGGCGATACAACGTCAGGTGCCGGCGACACTACCGGTGGGGGTCCCGCATCGTTCGGCCCGGGGAGGTGTGGGGGGGGGGTGACGCTGAACAGCGATCATGCATTTGGTCCACGTGCCGCTTCCACACATCCCCACCATCAGTCCGCACCATGCAATTCGCCGGCCCCAGCACCACAGAGACCACCGCCGGCACCCATTTGGAACCGTGGAAATAATCGCGCACCATTACCCGCTGCCCCACCTCGAAGCTGCGCATCCGCGTCGGACGCGACAACGCCCCACTCCCCGACCCTCCAGGTCGTAGCAAATCCAGCCTGGACCGCAAAGCCCGTCCATAGAGACGAATGGCAGGTGAATCACCCGTGACAAGATGAACTGCGTTCCTGTAATGGAGCAAAAAGACATCGACCACCGTCTGCACAGGTGCAACACCCCCCCCCCCCTGCGCAAAGCCCGCTTCAACATCTTGACAAACGACTCAGCTTGGCCATTCGTCTCAGGATGATACGGTGCGGACCTGAGATGTCGAATACCATTCTGGCGCATAAACTCATCAAATACACCCGCGATGAACTGCGGACCATTATCAGAGACCAGGATCTCCGGCAACCCTTTATTAGCAAAGATCGTCCGCAGTTTCTCTACTGTAATGTTTGCTGATGTATGCTGCATTACTAAAACCTCCGGCAATTTAGAGAATGCATCGATCACAATCAAAAACATTTTGCCATTAAACGGTCCCGCAAAATCTACATGGACCCTCTGCCAAGCTCGGTCTGGCACAGGCCAGAGACCCGAAGCTCGACGCGGGTTATCAGCATCTGTCTGGCACGTGGCGCAACGCTTAACCAACTGCTCAATGTCTTTGTCCAACCCCGGCCACCACAACAGGCTACGAGCAAGACTCTTGGTCTTCGCGATGCCAAGGTGACTGACATGCAGTTCTTCCAAACACCGCTGCCTGAACCTCGGTGGAATCACCGTCCTCATTCCCCACATTACGCATCGTTGGACCAACGACAGCTCCGCTGCGCGTGACGTGAAAGGTTGAAATGCCGGTGTCGAAGGCAGATCGCTCCAATTCCCCGTAGAAATCGCCTGGACGACACGGGCAAGCACCGGATCACGAGCCGATTCCACCGCGACCTGCCTGGCCATGACCGGCCCGCTTTGGACCTGGCCCAGCACGAACACATCGATCCGGTCTCCCAACTCAGACGCAGCTGGACCCTCCGCACACGGCAAGCGAGAGAGCCCGTCGCAGTTAGCATGCTTCTCGGTGCTTCGGAACTGAATATCATAATCGTAAGCACCCAGAAACAGACACCACCGCTGTATTCGCGCGGCTGCTACCACCGGCACCCCGCGTTCGGGTCTCAGGATGAATTGAAGCGGTTTGTGATCCGTCTGCAAAGTGAAATGCCGCCCCAGCAGGTATTGATGAAACCCCCGCACACCCCAGACGAGGCTGAGAGCCTCACGCTCAATCTGGGCCTATCCGCGCTCTGCTGTGGACAGGGTCCGGGATGCAAAACAAACAGGCCGCTCGGAACCATCGTCCATCCTGTGGGAGAGCACTGCCCCGATGCCATATGCAGAGCTGTCGCATGCCAATAGGAGCGGACGCGCAGGCTCGTAGTGCACGAGGACCGTATCCTCTGTGAGCAGCCGCTTGACGCGGTCGATCGACGCCTGGTGTGCAGGCCCCCAAGCCCAGCGCTCGTCCTTCTTGAGCAACCGTGTTAACGGCGCAAGTTGTGAGCTGAGCCCGCGCACGAACCTTTGGTAATACTGGGCCATACCAATGAGCGAGCGCAGCTGCGTCTTGTCGCGAGGCGGTGGCATGTGCTGAATCGCCTCCACCTTCCGAGGACCTTTCAACAGCCCCTCCGGCGTGATGATGTGCCCGAGGTATTCCAAGCGCTGCTTGAAGAACGCGCACTTGTCCCTGTTCAAGCGCAGGCCGCACGCTTCTAGCTTTGTCAGCACTTGGGCAATGTTCGCAAGATGCTCGTCCGCCGTTTTTCCCGCAATGAGCACATCATCCAGGTAGGTCTGATCGGGCAGGCCAATGCAAACCTGATCCATGGCTTTCTGCCACAAAGCTGGGGCCGAAGCAATCCCAAAACAGAGTAGGGTATATCGATAGAGTCCTTGACACGTGTTGATTGTCAAAAGCTCGCTACTCCCGGGATCCATCGGCAGGTGAAAATATGCATCACGCAGGTCTAGCTTCGTGAAGTATTGACTCCCCGCCAATCGCGCATATATTTCATCGATTGACGGCAATGGATATTGCTCCACGCTGAGCCCCGGGTTAACCTTGGACTTGAAGTCCCCGCACAATCGGACGTCTCCATTCCGTTTCAGCACCGTGACCACCGGGGTGGCCCAATCCGAGCACGACACCCGTTCGATCACTCCACAGGCCTCCAGCCTATCCAGTTCACCCTTGACCTTGTCCCGCAGGGCATACGGCTCTGGACGCGGTTTACAAAACCGAGGAACCACCCCCTCCTTCAAGAAGAGCTTTGCCTCCATGCCCTTGAGTTTCCCAAGGTTGTCGCTAAACAACCCTTGATGTCTTTGAAGAATCTCCTCCAACTGATCCTCCCATTGGCTCGGCACGGGTTGCACAAGGTGAACTGCGGCCCAGTCTAGCCTGATGCGGGCCATCCAATCTCGGCCGAGGAGAGACGGTCCCCTCCCCCGCACGACGTACACCCGAAGCGTGGCGACCTGGCCTTGATACCTCACAGACACGTCTGCCATCCCGACTGGCGTTATCTTCTCGCGGTTGTACGTGAACAGCGTGAGGTTTGACCTGATAAGCTTCAAGCCGTTGAGTCTACGCGCGGTCTGTTCGCCTATGTGCGACACCACTGCTCCCGTATCGACCTGGAACGTGATCGGCGTTTCGTTCACTTCGACTTCCACCGTCATCGGGCGCGCCGCCGCCGGGCCAATTGAAAACAGGCTCAACAACGGCCGCTGGTTCCGCCCCGAGTCGCCTCGCACATCGCCGTCCATGACCTTAACGGTGGCCGTCGCCCCTCGGCACACACGCGCCAAATGACCCACCTTGTGACAATTCAAACACACGTTGCCTTTACACGGGCACGCACGGCGCAGGTGTCGACCTCCACATCCCAAGCATGTCCGCGGGGTCACCCCGCCGCATGCGCGGCCGCGACGCGACATCCAACCCGCATCGAAGGTCGTGCGCGCGGCCCGGGGTGCTCGCGACCCCGCGTGGCCAGTGATGGCTCGAACATCCCCGCGAGTCTGCTCGACCGCTGTAGCCGTGCTGACCGCCGAGTCGAATGTAATGGCTTCACCCTTAAGCCGTAAAACCGCCAAAACCATCTTCGCATCTTGTAAACCAGCGATAAAACGATCTCTGAGCCGAGCTGGACGCTCCCCCGCCGTGAACTTTCAGGCCACAGAAGAATGCTTAATCCGCGCCACAAAATCAGCGACGCGCTCCTCTGCTCCTTTCGAGAGGCGATCGAACTGGTATCGAGCGAGCTGTAATGACTTCTCCAGCGCCATGTGTGCTTTCATTTTCCCCACAATGTCCCGAAACGACAGCTCGTCATCCCGGGGCCTGTTCGGTGCCACCAAATCACCCAGTAGCCGATAATGCTCCGGCGAAAGCGAAGCGAGCAAGATCGACTTCTGTTTGCTCTCGTCGACCACATCGTTCGCGTGGAAATAGCATTCCAATTGCTCCGAAAATAATTCGAAGTCGTCTCCGTCGAAAACGGGCACAAGTCCGTATTCAACCATTCTCGTCAGCCAACTAGAGTGTACGAGGTGCAGTGGGACGCAAGAAGCACGCGCGCCAGCATCAACTCCGCTTTATTGCGCGCCCAGAAGTACACTCCTGCCACCCCTAGCGGGCGAGGCATGATATACGAAAACCCAATCACGTGACACAGCACACTTAGTACAAATACAACCTAAAACACTGTTTGATTTACTTATAGCCAGGGCCAGATTCACCTTTTTGGGCCTGGCGCCAACCAAATTTGTGGGCCCCCATTTGGGGAATCATTGCAAAATTCAGATCGACACAGAAGTAGTCTGTTACAGCACACAGCTGTTTAGAAGTAAGGTGTTTTTTTACAACTAAGAAATACAACCCGTCGCTTCACTCGGGTGGGAGAGGGTAAAGGGGGGGCAGCGAGGGGGGGTGGAGAGGCTACGAAGGGGTGAGGAAATGGGAGGGAGGAAGTTGGGGAGAGCGAGGAAGGGGGAGAGATCAAGGAGGTGGGAGAGAGTGAGGTCTCACCACACGTCGCTACACACTCTGGGAAAGGGGAGGGAGCGAGGAGGATGGGGGAGAGAGGGGGTGTTGTGGGCATGTGTTTGTTAGGGAGACTTGAGGGAAAGTACGGCGGTGGGGTGTGGGGGGTGGAATGGTCCCCTTATGTCGACATGGACATGATTGAACACAATTGGGTACGTTAAAATAGCACAATCAAACAGGTCATACGAAACAACATCCAGCGACTGCCCAGAGACCTCCGTGCGGGGGGGGGGGGGTGGAGGAGCCTTGGGAGGAGGAAAACACAAGGGAAGGGGAAGGGAAGGAAAGACGTTTTCCTTCAACCGTCAATAAAGCCGTGCCAGAGTTCCTACCTTTATTTAACTTCCACACATATGATAAGCTCCAGAATCTCTTAACCTGAGATGAATTGCAGAATTGAGCTGAGCAGCAGTTCCAAGTTCTAAAAAAAGACAAAAAAAACCTTTCCTTTTTCAATTCACACATTTTTTTGACACCCCCTTCCTCTTGCCAACATTCAGAGTTAGATGGTGGTGGAGGGGGTTTGGGCGGAGGATGGTGAGATGGGAGGGAAGGGAAGAAAGCAAGATGGGAGGGGAAGGGAAGGCAGTGTGAATGGAAGGGAAGCCAACATGAGGGGAGGGGAAAGGGAGGCAGTATGAGGGGAAGGGAAGGCAGCACGAGGGGAGGGGAAGGGAGCATGAGGGAAAGGGAAGGCAGCATGAGGGGGAGGGAAGGCAGCATGGGAAGGGGAGGCAGCACGAGGGGAAGGGAAGGCAGCATGGGAAGGGGAGGCAGCTCGAGGGGAAGGGAAGGCAGCATGAGGGGAAGGGAAGGCAGCATGGGAAGGGGAAGCAGCATGAGTGGAAGGGAAGGCAGCATGAGGGGAAGGGGAGGCAGCATGAGGGAAAGGGAAGGCAGCATGGGAAGGGCAGGTTGTGCGAGGGGAAGGGAAGGCAGCGCGAGGGGAAGGGGAGGAAGCGCGAGGGGAAGGGAAGGCAGCATGAGCGGAAGGGAAGGCAGCGTGAGTGGAAGGGAAGGCAGCCGGAGGGGAGGGGAAGGCTGCGTGAGGGGAAGGGAAGGAAGCATGAGGGGAGGTAGAGAGCAGGCAGCATAAGCCTCAGGTAGGCAACATACTAGCGCGTTACTGGGGCAATAAAATGTGCCCAAACAGGAACGTTTTCTTTTTAACCACCATGTTCTATATAAAACCAGGTGGGAGCATTTAAAATTTAAAACCCATGCTATCTACCTGGTAAAGCCCTGTCTGCATGCATGTATGCCCCCCCCCCCACGCATCCCTCCAACCTCCTCGTGGTCCATGCTAACCGTGCACACACTCTGAGGGGGGGGGGGGAATCCGATAACCTGGAAACATGGAAAGAGGTGGGCTTGGAGTGGATTCAAGAGAGTAGAAAATATTGTGTGTACGGATGGGGGATGGTTTGAGATGGTGTTCAGTTGTCTTGAAGCATTGGAGGAAGGAATGACATTGAGCAGATTGAGGAAGTTCATTCCATTGGTAAGCGAAAAGAGGAACGAATGAGTCGAGGTGAGCAGTGAGCCTGGAGTTTGGGAGTAGTGTGGCTTTGAATTAGTCCCGATTGCGCATAGAGGACTGAGATTTTATTATTATTATTATTATTATTATTATTATTATTATTATTATTTTTAACCAAGTCATCACAATCAATCAAATTTTCCGCTCGCAGACCCCGCCAATGCCTTTGCTTCTCAAGACTCCACGGGGTAAGGTGTTCGATGAACTCTCCGGTTCAAATATGTTCACAGACTATTATCTTCCTTTACAGGCAGCAGTTGACAAATAAAACCAAATATAATTGAATGTTCTCTTTGAGACGCAACAACCTAAACACACCTGTCTGGAGCTAAAACGTTTTTTTCTGTTGTTACTCTCATTATTTATTGGTTATCCTTCCTTGGCTTTTCTCTCATGCTTCATTGATCGAGTTCCTGAGGTCATTACATGAAATAAAAGAACAGAGTCGAAGAAAGATAAATTTATGTAACCTTTATTCAATACAATATAACTGTTTCAGCAGTGCAACGTCAACCACAAACACGCTGCTCACCATGATGGCAGTAGAGTGAGGTGAAAATGAAATGAAACTACACAAGAGGACTCTCTCCTAAAAACCCCATGGTATGTATATTACGAGGGTAACAAACGGTCTGAAATCTCTTGTGCAGCCTTTTCTTGGCCTTAAAATCACGGGCACAATCTTAGCATTTGTAGAACTTTCATTTCACAGTTGCGTCTGAAGATTATTTTGCAATCGATGCCTTTTAAGCTTTGTAGAAATGTGTTTATCTCACGTGCACCGCACGTATGATGAACACACTCTTTACATCACATGCACTGTTGCTGTGCGTATGCATCGACCGACACACGTCTGCACACTCTTTGCACGGCTTACACGTGGAATGAGAATCCATCCGAGTGCCAGACTTGAATCAAATGGTTGGTTTGTGGATGAGACGTATCCAATGATGTATCGAGGATGTATCGATGCTGATATGAGTTGGCACGTGCTGGTAAAGAAAATACTAAACCGCGCTCCTCACAGGCCCACGCTGTTAAATAGCATCAGTCATTATATAATCGCCGTGAGTATATGTACAGTAGACTTGCACACATCATTCAGTGTGGAATGTTTTATGATCTATGTGGTCAAGGAAAGTTGAAGAGTCCCTACGTGTTTTATAAAAAAATAACATATAGTTGCACGAAAGCAACAAATTCCATGAAAATGAAATGTAGTTTTGTTTTACTTCCTTGTCATTTATAATCCATATAAACACACCGGTTTAATTATCGAGAGAAAGAAAGTCGAGAATTGAGAAAGATAGATTGACCCAAAGTGCTGCTTGTGGAATCTCACCGTGTTTAGCTCCCATCTCCAAGAGTGGGAATTCCATGCTGCAGCTAACACAGATTTGACAACGAGGTGGCATGTTTGCAGCCAAATGCACCCCAAACAATGTCAAAGTATATAACCATACGTTTTATATTTCAGTATAGCTTGAGAGGCAACATATTACAAATGTCCAATGTCCCTCTGCCTCATCAAGAAATTTCCAATGCAGTAATCGCTGGTGGTTTTGTAAGTGTATCGCAACAAAATTCAGTGCCTTTCTACAGAATGGGCTCCTGAGATTCCGATAAAACAGCTCACAATTTGCCACGTCAAGCGGGCCATTTTCAATTGTCTGAAACTTCATCCGACTACGTACTACTACTACTACTCCAGTGACTCGTGAGCACACAATGCTAAACCTGCGTGCAAAAGATGGTGAGTGAAAGGCTGAAAGGGATGTTTCTGAACAACAAAAGTGAGACTTGGATTTTGGTGTTTTGAGAAAGAAAAAAAAACAACTTAATTATTTAACAACAAAATCATTGCATCAGCTCAGCTAGCGATAAATGGTAAGATCGTTACAAAGGATTTCACTTGTGGCTGCGATCAAGCTTCCGAGTTATTGGCGGACCTGCCTGCAGCCTTCTGCTAAGTCGAGTAAATATTAAATTCTTATTACTTTTACTTTCTCTTCACAATCATAGACATATTAAGGGTTGATAGGGAGAATAAGCAAAAGTGGATCATTAAAGGTGCGTGTCTGAGCGTGTATATGTGTGTGTACACACAAACATGTGACATATACAAACACATGTGGCATTATAAAAGTTCGAAGTTCGATGTTACCTGGAATATGTAATCTCTGCTGGTAATGAGAAGATAAGAACCTTCAAGGAAGGAAGTTTGAACAACTCAAACCAAGCTTCAGGAGGGAGATTTAAACATTAGTTGAAGTAGTTGCAATAAAAAAAAATTTTGAATTTTTCTTTCCCAAGATTAGTAACAACGAAAGCAAAACATTTTTTTCTTCTCCATGATGAGACATTTTGAAACCTGTTCACAGTTGCTAAATAATGGCATACTCGGATGGTTTGACTTCCGAAAGATCACAAGTCAGTCGGCGGCCGCTCACATCAGTATGGTATTCCTTCAGTATTGTCATAATTACATCTCCTTTCACCCTCCCCCCCCTCAATGTTATGGCGGTCCCTCAGCCAATAAGGCACAATATATGATGTATTATGGAGATGCAACGTCAACTGTGTGCTGTGGTTCAATTAATGATGAATCGTAAACGAGTTTTCCTCAACAGCTCCTTCATGCATCTGCAATATATAATTAATCTGTGTACAATTACCCAATCATAAATGTCTCTAATGTATGTAGAGATTGTTTTTTTTTTAATATACATTGTGCTTCATACTTATCTGTTTTGTGTAAATAATTAGTCCTTCTCGCGTAGCTGTGCTACAGGCAGATGAATCTAAAGATTCCAATTCCTTAACAGACTCCTCTAAAAAGTCAGAGAGAGGGATAATTGTGATTTGAAGAAATGAGAGGGGTAGGTATTGATATATAAATCGGTAAAGTTGAATTTAAAGGCTAAAGCTGGACATGCATAAAATGTACATCCCAAAGACTAAAGATGGACTCGAATACACTCTCACAACCCACTGTACACAGCACACGCACCGGCACGGTATTCCTACAGCATTGTCATCATCACGATTCCATCTCCCACAACCACCTCAACCACATTCGACTAAACTAAACCACTAAAGACTATTATCAACCATTGCCAAAAAAGCTGCATGCTTTACTCACCAAGGATGAAGATGAATGCATTTCTTAATGAGTTATAATGTTGCCCATTTCAAGAAGGGAAAATGCATAGACCACTCTTATTCACATTAACAGATTATGTAGAAACTAGAAGGGCACTTGGTAGAGCGCATACCTCCACCACGTAATGCCTGATGCACGAGAACATATCGGGCCAATTACCTTTTTAAATTATCATGCCATACAGTCATATGTCGTTTTTGGCCCCATCTCTCAATGGTAAAGAATCACTTTGAAGATTAAATAATTTTCGTATCCAGATCCGGATTTGGATGTTCACCAAAATCAAATCAATTCGTCCTTGTCACACACACACACACACACACACACACACACACACACACACACACACACACACACACACACACACACACACACACACACACACACACACACACACACACACACAACATTTCCACCAAGTTTCGTCCGAATCCGTCCCCAACTTTTAGAGATATCGTGCTATGTATCATTTTTTGATGCCTGGTATTGGCTTTAAGGTTAGGGCGGTAGGCTTGCGATCCCAGGATCCTGAGTTCAAATCCCACACAGCTGTTGAATTAATACCAGGTGGGGTTGACTCTGCCTGTCATCCTTCTGAGGTCAGCAAAATGAGTGCCAGCTTGCTGGTATCCTGTGTCGGTGTGGCGACCCGTCCAGGATTCTGCCCAATAGCCAAGTTAAGCAGCACTAACGCTCTGCACAGAGTATGGTTCCAATCTCCTCTCTCCTCCTCTCAATGCTGAAGAATCAATTTTAAAATTCTAGTCGTCGGATCCGGATCTGGATCTTCACCAAAATCTAATCAGTTCCTCCTTGTCACATGCAACGTGTTGACAAAATTTCATCCGGATCCATCCACAACTTTTTGAGATATCCTGTACACAAACAAACAAGCAGACAGAAAGGGGTGAAAACATAACCTCCTTCATCTTCGGTGGTGGAGGTAATTATGGTTGAATAGATTTTGGAAACAGTTGAAACAGTTGAACATTGCAGGTTATGAACAGATTTTGGAAATGTAGGGACATGCCGCACAGAAGCGTCATACTTTCAGGATTAGTTCCTTGGCATGTAATGTTTCATTTTTTGGTCGACCCCAACAACAGCAAAAAAGGGAATTGAGGACGTCATCACCGATTAATTGGTAATTTTTGAAAATGCAAAAACACACTTTATTAGATATCATTTATCACATCAAATTATATTCGTTATTGGATGTTTTCTTCCCAGGGAAGTGCATGTGGTAGATGTGGACCACTTGCTTGGCCACCTCGTTCCCCTGACCTGTCCCCATTGGAATTGTTTTTTATGGGGCCATGCAAACACCACTATTCATTCGTCATTCTTTAGAGGAACAAAAGTTAGAATCACAAATTCCATTTCATGAAATTATTCAGCAGCAACTGGAGAATGTTTTCAACAGGTTGGAAAATTGGATTGAATGATATACTTACTGTATTATGAAAGATAGCGGTTATGTTGAAGTCTTAAACTTTGAACTGTGTTGAGTAAAAACTTTATGAATGATGCTTCCATATGTCATTCAGTGTTTGCTTCTATTTTGATTACATCCAAAGTTATTAAAGCTTAAAGTTGCACAAGGACTTTGTGGACATCTTGTATATATGTTCACACCATTTTACGGGTTCCATGTTTGTTGAACAATTTTGTCTGTTTTCATTTTATTATGGATTGGAAATTGTGCAGAATATGACGAGCTAGAGACGTCTGAGCCTCTAAGATGTAATTGAATGCAGCAAGAAGAGGAGAAAAATCAGAACCATATTGGGTATTTGTGAACATCGTCATTGCTTTCAGAAACCTGGGTGAATTGCCAATGCCCCATGCTTTGGAGAAGACATTGATGCAGATAAATTGATTCAAAATCGTTCTCGGTGGCATAAATCTTGTCATAAAACGTTTGACACGGAAAAGCTGACAAGAGCCATGAAAAAGGAGAGAGAGAGAGAGAGAGAGAGAGAGAGAGAGAGAGAGAGAGAGAGAGAGAGAGAGAGAGAGAGAGAGAGAGAGAGAGAGAGAGAGAGAGAGAGACAGAGACAGAGACAGAGACAGAGACAGAGACAGAGACAGAGACAGAGACAGAGACAGATTGAGATTGAGACTGGCCAAAGTAGTACCACTGATGAGAAGCACCATTGACATCAGACTATAGCAAAAAGTTAATGCCTGTTTTGTCAACGTAATGATGGACACCTCCATGAGGTCCTAACTCTTGGAAATGATAATAACCTTAGGCAAATGGTCACTGATCTGCAGGATCTGTTATTATTAGCTCGGGTGTCGGGGATATTTCATTGTACTTGATGCCAAATACCATTGAGAATGCTTGATGATCCTTCAAAATCACCACCGATCACTTACCAGCCAAAGCAAACACAAAACCTCTGACAGTGCAGAGAAAAGGGTCCAGGCAAGAGCATCCATGGAGATAAGTACCCATGTTGAGAATCAAGTGCAAGATGGAGTCCTCTGCTTCAAATTTCACAACTGCGTGAGCTGCATGAGAACTGTCTATGTGACCTGGCTTCGAGAAGAAAATCAACAAGGTTTGCTTGAAAGAACAAGTTCTTGAATACTTTCTGCAAGTCCAAGAGCAGACTGATGGCAAAAATAAAATACTTGTTTTCTAGGAGGGAATGCATCAGATGCTGCAGCAGACCATGAAATGAAACTATGAAGGTGATGCACTAATTCTTGCTCTGGCAGATAAGATTGTGCACAAAGATAGTCATATTTAATGGGTTACACTTCAAGTGCCACATTCTTGGATGCCTGTCAGCAGGAGTCATTGCCCGCTGATTAATCTTATGTTTTTAGCGTCTATGTTGTTGAACGGAGCTGAGCTGAAAAATCCGGATTCAAGTGACTCACAGGCAAGCCTCACCATCTCTCAGATCATACATTTTAACTGTAGGAAACAAGTTTCAACTGCAACAAAGTCTCGTCATTCCCTGAACCAAGAACCACCCTGCCTTTGCACATTGGAATGAAGGCTCACACGGAGACGAGGTCAAATAAGTTGATTGGATAACTGTACATTTTAGGTCTCAGCCTAAGCTACGATCGTTCTTCAACTTGAGAGTCAGCTGGCTCCTGCTGTCTGCAAGCATTTTAAAAAGAGAGACATTGTAGTTCCAGCTCAGTTACGATATGGGCTTTTTACTGTGGGAGCACTTGACAACTTGGATCACAACCTTTCAAGCACTACAACTAAAGGCTCATTTCATGGTACAAGCATCAGTCTATTTCAATTTCCCACTATGTTCAATATGGTAGAAAAGCAGGATGACATAAGCCTACACTCTCCCGAGAAGGCTGACACCAGACTACTGATTCATGTGCACGATGCACTGAAAGCACCTGTTTGGTACGATTTAGTTTGTAAATTATCGATTTCTAAGTGATGACATCATCAATTTTTTAAAAACCAAATATACTTTTATGAATATCATGATCATAATCTTCAGAAAAAAAATTGATGCATAATAAGATGTTTTTGCATGTTTGTAAATAATAAGTGTTTCGGTGATGACATCATCAACTAGAAGGGCACTTGGTAGAGCACATACCTTCGCCGCGTAATGCCTGATTCACGAGAAAATTTTGGGTCCAATAAATTTTTGAAATATCATGCAATATATCGTTTTTGGCCTGATCTCTTAATGGTGAAGAATTACTTTGAAATTAAATAACTCTCGTATCCAGATCCGGATTTGGATCTTCACCAAAATCGAATCAATTCGTCATTGTCACACACACAACCTGTCGACCAAGTTTCATCCGAATCCGTCTACAACTTTTTGAGATATCATGCACACAGACAGACAGACAGACAGACAGACAGACAAACAAACAAACAAGAAGACATCGTGTAGAGCACGGCACTTGCAAAATCCAGAAAATAAATTTGACCTCAAAAATAATTGGTGGTTGAATTCAATGACCAAATATGCACCAACTCTAAAAATTTCAAGTCAATCGGATGAAAATTGACAATTTTAGAAATGTGCCCATGTTAACCTTTTGGTCCATGTTGACCTCAAAAATAATTAGCTGGTTGAATTCAGTGACCTGAAATATAAATCCTCTTCAAATTTCATGTCAATCGGATGAAAATTGAGGATTTTAGAAACACCACCTTAGTTATTGACCTTGGGCCTATGTTGACCTTTTGGTCGATGTTGACCTCAAAAATAATTGGCTGGTTTTTTTCAGTAACCTGAAATATAAATCCTCTTCAAATTTCAAGTCAATCAGATGAAAATTGAAGAATTTAGAAATCTCACCAGAGTTGTTCACCTTTCACCAATGTTGACCTTTTGACCTCAAAAACAAAAGGCTTCATCCTTTTGACAAACTCTACCATGTGGTGAAGTTTTGTGAAGATTGGTTTAAAATTGTAACCTGTCCGCGACAAACAGACAGACAGACAGACAGACAGAACAACAAAATGGACTGACCAATATACTTGAAAAATCTTCGATTTTGCCAGTAACAAACACACAGAGAAAACATCACCTACTTCACCTTCGGCGATGGAGATAATTATCAGTTTTTTTTGGGGTTGGAGCCGACCAAAAAAATTCAAACATTACATACTAACGAACTAATCTTGAAAATATAACTTTTGTCTTGCATGTCTGCAGAATTTTGTGAAGGTGCCTGTAGGGTCTTATTTCGAGACTGTTCAGGGTCTTGATTATACATTGATCATCATCAGAAAAGTGTAAATTTGTCAAAAAGAAAACTTCGTAGTGTTGTAGTAAATGACAAAAATCGATTTGGTATGTACACAAACATCTGGGAATCCTTGACCACCAATATGCACCATACAACCACATTTCAACCACACTACCCACAGGTTGTTCAAAGTGCATTGAAATGTCACTGCCTCAATAATTTGATAACCAGATCATCTGCGAGTACTGGATAGGCCGAATAACTGTTTCCAAAAACCGAGTAGGTGAGGCACTCAATTAGAAAAAAACAAAATTCAATCAAGAAACAAAACATTTTGGTGATCATTAAATATGAGTAATTGAATGACGTAACATGCATATAGTATTGTGTCAATCAACGTTTCATTAGTACAACAAAATTCAAATAAGCATTTCAATAAAATAGACATTATCAAAGCTTTTCGACTTGCACTCCTCAGGATAAAACCACAAGCTGATGAACAAGAAACACCAAACTCTCATTTATAAAGTTACAATGTAATGTCCGCAACGTTGATTGGTTGAGAGAAAAAAAGGACAGGGATTACGTGATTGGTGGAACCATAGAGCATCATGAATAATGAGGGAGAAACGAACCATCATGAATAATGATAAGGTGGAGATGAATCACCAAGAACCGGCAGAAACACAATGCTAAAGGCCCGGTCACACCTTGACGTTTTAGCCAGCGATGGCAACGTATTAAAATGTATGTAAAACGCTGGCTTACGTTGAACTTTTGATGTTTATTTTTAAAGATTCGGACGTATTCATAGCGACTTGGTCTGATGTATAACGCATTGGTAACGGACACAGAACGTTTCGTTGTGTTATAGATAACTTATACCAACGAATGCTGAACCTGTTGTCGGCCTACACAACCGATGCCCAACGATAGTCTAACTTAGGCATAGCGTGTTGCACGCATCGCCGACAATGTCGTGACGTAGCCTATTAAAAGGCTGACGCACAACGATTCGAATCATAACTGCCGTAGAAATGGAAGTGTCAACATCGCGGTCACACCTTGGCGATCTTGCCAGCGTATGCCGACCTAAGAAAAATGTGTCTAAAACGTTGGGGCACGTCAAATACGGTATGAGTAAGTTTGGTATACGTGAGTACAACGCTAAAGTACGCTATCATACGTCATAGTAAGTAGAGTACGTCAAGAAATTTTAAACATGTTCAAAATTTTACGACGGACTCGGCGTATGACACACGTTCCGCATTCGATGGGGATAAGTTTTACACACGATATGTGGACGCTTACACACGTCCACAAACGCTACTTATAAGCTACTCATAAGTCGAAACACGTCGCGGTAATGTCTTTTATTTACGCGAAACTTATTTCTAACTTATGTTTGACGTGCTTTGAACCAATTCTTTACGTAGTCCCAACACACATCGACGTATGTAGACGTATTCCAATGACGTCTTCCGGTCGACAAAAAAAAATAAATAAATGAACGTGTTTCTAGCTTACAACTGCCATATAAAGACGTGTTCCCAGCGGTTTTGGGAATTGGAATATAAAAATGCTGCTCATAAAAGGGGAACCCTACAGTGTTTTCGAGTCCTTTTTGAGTCGATGTCCATGTCAGCAGTAACAGTATCAGTATCAGTATCAGTATTAGTATTAGTAGTAGTAGTTTGTTCATGTTGGCAGTAGTAGGTGAGTGTGAGGGGGAGGGTGTGGGTTATGATGGATCGTCCTTGCGTCCGCGTGTCCACGGGTAGGAGATATCTTTGCACCATTGTTCGAAGTTCTTCGCGGCTAATTTTTTATGGGGCTTTTTCAACAATGAGCTATAGCTTGTTTTTACGATTTAGGTCTATTCATAACGGGTTGGACAAATGCACAATGAACTAACAATGTGCATAGAGCGCTTTGATTACTTATAGATACGATATACCAACGAATAATTATCGTGAAGCCGGCGTTCACAAACTATGCCCAACGATAGCCTAACTTATCCATATCGTGCAGCAGTTTATCTTTGCCGGTGACGTAGGGTTTGCTATTCATAGGCTGCCACTCAACGATTTAAATGGCTGCATCTCCACTATTGAAAGTAGACGCTTGCGCTCAACAATTGGATTTTTTACACTCAACGACTTTTTAACGGTACCACTCAGCTATTTTCATTGTTTACAATGAACGATTTAAATCGCTGTCACTCGCCTTTGTTTTTTGACGCTGGGGTTTGGAAATTTGAAGCGTTTCTTCTGAACGTGTTAAAACGCTCAAACTCGACTATTTTAAATAGACGCTGCCGATGGACAATTGGAATCATAGCCAAGCTAGACATCGAAGTGTGAACATCCTCGTCATGCCGAAGAAAAGTTTGAAGAATGCTGCAAATAAGTGTCCTGGCCGTGGCCGTGGACGCTGACGCAAGGACGATCCATTATACCGACGTCTTTCAGCCTATGAGTGACTTAAAAGTAACGTCTGTCGATGTGTGGCAACGATCGCGTAACGTGCCAACAACACGTTAATCATAGATTAAAAATAAGTTTCGGGTACGCTAAACATTACCTCGGCGTGTCTCAACTTATGATTAACTTACAAGTAGCATGTGTTGACGTCTGTCAATGATCGCAGACCGTGCATACAACTTGTGGCCAGCGTAGCGGAACGTGTGAGTCATACGCCGGCATACGTCGTGAAATTTCAAGCATGAAAAAATTTGAGGACAACCAAAAAGTACAACATTTAAAGTCAACGTACAACGACGTATGGCAGTGTTTTTCAGCGTGCTCTCAATGTTATCAAAACTTACCCATAACGTATTCAACGTGTGCCAGCGTTTTAGAAAAAAAATTCAAAAATCGGCATACGTTGGCTAAAACGTCAAGGTGTGACCTGGCCTTAATTATCTGAGGGCTAGTTGGGGGGAGGGGAGTTTGGTTTTCATGATGACTCAACGTTGACTGTGGTACAGTTGTCACATGGTCAAGCCATCATTGTCAAATAAAAGCAGATATAAAGTTCAGACAAATTATTTCTGTTGACAAAGAATAGAATTGGTTGACCTGATTAATGTGTCCTCCATTGCACGAAAGTCTTCTTGGCAGACCTGAACTCTCTCCATCCATCCCTAGAGTTCACCTTAGAGATGGAATGCTCCAGCGTACTTCCCTTCTTGGACATTTTCATTGAGAAATCGGTCAACGCTTATAAAACCACAGTCTACCACAAGTCTACTTTTCCTGATAGTATACTAGGTGGGACTCTTGCAGTTCCTCCAGATACAAGATTGGATTGATTGATATCTTGGTCAATAGAGCAAGAATAATCTGCTCCACAGATAAACTCCATGTTGAAATTGAGACCATCAAGACTATTCTTCTTGAAAAATGGGTGTCCTGAACAGATCATCAACATATGGAGAGAGAGAGAGAGAGAGAGAGAGAGAGAGAGAGAGAGAGAGAGAGAGAGAGAGAGAGAGAGAGAGAGAGAGAGAGAGAGAGAGAGAGAGAGAGAGAGAGAGAGAGATATATATATATATATATATATATATATATATATACATATATATATATATATATATATATATATATATATATATATATATATATATATATATATATATATATATATATATATATATATATATATATATATATATATATATATGAAGATGGAGATACAAATTCTTGATCCCACCAAAGAATCCTATAATCAGACCTGGTAAATGTCCTAAATACCTACATCTACCTTGGAAATGCAAATTGTCTCAATGGTTTGATAACCAGATCAAACAGACAGTGTCCCAGTTTTTACTATGCTGTTCAAACGAGTGATTTTCACCACATGCCGGTTGCTTCCATCAGTTCAAAAAGATGTTCTCCCGCCTCTCATACAAGTAAGATTATTTTTGATTTTCAGTGCCAGTGCGATGCAAGGTATGTGGGCCGCACATCTTTGAGAATGAACGATCGTATTGAATAACACGTCCTTTTGGGGATCAGACGGGGCCAGTCAACCGAACAGAGACAACAACTCAGGCTTGTAAGGATGTACATACAACGACAACTATTCTCTATGCCTCTGCAATCGGTCACCATTTACTGACTAATCCTCAGTGTGCAGAGCAATATCGTATCGGCTGGTGTAAAATCCTGAGTGGAGGACGCAGTTTAGCTCACCTTCGTGCAATGGAGGACACATTCATCAGGTCAGGTCAACCAATTCTATTCTTTGTCAACAGAAATAATTTGTCCAAACTTTATATGTTTTGACTGATGCTTGACTGTGTGACAACTGTAGCACAATGAACATCGAGTCATCATGAAAACCCCCATCCCCCTTCTAGCCCTCAGCTAATTAGTATTATGTTTCTATCAGTACTTTGGGAATTCATCTCCACCTAATCATTGTTCATGATGGTTCATTTCTGCCGACTCATTATCCATGACACTCTATGGTTCCAGCAATCAGGTGGAATCCCGTCCTTTCTTTCTCTCAACCAATCAACGTTGAGGACATTACATTGCAATTTTATAAATGAAAGTTTGGTGCTTCTTTTTCATCTGCTTGTGCTTTTATCCTGAGGAGTGCAATTGAAAAAGTTTGATAATGTTTTTTCTTTTTCTATTGAAATGCACATTTGTACTTTGTAAATGTTCAAAGTATTCGGAATAGCAATCAAAGTAATAACTGCTCGCACCTGACCAAAGATAGAATTAAACATTGTACGGTGAAAGGTCCATGCAAAATGTATGAAGGCGTGTTGAAAGGAAATGCCTTCTATTCTTTTCCTCCAAAACGAAAGATATTCGAATTAAACAAAGTGCAGTCTGCACATTAGTTCTTCCCACCACTGGATGTGAAATTTCATGATTCTGACGATAGATGTCTCAGTGCTACCTCAGTCAAGATGGCAGAGGGGAACACAACGTTGTCAGTGCTATGAAGTGTGAAGCAATGGGAATGAGAGTTGGGATGTTGACTGAGATAAGATGACTGGACATGAGAGTTGGGTGCACCATTACTACTCTGGGAGTAAGAAACAGTCAATGGAATACCACCAAAAGGATCACCAGCCCCGACTTGGCTCCGTCTCTTCATTTCAACTCTTTTCCAAACATAAGGAACAACTTTGTGGAGAACATTTTAATTCCAACGATGATGTCAAGGACACTGTGAAGTGCTGGTTAAGTCAGCGTGATGCACAGTTCTATCGTGATGATATCATGAAACTTCTTGAACGTTGGCAGATATATATATATATATATATATATATATATATATATATATATATATATATATATATATATATATATATATATATATATATATATATATATATATATATATATATATATATATATGGACCACAGTGGTGATTATGTTGAGAAATAAAGACATACAATAGCAGAATAAATGTTGATGTTAATATCTGCCCTTGTTTCATTCGAACATCTTTACGTGTGTGTGTGTGTGTGTGTATGTGTGCGTGTGTGTGTGTGTGTGTGTGTGTGTGTGTGTGTGTGTGTGTGTGTGTGTGTGTGTGTGTGTGTGTGTGTGTGTGTGTGTGTGTGTGTGTGTGTGTGTGTGTGTGTGAAAAAGAGTAGGAGGCATTACTTTTCAACACACTCTCATAATACAGTACAATAAATGGATTACCAGTCAGCCTAAAAACAAATGTGACCATCTTCTCAATACCAGAATCAATATACAGTTAAAACATTAGCATTATGAAAAAAAAATCATTTGGGGGTTAAATATTACAAATAAAGCTGTAATATTTTTGTATTGTAATTTTTTTTGTAAACCAATGCTCTGTCAAGAGTATTGTACATCAAAACAAAAATATTTACCCCTGGCATCTAACCTCAAACATTATAAAATGCGAAATAACGGGAGATAATTCCATATTGTGTAGGTTCACGATAAATTTCCCTAGTATCACCATTGCTTTTATTGTGATTTAAAAGAGCGAAACATGGTGAAATATGTGGTATATATATATATATATATATATATATATATATATATATATATATATATATATATATATATATATATATATATATATATATATATATATATATATATATATATATATATATATATATATATATAGACTGTTAAGTAGATTTCAATATGGTGGTAAGGAAGAAGTATCCTTTTTCATTTGATTTTTTGATCCAACATGTCTTTCTAAAATAATGAATAATTATCTCCGAATGTTTGAAATAAATGTCCTTCGAGTTACATCTCTTGAGTTTGATTTTGATGCATTGTATCGGGACACAAGTTGATGGTGTTGCTTTGCAGAGAGGATATTACATGGTAGAGTTAACACCTGCATCCTTTGAAGGAAGTGTTCCTTATTGCTTGTACCTTTACAGGAATAATAAATGACAAAAAAAGAGAAAATAAGGGTCACCCCAAAAGTTCAATCACCATACTTGTAAGTTTTTAAGTTAAAAGTCCAGATCGGCGATTTTTCATCGTGTATGTGTGTGTGTGTGTGTGTGTGTGTGTGTGTGTGTGTGTGTGTGTGTGTGTGTGTGTGTGTGTGTGTGTGTGTGTCTCGACCTCCTCACATAGACATCACAAAAAACCCCTCTCAAGGACTGCTCCCTCCAAAAAAATGAATATTTATTAAATGGATTTTCATAGTATTAAATGCAGGAAAAAAAAAATCAAGAAATGTTTATCATTTTAAAATGGACAATAAGCTATTCTAAACGATACATCATTGAGGCAGTTGTACATGTTGCCACAACATCCAGACTGTTTCAGTTATGTCCTTCAATCTGACGTTTGCGTCAAATTATTTTGTAATGACTCTTTGTGGCAAAAAAAAACTTCCACAATGCGTTTTGACTTGAATTACAGTATGCGTGATTGAAAAAAATAATAAACTCGAGGAAAGAGAAAGAAGAAACGACGGCGAAAGAGAGAGGGAGTGAATGAGGCAGTTCCAGCCAAGTAATCTACAAACTGTGTGTGGAAGAGCCCAAAGACTTCATTATCTACATGCTGATGTCTCTCACAATATGTTTGATTGCGTTTTATAAAGTGAAAGCCTATATATGAAGAAGTGCGATACTCATCTGAGATGCTTTGCTCCGCTTCCATTGGCCCTCAACACAAAACTCTTGGACATGACTGATGAAAAATTTAATCAAATCATCTCAATTACAAGTGTATTTAAAAAATGAAAGTTATCCTTCATTTAGAACGAAGTTATCAATAATTGTCTGGAGAGGCTTAACAGCTAGTGCAAGTACTCATCCAACCACATCGGCCTTTTAAAAAAAAATCTATTTTATGGTAAATCAGATAAATAGTTTGAAATTAGGGTTTATATGTTTTCCTTCACTAAGAGTGGAATTTATTTAATATGAAGGTCATCAATACATCATGTAGTTCATCCCCAGGAACAAGGTCCTCACCTCTCCCTGCTCTCCTTTATCTGCTTATTAACGAAGTCGTGTGTATTACTCCAGCATTGCATTGACTTTTTGCTCTTTACGACAATCGCAAATGTAAACTAGAAGGGCACTCAGTAGAGCGCATAACTCCGCCCTGTAACGCCTGATCCACGAGAACATATCGGGCCCAATACATTTCTTAAATATCATGCTATCTCGTTTTTAAGCCCGATCTCTCAATGGTGAAGAATCACTTAAAAAATTTCAGCAGTTGGATCCAAAACCGGATCTTCACGGAAATTGAATAAATTCGTCGTGGTCACACACCGAACCAGTCCACCAAGTTTCATCTGAATCCGTCCACAACTTAACGAGATATCATGCTATATATTAGTTTAGCCCTATCTCTCAATAGTGAGAAATCACTGAAAAAATTGTAAGATCCAGATCCTGATTTTCTTCAAAATTGGATCATTTCTTCCTTGTCACACACCTAACATGTCCACCAAGTTTCATCCAAATACGTCCACAACTTTTTGAGATATCATGCTATCTATCATTTTTGGCCGTTTCTCTCAATGGTGAAGAATCACTTAAAAAATTTCTAGTAGTCAGATTTGGATCCGGATCTTCACCAAAATCTAAGCATTTCGTCCTTGTCACATGCCGAACCTGTCCACAAAATTTCATCCGGATCCGTCCACAACTTTTTGAGATATCCTGTACACAAACAAACAGACAGAGGGGGGTGAAAACATAACCTCCTTCACCTTCGGTGGTGGCGGTAATAAAATGTATCAATTAACATAGTTAAGAATAATGCAGGTATGGTCTAACATCAATGCGAAATATAAATGTATGATTTTGTTTCTTTAAAATAAAATAAAAAATCCTGTGTGGACACCTTATAATGTGCTAGAGGACCCCGACAAGCCATTGCTCTAGGTCTAGGGGATCACAAAACTAGTTGTACATTGTTCCATTATTTACTGATCTGTCTGGTAAATATAAGGTTTATCACACAATTGTCTCATGAATATTAAAATAAGGTATCTGGCACCAAGGACATGACCTGAGGAGTCGAGGAAACTTCAGAAAAGAAGACGTCCAAACTCTCGTTAAGTTTATGGGGATGCAAAAAAAAAATGAAAAATAAATCCACCAATATATTTTTGAAAGAAAAAGAAGAGAATCCACTAAATTTACATGATGATGTTTTGCATCCACTGAAGAGGTTAACAAAGCCACATCCACTGCGTTAAGAACACTTCAGACAAAAGGCTTCTGTGCTGGGATCAAAAGGTTGCTTGACCACAGGACGAAGTGCATTTTAGGAGGATGGAGATGATGTCGAATTAGGTGGCATGAAGAAAGTTCAACAACTGTAATAACTCGATCGTGTAGGTGGCTGAACACAACTTTTGGGATGACTTTTGTAGTTGATGGTAGTGATTTGTGCTTATTGCATCCATGCAACACCATCCCACCACCTCCGCTACCACTACCACCACCACCACCACCCTTTGCCCTTTAGGCACAGAATATGCAACACCCTGAATCTCTCAATTGCCCCCTTCCTGGTACTGTATACACCCGAGTACGTATTTCATATCTGGTTCCAAAAGAAAAACAAGGCCAAAACCTGAAAACAGGAATGGAGAAATTTCAATTTCATGTTTTGATATTGAAATATGAGTTTAGTCCACAGAATTGATAACATAGAACATGATAGCAAGACTACGGTTCTTCTAAGTCATACTGGGTTGGCCTTGGCTTCTTATCTATAGATAATGCAAGGCTGCAGGCAGGTTATAATGCAATGCATAAAACACTTAAACTTGTAAGAAGTGAAGCAAAGAGGAGTGGCAGAGCTCAATAATCAGTCATTAATGGCTTGCTTCTTGCGCGATGACCTAAAAAATGACATTATTTATTTACAGCTTCCGCACAGCACTTTCTAGCTGGGATAAGTGGTTGTTGTTGATGGAAATTTACTGATAACAAAGTAAGCAAAACAACACTAAATCATAAATCCTAAAAACATCATGCCAACAGGTAGTCTGTATTTCCATCTTCGACAGCCTTTGCTCAATCTATCCCAGACATGCTATACGCCAGTAGGAATGGATATAATTATAAACTCCAAGTTAAATACTATTTTGAACAGTCTTGACTCTGACGTCATGGTCTTTGCGGGTATCACGGGCAAATTGGAAGTTTTATATTTACCGCACACGATCCATGTCATACAAGTCTGCTAATTACAATGCAAGGTAGAATTACAAGGAAATCTGAGATTTAAAATAAGTATCATTTCGCTGATGACCACGTTCACAAGGGTAGTAATTAGATCATGGGAAAAACAAGGGTGTTTAGTGGTTTTGATTCTATTTCAGATTTTGTAAGTTCATTGGACAACAATAGTGGGTTAAAGTTCAGGATTTTCTGAACCCAAAATGAAATAATGTTTACCTCCCAACAAACACGTTGGTAGCCATAACAAAACAATGTATTACATTCAGAAGCAACATTTCAGATTGAACAAATTATAGAAGCAAATTAGCAAGTTAACGAAACTATTATAGCAAGAGTTTCAAACAGTATTGAAAGCACCTGTTCAGCAAACCCCACATGCCTTCCTCATGAACAACTTCTGTTAGGTGAGCTATTTTGACTGAAATCGCAGAAATAAATCATAACTGGTGAAGAGTCTACCATGTAGACAAAATGGGGTAGCTGAAGAAGCACTGATGCTCATCTCAAAGTGGAGTCTTTCAAAGTGAGATGGTTGGTATTCTGGTCATGAAAACCAGTAAAAATGGCTCATTTTTGTACACAATTCGGATCGGGAAACCCTTCAGCCTCCATTCATTACCACTCACCCACTTCATGACCCAATGCATGATGCCCTGAGGACAAAAACTTGGTGATGGTCGGGTCATTTATGCACAACGCCGTTCATTTTGGGCTCACGGTTGAGATAAGTAGCCCAGTAGACGAGGTTGAATATGGCAAAGAGAATAGGGAAGAGTATGCGAGACAGCTTGTCCACCTTGCTTACGCTGTTATAAGTCTTCTTCGATTCATTTCCGCCTTCACCCTTCTTGCCTTCAGCTGACTTGGTCACTCGGCCAGGTGTGGCCACAGTCACGCTCTTGGACACAGTCTGCACGCCGGCATCTCGAGCCCCGAATGCAGACGCCTTAGCAGCTGATACTGCCGTGGCAGCACACATGTAGGTGTTGTTTGACCTTGCGGTGACTGCACGCCGCTCTTTCTTCTGCAAAATATGTATGTGGTTAGGAATAAGTGTACTATGTTAATGAAAACATCGCTACTCTCGCCTGCCTCACAGTGGTATGCCTGGTTGTATGAATGTGACAGAAACATTATTCACAGGAAAGATGACTCAACAGGTTTGTTTGTTTTTAAACCTCGTAATTGCTTTACTTTACTCATGGATATCTAAAAATTGCATAGGCAAGGAGGCGATGGGGAGAGGAGGTGATGAGTTTAGGAAAAATGTTTTTTTGAGGGAAGGGAAGGGGTAATATATATGAGAGGAAGTGAAGTCGGGGAGTTGGAGTAGAAGGAGGAAAAAAAGCAAAGGAGATTGGGAAGAGAGAGAGAGAGTGAGGGCCATCTATGGTACATGTACACATAATGTGATGGGGTAAAGGGGAAGGGTCATATTTGTGTCCATGGTGCATATAAGAGGGGGTGAGTGTAGGTCATGGGGGGTAGTGTATGCACTCATCCAAATCATAATACTGGATTAACACTTTATATGTTAATTTTTCCCAAATTCCTTTCCTTTTTTTTCAACTGCTACAGGAAAAGCCCGTCAAAATGACGGGTGCACAAAACTCAACACAACACAGAGGATTACATTACACACAAAATTATGGACTACATCCAACCAATTATTTGCAGTACGGGAACGGGAAACAGGAACCGGTCGAAATTGGATACTAACTAAACATGGACAGGTCCAAATGTTAGGCAGAACACCTCTGATGCCGATGAGCTGCAACCTTTCGATATTTACCCTCACCGAAGGAGAGGTTATTGCGTTTGGATCCGTTTTGTTTGTCTGTTTGTCCGTCCGCACAGAACTTCCGTGTTTTTCTCTGCAACTGCTTGTCGGGTTGAGATAAATTTTTCAACATTGGTGCGACTGCTCGTGTAGAATGTTTTAATGATAATTATGACATCGTAGGTCACGTGGTGTGGTAGCCATATTGGAAAAAAAACGGGAAAACTTTGGACTTCTGTATCTCTGAAACCTCACCAAGGAAAAAAATTGAAACTTGGCACATGGCAAGTACTCCTCATGGGGAATGAGTGCGATTTTAAAAATGATGTCATAGGTACCTTCGTTATGTCATAATTGCATTTGTAGAACGCTACATACGATCAGTATGAAATTTTTTGAGGGTCATCTAGGGATAAAATTGTCCACAAAAAAAGGATGATGTCATCGGTCACGTGATTCGGCAGCCATATTGTTGTTTTTTTTTAAACCTTCAAAAATCTTCTTCTCTGAAATGGCTGAACCAGTCATCACTGCCAGCATTTATAAAGTGGCAGTTCTAATCATGTTTCTTATTAATTGCATAACACCAGCACACAAACACCACACAACACAACACACAAAACAAGTCCTCGTGAGGGTCTGCAATCTCTGATTGCTTTTAATAGTCACTTTTAGTCTTTTTCACACTGAAGAGAACATTTATCAGGAAGTCATGGTGATTGTGAATATAACACTTCTGTTTGGAGTCATTTCACCTTATATCTGGTGGAGTCTATTATTTAATTACATTGGGTTTGAAAAAAAAAAAAAATCTCTTTTTCAAAAAAAATAATTCCGACTTCACTCTCAAGTTTGACATAATTATTTGAGCCCTGAGTTTTAATCGTCAAATATGAAATCAGATTTCGAATATTATTTTTTAAAGCCGTGGAAAAACGCCACGATTAGATATGTTAACACAGATATACGCCTTAACACGGATTTCACCGAAGGCAGAAACCCCCTTTGGGGAGGGGGGGGGTAGGGATGAAGTCACTACAACCTCCATCATGTGACCTCTAGTCCTATCAAGTTTGGTTGAGAATGGATAAGTAACGACCAAATGTATTGCGGTCAGACAAACAGACAGACACCAAATTGTGTATTTTAGTATGATTCATTAATGATCGATATTTGTAGTTTGGAAGAATGGTTTGGGGAGATGGAGGTTAAAAAAGTAAAGGCACTTGGGTTCATGTGACTCCTATATAACAAAATGTAAATATGATGTGCATGTGTTGAACAGGTAAGAAAAGTGGATGGAATCAACAGGATGTTGACTGATTGAAGTATGGCAACTGCCATGGGGAGCAAGGAGAAGCTGGAATTTCAAGTGTTAACCCTTCGTCAGAGCAAAAGAGGGAGATGGAATAGGGGTGAGGGTTGATTTTTGAGTGGTGAGAGAGAGTCAGTGATGCATGTGTCAGGGCTGGTGTCAAGTTCAAGTCCTCATGTGAAGGAGGGTTATGGTTCAGGGGTTAAAGTTAAGAGAAGTGGGACTGGGAGAGAAGGGAAATGATAGGAAAACAAATAAGAAGCGAAAGAATGACATTAGATAAGTAAACCAAAACAACTTTTAAATGGAATAAAAATAAATGTAAAAATAATACATCAATGAAAATAATGGAATTTTTAAAAGGAGAGAAAAAAAGAGAAGTTAAGACAGGTAAAATGACACAAATAAAAATAAAAATAAGAAAAAACACAGAGAGGGAAATGATTGAAAAGTTGTAAGAGATGGTGAGGCTTAAATTAATGAAAAGCACTCGTTGATCCCATGGGGAGCCGAGGTGCCGATCCTGTAGTTAAGGATTTGCTCTCTGCGTTTAAGGCTGTTCATGATGCTGGAATGGAGAGAAATACCAGAGACAGTCAGACAGTCATGTGACTGAACTAATGTCTGGGAAGGTTGAAGCAATTGGCTAGAAGAGGTCTATGCTATTGGTTCACACATCAAACAAGCATTCATGGAAACAATTGCCCAGTGTTTGCCCAATTTCACCAATGTAGAACTTCATGCAGGGAGTGTATGTGAACTTCATGCAGGGAGTGTATGTGATTCTGTCAGTCATATTCGTCGGGTGCAGTCGAAGTGATTTGTGACTTTAGGCCAAGGTCACATTTACCACGGCGGCTGTGGGGTCTCCAAAATCTGCGGCCACTAGCAATTATAGGGCGGCCGCAGTATTTCCACGGTCACACAATGTAGCAGTCACACATGTTTTTATTTTTCGGGGAGCCACACGGCGTATTTATAAATTGTGGAGACCGAAAACGTGGGGGTGCTGTACGGTCTTTGATTTGATGTCACACGGTGATCTTAAGGCGTCGCTGCGGCGGCCATAGAATTTTCAAGGCAGACGCAAGGGAGCCTCAAGGTGCCCGCAAGGCGACCGCAGGGGGGCCCTAAGGCGACCATGCGGCCAGACGGACGGTAACGAGTGGGTATATATACCAGTTCTTTTTTTTACTAAAACAAAAATATACCAGTATATATATAACTGAATATACTATAACTATAATATACCTTGGTGCCCCCAGAATCCGAACGCCCCATTGTTTGAACAAATTGGAATACGAACAATTTTTTCGAGAAAATTTTGCCCTAAAAACCTAATACATTTTAAAAAACCGAACACAACGTAGCGTTCATGTTTGTTCACGTGTCTCCCCCACCTGTTCGAGCCGCATCTTCGCGCTTTGTTCATTCAGTTAGGCGGTGGAAGTCCTCGTGAAAGCATCTCTCGTGTGTCGATCGATACTTTAGACCTCAGTCACATTTGCTCTACGGCGAGGATACGGCGGCCTTACGCCCTCTGAATTGACAGAAACGTGCGGCGGCCGCAGAGAAACTGAGATGGCCTCAGGGTGGCCCTACGCCGTATGGCTATATTTTACACTCCATGGAATTATAACGCGGAGTTATAACTTTTTTCATTTCTACTCGCTGTAGAAATTCGACAAGCCGAAAAAAAAGAACTGGTAAAAAAAGAATAATAATAAAAAAAATTAACCCATTCGTTACCGTCCGTCTGGCCGCACGTTCGGCTTAGGGTCCCCCTGCGGTTGCCTTGCGGGCACCTTACGTCTGCCTTCAAAATTCTATGGCCGCCGCAGGAACGCCTTTAGGTCACCGTGCGACATCAAATAAAAGACCGTACGGCACACCCACGTTTTCGGTCTCCACAATTTATAAATATGCCGTGCGGCTACCCGAAAAATAACAAGGACAAATGTGTCCAAGAGCAGCGTCCAAAACCTAAAGGTTTTGTCGGTTAAAAAAAAAAACAACAACAACAACAACTTCCGATATTTCGTCACGTGCCTTCATTAAGCCAATAGCAAAACCCGTCATAATGTATTTACGTATTTACGATATATCGTGTATTTACGAAATATATAATGTATTTATGAAATTACAATACGATAAATGCAATAATCTTTAAATAGGAACGTCAACTTTTCGAAACTTTAAAGCAAAAGTCCGAATGTATTTAAAAGTTCATGATAGACGCTCTCAAAAGGCACTGTCTATATGAGGATGTGTACATGTGCTCAGTATTTAAGGCGATCCGGATCTTGTATATACTAGAACGGGCACTCATAGAGCGCATACCTTCGCTGCCACTACTTTTTTTGTTCTTGGTATGAGTGTGGGGAACTGGTTTCATATGAATGGTCTTATGACACAAACCACATATCTATTATGTCATGACCCCCCCCCCCGCCTTTCGGGGGCTACGGACTAAACAACAATCAACTCATGTCGTTTTGGCGAGTCTTCACTCGCAAGCTCGGTGAATACAATGTTTCAACAAGAGAAGGTAATCTCGTTTTCAAGGTCGTGACCCCCCTGACCTTTGACCCCTAACCGGTAACAAGAGTATGGGCGTCATTGTGTCATATTGCATATCACAAGATGAGGCGTTGAATTCTGAACATTTTGGAGCTGGGTTCATGTAAAGCAGACAAGAATTGACCGCGTTATGACAAAAACCACATATTTTTCAAGGTCGTGACCCCCCTGACCTTTGACCCCTAACCGGTAACAAGAGTATGGGTGTCATTGTGTCATATTGCATATCACAAGATGAGACGTTGAATTCTGAACATTTTGGCGTTAGTTGCATGCAAATTGAATAAAAATTGACCGTGTTATCGTAAAAAGACGATTTTGACCTTTTCGTGACCTTGACCTTGACCTTTGACCCGAACGATCCCAAAATCTAATCGAATGCTTCCTGGCTAATAACCAATCATCCCACCAAATTTCATGCAATTCGGTTTAATACTTTTTGAGTTATACGAATCACAAGATTACAAATAAATAAATAAATACATGCCGAGCAAAACGTAATCTTTCGCAGAATGCGAAGGTAACAAGAGCCGAGTTCGAGAGGTTAAGGTTTTGGCTTCAGAAGAAGAAGAAGAAGAAGAAGAAGAAGAAGAAGAAGAAGAAGAAGAAGAAGAAAAAGAAAAAGAAAAAGAAAAAGAAGAAGAAGAAGAAAAAGAAAAAGAAAAAGAAGAAGAAGAAGTAGAAGAAGAAGAAGAAGAAGAAGAAGAAGAAAAAGAAAAAGAAGAAGAAGAAGAAGAAGAAAAAGAAAAAGAAAAAGAAAAAGAAGAAGAAGAAGTAGAAGAAGAAGAAGAAGAAGAAGAAGAAGAAGAAGAAGAAGAAGAAGAAGAAGAAGAAGAAGAAGAAGAAGAAGAACGCCGAGCTCTCTATGAGCAGCGTTCGCTACGCGAGACGCTGCTAAAAACATATGTGACCGTGGAATTACTGCAGCCACTTTATAATTGCTAGTGCCCGTACATTTTGTCGACCCTCCGGCCGCCGAGACAAATGTGACTTAGGCCTTACCTCGTGTTTTCACCTTCATTTGTGATGTTTGTTTTTTTAATCATCTTGTGTTTTAATTAATAACAAAAAAAGCAATCCCATCGCGTGGTGTGACGGACTGTTCGGGCAAGGATTGAATTTCACAGCAAAACCAGTTGTAATTTGGAATATCCATGATTACGTCAGCCCGATGCGTTTGATGAAAGTGATTGTGGTTCTGCGGGCATCATGATTGATGAGCTGCCCTGGGGGCAGCGCTCTCGCAGAGTGCGCGAGCGATCGGAACCCAGGCCGGAGCACGAGCCTGTGTGGACCTTTGGATGTGGTGATTGTACCAGTTTACATACAATACACCACCACCGAAGGTCATTTACTCATCTTATTTTACCTTACACATGGGGAATTTCAGTTTAAAGTGTCTTGAAAGTGGATTTTCTTTGGGTCCACAAACGGATTAATTCACTCCATTATTTCTTATTGGGAAAATATTTTTGGAATCTGAACTTTTTACAATCCGAACAGCCTCCTGGAACGAATTAAATTGGGATTCTGCGGGCACCACGGTTTCGGCAAACACCTATACTCCGATCTCTAGCGGTAGCGCACGGTGGACGCACGGTCGACGCAGACTGCCACGGAGGCCGTACGTAGGTTCACGGCGGGCGTAGGGGAACCGTGCGTCGACCCTGCGTTGCCCGCAGGTAGTCACACAGACCACATGGCCACCGTACGGCGACCGTGGAAATAGTACGGCCGCCGTAATTTTTTGGGGGTTGGGAAAATTCATTTTTCATTGAGAAGAGCTTACGGCAGCCGCACGAATAACGCAAGCCCACCGTACGCTTTAGGTACGGTCGACGTGGAACACATCTACGTCATAGCTTGGCTTGTCGAATTGCTACAGCGAACGTAGAAATGAAAAAAGTTATAACTCCGCGCTGTAATTCCACGGCGACCCTACGGCCTGTAAAATATAGCCAAACGGCGTAGGGCCTCCCTGAGGCCACCTCAGTTTCTCTGCGGCCGCCGCACGTTTCTGTCAATTCAGAGGGCGTACGGCCGCCGGAGAGCAAATGTGACCAAGGCCTTAATGTTGCTTTTGGGTCTTGAGAGGAAAGTGGTTGTCAGGAGGAAAAGGCAGATGTTATAGTGAATCAGTGAACACTTGAATATTTCTGGTGGAATATCAGAAGGTAATAATAGTCTTTTGAACAGAGAATTTCTCAGATTTCCAGTCCACTTGAAGGAGATGAGATGAGGCAGTTGTTGGAAAATTGATGCAGTTTCAGGACAATTGTGTCAATGCTTGAAGGTTCTCTGGATGATGTTTTCGACCAGAAGGTTGATGGGATGGTAGATCAATGTAACGATGTTCATTTGTCTTGGTATACAGAATCAAGGCTCAAGGTAGAGCTTGAACACTGAATGGATCAGGACACAACAGAACAAAAGAAACAGTAGGGGGGATATACCAACAGCAGAGTGGAAGGATAAAATAGAGGGAGAATTGGACAAATAAGGAATGTGGGGAGTAATGAGGAGTAGGGGAAGACACATGGGGTGGACAAGATGGAAACACAAGCAAACTCTCAGAAAGGAAAAACTGGAAATTTGGAAGGAGGTGCGTTTTAGGTGTGGGGTTAACTGGGGTGGAGATTATAATGGTTTTTGATGGGGGATGATCTGAGATGGTGATGGACAGCTGTCTTGTAAACAAGGAGGGAAGAATGATATTGAAGAAAATGTGGAATTGGTGGGGGGAAAAAAAGAGGAACAAGTGAGTAGAGGTGAGCAGTGATCCTGGATTTTAGGAATTCAAGCAGAAAGAGATTGATGGTGGGCTGCGTGCGCCCTGTAGAAACCCGGTTGGGGGGTGGGGGGGCACAAAGCAGAGAGAAAAAAAGCAGTGGGTGTAAGACCAGAAAGAAATCAGTGGAAAACAGAGAGACCACCGACCTATCTTCAACGGGAATGGGAAAGTGAAGCCCCATACACTCGGCTTCATCGCAGGACATTCCAATACTCTTGAAGATCTTGGTTTCCACGGCGTGAAGCTGAGCAAGGTGGCTGCCCAGAGGACAGAGAGAGAGAGAGAGAGAGAGAGAGAGAGAGAGAGAGAGAGAGAGAGAGAGAGAGAGAGAGAGAGAGAGAGAGAGAGAGAGAGAGAGAGAGAGCATGCGTACTCTATCAAGCTGCAGATGAAGGCCTTCAAGGTGGTTAGGAGGTCAGGCATGCCAAGGAAGGACTTTGTACGATGCAAGATGCCCAGTCGGTGAATGGCTTTGGAGGCCAAATTTGAAATGTGGTTTGCTAAAGACAGATCATGGCTGATTGTGAGAAAAGGTTTGAATGACAGAACTTCCTCAAGAGGATTGTTAAGAAAGTAGATGGAGATAAAAAGGATTTCCCCTAAAGTGTGAGAGGTCATTGATGAAAATTAGGAATAGGACTGGGCCCAGAACACTGCCTTGTGGCACTCCAGCCTTGACAGGGAGAGGGGATGAAAGGATTCTGTTGAGAGCCATACCTTGGTTACGAGAGTAGAGGAAATCAGCAACCCAAGAGTGGAGTTGTCGTTGGATGCCATAGGCAGAGAGTTTGGAGAGCAAGGTAGGATGCCAGACTGTATCAAAAACTCAAGATATGTCGAGAGCCCTGATGCTTTCTTTTTTTTTCTCAAAAGGTTGTAAAGCCATCTGTCTGTCAGTGTTGCAGGCCTGCTCCAGTGCAATGGCCACGATGGAGGTAGGAAAGGCACGCTCAGTGAATAACTTACATATGCCATTTGAATTTGATTTGAATTTGGAATATTTGCAGCACAGATGGTGGAGCTTGAAGAATTTGGAATATTGAATTGAACTTTTAACATGGGAAGGGTGGGATGCCTTTCACGCCTCCATTCTGGCTGGTGCACTGGAGTGCAATATCAATTTGACTTTCTAAAGGCAATGGTTCATGAGATATGGAATTTCACTAATGGAAAATGTGACATTTGACAAATGATGGCGACAGAAATCAAATCACATTACTGATGTCTACCCATTTTCTTGATGTAATACATGCCTTCTACCTCACGAGGAGAGATACAGAACTATTAGCTCTTAAAACTGCTTTTGGTGGCACAGCTGTGAGTCTACTCAACAGCTCGTTGTTGTGAAGCTTTGCTTCAAACTGGGAAGGATGTAAAGAAGAAATCTTTATATTCTGCCACTTTGCATATGGAATCATTAAATTATTCAAAACTGAGTATGTCAAGTATTTTAGTGTTCTGCCTTGACTTGATATTGTATTTGTGAGTTAAGAGCTGAGAATAATATAAAGAAGGCCACAATTCTGTTACTTCAGTTGCCTGAGCACACTGACACATCTTTTGAGTAACTAACAAGTGCATGGGCCCCAGGCACACTTTATGTTGCGTTGTTTGTAGCTCTAATTTTTTATTATTTAAAAATTCCCAGAAAAGGTAACGTGTACAGTTAGGGTGTAATGACGTCCCTTGCCAGTAGCCGATCGCAGTGAACCTGGGCCTCACACAGCCAATCAGCAGCATCTTAAGACTTGTCATCAAGTTCGGCGAAGCACAACAAGGGACAACACGGAACTTTGGCACAGAAGGAGGTCATTCGGCCGATCATTCCTGCACTACCAGATACTATCTATCTATCTAGATACTATCTATCTACCAGATACTATCACCCATCCACACGCAAACTACCAGGACATACAAGTCCTGCCAATATCCCTGTACCCCTCCAATTTCAATGCTTCTAGCTTCCTATCTAATTCCAATCTAACCCTTGTACTCTTTCTGCTGCAAGTACCTTTCTAGGGATACTGCATTCCAGGGATATTCTCATTCCATGCATTAACTACTCTTGAAGTGAAAGACCCTCACATTATCACTGTCCTAACTCTCTTCTTCTTTACTCTCAGGCTCTGGCCCCTGGTTCTATCACTGTCTATTCTGCTGAAAAACTTCTACATTTATTTTGTCTATACCCTTCATTTTCTTACACATCTCAATCAAATCTCCTCATAATCTCCTCCTTTCTAATATATAGTTCATACTTGTTAGCATTTACCAATGTGAATAATGAATATTTTTTTTAATCCAAATTGTTTTTTTTTTTTTACTCTGCACTGCCTGGAGTATTGGCGATCAATGTGGTACAACTTTAAATTGTGTGATGAGTGGTTTGGGAGGAGATACAAAAATGGTGCACAGACATTGGATCTTATTACACAGATAAACACCCTGATGATGTCTGTGCTTGCCCCATTGTTCCCATCCCCACTTCTCCACCCCACACACTCCCACCCCCAGTGAATTTAAGTTGATAAACTCGAAGCTTGAATTAATGTTGTGACAATGTAGCACAGGTGTGATGGGCCAAATGGCCACTCCTGCATCCAGGTTCCTTGGGAATCCATTTAATACAATACAAATGACTCTGCATAAACCCTGGAGAGCAAACACTTCCAGACATCCCAGATGCCTTACATGTGGACGTGCACATATAACATAATCAGCATAGGCATGCTTTGTCTGAGCATTGATCGATATCGATGTGAAATGAAAATGTTTTTTCATCCAAATCAGATTGATTTTGGCAATGCACTGCCTCGGTCCTTGGCAATTAATATGATACCATTTTCAGCTATGTGCAACCAGAGGTTTGGGTCTACATACAAAATTGGCACAGACCTCGGTGTTCTGCAGTTAGAGTGGAGGGTGGAGGGCTCTTGACAGAGGAGTTCCAAGTGAAGGTCCATTGGGCCGGTTAGTTTGAGTGGCTGTACCAGGCTGACCCACCAGCTTTTGAGTTAGAAGTCAAGAGTTGCAACTATCCCGATTGCTGACCCTCCAATCAACTGTGAACCACCTTAGTTTGTGAAAACACAGGCTGTGGTGAACCAGTTGAAAAGGGGTAAAGCTCCTGTGGCATCCATTCTGAACTTCTCAAGGTTGGTGGAAACGCTGTACTCATGTCGTTGCAAGCAGTTCTGTGCTCTGCCTGGAACCCAGGTGTCATCCCAACTGGCTGGAAGTGGGGCCTTGTTGTCCCTCTCTGGAAAGGGAAGAGTGATCGCCAGGCAAAGCTCCAGGGATCTGTGGCATCCATGCCGAACTTCTCAAGGCTGGTGGAAATGCTGCACTCGCGTCGTTGCATGCAGTTTTGTGCTCTGCCTGGAACACAGGCATCATCCCAACTGACTGGAAGAGGGGCCTTGTTGTCCCTCTCTGGAAAGGGAAGGGTGATCGCCAAGACTGCAACAACTACCGAGGGGTGACGCTGCTCTCAGTGCCGGGCAAGGTCTTTGCTCGGATAATTCTTGATAGGGTTCGCCACCATCTGCTTGAGCACCAGCGTCCAGAGCAGTCAGGCTTTACACCAAAGAGGTCAACGATTGACCGTATCCTTGCACTTCGTGTCCTCACCGAACGCAGACGAGAGTTTCGGCAGGGGCTGCTTGCAGCCTATGTTGATCTCTGTAAAGCGTTCGATTCAGTGAATCGGGATGTCCTCTGGAGGATTCTTGGTCTTCGTGGGGTGCCACCAAAACTGATCGATCTGATGTCTGAACTCTACTCTGGTACTGAGAGTGCTGTGAAGTGTGGTGGTACCATCTCTGACTTATTTCCAGTTGTTACTGGAGTTCGTCAGGGGTGTGTACTTGCCCCCACACTTTTCAGCACTTGTATGGACTGGATTTTTGGGAGGATGTCGGAGAGATCAAGTTGCGGTGCATCGTTTGGCAATGTCAAGATCTCGGACCTTGATTTTGCAGATGATGCAGTCATCTTTGCGGAGACTTTAGACATCCTCTTGGGGGCCCTCGAGGTGCTGAATGAGGAGTCGGAGCCGTTGGGATTACGGATTTCTTGGGTCAAAACAAAGATCCAGGCTTTCGGTGACATCTTGGATGCTGCTGTCCTGTCTGTGTCTGTTTGTGGTGAGGATGTTGAGGTCGTGGATAGATTCACTTACCTTGGCAGTGATATTCATGTCTCCGCAGGTTGTGAGCCGGAGGTCAATAGACGTCTGGGTCGGGCCTGGGGAGTCATG